>NC_042621.1:116395706-117040418 GCF_901001135.1 Rhinatrema bivittatum
AACTCCACCACTTCTTTTTGCAAATGCTTCACTTGGGTGGATTGCGCCTCAATCTGCACTTCTATGACTTCCACCCGCTTGCCAAAAGCATTCAAGTCTGCTTTAAATTCAGAGATTGTCTCTCAGAGCTCATCCTTAAAGGAGCGAATGTCAGTCTGGATCTCTTCAAACCATTTTTTAAAATCATTCTTGGTAAATATATCACCTTTACCCGCATCTGTGTAAAGGCTACTATTGGCAATACCCATGTCTGCCTCTTTCTCCATATTCTCAGGCGCTGTACAAGGCCCAGAATCTAGATCCATTACCATTGTAGGAAAACTGTTTTAAATCCAGTTTTTTTGCGGCTCGATATGGCTTTCACAGATTCCTTCTCTTCGCTTCACTTTAGCTGATGTACCTTAGTGAAGCAAGGACAATAAACGCTAAAATTGTGGGGAAGGTTGAAGAGCTCTGGATTTAGACATCCATCTTGCTTGGATGACATCACTCTCCCCCCCCCCCCCCCCCCCATGGGATACTTTTTATAGGGAAAAAAATTTTCACTAACTCATTGAACCTGTGAGTTGACGTGGCTTGCACTCAAACATACCACAATTAGCAGAGATACTGCATTTTTACTTTTTTTTTTTTTATTGTTTGCAGTTTTATTTTTTGTATGTTCATTTTTGTTGGTTTTTTTTTTTAATTGAAAGTTTTATTGTTTTGGATGTCAATGATACATAAACACAATGTGCTCACAGGCACAAACTTCTCAAAATTGCAAACTACGTTACAATGTAATGTTGGCAAAATTCTCCATGCTTTTTACTTCTCTGTTTCTCCTTCTAGGAAATGCAAGTCCCCGATACATAAGATGTACATCCTACAATATCCCTTCTAGCTCAGATATGGCAAAGCAATCTCAGGTTCCACTGGCTGCTGTCATCAAGCCGCTGGCCACGCTGCCACCAGATGAGGTGAGAAGTATCCTAATGCTAGAATCTTCAAACTGTCAGGAGTCCTCGGGTAGCTGATGGGAAGGTTTTTCTGCCTTTCCCCCACAGGGTTGCAATTTTGCAGGATAAGTGTGTCTGTCCTTCCCAGAATCTTACCTAGCTGGCGCAGATAAGGAGGGGCAGAGGGAACCGGTAGGTTAGAATTGGCTGCAGAGTGGGAGCCAGGACAGAGCTAAGGGACTTCAGTGCCATCTCTCAGGCAGGGGTGGAGGTGCTGCTGGAACCTGTGGCAGTAAAGTTACAAAAGATTTGGCAGGGGAATCTGGAATACTTGCTATCCATAGTACCCTTGACTGCAACTTCAATTTCAAAAAATGTATTAGCTCCACCCTGAAAGACTGTTATTACAAACCCCATGTCATTAAAAAAAACTTCAACCCCTCCTTCACATAAACGATTTCCGCACTGTTCTCCAAGCAGTAATCTTCTCCAAGATCGATTACTGCAATGCACTCCTTCTTGGCCTTCCTGCCTCTCTCAAACCTCTGCAGATGCTCCAAAACTCCACTGCCCGTATTCTCACTAACTCTCGAAAATGCGATCACATCACTCCCATCCTAAAAGACCTACATTGGCTCCCCATCTCTTCTAGAATTCTATACAAGACCCTCACCTTAATCCACAAAACCCTCTACAACCCAGACATGCAATGGCTAAACAAATCCTTATACTTCCACACTCCCACCAGACTCGGCAGATCCTCTTGCACCGGCATACTATTCATTCCCCCCGCCAAACACACACACCTCAACTCCACTAAAAACCGTGCTTTATCCATTGCTGGCCCCCATCACTGGAACTTGATGCCCCCTGATATTCGACTTGAGCTTTGCACCCAGACCTTTCCAAGGCAGAATTTCTGATTATCAAGCATTCCAACAGTGGTGATGTTCCTGCCAGCATAGTTTTGAACAGCATTCAATTTTCTATGTCACCCCATGTTAAAAGTTTTTGGTGTATGGCTGGATTCAAATTTATCATTTCATCAGCACATTAAAAGCATAATCAAAAATGTTTGGGGGTTTTTTTTTTCCAAACTTGAGGATACTGCATGGCCTGAAAAATCTACTTGAATTAAGTGACTTCAGGTTGGTGGTTCAGGCATCAGTGCTTCCTATCATTGATTATTGTAATGCCATATACCTTTGATTTCCTGAGTCAACTCTAAAACCTCTTCAACTCCTTCTCAATTCAACTGCAAGTTTAATTGGTGTAGTGAAACAGCTCTGATCATATTACTCCTACTCTGATTCTTCTTCAGTGGCTTCCAGTGCATTTTAGAGTACATTCAAAGATATCGCTTATGACCCATAAACTACTCAGAACTGTCTTCCCTGGGCAAACGCACTGTTACACATTTACCACCCCACGAGCAATCTTGGATCTCAGGAAAGAGAGCTTCTTGAGGTGCCTTCAATAAAAACAGCTAGATTAGCATCCACAAGAGACTGTGCCTTTTCTGTAGCTGCTCCTAATTTATGGAACTCCATACCTGCATCCCCAAGACTTGAAGAATGTCCAAAGAAATTTAAAACAGCTTTAAAGGTTTTCCTGCTGAAGCAAGTGTTTAAGTAGACCCTATATATATTTGGTAGCGTCTCCTGCATTATGAGGTCCCATTCCCATGCTTTGTAGCCACGGCGGGTACTTAGGAACAGATTAGCAGTTCCATAGGCTGTCCTGATTTGGTGAGCAACGTTTCTTGTTTTAGGCTGGTCAGGATTGTCTATCTGTGATTTTGATTTTGTTTTATGTTTATATTATTTAATTGTATTCATTATTACGTATGTATGAATGTAAATTGAAAAGAGCCCACCAACAAAAGTGATCAAGAAATGTTAAACAAACTTATGTATTTTAACCGTGAGATCTATTTTCTTCATCCTATGCCTCTGGAGGAAGCTAGCATAGCTGATTATCCTCCCTCTCAGATAAACCTTGAATGCCTCCCATTTTAATGCAGGCTCATAATCACACACTGGATTGTATTCGTTATATTAAGCAATAGCATCTTTCATCAAACTATGAAAGTGCTTGTCCCCCAACAGTGAAGTGATTAACCTCCAGGAAAAGGATTAAGAGCTATTGTCCCTAAATAAAAATGGCAATTGAACAGGGTAGCGATCAGAAACTTTTCTGGGTAATATATCACAGCTATGGACATGAGGTAAAATTCAGAAAGCAGAGGTAATAGTCTGTTTTACTATACATACCATGCCTCTGTGAGAAAGAAGTGTAATCCCTGACCCCCGTGTGCTGATCTCTCCACACGTCTACCAAGTGCAGCATTTCAATTAAATCCGCAGGTCCCAGGATATTTTATACTATATCATTAATATTCTCTATCAGGCTGTACAGGTTTCTAACCTTTGCTGTCTGGCTTAATTTTCTGTCTTCTTTTTTTCCTATTTCTGATGTTCCCTGTTCCTTTATTTTCTGTCTGTTTGGCATCCATCCTTTTTTCTTTTCTCTTTCAGTTATGAGTTCTTTCATTGTCTACCTTTTCTTCAGCAGTGGGTATTTTTTATACTTTCTTCCTTCTATCCCCCTTTTTTCTCTTTCTCCTTGTCTCATCTCCCTATTTTTCCCTGCCTGCTTTTTTTTTCTATTCCTCCTTCACCTATGCTTTCTGCTCCATTCCTCATATTCCTCCTCTGTTATCTCCCCAAAATCTATGGTCACCTCACCCACCATCCTTGGATCTCTTTCTCCTTGCTGCTTCCCTCCAGGTCCCTTTTCCCTCACTCCCCCCAATCTTGGGTCTTTTCCCCTCCTCTGATCCGTAGTAGGATCTGGCCTCCCTTCTCCCTAATATGCTCTGTCTCCTGCCCCCCTCCATGCTCCAGCTGGCACAAGGAGCAGCACTTAATATCTCGTTGGCTTCCTCTTCCACGTGGAGCCAGTCTCATGTTATGAGCCATGCGGATCTCTGTAGATCTCCTGGCTCAAAGAACAAGACTGGCCCGGTCAGCAGGAGAAGCTGATGCTGTGTTAAGCACTTCTGTTCCTGCTGATCAGGGTGGAGAGACAAGTACGCGATAAAGAGACAATCTGCCCTGGGGATTGGGTGGAGGACACGGCAGAATGTTGTACCAGGATCGAGAGAATGGGGGAAGAAGTTATGTGTGTCTTGCCTACTGGAATTGGGGACAAGAGTTGCTCCTGCCTGGATTTGGTACACTATTTGGTGGAGTCGGGACATAGGCCCTGTGAGCCAGTGCTTTGTGACATCCCTAATCAAGAACCAGCAATATATACAAATGCATCGCTTAACCTTGTATATAACGAATGTTTCGCTAAACTTTGTACATAACCTTTCCCTTTGTGTCATTGTTTTTACTCCTTCCCTGCCCCCTACCTATGTCACTCCTAGTTGAATCACTCCTTCTAATTTATCTAGTTTTTGCTTTGTTACTGCGTTCTATTGTTTTCTGTTCTTTGTAAAGGCAATGCCTATATATACATTGGTTGTAAGTTACATGTAAACCGACACGATGTGCAAACGGTTGTCGGTATATAAAACTGTTTGTATAAATAAATAAATAAATCCCTGCCAAAGATTAAAAAACTGCTGGAAAAGCACTGTAGCCAGTGTATTTTAGTTCTTCTACTTCTCCCTACTCTCTTTCTACTCTGGCAGTTAGTGAAGAAGTAAGCTATTTTATTTTATTAAATTTGTTTCATGCCTGATCAAATGAATGCTCCAGCAATCACAATAACATAAAACAATAATTAACACTCAAACAAAACATTGTGCAATACAGCAGACTATCTGCTAAGTTGTTACTAGCATCATAGTCAGTAAAACAGACCATAGAGGAGGAGATGATCTCAGATTCAATAAAGACCTGAAACCAATTAACATATTCTCTTAAAATATAAAACCTAATTAAATACTACAAAATTCAGCAAACAAAATTGTAGAAGACCAAAGCTTGTCCTACTCTCTTCATACCTAAGAAAAGGCCTGAGTGAAGCTTAGGACTTTAATCCCTTCTAGATTGAAAGGTAAGAATCCAGATTCCTCATATCCATAGCGTGCTTATTCCCTAGTGAAGGACCGGCTCTGCCATGTGTAACAGCTAGTCTCTCATCCTTGATTGATGGTTCCAATAAAAGAATACTCTGAACATCTCTGTAGTTGCACAGGAATATAGCCTTTATCTGTTTTAAATACAATGATCCCTGTCTCAGAAAAGTTTTATATACAAGGTTCAGAAGTTTAAATCATGCCCTGTGTTCCAGGCTTTTCAGGACTGGAGTTGTATGCTCCTTTATGAAACAACCTGTTACAGTTTGGGCAGTAACATTAAGTCTGACGATTTCAGTATCTGATTCAGAAGCTGAAACTCAAAAATATATATGTATTTTTATTTTTACATGTCTTTATACTACCTCCTCTTTCAATTAGAAATTCCCAAAGCTGCATACAACATTAAAAATAAAAGTCAAAACAATCAAAACACACAAAAACCAAAACCAGTTTCCTTGTATGCGTTCTGCAGGCTGATTCAGTAGCACTCCTATATTCTGGGTCAGGGTTTCTGCTTTCCTAGCCGGCCAAGGCTACAATTGCTTGGAAGCAGCATTACCAGCCCCTGGAGGAGAGAATCTATCATCATGCAGTGATTTGGCATCGATGGTTTGTGACTCCCAGCTAAAGACTGCAGCAACTAAGCTGAGTTGGAGGGAGAAAATATAAAACAAGTGCAATCTTGGTTATTTCTCTTTTGATGTGTCTTTGATTCTATCTGATTTGCAGGCTTTATTTTAGTTCAGCTTTAATAATTGCTTGACTGCGTTTGTGTTTTATGATGGTACAGTGTCTTATATTTTCTTTCTCTTTGTATATTATATTTTTATTTAGATTGTAAACTTGCTTTGGGCATGATTGTCTGGAAAAGCTGTTTATAAATCAAAATAAAATAAGGATGGGAAACTTATGGAATCATAACCAGAAGAGGCTGCTTGTCATTGATCTGAAAATCCAAAGGCACAGAAAATGCTGAGCCATAAGTCTGTGTGTATATGTTTGCATGCCCTTTTTTCTGTTTTTTAGGACATTTTGTATAATGTGAATAAGGAGCTTGTTTACGAGGCCAGCCATTAACATAGTTGTGACTTGGGTTCTCTTGCTGGTTGAGAGATGGAGGAGAAATCTGTTGCATAAGGAATTTTGATTTTTCCTGTAGTTGCTCTTCCTGAAGTTCATGATATTCTTGTCGGTTCAGTGTGCTGCGGCAGTCAAAAAAGCAAACAGAATGTTGGGAATTATTAGAAAGGGAATGGTGAATAAAACAGAAAATGTCATAATGCCTCTGTATCGCTCCATGGTGAGACCGCACCTTGAATACTGTGTACAATTCTGGTCGCCGCATCTCAAAAAAGATATAGTTGCGATGGAGAAGGTACAGAGAAGGGCAACCAAAATAATAAGGGGAATGGAACAGCTCCCCTATGAGGAAAGATTAAAGAGGTTAGGACTTTTCAGCTTGGAGAAGAGATGGCTGAGGGGGGATATGATAGAGGTGTTTAAAATTATGAGAGGTCTAGAACTGGTAGATGTGAATCGGTTATTTACTCTTTCGGATAATAGACTAGGGGGCACTCCATGAAGTTAGCATGGGGCACATTTAAAACTAATCGGAGAAAGTTCTTTTTTACTCAACGCACAATTAAACTCTGGAATTTGTTGCCAGAGGATGTGGTTAGTGCAGTTAGTATAGCTGTGTTTAAAAAAGGTTTTGATAAGTTCTTGGAGAAGTCCATTACCTGCTATTAAGTTCACTTAGAGAATAGCCACTGCCATTAGCAGTGGTAACATGGAATAGACTTAGTTTTTGGGTACTTGCCAGGTTCTTATGGCCTGGATTGGCCACTGTTGGAAACAGGATGCTGGGCTTGATGGGCCCTTGGTCTGACCCAGTATGGCATGTTCTTATGTTCTTTTGTTCTGTGATGCACCCCATCCCTGCCAGACAGGAGGTTCAAATCTAAGTCTCTTGTATCAGTATTATGGCTAAACCAGATGGTTTGCCCAAAATATCACTTTTGCAAATATTTAAAATGCACACTATTTTGTCCTTTTAAAAAGTAAATTAAATCTTTTCTTAAATATCAGTTTTCAGTATAATTTTTATGCTCATTTCCTCTTGTTTTCTACTTTTCATTTGTGTACTTACTAGAAAGCACAAATTATTAGAGCAGTAAATATGTGATGCTCTGATGGACATGCATGTTATAGTGAAAATGTATAAAGTGAATGATGTTACGGGGATCAAAAATGGATTTTAAAATGTGCAGATTTTGCGTATTACATCTAGACCAATTTGCAATCTTTGAAGGGTATGTCGTGTTCAGATTTAGTCTATTTCCCATCTCCTTTGTTCCCTGCTGCCAGCAGAAAGTAGTCAAGCTTAGAGGTGCCATTGGGATGAACTCATTGTGATGCCATGATTGTTTTGTGGGGTGGAGAAGTGTAAGCTTCCCTCCACAGGCAACTGATAGCTGAGCCTGCAGTCATGCAGCTGCTCTGAGGAATTGGAGCCTGTAAATGAAACTGGTAGTATTGTACTGTGCACATAGGAGGGAAGAGAGAGTTGTTCTGCCAGAGCTCAAATGTTAAGACTCTGCACCTGCTAGAGAGTCTGAGCAGAGAGCAGTGTTCTAAACATAAAACCAGCATCACTTTTTTTGGGATTCTCTCAGCTCCATGGTGTGATAAGTGGGGGGATTGTAGATTTGAGGGGCTGAGGATCAAGTACCTTTTTTGGGGTCTAGTCTTGGTACAGGAAGAGTGGGTAATTTGTGTTATTTTCTCTTGCATTTAACTAAATGGGAGAGTGTTGTGAGGAAGCAAAATGCATCTGAGTCTGTCATTTATTGGCTTAATGGATTAGATTACAGTGCTGATGGCAAGAGAGGTGTAGAGCATGATTGCTTTCCATTAGTATTTGCTTGCAGTCATGGATACTGGCTGTGATGTATAAAGGAAGATGGTCTGACACACAATAGGACAAGAGCAATGGGAAGCCTCTTTTACTAGAATTAAAGTAAGTGTGTGGTCACCAAATTATTTTTTTTCAGCTAATCTGAACTTTAAGAAAAAAGTGTTATAGTACTGCTATAAAAAGATTTTAAGAAGAAAAAAAAAAGTTTTCTTTTTTTTTAATCTGACTCACTTTCCTTGACACCTAAGTTTCCAGTTTAGATGGAATATGCTCCGTTCTCTGAGGACAAGCAGGATGGCAATCCTCACACATGGGTGACCTCATTTGATGGAGCCTAGCATGGAAAACTTATGTCAAAAATTCTAGAGCTTTGTGTCTCTCTGGGGCATGCTCGTGCATGCCTATACCACACATCCGTACAGGGTCCCTTCAGTGTTTCATTTTCTGCGAATCCCTCTCATCATGGTTTTGTGCCTCGCGCTCCTGTTCTGGGCTTTTGGAAGTTTTTTGTTAGAATCGCAGCATCATTCATTGTGGTTCCCATGGTTTTCTTCCTTGTTTTCCCTAGGTAAGATTTTTCAAATGTTTCTTTGTCTTCATTAGATTCCCTTAATTGCATTACAGTGGTGTGTAATCTGTGCTCGCTGGCCATTGAGCCACCATCACCATAGAGTTTGATTTTTGCCTCACTTTTGTTTTGGCTGAGCATGAATAGTGGGTTCCAGTCATACTTCCAGTGTGCGAGGATTATATGTTACAGACCCCCATGATAGATGTATACTGTATTTGCAGGTTTGATTTCCGCGAATGTTGCAAATATGCAATCATGACTCTGAAAGGGCACCAGTCCTGACTGGAGCTCATGGAGAAGCAGTTTGGGCACTAGAAGATAGATAATCGACATCAAAGGACCTCTGAGCTGCATCAGGAGGACAGTCTGTTCCCTTACTGCCATCAGCTGATAGGGAACCTGGAGGCAGACCTTCATCTGACTCTTCCGGATTGGCGGCAGGTTCTGCCTCTTTGATACCAGCATTAAGGAGTTCCAATGCTGGGCATCGAGGGAATCCAAAGAAGCATCAGTCTCAATTGGTGCCCAATGCTGAGAGCAAGGACGGTCTGGCATATGCCAAGAATTCCCCTAAGCGATCCTGTGGTGAGCTCATCTAAGCAGGCTATGGATTCACAACAGCTTCCACTGTTCCAGGTGTCAGCCCAACTTCTCAGTTCCTAGAAGGATGTGGTCACCCCTCATGCCTCTCATTTGGTACTGGCATCAGCAGTTGTCAAGGAGGAGTTGGATAAAAAGATTAACAAACATTGGAGAAAGTGTTACAGGGCCTTTGTGCCCACGGCTTCATTACTCTTCAAGAATCTGCTCAATTCCTTTTGATTCCCGCTCCAATGCTGATACCTGGAGGAATATCTGAGTCAGTGATGGTTGCCCTACCGATGATTTCCAGCTCCTCTAAGTAGGAAGTTTCCCCATACTGTCTAAGCTCCTTGGGATCCTGGCCAAAACTGCCAAGAGCACTGGTCTTTGAGAATTTGGCTGATGATTGAGCATGGAAGGATCACCACTGGCAGACCAGAGTGAGTCTGACTCTGAATATTCTTCAGGGTGTGTCTATGACTCTGCAAATGCTTCTGAAGAGATGTCAATTCCTTTCCTCTACCAGTGAGAAGGAAGACCATCTTGATCTCCCCCTCACAAGTTTTGTTAGGAAAATGGCTAGGCCATTCCATTTACGTTGCAGATGGAAGATGAGTCCAGGAGTAAGATGCTTGATATTCTCTGTGGTTCCTGTCAACAAGAAGGCAGATGCAGTTTATCTCGTCCAAAAAGCTTCCACCTTCAAGGAGAGACAGTTGCTACACCAGTCTGTGATAGTTGAATCCTCTCTCAAAAAGACCAAGAGGTCCAGAACTCATTCCTTTGTGCCCCCGGAGAAGGAGTCTAGAACCCTTGATGCCCTTGGGAGGAAAGTTTTATCATGATGCTATTTTCAACCCCTGCATAGCGTCCTACCAGCACTTTTTATGGTCAGCATATGTGGGATGTGCTGAAGCAAATGCAGAGGGTGGCGAAGCAGCTTCCTCTAAAAGCAGCAAGGCGCCCACCAGTCACTGAGGGACAAAAAGTTAGTGTGTGGAAACCACATGGTTCGTTTGATGTTTTCAAGACTGCATTGAGAGTCTTAGTTTTAAGGATTAGAACCCGCAGACTCACCTGAGTGTGGGCTTTAGATCTCCAGAAGTGCAGGATAGACTTGCTCATATCCTTCAATCAATCTTCAGAGTTAAGAGTGAAAGATGTGGTAGCAGAGATCACTGCATAGCGGTCCAGCAGCTTTCCACTGACACTCAAGACTGGCCTCCTTCAGGAGGTATGCAAGAACTGGGCAGAAGAGGCACTTTTCCAGCTGAGAAGGCTGCCCCCCTCAGCCCTTCCAAGGTAGCACAGGGTACCTAAAACCCCAGACAGCAACCAAGTCAACACCTGAGAATAGGGTTTTGACTGGGTCGCAGAGAACATAGCCAGTATCTTGGTAACTGTGCTGGAGAGCCTTCCAGTTGGAGGAAGCTTGCAGTTTTATAAACCACAGCATAATCAGAAAAGGGTACAAATTAAACCTATTGGGTCTCCTGCCAAATCAGCCCCTGGATCCCAGTTGAGGTCACTTGCTGCATCAGGAACTGATTTGTATGGCCAATGCTGTCGAGCCTGTTCCACCAAGGCAGAAAAAGCAGGGATTTTACTCCAAGTATTTCCTGATTCCAGAGAAAATAGGGGGGACTACATCCCATCCTAGTCCTAAGGGACTTGAACAAATTCGTCAAAAGAGAAAAAGTTCAAAATGGCTTCCTTGGACACCTTAATCCTCTTTCTTCAAAAAGGGGTCTAGCTGTGCTCTCTCGAATAAAGAATGCTTACAATCACACAGAGATTTTTCCCTAGTCACAGGAAATATATCATTCATAGCGGGAGACTGTTCCCTCCAGTATCGCATTCTGCCTTTTGGGCTAGCATCTGCCCCACATGTTTTCATAAAATACCTGGCCATGGTGGTGGTGCACTTACACAAATTGAGGGTGCACTTGTATCCATATCTGGATAATTGTCTTGAGCAGGAGCCGAGGAATTGATGCGTATGACCATCCAGATGTTGGAGTTACTAGGGTTTGTTGTCAACTATCCCAAGTCTCGTTTCAGCCCATCACCTCGGAGTTTATCAGAGCTTTGTTAGAAATGTTTTGTGGCCTTCCTTCCACAACAAAGGGTTGTCGCCTTCATGTCTACAGCAGGAGAGATGCAAAAGTATAGGACTTGTTAAGGCTGTTAGGCCTAATTTCGCTTCTATGGCACGTTTCCACATGAGAACCCAATGGATCTTGAAGTCTCAATGGCTGCAAGCAACTCGAGACCTCTGAGACTGCATCCAGATCACAAGATTGCTCGGGGACTCCCTGTCCTGGAGATGGAACAATTCCAATTGGATTGGGGAATCCTTTTTCAGCTTTCTTCAGTACAGATTTTCTTCATGACAGATGTGTCCAGCATAAATTGGAGAGCTCATGTAGATGATCTCTGCATTATGGTACTGTTGTCAGTTCAGGAAACAACTCATCAGATTTCCTGGAAACTTCGGGCAGTCTGGTACACTCTAAAGGCTTTCAGGTATTGGCTATACAATAGTTATCCTTGTCCAGATGGACAACCAAGTTGCAATGGCCTACATCAGCAAGCAGGGAGGTATGGGATCATATCTCCTGTGTCAGGAGGCTGTCTCAGAGGATGTGGAGAATGACCTTGTGAATAGACTGAGCCAGATCTTGGAACCCCAAGAGTGGTCCCTGAACCAAGGGGGTAGTGAGTCAGACATTCCACCACTGGGGCACACTGGTGGTGGATCTGTTTGCATCCCTTTGAAACAGGAAGGTCCCACTTTTTTGTTCCTGAAAATGAGCACATTGCAAACTAGCTTCAAACCTCGCCCTGAATCAGGGCATGGAGTATGGGAGAGGTGTATGCATATCTTCCAGCTCCACTAGTGGCAAAATCTCTTGGAGCTCAAAGAAGACAGAGGAACCATGATTCTCATAGGCTCCTTTGACAAAGACATCTGGTTCCTGCTCCTTCGAGAGCTATGTGTCAGGGAGCTTGTCAGATCTCATAACTCAGGATCAGAGCAGGCTAAGCCATCCCAACATCAAGTCCATGGTGAGCAACTCACCACTTGGATATTGAGAAGTTAATTTTGCAACCTCTTGTTTTAGTCTACTGGAAGGATTCCACTAGGAGATGTGTGGTGGAGCAAAAGACCCTAGATCCTCTCTCCTCTTCTACACAAAAACTGCTTGATTACCGTCTACTGTCTTACTCTGTAAGAGTTAACCTTAGTGCTATTGATACCTCCCATCACCATGTAGAAGGTAAGCTTATCTGTGTGCAGCCTTTATTTGTCCGGTTTATGCAGGGCCTGCTTTATTTGAAGCCTCCCGTCAGGCCTCCTGCTGAGTCTTGAGATCTTAACATAGTTCTGTCCCAGATGAGAAAGCTCCCTTTAAGCCACTGCACTCCTGTGACCCCACAGTACCAGACCTGGAAAGTTGTGTTTTTGGTGGTGGTCACTTGGGTGCACAGGGTCGGTGAGCTCCAGGTTCTAGTAACTTATTTGCCTTATACCAAATTTTATTATACTTGGGTGGTCTTATACACACATCATAAGTTTCTGCCTAAGGTGGTGTCAGAATTCCATCTTAACCAATCAATCGTTCTTACATTTTTTACCAGGCCACATGTCCACCAAGGTGAACAATCATTGTACAGTTTGCACTGCAAGAGAGCCTTGGCCGCCTACCCAGAGCGGACTGAATCCCATAGAAAATCCACCCAACTTTCCGTTTCTTTTTAGACAAACGGACTGGGGATTTCAATTGCAAAAAGACTGTACCTAATTGGCTAGCAGATTGTATCTCCTATTATGCCCAGGCAGATCTGAGTCTGGTGGACTGTCAAGGCTTATTTTGTCCGAGGCATGACAGCGTTGGTGGCTCACTTGCGATCAATCCCCATGAAGGAGATTTGTAAGACTGCAACATGGATTTCTGTCCACTCATTCTCATCTCTCTACTGTTTGGTTGGTGCAGTAGTAGGTTTAACCAGTATGCTCTCTGGAACTTGTTTGAGGTGTAGAACCCAACTCTTTTCCCTTCTAGTCACATTTTTGTTCTAGGCTGTCCCTCATAGGTTAAGTATAAAAATGGAAAAAAAGTTTGTTGCCAAAAGTACTGTTGTGCCCGTTGGCACTTGTTGTTTTCCCCTTTTTCCCTTGGGGGCAACCTGTAGCCAGGGATTCCCCAACTGTGAGGACTGCCATCCTGCTTGTCCTTGGAGAAACAGTTGTTTACCTGTTATAGGTGTTCTCAGAGGACAGCAGGATGTCAATCCTCATGAAACATGCCCACCTCCACCCCTTGGAGTTGGTTTTACTGTACATATTTTTAATTGCTAAATATGAGATTAAAGTGACCCCATGTATATGTGAAATGTAATGGCAAGTGTGGGCATGATCAGTGAAGTACAATCAAAGGTCTAGGAATTTTGACCCAAGTTTTCCATGTCAGTCTCCCCCCCACACACACACCCAAGTGATCAAAAATAAAAGTAGCAGGACACAGTGATCAGCGTGCACCTCCTTCACCCCCATCCCTACTGAAGTTTACAAAATGTGCTCTGTGGCTGAGCCCTTCCCCCCCCCTGCCCTTCTTCAAAAAAGTGGGACGACACCTCGCCCTCTCCCCAAGTTCCAGAAGTATCCTTGTACCTCTGCAGGAAAAGCAGCTTTTACCTTCTCCTACGGGATGAATAAGCAGCAGTGTAGCTAACAGGTATCAGCATGTTGATGTTCACTTATTCACGTCGCCTAAGCCAGTACTGGTCAGCTTCACTGACAGCTATTCAGAACCAAGCGGGTACAGGAATACTTTTGGGGCTTAGGGGGATGGCGCCCTCCTTTTTTTTTTTTTTTTTTTGGAGAACGCAAATGGGGGGGGGGGAATTGGTTGTGAGGCATCTTTTTTTTTTTTTTTTTTTTTTTTAAATTGTGGGAGGGGCCTCAGGCTGCTATGGCCCACCTTTTTTTTTTTTTTTTTTTTTGTTGTTTTGGTGGGGGTGGGTCACTATGGCTCATTTTGTTTTAAATAAAATATTCAGTAAGCCAGAGAGCAGCAAAGTTCCCCAGGTAACTTTATCTGGGTATCTGTAGCCAAGTGAATTCAGTGGGAGACGCTTCCTGGTGAATATTTTTGGATAAAGTTATCTGGATAACTTTACCTGGATAATTTTGCTTGCTGAATTATTGAATATGGATCTATTAATAGATACTAATGCTGTAGGCTAGGTGGCCTCTGTCAAAGAAGAGGGAAATTATTTTTCTTTGTCTGCTGACAGTACTACTCTCAGATATAGAGAATTAACTTTAAAAGAAACGCACATGACTGTGAAGGTTTAAAAATGTTTAAAAACTGCCACGTTAGCAGCAAGATAGATCTGGCTTGTGCCATTGACTACTTCTCAAGGCCCCTGTATGATGTTGTGAGTCAGAGGCAGTGGTAGCATTGCAGTAGGAGGTGAGCAGATTAGTCTTTATCTGCCCATCCCATGCAACTCTGTGCTGTTACAGTACGAGGCTCATTTCTGCTGGTTGATGTCCCTTTTGTTCCCTCCTAAAGGTTCCGCCATATGTGGTAGACCATGGAGAAACGGGACCCGTACGCTGCAATAGATGCAAAGCTTACATGTGCCCTTTTATGCAGTTTATCGAAGGTGGAAGAAGATTCCAGTGCTGCTTCTGCAGCTGTGTCACAGAAGGTAAGCTAAATAAAAACAAAACAAAAAAGTCTCCAGAGTCCCTCTACCAACATTTCCCTGTAGTTCATAATCCATATAGCTATTCATGTTTCATTATATATATATATATATATATATCTAACTAGATAAACGACGCTTGACCGACGTGCCGCAAATGCGCAGTAGAGAGCAGCTCTACTGCGCATGTGCGGGCGAGCACGTCAGTCTTAGGAAAAAAAAAACATGGTGGCGGGCGGCGGCGGTAGCGGCGGTGGCGGGCGGCAGCGGCCAGTAGCGAGGGAGGGAGGAGAGAGAGAGAGGGAGGGACGGACTGAGTGGGAGGGACGGAGAGAGAGAGTGGGAGGGAGTGACTGAGTGGGAGGGAGTGACTGAGTGGGAGGGAGTGACTGAGTGGGGGGGAGGGAGGGAGGAGTGGGTGAGTGTGTGGGAGGGAGGTAGGGGGTGGGGAAGAGTGAGGGGAGAGGGAGAATGAGGGAGAGGTGAGAGTCAGGGATGTAAGGGGGAGAGGGATGTAAGGGGGAGAGGGAGCTTAACGGCTTGTATATATATATACAAGCCGTTAAGCCCGTTAAAACGGGCTACATTAACATTTTTTTTTATCATTTATTTATTTATTTATTTAAGGTTTTTATATACCGGCAATCATGAGAACATATCTTGCTGGTTTACATGAACGGGAGTGCATTAAATACATCAAACTAGAACTGAGGTGACCGAAGGTACAGTTACAATTAACAAGGGTAGCAAAACTTGGTGAAGAGGAAGAAATAGGAAAGAATAAAATGGTTAAACGATATACAAGTCAAATTACAAGTTATGTGCAAATGCATGATTAATGGCTGAATGTTTTAGAGGAGTCCTTGGATTGTGTCCTTGGATTGTGTCATTAAATTGTGTCTGGGAAAGCTTGCTTGAATAACCAAGTCTTAAGTCTTTTCCTAAAAGTTAGGAGGCAGGGTTCTAGTCTGAGATCTGTGGGTAAGGAATTCCACAGAAGGGGGCCAGCTGTAGAGGTGGCGCGATCTCTTAGGGTAATGTGTCTAGTCGTTTTCGCAGGGGGAACTTGGAGTGTGCCTCTATAAACATCTCTGGTAGGTCTTGTCGAGTTGTATACTTGGAGAGGGAATTGAAGATCGAGGGAAGTGCATTGATGTATAGTTTTGAAAATGATACATATGGCTTTGTACATGATACGGAAGTATACGGGTAGCCAATGTAGCTCTTTCAGGATGGGTGATATGTGGTCTCTTTTTCTTGTGCCTGTTAGTAGTCGGGCTGCTGAATTTTGCACCATCTGTAATGGTTTGGAATAGGAAGAAGGCAGACCTAGCAATAGGGAATTGCAATAGTCTAATTTTGAAAAAATGACTGCCTGGATGATCGTTCTGAAGTCTTGAGCATGGAAGAGAGGTCTTATCCTTTTCAAAACCTGGAGTTTAAAGAAGCAGTCTTTGGTTGTTTTGTTGATGTGTGCCTTGAAGTTTAGCCGGTTGTCCAATAACACTCCTAAGTCTCTAACTTGTGTTAGAGACTTAGGAGTGTTATTGGTAGGAAGAGCAATGTTAGGTGTATTGTTCTCAGGAGAGATGAGTAGGATTTCTGTCTTGGAGGAATTTAAGATGAGGTGAAGGCTGTTGAGTAGTTGTTTGATTTTTTGGTGGCATGATTCCCAGTAGTCAAGAGTTTTAGAGTATGAGTCTTTGATGGGGATGATGATTTGAATATCATCTGCGTATAGGAAGTACTTTAGATTGAGGTCAGTGAGAAGTTGGCAGAGAGGAAGCAGGTAAATATTGAATAGAGTCGGAGATAATGAAGAACCTTGTGGGACTCCTATGGCCGAGTCAAATCTTGAGGATTCCTTGTTTTGGAGTTTAACTTTGTAGCCTCTGTTATTGAGAGAGGTTTTGAACCAAGATAGGACGGTGCCGCAGATTCCTATGGACGACAACTGGTTTAGGAGGATGGCGTGGTTGACAGTGTCGAACGCTGCGGATAGGTCTAACAAGATCAATAGGAAAGAGTTTCCTTTGTCAAGGCCCAGTAAGATATGGTCTGTCAGCGAGGTGAGGAGGGATTCTGTGCCTCGATTTTTTCGGAAGCCGTGTTGTGGGGTGAAGAGAAGAGTGTTGTCTTCGATGAAATCTGAGAGTTGAGAGTTCACTAGTTTTTCCATGATCTTGGCGATGAATGGGAGGTTAGCTATGGGGCGGAAATTGTTAGGGTCCTTCGGGTCTAGGTTAGGTTTCTTTAGGAGCGGTGAGATTGAGGCCATTTTGAGATCATCTGGGAAGGTTCCTTGGGCTAGAGAGCAGTTGATGATATTTTTCAATGAGGTGGCTATTGTGTCTGGAACAGATAGAAGTAGTTTGGAGGGGATGTGGTCTGCAGGATGAGACGAAGGTTTCATTCTTCTCAGGATGGTTTGTATTTCCGTGGAAGAGACGGGTTCAAAGGTGTTTAAGCTGACGTTTTTGTGGGCAGGTTGTTGATATGTCTGGAGGTCGGCTGTATTGGAAGGCAGTTGTGTTAGGAGATTGGTGATTTTATCTTGGAAAAACTGAGCGAGTTCTTCCGCTTTGGGTTGTGCCATGTTGCCGGGGATTTCTCGCGGAATGGTTTGAGTGAGGCTGGAGACATAAGCGAAGAGGGCTTTGGCGTCAAAGACCAGGTTGTGAATCTTAGAAGCATAATAGTCTTTTTTTGATTTTGAAGTGAGGGATTTGTACTGGTATAGTGTGGATTTGTATGAAAAGATGGTGATGTCACAAGGGGTTTGCGCCAAGTCGCTTCTTTTTTCTTAAACTTTGTTTTAGTTTTCTGAGTTCATTAGTGAACCAAGGTTGTCTGTTGGATGCATTGGTGTGAGATTTTTTTGTAGTTGAAGGACAGAGCTTGTTGGCTATGTTTTCTGTTATGTTGTTCCAGGAGCGAATGGCAGTGTTCGGGTCGGTGAGGTCTAATAGGGGGAGCTGTGAGACCAATTGGTTGTTAAGGTCTTCTGGTGAGCATCGCCTCTTGTAGTGGAATGAAGGAGAGGGGATGTAGGGAGTGTTGGATTTTTTCAGCGTGAATGAAGTAGAGATGAGAGTGTGGTCTGACCATGGAACCTTTTTGTTCTTCAGATTGGATGTAGTCGTAATGCCTTGTTGACGAAAATCAAGTCCAGAGTGTGACCCGCTTTGTGTGTGGGTTCGTTGACTAGTTGTTGGAATCCCATAGCAGACAGGGCTGTGATGAGTGTTACGCAGCTGTTAGATGGTGAGGGATTGTCTATGTGCAGATTGAAATCTCCTAAAATGATTGCTGGAGTATCCAGGTTGATGAGCATGGTGGTGATTTCAAGGATGGGGGAGACATGGATTCTAGGAGTCCCGGGGGTGCGTAGACAAGAAGGATTTGAAGATGTTGTGAGGTGAAGAAGCCGACTTCCAGTTTAGAGTTAGAGCTGAAAGGATGTTGGGAGAAGTTGAGGCTTTTTTTGGTAGCCAGAAGGATACCACCTCCTCTTTTTTTCAGTCTCGGGAGTGAAAAGAAATCATAGGTTTGTGTAGGTAGTTGGTTTATTAAAGCTGTATCTGAGGGCTTAAGCCATGTTTCGGTAACTGCACAGATATCTGGCTTGGCGTCGGTGAGATAATCATTGAAAATTAGGGATTTCTTCGTTAGAGATTGTGCATTGAAAAGAGAGAGTGAGAAGAGGGAGAGGCCTAGAAGCTGGGTGATTGGTGTAATCAAGATAGGGGTGAGGGTTTTTAAGTTATTGTGAAGGGCTCGTCTGGTAGATGTTCTTTTAGGTAGGAGGCGGTATTGTAGAGTTGGTATTGGAAGAGCAAGAGACATTGTGGATGGTTAGCTGGCTGGCGCAGAGTGTAGGCGGAAGGCAGATGGGAGGATAGGCTGGGATTAGGAGATAAATAATTGGTTGGTTAGTGCTCTGGAAGAACGCTGGAAGGTTGCTTGCTGAATGGGCGCAGACTGGTTGCTTGCTGAATGGGCGCAGACTGGTTGGTTGCTGAATGGGTGCAGACTGGTTGCTTGCTGAGAGGGCGCAGACTGGTTGCTTGCTGAGAGGGCGCAGACTGGATGCTTGCTGAGAGGGTGCAGACTGGATGCTTGCTGAGAGGGTGCAGACTGGATGCTTGCTGAGTGCTTGCTGAGAGGGTGCAGGATGGTTGCTTGCTGAGAGGGCGCAGACTGGTTGCTTGCTGAGTGCTTGCTGAGAGGGCGCAGACTGGTTGCTTGCTGAGAGGGCGCAGACTGGTTGCTTGCTGAGTGCTTGCTGAGAGGGCGCAGGATGGTTGATTACTTAGAGGGCGCTATATGGGCGCTGGATGGTTGCTTGGCGGAAGAGAGCTGGAAGGACGTGAGCATGTTGGATGCTGGTTGAGCTCTAGTGCGGTATTGGTGTGAAAACTGCTCGGGGAAGCGAGGGTCGAAACGAAGGGGCAAAACAAAGGGACAGGCCCCTTTGTCGTGCTCCTTCGTGCGCGCGACGCCAGGGAGAATGGTGGTTTAAATACCCCGCCGGTCGCACCTGTGACGTCACCGCCGCGACGTTTTTTGTGGGCGGTTCGGGGCGAAGGCTCGCGGCTCGGCTCGGGGCGTACTGGCAGCGTGGGCTCGTGGTCCGGGTCGAGGCCGGCTGGAGGCGAGGGTTCGCGGCTCCGATCAAGGCCGGCTGGAGGCGGAGGATCGCGGCCTTTCAGGTAAGTAAGCAGCTGGAGAGAAGGGCCGGCGATCGGCGAGGGAGCCCGATCGGGGTGAGCGGAACAGGAGGATCATTTCCTTCCCCCTCATTCTCCCTCCCACCTCCACCACTCTCTCCCCTCAGTCACTCCTCTCTCTCCCCCCCTCCCTCCTCCCCTCAGTCACTCCCCCCTCCTCCCTCCCTCAGTCACTCCTATCTCCCCCTCCCCCAGTCACTCCCCTCAGTCACTCCCCCCTCCTCCCCTCAGTCACTCCCCCCTCCCCTCCCTCCTCCCCTGAGTCACTCCTCCCTCCCCCCTCCCCTCAGTCACTCCCCCCTCCCCTCAGTCACTCCCCCCTCCCCTCAGTCAGTCACTCCCCCCTCCCTCCCTCCTCCCCTGAGCCACTCCTCTCTCCCCCCTCCCCTGAGTCAACTCTCTCTCCCCCCTCCCTCCTCCCCTCAGTCCCTCCCCCCTTCCCCTCCTCCTCTCTCCCCCCAGTCACTCCTCTCTCCCTCCTCCCTTCAGTCGATCTCCGCCGAAGACCCGGAGCGGCGGCGGCATGTGCGCGAGGGAGGGACAGACTTCCTGGAAGTCTGTCCCTCCCTCGCCCGCATGCCGCCGCCGCTCCGGGTCTTCGGGCCGCCGCTCCGGGCCGCCGCTGCTCCTGCCCGGGTCTTCGGGCCGGGGCCGCCGCTCCGGGTCTTCGGGCCGCCGCTCCTGCCGCTCCGGGGCTTCGGGCCGGTGCCGCCGCCGCTCCGGGTCTTCGGGCCGCCGCTCCGGGTCTTCGGGCCGGTGCCGCCGCTCCGGGTCTTCGGGCCGCTGCTCCTGCCGCTCCGGGTCTTCGGGCCGCCGCTCCGGGTCTTCGGGCCGCCGCTCCCGCCGCTCCGGGTCTTCGGGCCGCCGCTCCCGCCGCTCCGGGTCTTCGGGCCGCCGCTCCTGCTGCTCCGGGTCTTTGGGCCGCCGCTCCTTCAGCGCCATTTTTATTTTTAAGAGGCACACTGTGACCGACGTGCTCGCATGCGCGGTAGAGCTGCTCTCTACTGCGCATTTGCGGCACGTCGGTCAAGCTTCGTTTATTAGGTAGGATAAGACTTATGTTATTGTATTAGATACTATCGGGCCGATACAGTACAGTGCGCTCTGGTGGAGCGCACTGTTAGCCCAGGTTTGGCCGCGCGTTTTCGACGTGCTAGCTTTACCCCTTATACAGTAAGGGGTAATAGCGCGTCGAAAACACGCGGCCAACCCCCCCCCCCGAAACTAATAGGGCCCTTAACATGCAAATGCATGTTAAGGGCCCTATTAGTTATTCCCGTGCGATCCAGAAAGCGAAATGTGCAACGAAGCAGCACAATTTACTTTCAAAAATTAACGCCTGCCGGCGCCAGGGAAGTGTACAGAAAAGCAGAAAAAACTGCTTTTCTGTACACCCTCCAACTTAATATCATAGCGATATTAAGTCGGAAGCCCCAAAAATTAAAAAAAAAAAAAATTTAAAATCGGCCCGCGGGTCGGAATACGGAAGCTCAATAATGCCGGCGTCCGTTTTCCGAACCTGTGGCTGTCAGCGGGTTTGAGAACCAACACCAGCAAAATTGAGCATCGGCTGTCAAACCCGCTGACAGCCACCGTTCCTGTCAAAAAGGAGGCGCTAGGGATGCACTAGAGTCCCTAGCGCTTTTTTTACTGCAGGCCCTAATTTGCATAGGCCACCCTCCTGAATTGCGCTCGCCGGCTCTCCCGTGCATTTTTCTGTATCGGCCTGTATGTAATCTATGATGTGCTTGCATAATTGACCCCCAGTTTATAGGTGCAGCACTGCCTTTATCAAAATGTAATTGCTTAAATGCAAAACACCCTAAGCGAGGTACAAAATGTAAACTGTGTTGCTGGAATGTTGATTTTTATTGTAATGGAGTAATTATTGTTAATGACTATTCCAGAATAAAAAATTTGGGAAAATAAATGTAACATGCATAATTTAACATTGATGAATAAACTGTCATTGCAATAAATGATTTAAATAATCAAAATGCTAGGTTATTACCAGCTCAGAAATAGGCCTGTTTGAAAAGACAATTTTTTAGCAAGACCTTAAATGTTTTTAAACAAACTGACAAGCCCATTGCCTCTGAAAAAGAGATCCACAATATAGGAGCTGCCACAGAAAAAACACATTTTCTAATTTCAATGAGGTGAGCATGTCTTATTGAAGGGGCATCAAGTAAGCCTCTCTGCGAAGATCTTAAGGATCATGGAGGTCATTAGGTCCTAGAAGAGTCAGAATTGCTTAATTTGAACACCATTATCCCTACTTTATATTCAATGTGCTGCTGAATTGATTGCCACTGTAGATCCATTAAAACTGGAGTAATATACTCTCTAAGACTAATTCCAGATATGACACACGCCACTCATATAGGTACATAGATACGTGTACATGTTCTATATTAGTGTATATATTGTATAAATATTTTCACAATATTGCCTTGCTGGTGTATAATATATATATATAGCACAAACAAAGTGATACATAAATAAAATGAACATGCTGTCAGTACTTTTCATCTAGTGCAGCTGTTCCTCTGCTGAATCGTTTGGTTAAATAGCAGTACAGTATGAGACACTGCCTTCAAAATACCACCCTGCTCTGTCCTCCATCTGTTAGTCTTGGATCTTTCTTTTTGGAGGGTAGTGAGGAGAGAGGGTGTGGTAAACTATTTTATCATTGATATTTAATATAAATAAAATTGTGTAATCTCGAATATGATGGCATCAGAGCAACTTTCATGGTAGAGGATGGGGGAGATACTTGTTGCATAACAGCCATAAAGTGTAAATCTGCCCCTGAAGCTTTTTCATTAATGTTAGGTTGCATCTTTCCTACATTTCTTCCATTCACTTTCTCTACTGTTTATGCCACAGCTGAGGTCAAAAGCATGATAGTAATGTAGAATGCACACCACCTGCACCAAAAAGGGTCTGACCTGGCAATTCAAGTCCCTCACATGGCCAAGGACTAAATAAACTTTTTTTTTGTTTTCTGTTTGTAAATACTGTCACTTTTCCCCAGCAGCTTCCTCCTGATCCTTGTGGAGCTATGGTCACGAGCCTTTATTTACAGTTACTCTGTCCCATTCCTCTCCCCTCCTATCTAGCCCAACCATTCCATCATCAGTCCTGTGGCTGAGAGGCACAGGATGTAGTTCCCTCCAGAGCATGGCACAGGTATGCTTTTAAACAATGACTGAGACTTCCTCTGTCCTCAGAGCTATCGTCCGAATTTTAAATCAGCCACGCGTGCAAATACCGGCACTTAAACGCGTGGCCGGGCCCTGCGCGTGCCACACGTGTAAGCGCTGATACGCGCACAAGTGCTGGGCCCTGAAAAAGGGGCGGGCCAGGGGGGCATGGTCTGGGCAGGGCGGGACAGAGGCCGGCCAGGACAGCGGCCATTAGCCACTGTCCCGGGGAAGCGCGCGCTGGCAGATTACTTCTGCTCCAGAGTAGCAGTAGGTAAGAAAACAAAAAAAAAAAAGTAAATTTCAACAAAGAAATTAGGGGGTGGGGAGGAGAGGGTAGGGAACGGGGGAAGGCCTGATTGCGTCGCCGCGCATAACTTACTAAAATTCACCCCACCAACCATGCGTGCACCGCCCGCACATGCAGATTTTTAAATCCGCCGCACATGTGCGCGCGGCCCACGGATTTTATAACATGCGCGCGCATGTTATAAAATCCGCCAGTCCATGTGCACACGCCGGGAGCCACGCACACCTTTTTTAAATCTACTCCTATGATTGCTGACCCAAGGAGTAGAAATCTTGTCTGAGAGTTAACTGGAAACATAAATCTTATTCTATTTGATTTATGTTCTGCCTTTCAGGCACTTCAAAGCAGCTTACATTCAGGTACTGTACATATGATGACAGATAAGGACTATAAGGTCCATGTAGTCTGCCCAGTTTACTTCCTAGTACAATGCTGTAGTTCCCAGTTGACCCTCGCGTTTTTGCAAGTAGAGCATCCTCTGTGCTGGCACGCTTTCTTGCAGTCCCATTACTACTTTTGCTTCCATCACTTCCCCTGGAAAGCCATTCCATATCCTCCACTCTTTCCGTGAAGAAGAAATGTTTCCAGATTTTACTACTGAATCTGCCCCTTGTAGCCTTATGTCATTCCTTTTTGTTCTAGAACTACCTTTTGGCTAAAAAAAGGTTTGTTTCTTGTGCATTATTTCTACCATTAAGGATTTTAAAATCTCTCTTATCATTTCTCCTATAACTCTCCTCTCCTCTCTAGTCTATAGATATTTAGATCCTTAACCTTTGCACCATTTTCTAGCCCTTTTTTTTGTCTGCCTCTGTCTATATCCTTTAGGAATTAAGGCCTCCAGAGCTGAACTTGCTCTTCCAGGTGAGGTCTCACAAACAATCTATACAGACATTGGTTCCCTTTTTCTCATAGTTATTCATCTCCCTATGTACCCTAGAATTATTCTTGCTTTGGTCACCGCCTTGTCACACAGTTTCACTACCATGATCATCAGATCAAATCACTCCAAGGTCTCTTTCCTGGGCTAGCCCAGTGGCAGAACTGTACATTGCTATGTGGAAGGTGCCCAGTTTGATCTTCCAGTCAAGGCTTTCACTCCCCGGGTTGGCTGGGAGGATGCTGTGGAGGCAGCATTCACAGCTCCCAGGGAGGGAAGGTGTTGCGGTTATTGCTTAAGTGTGACATCTGTGGCTGGATTCAGAGCCCATGGTTGCAAGGTTCTGGAAGAAGTCTTGATGCATGGCCCCTGGCCTAGGAGACCATTGCTGCAATGAGCAGACTGGGTATATTGGGAGAATATAAAATAGGGGAAAATTCCCAGGGTAGTTGCAAATGAAATCTCTGGTTTTGATTTGAGGTGGCAGAAACTGCAGGATTAAAGTGTTTCTTGCTTGGTAGACATCTGTATATCACCCCCGACACTCACCATCACCACCACCACCATGTAATGCCATCCTTAGTCTTCTGTATCCCAATGCATGACCGTGCACTTATTTTGCATTGAAACTTAGCTGCCCAATCAGCCACTTGTTAAACTTTTAGATTTCTCCTCATCCTGTCTATTCCCTCAGGAGTGTCCATGTTTTTCAATCTTAGCATCATTTGTAAAGAAAAATACCTCTTGGTACTAAGATATTAAACAGAACCAGACCTAGGAGAGATCATAAGAACATAAGTTGCTATACCTGGTCAGACTGAGGGTCCATCAAGCCCAGCATCCTGTTTCCAACAGTGGCCAATCCAGGCTACAACTACCTGGCAAGTACCCAAACACTAAGTTGACCATAAAGGCAAAAACTCACAATATAAACTTTTTAAAATATGTCTGAAGCAGAAAGCCTGCAAGGGAGTCAGTTGGACTGTTGGATGATCAAGGGGTTAAAGGACACTTAGTGAAGATAAGGCCATCGCGGAAAAATTAAACTATTTCTTTGCTTCAGTGTTTACTGAAGAGGATGTTGGAGAGAGACCCGTTCTGGAGAAGGTTTTCATGGGTGATTATTCAGATCAACTGAACCAAATCACTGTGAACCTGGAAGATGTGGTAGGCCTGATTGACAAACTGAAGAGTAGTAAATCACCTGGACCAGATGGTATACACCCCAGGGTTCTTTTCTGAAAGAACTAAAAAATGAAATTTCAGAACTATTAGTAAACATTTGTAACCTAAGGGGCATAGAACAGCTGAGGTGGGATACGATAGACATCTACAAAATTATGAAAGGACTTGAACAAGTTAATGTAAATCTGTTATTTACTCTCTCAAATAATAGAAGGACCAGGGGGCACTCCATGAAGTTAGCAAGTAGCTCATTTAAAACAAATTGAAGAAAATTATTTTTCAGTTAGCGCATAGTTAAGCTCTGGAATTCATTGCCAGAGGATGTGGTTACAGCAATTGGTGTAACTGGGTTTAAAAAAGGTTTGGATAAGTTCCTAGAGGATAAGTCCATAAACTGCTATGATGGTAATTAATAAGCAGTAGTAGCTTGTGATCTATCTAATGTTTGGGTACTTGCTAGGTACTTGTGACTTGGATTAGCCACTATTGGAAACAGGATACTGGGCTTGATGGACCCTTGGTCTGACCCAGTATGGCATTTATGTTCTTATGTAGATCCCATGCTACTAATGCCAGAAATAGTAGTGGCTATTCCCTAAGTCAACTCGTTTAATAGTAGTTTAAAAATTCTCCCCTCTCTCCCATATCTTCCAGTACCTCCTCATTACTTCCAGCATTTGGATCACACAGGGAAGCGAGTGGACTATTATGAGATCCCTGAAGCACTCCACTCATCACCCTTATTTCAGTTTATTTGTGAGTTTCCTGTGCAGGAAAGTATCAAAAGCTTTACTGTAATCAAAGTACATCACATGCTCTTGATCTCAAAAGATTACCTTCTTCATCTGAGTCAATCTGCCTCGGAGCCTGCTCTCTGCTGGGGTCAAGTTATTTTTATTATTCTTTTCTTTCGCTTATTATCTATTTATTTTTCCAGCACTATGACTGAGATTCCCTCCTTCCCCAGGGCTGTGGGGGATTGCTGTCCACAAAATTATCCTCACTCTCCTGGCCCAGGGAGCAGGAGACATGCCTGGGAATTGAATCTATCAGACTACTCCCAGTGCATTGATTTTAAATTTGTAGTTTATTTGGTTTTCCTATAACAATCTTCCTCATTGTGGATGCATACCAAGAGTGCATTATAACTCTTGGTATATACATGTTTGCCTTTTGTTGGTTTTCCTTAAGTTTTTACTTAGGGAATAGCCACTGCTATTAATTGCATCAGTAGCATGGGTTCTTCTTAGTGTTTGAATAATTGCCAGGTTCTTGTGGCCTGGTTTTGGCCTCTGTTGGAAACAGGATGCTGGGCTTGATGGACCCTTGGTCTGACCCAGCATGGCATGTTCTTATGTTCCCCCTTTGTCCCAGATGGCATGTGCCTATGGTTTTTGGGACCCTCACCAGTTGGAGGAGTGCCTCTCCTCTGGGCAGTTTCAGCACCACTCATTGAGTGGCAGGGGCAATCTGCGTAGTGACAGCCAGCTTCTCTCGTTTGCTGGGCGCCCTACCTGGTCTAACCTAGTCCCAATGCTACAGTTCACTCACTTAGTAAAAGTGTTATGATCTGACATTTTCTTTTTTGAATGTGAGATATTGCAAATACAAGTTCTTGTTTTTCAAGTACTTTATGAAATATATTTTCTAAAACAACAAAAAGGTCATTTTAGATATGTACATTTCCAAATGCATATTAGTCTTCGTGCTTTTTAAAGGTAAAGGAGGTAGTTGGCTATTAGAGTAAACAAAAGCTTTTATTGCCCCAGTTAAATTTGCAATTTGTATTTCATTCTGGAAACAAAATAAGTTTTTAAAAATGTTAGACTGCAGGGTCCACATGATTTGGGCGCTGAAAAGAATGCTGTCAGTTATCAGAAGAATGCACGTATTCTATACTGATACATCCAAAATATGGACAGCTGAATAGTAACTTCAGAGGAAAAAGATTTTTAAGCATTAAACCCAATTTGAGCAAAAAAACAAGAAATGAGAATCCAGAGTAAGACCAATGAGAAGTAACATGGGAAGGAAACGAGAAGACTGTGATAGTACTGCAGATTTATAAAATGACTTCATTAATGCAAGCAGTTAGTAACAGAAAGCTAGCATATTCATTTATATCCTAAGCTTTTGCGCATCAGTTTGATCTGGTCTCCTGTGCATAGTGTGTTGGGTTTGGGGATTTGGATTTCACAGCAGTCATAGTATCCATGAGTTTTAGAGAATGCAGTATAACCCTTAGAAAATCTGTTTGTGAAAGGCTAACCTTTGCCGAACACCTAAACTTGCTTGTATAGGATTCACTACAACTTTCTGTAACACTCATGTTTCTATTTTTACTCCTCCTCAGTATGACCTGCAGACATCAGAGATTTACACCTGGATGTAATTGCTGATAAGATGTTTGGAATTTTTTCTTCCAGTACCTTCTCATTACTTCCAGCATTTGGATCACACGGGGAAGCGAGTGGACTATTATGAGAGGCCTGAACTGTCTTTAGGATCTTATGAATTCTTGGCAACTGTTGATTACTGTAAGGTAAGACAGTGAGATCTCTGATGCAATGTCTTCATATCAGGATTGTGGTGCACCTATGAGGTAAACTTCAGTGAAAGCAATCAAGAATGAAGAGGAAAATGCATCCTTCTGGTTCCCGAAAAGCAATGGTTAGGTTTTGAGTTCCCTAAAACACTGGCCACTACCGAGTAGTGTGGTGTAGTCTGCTGTAGCATTTTCTCTGTTCCGAATCCTTAGACCAGAGCAAGGATCTTGCTCATACTCCATGATGGCCTGCGCCAAATATGCATACTTTGGCGTTATAAATGTGATATGCCCTACTGGATTCTTCTATACCTAGAAAATTAAGGAACATGAGTGTAGCTGTAGTTATTTCTGAGATTTATTTTTTTTTTAAAAGCTGTGCAAATGCTTCACAGAATGGTTTGACCTAGGTGGGGCAGGATGCTAGCTTTGGATATTTTATTCTTTTTATGGTTTGTTTGTTTTTTTGTTTTTGTTTTTTGGGTCTGGAAGTTGCCTGCTCCTAGGCTTCCAGCTCAGTCTGGCAACATGAGCCTTCATTCACAGCTACTCGAATTGTTTCCCTATTTTATAGTCCCTCCCATCTTACTGTTTGTCCGATCATTGCAGCAGCAGTCCTGGGCTGAAGGGCCATGCACCAGGACCTGCTAGCCTAAATTCAGCCAGTGACTCCCAGGGTCTGCGAATGCTGCCTCCACAGCATCCTTGGTCCCAGCTGACCCAGGAAGCGGAAGACCCGATGCAGAAATTGAGCCCATGTCCTCTGCATAACAGTGGGCAGTACTGGCACTGGGCCAGCCCTATGTATTTGTTTTGTTTATGGAAATTTCAGTAAGAGGCTCATGGAATGCCCTGGCTTTATGGAGCTTCTTGTGTAGCCGCCTTGTGATTGCTTGCTTGCTTGCTTGCTGTGCTCCCAGTCTGAGTTGATTATGAGAGATAGTAAATGAACTCCATGGGGAATTCAGCGCACGCAGTGGAGAAGAAGATAACCTCCATAAGCTTTCACCTGGAGTTTTGCCTGGCTGTTTGCTTGTAGGATTCAAAAAAAAAAAAATCTCACCTGCAGGCTCTTCCTTGTTGCTCATAGCAAATAAAGTACCTGCTCTTGTGCAGATGCATTTTGGACCCTTTTAGCTATGTTTAGGGTATATGGAGTAAAAAAAAAGAAAAGTTTTGTGTGTGTATGCAAAAGGCGATGGAGATGGGAGCACTAAAAAAAAGAATAGGACAGACTAACGTGTCTGCCTGAAACAGGCTTACCTGTGCTGTGTAACTGAAGTGCAATATATTAGCAGGAATGTCTTCACTATACTTCCTCAATATGCTAGTGAATATCACAGCTATGATTTTTTAGTAATATGTTCAAAGGCATTGGCCCAATCAATTTACTGAGTCTGAGAATTTTGAAGGAAATATTTTATTTTACTTGACAAAGATGCTTTTAATCCCAGAACTATCAGTTGAAAATCCTTTTTCTTCCAGTTTTTAGTATTCAGTTTATTTGCCAGTTGTGTCGCTCCTGTAATATGGATTTGCAGATGACCCACCTGCTCCCCCCCCCCCCACACACACACACACACACACAGTTCAGTCTCTCTAGGAGGGATACATGGGTGCTGTATGTGTACAGAGCCTTAGAGCTCTGAAATCATTCATGAAAAATGATCACTGAAACACAAATTTTAGTCCTAAAATGACTTATCCCAGATTTTAGTCTTTAAAAAGAAATTCACATGAAGCTTGTTAAATGCTCCCACCCCAACACACGTTTGCTATATATTAGTACACTGCATGAAGATCCATCTGTTACTGTATTGTATGTTTTGTAAATATTGTTGCCTGAATAAATACAAGCATTAACCCTTTTTGCTGTCCCTTTGGAGGTGGTTTTGATATGGAGCAAAAGTGTCAGTTATCTGGCCACAAAGGCCATTACGAGAAAACATTTCACTTGGTGGGCCTCAGTTGACTTCCCTCTGCCCTGGCTCCCAGACCTACTCTCTCTCATAAAGCAGCCCAAATCTTTCTGGTTTTTGA
This sequence comes from Rhinatrema bivittatum, assembly GCF_901001135.1. Classification (NCBI taxonomy): domain Eukaryota; kingdom Metazoa; phylum Chordata; class Amphibia; order Gymnophiona; family Rhinatrematidae; genus Rhinatrema; species Rhinatrema bivittatum. Next base: position 116,425,422 of record NC_042621.1, read on the forward strand.
TCTACAGAGCCCTCCGTTCGGAAGCTGCTTAAGTGCTTTAACAGTTACTGTTCACAGGCACAAAAAATATATACATTAGAGCAGGGGTTCCCAACTGTTTGGGGATCATGGACCCCTTTTCAACCTCCAAAAATTTTCATGGTCTCCCACATGCTTCTCAATTTTTGCATGGCATTTAGAGAGGTTAGTGTAATAACAAAAAAAAATAATTGTATGTATACCAGACTCATTCATAATATATAAAACTTATTAAATAATGCTTACTGATTATAAACAGAATACATATAATTGCAGAGCACAGCAGTAAATGTGCAAGAATGTACTTGTATTCAGTAACTTACATAATGTAACTACTGGCGGCCACACAGCTGGATCTGTCTGGAGCAACTGGGGGAATGGACTGTTTTGGGGGGGGGGGGGGAGAAAGAGAGAGACTGGCAAGGATGGATTGTGGAGGGAAAGAGACAAACTAGCAGAAATGGATTATTAGAGGGGGATGAGAGAGAGATGGATTGCTGGAGGGAAGAGCGTGAGAGATGATTGGGGAAAGGGAAGGAGGTATGTTTGAGACAAACCCACATCACTAAAAGGGAGAGGTGGAGAGAGGTTTGTACATATTTTCTTCCCAAACCCCCCGCCTCCCCATGGTATCTCTCTTTCTTAAGAAAATAACCTGTAATGGGGAAACCACCTTGATAGTTTGATCAGTGTGGGAATCCACTGGCTCTCTCCACACCTGCCTCTTTCCAAATTCCATACATACAGAGACAAGAAACCCCTGGCAAGTTTCAAACATCTAGTAAAGCTACCACTAAAATTATTCAAGAGCATCAATCCAAAAAATCTTCTATATGGGAATGAAGTCTGTAGTCAATACAGGATAGAACAGAATCCCAATATAAAACCCTGCACCTCAAGTTCCTCAATAACCTGTGTTCACAGAGACTCCCTCAACAAATGATGCAGAGCAGAACAAGGACATTTCCCCTTACCACTCACCAGAGAAAAATAATATTCAAATTCTGGTATCACCTCAGAAACAGCAACTCAAACTCCCTCCACTACAAGGATCATTGTATAATACAAAATCCTGCAAAAATATTCTTAGAACCTATAGGAAACTAGCCATACCATTATACCCTAACTGCCAGACTCAAGCAGGAAGGACCAGGCTCTAAAACACAGATATGCCTCCTATTAAAAAAATAGGCTGATATAGATCCCTATACAGAAACTACAGGCTAGCTGAATACTTTACCTCATGCACATGCAGAACACAGACAGACCGTCCCCAAATATAGAAGAAAGAGATCACAAAGTAGAAATACAAATATGAAGACAAAAACTGAACTGGAAAGCACAAGAAGCCAGACTCTGTGTACAGCAATGGAAAAACAGAAACATTACTATTTTTCATAAAACATCAAACAATACAATCAATAAATATAAAACATCAATCATAATAGTAATACCAATCTAATAAGAATAAATATTTCAAAACAGCTGATAAATAGAATAACATCCAACTGCGGGTTATACAGTGTGCTTTGCTGAGCGCACTATATTGCATCGAACCCCTTAAAGAGGATTATCACGAAGAGGTAGAAAACCTGAATTCTTGTCTCCACCAAAGAGTGCAAAGGATGCTCCAATTTTCTGAACATACATTTTTTTGGTATGGAAATAAAGCTGGCAAATTACTAGCAAATGCTGTAAGGGTTTGGAAGAGGAAGACCTACATAGAAAAACTGAGAACAGTGCATGGAACATGGGCTACTAACAGAACAGAGATATTTGAGACTTTGCGAAAGTTTTATAAGTCTTTATATTCTGAAGATAGGTGGGAGGGGAAAAGGAGGACGTTTTTTCCAAAACATTTCTATCCCAAAAATAACTAGCACAACAGCTAGATTTTAACAGGCCTATACAGACTTATGAAATATTAAATGTGATAAGTATGAGCAAGCAGGGGAAAGTATGAGACCCAGATGGGTTTTCTTATGACTATTATAAAATCTTAAAAGAGCAAGTAGTGGGTCCTATGAGTAAATTCTATGATGATGCTTTAGAGAAAGGAAAACTCCCAAGGGAGTTTAACACAGCATACATAACAGTGCTAGCTACATCAGGGAAAGTCCTAGCTTCCCCTTCCTCTTACAGGCCTATCACTGCTAAATTGTGACCTGAAAATCTATACCAAAATTCTAGCAGATAGATTAAGCCTAGTGTACTCCTCCATCATTACAGCTAGTCAGATATGTTTTGTAAAAGGAAGAACAGCAACTACTCATATTACTAAGTTAATCACAGCAATGGTCTATTGCAAAATCAGCAAATCCCAGCTATGGCTGATTTCATAAAGGCCTTTGATCGAGTATCCTGGCCTTATATGTTTTCAATGTTATCTAGATTTCCAGGGCAATATCATAAAGTATCCTACTTTAATATGATAATCCAATATCACACATTCTAGCCAGTGGGGCCAGATCCTCTGCTTTTCAGAAAAGTAGAGGGGTTAGACAAGGATGCCTGCTATCTCCTCTGTTATACATACTATCTATAGACCCACTTCAAAGGAAAATTGAGGAAGCTAGGTCAATAACAGGGTTAGAAGTCTGAAGCACCTCCTTTAAAGTGGCAGCATTTTCTGACAACATTCTGATTTACCTTACAAATCCACAAGTGTCATTGTATAGGGTACTTAAATATCAATCCCAGTTTAGAAATTTTGTGGGGTTAAAGATAAATCAAGACAAATCTGAAGCACTGAAGACTTTCGGCAATTTAAAGCAGCACTTCTCAACCGGTGTGTTGCGACACACATGGTTATGACTTCGTTTTTGGGTACTTGCCAGGTTCTTATGGCCTGGATTGGCCACTGTTGGAAACAGGATGCTGGGCTTGATGGACCCTTGGTCTGACCCAGTATGGCATATTCTTATGTTCTTATGTGTGTCGCCAAGCACCGGCAGGTGTGTCGCGTGCTCCTGGTCTCTCCCGCTGCTCTTCCTTCCCTGCTGCCGTTGCCACTGGGCTATCAGTACGTTCAAGCCCAGTGGGAACGGCAGCGGTGGTAGAAGAAGCAGTGGCACCTGCGGCTGGCCTTTTCTTCTTCCCGTGACCCCCCCCCCCCCCCCGTGACCCGGAACAGGAAGTGATACGCGGTGTGTGGGAAGGAGAAAGAGCCGTGCCGCGTGGAAAAATAGCAGCAGCAGCCCCCGAGCAATCGAAACAGCCGGGTAATCGGGAAAGGTGACAGCAGCATGAGCCTCCTGCGGCCAATGGGATTCTTCTTTCTTGGGCTGGAGGAGGAGGCTGCAGCAGCTACCATTTGTGCTCGGGGAGGGGCGAGGAAGTGAGTGAGAGAGAGAGAAGCAGCCAGCCAGCCTGTGTGTGATTGAGAGAAACTGGTCAGAGAGCTGATGTGTGTGTATATGTGAGAGACAATGAAAGTGACTGCTCAGGGAGATGACTGATGTGTATGTGAGAGTATGAGACATTAGTCAGGGAGCTGACTGGTGTGTGTGTGTGTGTGAGAGAGAGAAAAAGCATGGAAGTGAGAAAGCATGGGCGTAAGAAGCCTGGTGTTGTGGTGGGGGGGGTGTGAAAGAAAACATGGGAGTGAGAAGCCTGATTATGTGAGAGAGAGCATGGGAGTGGGAAGCCTGTGTGTGTGCATGCATGAGAGAGAGAGACTGGTTGGTAAGGTGACTGTGTGTGTGTGAGAGAATGTGATTCAGGGAATGAGAAGCCTGTGCACGTGGAGAGCGAGCATGGAAATGAGAGAGAGACTGGTGTGTGTGTGTAACAGAGAGAAAGTGATTATGGGAATGAGAAGCCTGTGCGTGTGTGTGAGACACAGCATGGGAGGGAGAAGCCTATATATCTGAAAGAGAACATTGGAGTGGGAAGCCTGTGTGTGTGTGTGTATGCATGAGAGAGGTCAGGTGACGTGTGTGTGTGTGAGAGAGAGAGAGAGAGAAAGAAAGTGATTATGGGAATGAGAAGCATGTGGAGTACAAACCTTATCCTCTCTCTGTCATATACATACATTCTGTAACACACAAATATTCATTCTCTCGCGCACACACCTGCTCATTCCCACATCCTTTTTCTCTCTCAAACGTACACAGGCTTCCTCAAACTCGCACATATGCTCTCAATCCCACAGGCTCACTCATGCACACACACATACACACACACACATATATTTATTTATTTTATTTTATTTGCTTTTATATACCGATATTCAGCAATGCCATCACGTTGGTTTACATATAAAATATATATGTGTGTTTTCACTCCCACCGGCTACTTATTCATAAACACATACTGTCACACATACTCCTACAGGTTCTCTTTCACACACACAGTCTTCCACATATATCTTACATACACACATTCTCTCTTACACACACTCTGCCTCGTACACATTCAGGTTCTCATTCTCAGAGGCTCCCTCACACACAGATGCTTACTCCCTTACACACACCATACATAAGCTCTCACTCTGAGCCTCCCTCTGTCTTCTGGACCTCTTCTTCAGCTACCACAGGAGGGGGTTTGCAGCATCCTGTCAGGCCTCTCCTTCAGCCGCTGCAGCTGCATTTCCTGTGGACACCCTGTTATGGTTTGGCGGACACCCCCCTAGGGATTCATGGACCACTGCGCTAGAGGCATTTTGAATACAAGACTTGAGCAGAAATTAATCAAGCTAGCTAATTCAAAGACTAATTTTGAATGGAAAATAGGACTAGGGGCATTCCATGAAATTAGCATGTAGCACATTTAAAACTAATCACAGAAAATTATTTTTCTCTCAGTGTACAATTAAGCTCTGGCATTTGTTGCTAGATGATGGGATTAGTGTAGTTAGTGTAGCTTGATTAAAAAAGGTTGGATAAGTTCTTGGAGGAAAAGTCCTTTAACTCTAATTAATCAAGTTGACTTAGTGAATAGCCACTGCTATTACTGGCATCAGTTGCATGGGATATACTTAGTTTTTGGGTACTTGCCAGGTACTTGTAGCCTGGATTGGCCACCGTTGGAAACAGGATGCTGGGCTTGATGGACTCTTGGTCTGACCCAGTATGGCAATGTCTTATGTTCTTATCTTTTAAAAAAACAATCCCACCTTTTAGCAACATACAAATAGCAATGTACAGATGATACCTTTTTAAAATCATTTGAACAAATCTAAAGAAGAGAAATTAGTCTAAAAAGGTTTGCTGTCAGTACTTTCAAATCTGACAATATTTGAACCGTTTGGGTTGGTACAGTTAATACAACTTGCACATTTAATGAAAAAGGTATATATAGAATGTTTTAAATTAAGTTGTTTGTACATTATATTTCCTGATTAAAAAGACTGACACAGAACTTGCAGAAAAATGGGAAAGAAATAGGAATGCATGATTCAGATGGAAAATTAAATATAATATAACTAGTTAAAAATGTTAGTACAATACACTAGAAATGAAATCAATGTATAAAGAGAATATACTATACCCCTCAGAGAGAACATGAAGATGGAATGTGTCTTAGGGGTGCAGTAGGACTCCTGGTAGATTAATACTTATGTTTTGGGAGTATGCAACAATTTTAGATTTTATTTTTTTTTAGAGGACTTTTGCTTACTGTTATCAGGCCCAAGTCTTTGCAAGAGAAAAGTGTTCTGCTAATTTTGTATACATGGCTTTAATCACAGCAAACAAATGCGTTCACCCAAACTGGAAGGTACAATTGGCAGCCTTCAAAACATGTGCTAGAGTCTCCTTTTAACAATTGAGAAGGCAGCGTACTATTTCAGAAGCAAGCCAGATCTTATTTTAGCATGGGAGCCATTATTGGCCTATTTTGACATGTACTGGTCATGCTGGGAGCAAGTAAAACTGGATTTCTATATTTTCTGTCCAGGTATGTTTTCCCAGTAACTATCTTAGGAACAGGGTATTTTTTAATACCCTTCTCATCCAAGATCAATGTTTGTATTGAACAAGTGTTGGCTTGTATAGTTGTTGTGTATGTCTTTCAAAAGTAATAAGAGATTTCTTCAAAAATATGCAGCAGTTATTACCCTTAACAGAAACATGGGAGTAGCCTACATGGAATGGCAGTTACTACCTTAACATAAGGCTTGCGGGTAATCTGCGTGGAGCAGGAGTTATAAGTCAGCTCGCTGGGCAGACTGGATGGACCATTTGGTCTCTTTCTGCCATCATTACTATGTTACTATATATATGTTAAATAAAAGTAATGGGAAAATCCCAAGAAATGTCCTTGCACAAAATGTAGCTAAAGTTTTATATTTTATGATTAAAAATAATTAATTGGTTAAACATTTAGACAAGCCAAGTAATTAGTTATGTTGGTTTAACGGAAAAAAATAGCCATTGTTCCTGTTAACTTCATTCATGATCGTGCTTATTAATTGTGGATATTATGCTTTCTCAACTCTTTCATGCTGCTTTAGCAATTTAACTGATGATATCAGCACTAACAGATATCAAAGACATGGGAAAACCTAGGGCCACATCTCACCCAGAGGATTTCAGAAAGCAAAAAAGAAAAACACAACACTTGCTCTTCAAAAGAAATTCGGGGCGACACTGAACCTGATATTTCCATCCCTACTCTTTGCCTGGTTACCTGACTAATGTCTGCATTCTTTTTATAGGGTTCTTTCTGCCATACCACTTCATTGATGGCCAGGTTCCAGCCCCTAAATTATAGTGGGCTGGGCAGAAAGTATCCCTGAAACAGCCTGTCAGTGCATTTGTACGTTTCTTGGCACTGAAAGTTAAAGAAAAAACAAATTGCTATAGAGCTCCTCCTGAGTTTAAAAGGGAGAAAGGTACTGTGAGAACAAAATATGGATTGGATGTACCCAACAGATGCAGATCAATATTAGATATACCTTTAAAAAAAAAATACAAATTTAGCTTGGGAGCAAGATGGTCCTCTGCTGAGACCACGTGTGGGCATAGTACTGAAATCCTTTGAAAGTTGTTTGCTTTTTTTTTTTTTCTTTTCTTGAAATGGTCAAGCATAAAAGCAAAACCAGTGTTGATCTGACTGAACATCCAGGCCTATTTGACTCTTTCAGTGTGCAGCCTAGTGCTTCATCTGTTCATGGTGGGAGCTCACTAGGAATTATGGCAGCAACAAGCAAACCACTGCTCCCTTGAGCTGGATGCTTCCTTGTCCTCCCGAAATAAGGTCCGGCCCTGTGGATCCAGCGAATGGTTTCATCGTGGAGCACACGCCCGCCCTCCCCTCCATATAGTGTGCCCAGCAATGATGTCAGAGAGCCAATGGGAGGGGGTCTTTCACTTGGCTTGCTCAGGGTTATCATCTGAACTTTCTCTCCATTCCACCGGGCTCCCCACCTCTACAGACATGAACATCCGATCACTCCATCCTTCTGGAACAGGAGGTCTCCCTCCTCCTCCAGTCCAAGGCAATAGAACCAGTACCTTACTCTCAGCATGGCCTAGGGTTCTATTCCCGGTATTTCTAATCCCCAAAAAATCGGGGGGGGTTCATCCAATTCTGGACCTACGTGCCCTCAACAAGTACCTCCAGCGAGAGAAGTTCAAAATGGTAACCTTGAGATCTTCTACAAAGAGGAGACTGGCTCTGCTCTCTAGATCTCCAGGACACATACACTCATATTGCGATAATTCCATCTCATCGCAAATACCTGAGATTTCTAGTAGGCCCAAGCACTATCAGTACCGAGTGCTTCCATTTGGCCTTGCGTCTGCACCACGAGTCTTCACAAAATGCCTCGTCGTAGTTGCAGCCTTCCTCAAGACTCAAGTTGTCCACGTCTACCCCTATCTAGACAATTGGTTAATCAGTGCTCCCACTCAGCAAGCTGCTCTGTCGTCCCTGCATCTTATTTTACACACTCTAATTTCACTCGGATTTCTCGTCAACTACGACAAATCCTACTTAGTACCATCTCAAACCTTATCGTTCATTGGGGCAGACTTGGACACCTTGCAGGCAAAGGCTTTTCTGCCTTAACAGCGAGCTCTCACTCTCGTGTCTTTTGCACACCAGCTGCAGTCTCAGTGCTCCACGATTGCACGCCACTTTCTCATCCTCCTGGGACACATGGTGTCCTCAGTTCAGGTCACACCAATGGTCCGCTTGGCCATGAGAGTCATACAATGGACTCAATCCATTCAGCCCCTGTCGACAATGGTCCACATAACCGACTCACTCTCTCAGTCTCTAGCCTGGTGGAGAAATCAGGTCAATCTCCTCCAGGGCTTGCCCTTCCAGGCTCCAGATGCTCAAATTACTCTCACCACTGATGCTTCCAACCTGGGCGGGGAGCCCATGTGGTCGATCTGCAGACACAAGGATCTTGATCTCCAGAGGAAGCCAAACACCAAATATATTTCCTGGAGCTACAAGCAATCAGATATGCTCTCAGGGTATTTCAGGATCACCTCTCCAATCAAGTCATCCTGATCCAGACGGACAGCCAGGTGGCCATGTGGTACATCAACAAACAGGGAGGGACGGGCTCCTACCTTCTGTGTCAGGAAGCTGCACAGATATGGGCGGAGGCCCTCTCCCACTCGATGTACCTCAGGGCCATCTATTTGCCGGGAGTGGACAATGTGTTGGCAGGCAAGCTAAGTCGCACCTTTCAACCGCACTAGTGGTCTCTCAACCCCTCAGTAGCGAACTTGATTTTCCACCAATGGGGTTATCCTCAAATAGACCTCTTTGCGTCTCCTCAAAATCTCAAAGTAGACAAATTCTGCTCTCTTACTCGTGGCCAATACTGTCAGCCAAGAAACGCGTTCTCCCTATCATGGGCAACAGGTCTCCTATATGCATTCCCTCCATTTCCACTTCTCTCGAAGACTCTCGTGAAGTTACGTCAGGACAAGGGAACTATGATCCTGATAGCACCCCACTGGCCGCGCCAAGTGTGGTTTCCAGTACTTCAGGATCTCTCCATTCGCAGGCACATTCCCTTGGGAAAGGACCCGCTTCTCATCACTCAAAATGACGGGTGCCTACGCCACCTCAATCTTCAAGCCTTGTCCCTGACGGCATGGATGTTGAAAGGTTAATCCTTCAGCCACTTAACCTTTCTGAACCAGTTTCCCGTGTCCTGATTGCTTCATGGAAACCTTCCACGAGAAAATCGTATTCTTACAAATGGACCAGGTTTACGTCATGGTGCTCTTCTCCGTGCCTTGACCCCTTTACCTGTCCAATTACGAAGTTTCTGGATTGTCTCTGGCACTTGTCAGTCAGGTCCAAAATCTTCCTCCATCAGGATGCATGTCAGTGCGGTAGCCGCCTTCCATAAAGGTGTCGGGGATGTTCCCATATCTGTACAACCCTGTTTTTTGAAAGACTTACTTCACCTCAAGCCTCCTCTGCGTCCTCTGGCCCCTTCTTGGGACCTCAACCTAGTTTTGAGTCGGCTCATGAAACCACCATTCGAGCCTCTTCATTCCTGTGAGCTTCGATATCGCACATGGAAAGTGATTTTCCTTTTGGCAATCACTTTCACTCGCAGAGTTAGTGAATTATAGGCTCTAGTTACCTACCCACCTTACACTAAACCTCTGCAGGATCACGAGGTACTCTGCACTCACCCTAAATTCTTACCTAAGGTAGTTTCGGAGTTTCATCTCAATCAATCCATTATACTACCTACCTTCTTTCCCAGGCCCCATTCCAATCCAGGAGAAGAGGCTCTGCATACCCTTGACTGCAAACGGGCTCTAGCGTTCTACCTAGACCGTACAGCTGCCCACAGGAAAAGCACTCAATTGTTTGTCTCTTTCCATCCTAACAAACTGGGGCAGCCTGTGGGTAAGCAGACTCTCTCTTCTTGGTTGGCAGACTGCATATCCTTTTGCTATCAGCAAGCGAGCATTCCACTTCAAGATTGTGTTAAAGCACACTCTGTGAGGGCCATGGCAACTTTAGTAGCACACCTACACTCGGTGCCGCTTCCTGACATTTGCAGGGCTGCCACCTGGAGTTCTCTCCATATCTTTACAGCCCATTATTGCTTAGACAAAGCCAGAAGACAAGATTCTATCTTTGGCCAGTCTGTCTTGCGCAACCTATTTACAACGTGACATACCAACACCCTTCCGCCTGCCTGGTGGGGTTCAGGATGCCCTCGGCCAAATTTTATCCCAGGCCTAATGCCTTGCCATGCCTGAGTACATTTGGTGCATACCCGACATCCTCAGCTCGGTACTCACCCATATGTGAGGACTACCATCTTGCTTGTCCTGTGAGAAAGCAAATGTTGCTTACCTGTAACAGGTGTTCTCACAGGACAGCAGGATGTTAGTCCTCATGAATCCCGCCCGCCGCCCCGCGGTGTTGGGTTCGTAACGTTTTCTTTTATTTTTCGGCACTACCTGTAGTTTGTTTTTTTTAACAAGACTGAAGGGGGACCCCTGCTGGCTGCAGGGTTAGTGCCATGCTGGGCATGCCCAGGAGGGCCAGTCAAAGTTCTGGAAACTTTGACAGAAGTGTTCCGTGATTGGGCTCCATCCTGTGATGTCACCCATATGTGAGGACTAACATCCTGCTGTCCTGTGAGAACACCTGTTACAGGTAAGCAACATATGCTTTATAAAATAGGCTGAGCGTGTGTACAAGTGGGCACGCGCATGTGCACACATATCCCACTTCTGCCATGTGAGACGGGGATTTTAAAAAGGGCACATGTCCACATTGTTGCCAGTTTCATCAGTTTATTCCCAGTTCACCCAGGCAAGGGGTGGGACTTCCAACCCCCCCCCCCCCCCTCCTAGTTTAAAAACCTCCCTTTCCCCTGCTAACCCCAACTCGTAAAACCCTGCTGACATAGCTAGATTTTTTTGTTTTATGGCTTACACATCATCCATAGCAGAAGTAAGTATTTATGAGCTCATTTCATTCAGAAATCCGGGGACGCCTGGATCACACCAATGTCCCACCTTTTTTTTTTTTTTGGAACTTTTCATTTGTTGCCAGCGGGAGATTTTTGCACTTATACGGGTGGCTTTTAAAATCCAGTTGGCACTCGCCAGCCCAACATATTCACATATCTCCTCGTTTTGGTGCGCATCGGGCTTTTAAAATTTGCCTTTAAGCAATTAAATGTGGTTAAGGAGAAAGTAAAGAAAATTGAGCATCAGGAAGAATGTTGGTTGGGGGCAATGTTTTTCTTAATATAAGTGAGGGATTGCAAAATATTAGGCATCATATGTTCACTAATTTTCTGAAAATACCAATGGCGACTCTCACAGAATTGTTCAGATGATATATATCTAACGTTTTTAAAACTTTCTCCAGTCCCTTCCTCCTCTGTCTTGAATCTGTCTCCCTCTCTTTGTAAAGACTGATGAGGGACAATCTCGAACTTTATAAGTATAGTTTTGTTTTTGTTTTGTTTTTTTTTAATGTTGGGAAACAACTGCAAAATCAGTCTTCCTAGATGTAGCTAAATCCACTCAGTAAAAGTGTTGGCAATTTCTTTTGTTAAGAAAGAGTCCTTAACATTGGACAGATAGAAATATCTGTCACATTTTAATGAGCTTGCTCATTTAGTGGCAATTTTGAGTAATAAATGGGCTCAGGACCCACTTGCTGCTGATTCTCCCGTTTCAGCTCTATAGCGGCCCTGATAAGATCCTGATGGCAGATAGCAAGCCAGTTTTTTTTTTTCTTCCTTTTTTTTCTTAGTGACTTTGCTCTCATATTAACTTGGAATTGTATACTTACCTCTTAATTTGGTGGACTAGTTGCACCGATGAAATAACGTCTTTTATAAAAATATTGTATTGTACTTTATTGAATTACATTAATGCTGTTATGAAGATGTTTTACTTGGTATGTAAAAGTGATGGTGATAAAAACAAGTTTAACTGTTTCCTAATAGCATTGTTGTCCACCTACAACTGGTATACAGGCTTATAAAAGGACAATATTGGTGATTTGCTGTTTCTTGAAGGACAAGTTTTGCTTTAATCATTTACAGGTGAATTTTCAGATGTTGCACATGTAAAAAATTAGCACTTGCATAAAATAGCATATACGCAAATGCATACTATTTTCAAAATTGCAACTTATACACGTAAATTGAGGTCCATGAGTAACTTTGCGCGTGTGTAAGTAAGGGGTGTGCCGGGGCGTTCTGAGGAGGAGCCAGCATCTATGTGCATAAGTTGCTATTTTAAAACCTGCCAAAGTGATGAGTATATATCTCTTACCTGCGTATATTTAAGTCTGCTCAGTATCTGATACAAATGATTGTAAACGTCCAAGTGGGTAGAGGATCTGGGTGAAGTTGGGGGATTTCAGGATGAATATCCAGGAGGGTTTTCATGACCTGCAGATGGACTGGGCAAACTGGTAGACTAAATAATGAAACTGGTTATTTCATTGCTGCACATGTGTTATAAAATATCCTGGTTTAGGTGTGTAAAAGCCTATTTACTGGGGCTAAAAATTTCAAATTAACGCAATAAAAATCTACATGTGTATCCTTGTAAAATTGGAAGTACAAATATGGGGGAATGTAAGTTGCCCATACTTATATAGCTAATTTCCAGCTTAGGCCTGGATTTATCAAAATGCACTAAATATCACATGCGATAGGAAAAGGGGTGTGTTTTATGGTAATAGGCAGTTTATCACAATTTGCACTAACACCTATGCGAAGCGCTATCTTAGCAATAACTTTTTCACACTTTGCGATAAGTGCCAGAATTGATGTAGTTCTTCCATACAACCACTGGGGGGACCATGTTTAAGCTCCTGGAGAGCCAGCCTAGCTGGAGGGGAGAGAGAGAGAGAGAGAGATTAGCCATAATGCCCTCACAATAGATCGGTATTTATATCTCTATGGGAGGCCTACCTAGTAACTCGAGGTGAGGTTTAGGTATTAGCGTAGGGGTTAGGGGCCACTTTGACATTCAAAGTGAGACGTACGAACAGCACAGTGCTCTCTTGTGAAGATTTGATGACCTTCGAAGTGAGGAAATGTTCTCTCAACCTAGCTTGATGTTACCTAGGTTGAGAGAACATTGCATAAATCTCATCTTTGGCTGAGTTTCCTCACTCCGAAGGTCATCAAATCTTCACAAGAGAGCACTGTTCTGTTCATATGTTTCACTTTGAATGTCAAAGTGGCCCCTAACCCCTACACTAATACCTAAACCTCACCTCAAGTTACTAGGTGGGCCTCCCATAGAGAGATAGGTATTTATCTAGTGTGAGGGTATTATGGCTAGTCTCTCCCCCTCCCTCTCCCTCCTCCCTCCCTCTCCCCCTCTCGCCTTAACGCATGCGAAAACGCCATATAGCACTTTGATAATGACCCCCTTAGCTAAGTAGTATCTTTCCCACCACTTATGATGGACAAATTTGAACTTAATTTGAATAAGTAGTGATACTTATCCAGCTTTATTTCGATTTATCCATCTAATCAGCAAGCCTACATAGCAAAATAAGTCTGAAAAGCGCTACTTGTTTGTCTAAGTAGCACTTTTTGGACTTATCCAACTATTTGCCGCCACTTAGCTAGATAAACCAGCATTTATCTGGATAAGTCCAAACTTGTGCAGCTCGTGGTCTTTACATACATGAGCATTTGCGCATATGCACTCGTATTTTATAACCTGCGCAGGTTATAAAATACAGTATCAACTTTGCTTGCATCCATACTAGGGATGTGAATCGGGCTTCGGACGATTGAAAATATCGTCGATATTTTCAAAATCGTCAGAAATCGGGGGCTCTTCAAAACGATAGGAAAACCCCACGATATTGATCGTGGGGGTTCCCTTATCGTTTTGGGGGAGGGCGGGAAAAACGGCACACAAAAATAACCCCTAAACCCACCCCGATCCTTTAAAACTAACCCCTTGGCTTCCCCCACCCTCCCGATGCCCCAAAAACTTTTTACAGGTACCTGGTGGTCCAGTGGGGGTCCCGGGAGCGATCTCCCGCTCCGGGCCGTCTGCTGCCACTAATCAAAATGGTGCCGATGGCCCTTTGCCCTTACCATGTGACAGGGTATCCGTGCCATTGGCCGGCGCCATCACAAGATGGCGTCGGCCATCCAGTGCTCCTACCATGTGACAGGGTCCGGCCAATGGCACAGATACCCTGTCACATGGTAAGGGCAAAGGGCCATCGGCGCCATTTTGATTAGTGGCAGCCGACGGCCCAGGAGTGGGAGATCACTCCAGGGACCCCCACTGGACCACCAGGTACCTGTAAAAAGTTTTTTTGGGGGGTTGGGAGGGTGGGGGAAGCTAAGGGGTTAGTTTTGAAGGGTCGGGGTGGGTTTTTTGTTTATTGGCTCGGGCGCAGCCGATAAACAAAACCGCGATCGGGCCCGATGCAAAAAAAAACCCACATGTGAATCGGAACCGGAATCCGAACCGATTCCGGTTCCGATTCACATCTCTAATCCATACACATGCGTAAATGGGTGGACACATATGGTTTCGAAAGTTGGGCCCTTAAGTTTTAATATTTTCTTTTTTTTTTTTTTTCACCCTTGCAGAATAATAAAATTCCTAACACGCCTGCTTTTATCTTCATGATTGATGTATCGTACAATGCTGTGAAGAGTGGTTTGGTCATGCTGATCTGTGAAGAGTTGAAGTTGCTTCTAGATTACCTACCCAAGTAATTATGCCCTTTTAGTGTTTATATTTCTCTAGGCCATAGCAACACAGAGTCCTGGAAACGGCACCAGTTCGGGATGGAGGTACATTGGCATAGACATGTTGGCACCCATTACTGGTACAATAAGGGTGGCTATTGGTCATGATTTTGTGATGTTATCTGGGACCTGAGCAGTATTAATGGGTTTATTCCAGGGGTCCCTGAGGCCACAGCTCAGTATTGGTTTTCAAGATTTTCACAACGAATATGCATGATCTATTTGCATACAATGGAGACAATACATGCAAATCCCATATGTATTCATTATTGAAATCCTGAAAAAACAACTGGTGATCTTCATTGTTTGGCACAACTGTCGGGGAGAGGAGATAGATAGAGAATAGTAAACTGCCAGCAACTCTGAAGCTTATCAAGGAAGTTCAGCAGTGCATTCAGTACAGTTCAGAGCTTCCACTGTTGAGTGGTGAACTCTTTGTGTCATGTAATTTTAAACAAACTTACCCATTCAATTCATGCACTGACCACAGTGTCCTTTCAAGTGATAGTTGCAAAAAGGGAAATTAGTTTAAAGTTCTGAGTCATTCTTATAGAAGCTGTACAATTGTCTACATTGGGCATTTAGTGGGAGGGAAGGAAAATTAAAGGAAAAGTTTGTGTTCCTTTATTTTTAAGTTTAAATTTCTCTCTGTCAAGGGTAACAGCATCTCCATTTTTTACACGGAAACAGATGCAATATCAGAGTTAGCTTTTTGATCCTTGTTTTTACTGTGGCCCTTGATCGTTTCTCCAGGGAAGGTAACATGGAAGAGACTGTGATCCGAGTTGGCTTTGTTACCTACAACAAAGTGCTTCACTTCTACAACGTGAAGAGCTCACTGGCCCAGCCGCAGATGATGGTTGTGTCTGATGTGGCAGACATGTTTGTGCCGTTGCTGGATGGCTTCCTAGTGAATGTGAATGAATCCAGGGCGGTTATCACCAGGTAACCCAGTCTGTGGATCCTTGGTTGACACCTTCTGCCAATATCTTATCCTATAGTCCCTGGGGAACCTGCATTAACAGCTATGATGCTATATCATTTTGGACTTGTAGAGCATCTTTCATTGAAGCAGGAGTCCACTACCCTTTAAATACTTTAGAAACATACATGCAGCCACTTCTGGGATGGATGTCACAGAAGTTTTTCAACTCAGGAGTTCCATATATCTTTTGAGTTTTTGAGAAATAAAGTGATCCTTCACAACTAGTTACAGCTGAATAAAATTGCATCACAGGGAAGTAAAAGACAATTACTAAACACCAGCATGCTGTTAATCTGTGATGCTCATTAAAAAGTGTTTAGTAGCTTTCGTTCTTCCTGGGCCTCTCTGTTTTCAGTCTTTAGCTACACTTGAAGCAGATGGGCAGACACTCCATTGAGGAGTGATGATGGTGTTTAACATTTGAGGATTAAAGTGTTCAGTAATTCAGCCCTCTACGGTCTTTAATGGAATGTTTGACAATGGCAGTTTGTCACTTTTAATGCAAGACGAGTCCTAGCTGTGCAGAACTGAATTAGCCTCCTCTGTTCAGGTATCTGAGGAATGTGTAGGTTAGTTACCTTTTCATGGACAGAGAAGGAAATGCCAAAGGACGGAAGTTTTAAATCAGCAGGTTCATTTGGAATGGAAGAAACTAGCACAAGACAGTCAAATTGTGAACCTTGTGTTAAATTTATATGAGACTGTCCCATATTTTTTTATAAGACTGTCCTGAGGACTCAAGACCCATACTGCTGCTTTTTTAAATTAACATCTATAGTATATCTGAATTCCTTAAAGGAAAAAAGTACAAGTTCCTAGAGGCCAAGTTCATTAGCATTTATTAGTCAGACGGATTTGAGTGTTCTCGCCTCTTTATTCTGGGAATGGACAACATGGGAATAAACTTTCTTATTAGGATCTGCTGGGTACTTCTAGTGATCCAGATTGACCACTGTCTGAGATGGGATACTGAACTCAATGGACCACTGATCTGACCCAGCATGGGACTTAAGTACTCAGCTATTTGAAATCCAAACACACATTACCCCTCTGTATTTTGTCTGTAAAGCAATTGAGAGACCAAAATTAATCTACATTACCAAGTATATTGACATATTAAAACAGCACAGACCTTTGTGGGAAATAAGAGAATTGAACTGCCTGCAGGTACACTGACCTACTGCATTTGATTGGTGCAGTAGGGACATTTTGTAGCCTAGCATTGCATTCTCAAAGGCTTTCCCAAAAGGTAAACTTATATTTGTTCAAATAGTAAAATTTGTGAGCAGGAGTTGCAGCCTCTGAGTGGGTAACCATATGCTCATCTTTTTAGTTCTAAAAACTAATCTTTTTGTTTTCCATCCTGTGCTAGCTGTTGATTTTCTGCTTTCTTTGGGAAACTCAGCTTAGTGTTCTCTTCTAATCCCCCCACAGTTTGCTGGACCAGATACCTGAGATGTTTGCAGATACAAGGGAAACAGAAACTGTCTTTGCTCCTGTGATTCAGGCAGGCTTGGAAGCACTTAAGGTGAGAGATTGAACTAGTTCTGCTTCTATAGAAATTCAACATGGCTGATCTCATGTCCCTTTCCATTTCTATACTCATTTGGTACTGTATAGTAATTTATTAATTTAGACATAATTTTCTCTCTATATATGTTTACTTGTTCCAAGCATATTTTTTGCCTGATTCTCAATCTATTGACAAGCATAAATTGGCCATAAAGTATAGGCGATGTCATCTGATGGTGCCAGCAGGGATCGAGCTCTTAGAATTCAGATAGTTTTGTGCACAGTTACTGCCTCCTGAGTCCCTCAGTTTTTCTTCAAGCTATTACACAGATGTATATCCCAGTCTCTCTTCTAAAATTGTTGGCCTTGTTTTTGCCTTGATTTTGAATTGGCAAATCCTTTTTTTTATCGCTGCCTCGGCCTAACAACTTTTCAGTTTTACTAAAAAATAAATAAATAAATAAATTTCAAAACTAACCTTTTTTTTTTTTTTTTAATTTAAATTAAAAACAAAATTGAGAAACCAAAAAAAGCCTATGGTTAGCGGGTTTAAAGCCTTAGGGGTTGATGTTGCATATCCATTAGACACCCATGCTGTCTACTCCTGGGCCCAGATACTTTCCAACTGTCCCAGTTGTGTTTGGATGTCCCCAGGGCAGTGCCTTACCATGCCTGGAAGATGGGAGGCCCTGTGGAAGGCACCATTAGTTAAGATCCCCTAAGCCTTTGCACAAGGGCGGGTTGTGAAACTTCTCCTCTTGGATCAAGGCGTCTTCAGACTCTGCACCACAAGAAGTGGCAGTTGAGACTAGACTTCCTCTGTCTCCTGCAAGGGAAGGCACCTGTAACTGCAAAGAGCAGAAGATGGCACCAAAAGAAGTGCCAAGAAGAGCTCCTAAATGACACCAGGGATCTCCTTCAGGGCGGTGCTGAAAAAGGCACTGCTGTTAGGGGCTTCACTGGGGTAGATCGCTCCTTGATGCTGAGAGTTTCCTCAGCACAGTTATCCTCATCCTTCTTGGCACAGAAGATCCCAATGGTGCCAAGCAAATTGTTTTACCCAGACCAGCACTATCTAGAGTGCTGACTTTCTCATCAGCGTGGAGCATATTTGCATATTCCAGAACACAGTCCTCCCTCTTGGCACGGGATTCCACAGTGCCTTTGATCTCATTGGAATGGAGCGCTTCGGCACACAGGGGCAGGCATCCTTCAACCTTGGAATGTAGGGCATTGGCACAGAGTGGCTCTACCACAATGATGAGCAAACTGGCACTGGTCAGGTCACATCAGCACAAGTTGCACAAAGTGCATCAGAATTTGCTGCTTCTGTAGTTGCAGTCTCTGCGCCCCCAAGCTCCTATTCAGTGTTGCCTGTGGCATGTTTCTCCTCTGACTCCTGGTGAAGAATTTTTGTCTCAAGTTATGAAGACCAGAGAGGACAGTTAGTCTGTCCTATCCAGGATGCAGGAGCTTTTCCTGCAGAGACTACAGGAAGTTCAAACTGGTACTCAGGAATCGCTAGTGGTAGGAGTGAGTCATTTTCTTGACCTTTTCTTCCCTTAATAGACTGGAAGAGGAAAAAGTGGGATTAGCTCATTCAGACTCTTTCTTGGATCAGCAGATGTCTCCTCCTCAGTTTCCTTCATCTGGGTCTTGGCTGAGTGTCCATCCATGGTCAGGTGAGGCAGAATGTGGGGTATTCCTAATGGACTTGCCTCAGCATATGTCTCCTCTGGAAGACCTCAACTATTCTTGCTTTCTGAGCAAATTTCTGAAGATGTTTGTTAATATGAAGAAAGAGCAGATCCTGAGAAGTATTTGACTTGTTGCAGACTCTGCATCCATTCTGATGCAAAGGCTTCTCAAAGATCTGCAAATGAGGATGTGGCAAAGACTCCGATATCTTATCTTCTGGTAGCCTGACAAACTGATTTGAAGTATAAGAACATAAGAAAATGCCATACTGGGTCAGACCAAGGGTCCATCAAGCCCAGCATCCTGCTTCCAACAGTGGCCAATCCAGGCCACAAGAACCTGGCAAGTACCCAAAAACTAAGTCTATTCCATGTTACCATTGCTAATGGCAGTGGCTATTCTCTAGGTGAACTTAATAGCAGGTAATGGACTTCTCCTCCAAGAACTTATCCAATCCTTTTTTAAACACAGCTATACTAACTGCACTAACCACATCCTCTGGCAACAAATTCCAGAGTTTAATTGTGCATTGAGTAAAAAAGAACTTTCTCCGATTAGTTTTAAATGTGCCCCATGCTAACTTCATGGAGTGCCCCCTAGTCTTTCTACTATCCGAAAGAGTAAATAACCGATTCACATCTACCCGTTCTAGACCTCTCATGATTTTAAACACCTCTATCATATCCCCCCTCAGTCGTCTCTTCTCCAAGCTGAAAAGTCCTAACCTCTTTAGCCTTTCCTCATAGGGGAGTTGTTCCATTCCCCTTATCATTTTGGTAGCCCTTCTCTGTACCTTCTCCATCACAATTATATCTTTTTTGAGATGCGGCGACCAGAATTGTACACAGTATTCAAGGTGCAGTCTCACCATGGAGCGATACAGAGGCATTATGACATTTTCCGTTTTATTCACCATTCCCTTTCTAATAATTCCCAACATTCTGTTTGCTTTTTTGACTGCCGCAGCACACTGAACTGACGATTTCAATGTGTTATCCACTATGACACCTAGATCTCTTTCTGGGGTTGTAGCACCTAATATGGAACCCAGCATTGTGTAATTATAGCATGGGTTATTTTTCCCTATATGCATCACCTTGCACTTATCCACATTACATTTCATCTGCCATTTGGATGCCCAATTTTCCAGTCTCACAAGGTCTTCCTGCAATTTATCACAATCTGCTTGTGATTTAACTACGCTGAACAATTTTGTGTCATCTGCAAATTTGATTATCTCACTCGTCGTATTTCTTTCCAGATCATTTATAAATATATTGAAAAGTAAGGATCCAGGCTTCCCTAAGGTTTAACATAGTCCAGCTCCAGCACCACTCTGTTATGGTAAAGTTGGCATTTAAGCAAGTGAGGTGCATGCAGGATCACTACAGTGCACATCTTCGGAAGGATCTATAGGCACTGGACACATTTAGGAAGGTCTTCCAGGGATCCATGCTTACCCCTCAGATTTCAGCTCACCAGTTGTTTATGGTAGAGGATTTACAGCAGTATGTGCACAAACTGAAACCTTTAATTGAATCATCAGATCCTGGGCAAGCAGAATTTCTCTGAGCTGAGAAGGAGCATAAAACGCATTTCTTATGCTCTGCATATGTGGCCTTCAACACCGCAGCCAGAAATTTTGCAGTCTCTCTAAGAACCAGGAATCTTGCATGGTTGCGAGCAAGTAACCTCAATGAAAATGTACATGAAATACCTGGCAGGTATGCTTTGTTCATGGAAAAATTATTCAGGGACAAGATAAAATAGATGCTGGCTCTGATTAAGAAATATCAATCCACTCTGTAGTCACCGTCTGCGGTTTCAGGAGACCAGCCACATCCTACCAGAGGTAAGAATTTCACCTACAAATGCCCATTTTTCTAGAGGTGCTAATCCTAATTGAGCTCTTTCTACTCTGCTGCAGTAGCTGCCCATTAGAAGATTGCAGAGGGAGAGGCATCAGCTTAAGCCAGGGACCAGTTTTTTGATATCCCTGAGGTTCATTTCCCTGCCGCCTCTGGTGGAGTGGGGAGGAAGATCCAATCCTTCCTTCTGAAGTGGGACTGCATTGCCAAGGAAAATTAAGTCCTAAAAATTGTAGAGTATGTCTGCTGCTTGCACTTCTCAGGCACAACAAGATCAGTCTTCAGTTCTGAACCCTCTCAGTTTGCTCAACTGAAGGTGGAAGTAGCCTTTCTTCAACAGATCAAGCTTGTCCCACCACAGGAATCTGGCCAGGTGTTCTATTCTTGGCATTTCCTAATCTTCGAGAAGTTAGGGGAGGGGGGTTGTTTGAGGTGGTCCTGAATTTATGGAAGCTGAAGACATGGTTGGTCTGGAGACGTTCAAAATGAACTCCCTCCAACAATGTTTGCCTTTCATTCAACCGAGGGATTGACTAGAGCCAAAAGATGCTAATGTGCACATTCCCATTCACCTCACCCATCGCAAATTCCTCAGATTAGTGGTGAAGGACATGTACCAGTACAAGATGCTACTTTTTGACTTTTTACAAAAAGACGTATTTGCCAAAAAACATTTGTAATCTTAAGGGACCTTCATACAAACCCCTCACTGATATCTTTTAGAGCCTTACATTATGCTCTATCAATAAATCAAAGGGGTAATCCTTTAATCATTGGTCTACGTTTTTAACTATTTTTTTGACAATTTTTTTGAAACACTTTTAAATATTTAAAAAGTGCACTACTTCCCCGTTTTGTTTTGAGAATAATTCATGCCCAACACGGTACCATGTTTTGCAAAATGCTGCTTCAGGGGCTAAAATCAGCATACATTCAGTCCAAGGTATTCCTTCTTTTAAGTCCCACTTTACTCTTATTTAATGAAGGGACTAATTATTGGGAATTATTCTCAAAACAAAACAGGGAGGTAGTGCACTTTTTAAATATTTAAAAATGTTTCAAAAAATTGTCAAAAAAATCATTAAAAACTTGGACCAATGATTAAAGGATTACCCCTTTGATTTATCGATAGAGCATAACGTAAGACTCTAAAAGATATCAGTGAGGGGTTTGTATGAAGGTCCCTTAAGATTACAAATTATTTTTTTGACAAATACGTCTTTTTGTAATTTGATTATTAAATCGTATTGCCTGTTAAGGCTTTTTTCCTATATTACTGTTTGACTTCTTGGCAGTTCCAAGAGTTCACAAAATGTCTTTCATAGATTCCCTGCCAACAAAGCTATGCAACTTAGTGTTCCCATAGCTGGATGATTGGCAGGTGACATGCTCTAGTCCCTCAGCATGACCATCATGCTTCTCCAGTTCCCTGAGGTTCCTGGTCAATTTCTCAAATACTAATTTGGTCTTGTCCCAAAGGATACCGTTCATAGAAGCCTGAATAGACTCTGTTCAGGAAAAGATGTTTCTTTCTGATGAAAGTGCTACACTTATGGGACTGGTTCAATTCATTGTAGAAGGAACTTCACAATAGCAAGGTCGATCCTTGTTCTCTTAGGTCACATGGCTGCGGAGGTGCACATTGTTCCTCTGACTCGTCTGCATATGTGGGATCTTCAGTGGGTCCTCTGAGGCCAGTGAGATCAATTGTTCCAGCCATTATCCCACCAGATCTCTATCTCTCAAGATGCAAATGTCCCTCCAATGATAGATGAACCCAACATTTTTGACAATGAGTTTGCCACTGTTTTAGCTCAAGTGACCCTGTCCACCAGTGCCTCTACCAGAGAGTGGGGAGCGTACACTGTAGCTTTTCGGATCTGCTTGGACACAGGGAAAAGGTCCCTAGTGGAGAGCCACCTGAAAATCAATCTTTTGGGGTTATGAGCCATCCATTATGCACTAAGAATTTTCTCCCATCTGCTGTCAGATGATAGAATCTTGATCCAGATAGACAACCAGATGGCCATATTCTATGTAAACAAGCAAGGGGACATGGGTTCATATGCACTCTGCGAGGAGGCCTTCCAAACCTGCTCATAGGCCAGTCATCACAATGCTCATATCCAGGAAACCTACCTACTAGGAATTCAGAATACATCAACTGACGATCTCAGACAGTTTATTTATTTAAAGTGTTTTATATACCGTTTTAACAAAGCAATTTGACCAAAATGGTTTACAATATTGATAATAAAAAATAAAATTAAAATTATAATTAAAATAAAACCACTGTTTCATAATCCTTAAATGTTTAGAAATAATTTAAAGTAGAATAAATAAAATAAAAATGCAGTTGGAGAAAAATACAATAATTCGTAATTATTTATTTATTTAAAGTGATCCTTGGATCAAGAGGTCACAAACAACTTGTTCAATTGTTAGGGAACACCTGTGATCGACCTGTTTGCCTTGGAGGACAGCAGGAAGGTTGAGAAGTTCTACTTCATGTATCCAAGCAATTATAGATTAGCTCCTAAAGATTTTGAGCTAGACTGGAGTGATGAAAAAAAAACAAAAAAACTTGCCATACTGGGTCAGACCAAGGGTCCAACAAGCCCAGTATACTGCTTCCAACAGTGGCCAATCCAGGTCACAAGTATCTGGCAGGATCCCAAGGGGTATAGATTCCAAGCTGCTTATCCCAAGAATAAGCAGTGGATTTCTGCAACTCCACCTTAATAATTTATGAAGTTTTCCTCCAGGAATTGGTCCAAACTGTTTTTAAATGCAACTACACTAATAGCTTTCACCACTCCTCTGGCAACAAATTCCAGAGCTTAATTATGCGTTGAGAAAAAAATATTCTCTCTTATTAAGTTTTAAATGTATTACCTAGTAACTTCATTGTGTCCTCCTAGTCTCTGTACTTTTTGAAAGAGTCAACAACTGATTAACGTTTACTCGTTCCACTCCACTCATTTTATAAACCTCTATCATATCTCCCCTCAGCCGCTGATTCTCAATCCTAATCTCTTTAGCCTTTCCAAATAGGGGAATTGTTCCATCCCCTTTATCATTTTGGTCGTCCTTCTCTATACCTTTTTTAATTCTGCTATTTCTTTGTTTGAGATGTGACCAGAACTACACACAGTACTCAAGATGAGGTTGCATTATGATATTCTCTGTTTTATTCTCCATTCCTTTCCTAATAATCCCTAACATTCTGTTTGCTTTCTTGGCTGCTGCTGCACATTGAGCAAAAGATTTCAACATATTTTAAACAATGACACCTACCCCCTTCCCCAAAATGATGCCCAGGTCCTAACAAATTTAAAACCCTCTTCCCTGCACCATTCTCATCCATGCATTGAGACTCTGGAGTTCTGCCTGCCTCTGGGATCCTGCATGTGGAATGAGGAGCACTTTTGAGAATGCTCCCCTGGAGTTTCTGGATTTCAACTTTCTACATAAAATCCTAAATTTGGTTTCCAGAACCTTCCTCCTCCATTTTCCTATGTTACTGGTATCCACATGTACCAAGACAGCCAACTTCTTCCCAGCACTTTCTAAAATCCTATCTGTGATGCATGAGGTCTGCCATCTTTGCATCAGGCAGGCGAGTTACCAAGTGATCCTCACGTCTAGCAGCCACCCAGCTATTAACCTTCCTAACAATCGAATCACCAGTACAACAGCCGTCCTAACCCTTCCCTCCTGAACATGTGCCCCTAGAGACTATGCTCAGTGTGAGAGAATACTATATCACCTTGAGGGATAGGTTCAAGCTACAGGCTTGCTTCCTGCTTCATCAAAGTGATGCTCTCCTTTCAGGTGAATTTTCTCCTCCAAGGCAGCACAGGGGCTGCCAGATTGGAGATGGGACTTCTCTACTATTTCCCTAAAGGTCTCCTCTATATAGCTATCTGTCTCCCTTAGGTCCTCCAGGTCTGCCACTCTTGCCTCCAGAGATAAGACTTGTTCTCTGAGGGCTAGGAGCTCTCTGTACCTGGTGCACACATACCTCTCACCAGCTGGGAGATAATTATTCATTGGTACTTGGTGCAAATGACTGGAAAGCCTCCCTCTTGCTGCTGGACTACTTTCTTCATCTTACTTTAGTTGAGTGTTTGGTCTATGCTATGTGTACTCTCCAGTTCTTATTGCCAGAACTGTCCAGAAGGTCCTTCAGGACAAGGCGAGGGTAATACTTGTAGCACTGGCCTGGCCATGGCAAATGTGGTGTTCATCTGGCCATTCGCTATCCGATTCCTTGAGGATGTCTCGCTCTAATCACACAAGAAGATGGCAGTCTCTGCCAGCCAAACCTGCCATTGCTGGCCCTCATGGTATGGATGTTGAATATGGAGTAGTCTTCTCCTTATTCCTTCCTAGGAAGGTGGAGGATGTGCTGATTTCAGCCAGAAAGCCTTCAAGCGCAAAATCCTAGTTTCAAGTGGAAAAGGTTCTCGACATGGTGGGGAATCAGCTAACTAGATCCCTTCTGTAGCCTGAGGAACTTGCTTCAATATCTGTTCTTCATCTCATCTTCAGGATTCAGCACCTCTTTGGTTAAGATTTATATCAGAACCAGAGAAGCATATCACCAGCAAGTGGAAGAAGCTCCAATCTCTCTCCATCTTTTAATGTCAAAGTTCATGAAAGGTCTGTCATTCTAAGCATCTGGTCAGTAAACCCTCCAGTTCTTTGGGAGCTCAACTCCCAAAGAACTGGAGGGTTTAAAAGCTCTCAAGTTAGCAGACTTGAAGTTTCTCACATGGAAAGTGCTTCTTGTTGTCACTTTGACACGAAGAGTAAGTGAATTACAAGCTCTGGTTTCATATCCACTATACCTGATTTTTGTTTTCTTCACTCCGTGCACTACAAGAGAGCCATGGAATATTACTGAAGCGTACTCCACCTCCCTTTCAAATGTCTCAACTATTTGTGTCCTTTGAACCCAATAGATTGAGAAGGGCAGTTGCCAAATGAACTCTGGCTAGTAGACTTTATAGCTCACTATTGTGTACTGGTTGACTTACCAATTCTGTCAAGACTCATCAAATGAGAACCATGGTGACTTTTAGTGGCTCATCTTGAGGCCATGTCAATTGAAAACGTATGCAAAACTGCTACTTGGTCATCTATTCACACCTCTGCCCCACTACTGTCTAGATGACATGTCCGGGAGACTAAATTTGGACAAGCAGTTTTGTGCAGCCTGTTCATTCTGTAGTCCTCGTGCCTCCTGGATTTGGCCTGGTTGTCTAAGTAGTTGCTTCACAAGGGAACTTTAGCATGGGACTTCCATGCATCATGGCTGATTTGTACTTACTTGACAATGGAGAAAACAAGTTTGCTTACCAGTACACCTGGTTCTCTCTAGACACCTGATGAATCACCTATACTTAACACCTGCTTGCCCCATTGGAGAGTCAACTACCTCACTAAAGTTTAAACTCAGGAAGAAACTGAGGGACAGACAAGGCAGCGACTGCATACAGAAACTCCCACACATGCTCAAATGCTTTATCTGAGCTCTGAGAGCTGGATCCATGGAGAAACCCTATTGACAGGCAGGCAAACTTGCTTTCATTGTTTCCTGAAAGCAAAGGGAATGCCAAGGTCCATTTCACTTGTACAGTCTTCAGCAACATGAAACTAAGACTCATCCTCTGTCAGGATTTGGAAATTTTCCACCTATTTACATAAGAACAGCTAGCTAATGAGTATAGGCTAATCAGGACTTCCACTTTTGTTTTTCAAATTGGTCAGACTGTGCATGCTTTGCTGCCTCTCACATTTTTAGACATAAAATAACGTGAAATCCAATATAAGGATTGAAACAGCTTTCAAGGAGAAAGCAGGCAAGCTGCCCATAAAAGGACATGGCTGAGGGCCAGTTCCAAGTTGGTTCTTCCACTCCCTGCATTGACTTGGGCTGGAATGCTGTGGAGGCAACATTCACAACTTTCAGTGGGAAGGATATCTTGGTAACTGTTCAAGGATGACGTATCTGCTGGATTCAGAGCCCATGATTGCAGGGTTGCAGAAGGAGTCCTGGTGTGTCTGGCCCAGGACCGTCACTGCAATGACCAGACCAGGTATATGTTGGGTGGGGGGAGTGAATGAAAGCTTATGTCGCCAGGATCCCAGCCATAGTTCTGTTTGAACTAGAAGTAAAAAGGAACATGAGGAAACAGCTGGGTTAAAAGAAAAATGCTTTAAAAAAATTGTTTTGGAAGTAGCAGAATTAGAGTTCCCTTTCAATGTAACTTGACTTGAAGAAAAAAAATCAAGTTACATTGTGTGCTATTCCTTTTTTTCTTGAATCTAAAGTATACTCACATGAGAATATCACTTCAGGACAGGAATTCTCACTTATGGCTTTAAAGATAGCAAGAGCTATTGATACTATGGAAAAAACAATTTTAAACATTTTGTTCCCTTTATAACATGTCGAGTACATAGTGACAGATATGGGAAAATCACCTTCTGAGAGCTGTCATTTCTCAAAAATGTGCTGCTTGCCTACAAATTTCTGAAGCTGAAGTGTTTTGTGTGAAATAGGACTTTATTTAATTTATATTCCTCATTCAAATTATTATTCTAGGCTAATTACATGTAATTGCAAAACAATTTATATTAAAATACACATACATTAAATACAAACACTAATCATATTATGAACAAAATAAAACAAAATAGACATTTAAAATTATTTAAAACAGATTCATAAAGTGTAAAATCTCTCACTTTAATCACACCCTCTGATACCTTTGTACTCATCTCTCTCTCTCTCTCTTTCTCTCTCTCAATACGCCCATTTAGATCTGATCCTGTAATTTCAATATCACTTCCTTCTAGTCTCTGCAATGCTAGACCTTTCTTGGAACTTTTTTCTCTTGAACACTACATCCCAAGTTCCAGGGCCAGACTTTCTGTCATTATCCTGCTTCTTACTTTTTGTCAGTCATTTTGGTTTTCATTTTCTTGTCCAGCACAATGACAGTTCCAGTTCTTTTTGTGGTGGTGCAATATTTTAAAACCTCCTCTAATCTCTTGCTCAGTTACCTTTCCATCTGATCTCTCTCCCCAGCTTATCCATGAGCTCCTGGATATTTTTAGTTATTGTTCTAATGTTCTGTTGCTATTGGGCTCTTCTGTAATTTTTTTTTTTACCTAAGTCTGCATTCTGCAGTGGCAAAAAAAATAAAACCAGGATTCTTTGCACCCTGTATGTACTAAAAAAAATGGGGGACTGAGAGCCATTTTGCTAGGCAGGGTAATAGTAAAGGTTTTTGTTTGTTTTTTTTTATTAGTCTTATCACCTAACACCAGACCCTCCACCCCCTTTATCCTGGCATGCATAGGCAAAGGTACTACCATAATAGGGTTATGCTCTTGTTGAGTTGACAATGTGATTCCTATTTTTTAAACGCTGATTCAAATTAAGTTGAAAATGAAACTGCAACACAGTTATTACCAACTAACACTATATTACCAACTTGGTACATGTCAAGTCATTTTGTCCTCAGTGAGTTGCTAAGCAGAGGCCACAAGGTCCATGGCCAGGTTCTATTTAGTAGAGCCCCAAGTACCACTAACTATGAGCCTCTGTGCCTTTTAAGGGAGCAGGTCTTACAGGGTGCTGCCACTTGGCCGAATGTTGGAAAGAAGGGTGCTCTTTCATTGCAATGCATCTGCTATCCATTCCTGAGACCCAAATCTTTTAAGGGGCTTCCAGTAGCTCTGCTTGTCCTGTATTATAAGTCACTTATAATTGCTTTGCAATATTTGTTTTATAGGCAGCTTAGGAGAATGTTGTTTCTGTGTGCCCCTGATGCAAGCAGTCAGCCGAAACGTGGCATATCTGTTCTGTAATCACATTTTGAGTTAATCTGTTTGTTATATTTTGTTATATAACGCTGGGTGCCATTACATGTTAATTTGTTTTTTACAGTGATATTTCATTTTCTTTTTTAGTTTTTTGTTATCATTTTGGACATATTTTAGACTATCTTCCTTGTGTACCATTGTAGTTCGCTACCTATTTAATTATGGTTGCTTTTGGCCTCATTTTCCTTTTCAGGTTTCATGTCAGCAACTATAACTATTTGATTGGTTAACAAGCCCTCTGAGCTCTACAGCTGAGACTCACGTGCTGCTCTTCACTTTTCCCCCCTGTAGGCTGCAGACTGCGCTGGCAAGCTCTTCATTTTCCATACCTCACTGCCCATTGCTGAAGCCCCTGGGAAGCTAAAGAACAGAGATGACAAAAAGCTGATCAATACTGATAAGGAGAAGGTAAGAGAGATGGATTCAAGAAGCCACCTCCAAAAAAAAAAAAAAAAAAAAAAAAAAAAAAAAAGCTTGAAAGGAGAAAAAGATGTATCTGGACAGCAAAGCTGATATAGCTGCACAGCCTCCTGTCTTGGGTCAGCTCTTTCTCATGCACCCACGTGTCAGATGGTTTCAGACCTCTCTTCCATCCAGGACTTGTTCTTGTGGTAATGATGGCTATGTGTTTGGCACTACCTGCTGTGGACTAACAAGTGATTGTCACTAGTCCCTGAAACCGTATAGTTAACGCTGGTGTAGCCAAGAGATATGTGACAAAACATTGATAGGAAAAGCAAACGTTGTTCATTTGGATGCCAGAGGATGCACTCCTGCGTGTCGACATGTTCCTCGGATAACATGCCTGCTGGCAGGTTGGGAAGAATAACCACACTGACAGGCCGATACAGTAAGGAGCGGTAGGAAGAGCTGCGTTAGTGCCGGGCGCACCCGCGTTTGCCGCACGCACAGTCCAGCTCACCTACTGCTCGATACTGTATTTAAATAGCTTGCAAATGCAAGCCGCGTCCAAGAAGCGTCCGGGAAGAGTTAGGCCCGCGCAACCCATTTTACTGTATAGGTGCTTTATACAGCGCCTATACAGTATCCTGGGTGCGCTGGTACCTGTCATTTCAATTTGGGCGCTCAAGCCAATGGCTAGAGCCAGCGAAGCGCATGACGTCACGGCGTATGCTTCGCTGGCTAGAGCGAAGCGTACACCGTGACGTCATGCGCTTCGCTGGCTCTAGCCATTGGCTTGAGCGCCCAAATTGACGGGCGTTCAAGCCAATGAAAGCACATGAACGCACGTGCGTGACGTCACGGCGTACGTCACGCACGCCCGTCCATGTGCTTTCATTGGTTTGAGCACCTGTGCACTACGGGCGTGCGTTCGTCCGTCTTCGCCGGCAGGGGCCGCTGGAAGCCGCTTTCGCCGCCGGCAGAGAAAGCTGAAAGAGCTGAAAAAGAAACAAAAAGTAAGTTGGTTACACTTATTCACATATTTAACATGTCTAGTCGCTTCGGGAGGAGGGGGTTTTAGGTTTTACATATTTTACATGTCGAGTCGCTTTGGGAGGAGGGGATTTTAGGTTTTCTTTTGGGGGAAAGTTTGCAGTCTACCCTTACCCTGCCTCTAACGCAGGGGTAGGGGTAGGCGGTAAATTAGCAGGTTAAATGCGCGGCTAAACTGCAGGTTAAAAAGGCGATAGTCGGGGGGGCGCGCTACTGAATGGGGGGGAATAGCTAATCCAATCGTTTACATCTCATATACATGCCGTGGGCGGAAGGGGTTACTCGTTGATTTAAAGAGGCGGTAAAAATGGGTTAAAGGGGATAGTGATCGCGGGTTGGACTAACGCGGCCAAATTGTGAGTAGAAGGCGGGTTAGAAGCAGGGTAACTGCGGCCGTACTTTACTGTATTGACCTGTGAGAGAGCACAAATACAATGTTTGTTTAAAAAAATAAGTATGGTTCCTTTTAAAGCCCTTCCCACTTAATCATTTTTAGGGAAAAGAAGAGTCTGTTTTAGGGTTAGGCCATTAGATAGGTCTTATTATCTAACCATAATATTCAGTTCTGTTTACCTATGTGCATGGGGGTAATTTTTAAAAGGAGTTAATTGTGTAAATGTAACTACTATTGTGGCCATTTTCAAAAGCTATTTTTCTCAAGTAAAACACAGTTTTTAAAATCAGGCCCATGGTGTATACCTTAGACAGAAGCACCACAAAGTACTTTACTTAACAAAAGAATAAAACAATATTTACAGTTGCAAACAAATATAATACAATTACAGTCAAACAATACCAGTTAATAAAAGTTAAAGTAACTTGTGTCCCTTCAGTCTCTGAGCTAAGCATATCCGTGTTCCCAGTAGATCTCAGATTTTTCTTTTTCTGTTGCTAATCTCAGGTGGCTCTCAGCACACATGGGCACTACTGAGAGCTGACTGCTTCTAAAGAAAAAAAATGTTAGAAATTTTGCTCATTAGAAGAAAGCTGCATAACCAAATTGGATTTCTATGCTATTTTGGGATACTGGGGTGGATAAGCAGACAGGCCTGAAAACTGTTCAAAGAAAGGCTTTATTTCGGCAGTCTCAAGACAACAGAAAACAAATAGCAGTAAGCAAACTACCACCATGCTGTAGCTTCACTTGAGCTTCAGTGTCTCTTTCACACTTATGATACTGGTTATTTTCAAAAGTACTACAGGAGTCCATAAAAATATAGGAAAATAAATAGTTATCTGTTCTGTAGTAATACTTATTTTTATTGCTCTGTTGGATGGATGCAACACTGTACAATGGTGATAAGTATTTAGGCAGGGGTAAGTCTCTGCCATAAAGGGCTTATAATCTAAACTGGAGTTTGACTGGCACACTGAGCATGCCTAGCAATCCACTATCCACGCAGTGTCTCTCTTCAGTCTCTTCTTTTCCGTGGAGCTGTCGCCTTGTGGTGGTGGAGCTCATGCTCGTTTTTGCAGGAAACGTTCCACGAAGTGGTTTTTTTCACTTCCCTTTTTCCTGCGCTGGGTCTCTCCTCTCCATTCCCCGGTTGTTTTCTCATTGGTCGGGAAGTTTTTCCTCTCCTTCAGTGTCCATCTGTCTTCAAGCCTTTGCGGTCTTCTGTGCACCTTATGGCGGCGTCAGGCTTCCGTCTGTGCCCCCAGACTATGTCCTTAACAGATCCACATGAAGTGTGCATCCTGTGCCTGGGGGCATTGCACAAGGTTTGAGGCTGCGACTTGTGTGCTCAAATGACCCCAAAAGGCCGTCTCACCAGGCTGGTCAAGATGGAGAATGTCTTCGGATTGAGTAATTCTGATCCTTCCACTCCGGCATCGATGCCATCAATGCCCGTGGGGAACCATTCATCCTTGATCCCTCGGGGCTACTCCTCCCCCGGGGTGAGAAGGGCGCCAGGGATCGGCCTATGTTTGTCTTCTCCAAGTTGCAGACTTCTGGATCCTCATCCTCTGCGCTGGGGAAAGACCAGGCCGAGCATCGTGGGAAGTCTCGGAAGCGCCGTCACCGGTCTTCGTCCTCGCACAGTGCTGGGCTCAGGCTGGCCATGGCACTTGCCCCTGAAGCAGCCCCAACGAGAGGAGGCCCCATCCTCCCTCGAGTCCAGTAGCCCGAGGCTGTCCACACCGATTCCGGTATCTGGTGCAGACCCTCCTCGGCATCCTGAGGAGGGACTGACCTCGCCTCTTCCCTCTCAGCCTGCCCTTTCATCAGAGGCTTTTGAGGTGGAGCTTGAGCATCAGATGCGCTTGGTGATGGAACACGCTTTGTGTGGTGGGGAGCCAGTGCTCCCGTTGATGCCAGTGCCTTGGTTAGAACCGTTATTGGACCAACTCGATGTCCACCTGATGCAGCTGTTGCCAGCACCCTGCGATCCCTTGGTGACCCGTCGGGCACAGAAGCGTGGGGCGTTCAAGCTAGTCCTTGCTGGCAACTCTTTTGGGGATGAGGGCCTGTTGGTGCCTTCTGCACCCCTGGGGCCCCACCATGTCCTGGCCGAGCTGCCTGGGCCAGTGCCTGGACTCTCGGGTCCCCTGCTACTCACAGGTCTTCCGGTGCCTCTACCCCAGGATGCTCCCAGCGCTCCCTGGGTGGTCTCAGCGAGCCTGAGTCCCCTTGTGACCCTTGGTGAGGTGATACCTCCAGTGACTCATCAGTGGATTCCGATGTCTTCCTTCTGATCCATCTCCATCGGAAGAGCGGTGTCGATCTCCACCGAGGACCTAACCTTCACGGGGTTCGTCCAGGCTATGGCTGAAGCCATACCTTTTCAGCTTAAGACTGAAGAAGATGCCCGCCATAAGATGCTGGAGATCCTCCAGTTTGTGGATGCCCCGAAAGAAATAGTGGCGGTCCCTGTTCATGAGATCTTCCGAGAGCTGCTTCTCCGGCTATGGGAACACTCCCTCTTCATTGCCCTGTTGAACCAGAAGGCCGATGGGGTGTATCTGGTGCAGCAGGCCACAGGCTTTGAGAAGCATCAGCTTCCCCACCAGTCAGTGGTGGTGGAGTCTGCGCTGAAGAAGGTGAAGATGTCAAAGACTCATGCCTCTGCTCCCCCTGGCAAGGAGCGCAGAGCGTGGAATGCTGTGGGTAGGGGAGTGTTTTGAGGCTTCATGTTGGTAGCCCGTATCGTCTCCTACCTTTTATACGTGACCCAATACGCCTGTAACCTCTGTAAGCAAGTCCAGGATGTTGCGGATGGCCTGGCCCAGCAGCTCCAGGAGGCTCTTATGTCCATTGTGCAGCAGGGCCTTGAATGTGGGAAGCACGAGGTACGTGCTACCTATGATGTCTTTGAGACGGGTTGCAGCTGTCTGTATTCCTGCAAGGAGTCTCACTTGGCTCCACGCCTTGGACCTTTGTCTTGAGGTTCAGGAGCAGCAAGCTGATTTACTCTGCACCGGGGATAACCTGATGTAGTCACACAGCTGAAAATCACCATGAGACCCTCCAGCATCTGTCGGCAGCCATCTCTGCCTCCCCATCCTCCTCTAAGAGGTCCTCCCGACCAGAGCCAAAGAGGCCTTTCTAAAGGCCAAGGAAGTACTGCCCTCCTGCCCCTTACTCCTGCCCACAGTAGGCAAGCCCCAAAGGGACAGGTCCCAACAGCAGTGGGGCCCCAAGCCTCAGCCAGTGCCCCAGGCTAGCTTGGCTACAGAGTTTTGACTGGTTGCGAGGGAACGTAAGCCAGTGGTCTCTACAGTGCCAGAGGACCCACTGGTCGGAAGCCGTCTCCAGTTCCTTGTGGACCGGTGGCTGTCCGTGACTTCATATCAGTAGGTCCTGGCCATAATCCATCATGGGTACAGGCTGAATCTTATGACTGTTCCATCAGATTAGCCCCCGTGTCCACGTTGGGGTACCATCTCACATCCAGAACTGCTCCTAGCGGAGCTCTCTGCCCTTCTAATGGCCAGGGCAGTGGAGCCCGTTCCTTGGGCAGCAGGGATGGGGGTTTTACTCCTATTACAACTTGATTCCAAAGAGAACAGGAGGCCTCCATCCCATCCTTGATCTGTGAGACTTGAACAGATTTCTAAAAAGAGAAGTTCAAGATGGTATTCTTGGCCAACTTGATTCCCCTCTTGCAGAGATGGGACTGGCTTTGTTCCCTCAACCTGAAAGACACCTGCACCCACATTGAGATCCTCCCAAGTCACAGGAAGTATCTCCATTTTGTAGTGGGCTGTCAGCATTTTCAGTACTGCGTGCTCCCATTCGCCCTGGCCTCCACACCATGGGTCTTCACAAACTGTTTGGCTGTGATGGGAACCTATCTACGCCAACAGGGGATCCAGGATTTTCCATACCTAGATGACTAGCTGGCCAAGAGCAGCACCTAGGCGGGAGCTACGCTGGACCATTTGGGTTTTGGAGTCCCTCGGGTACTTGATCAGTTACCCCGAAGTCCCTTCTCCATTCCATCATTAAGGCTGGATTTCATGGGAGCCATGTTGGATGTGACCCAGGTGAAGGCCTTTTTGCCCTATGACAGGGTACACACGCTCATGTCCCTGGCGGAGGAAGTACAGCAACACCAGCCGGTGTCTGTGTGATGTATGCTGCAGCTTCTTGGACACATTTCTGCGACCGTCCCTGTCACCCCCTTCACCTGTCTGCATATGTTTCAGGCCCAGTGGTCCCTGCGATCCTAGTGGCGCCAGGCCACCCAAGGCCTTCAAGTCTAAATCCAGGTTTCCCCCTCTCTCAGGGCTTTTCCTGTCTTTGTGGAGAACCCCTTCAAATCTGGAAATGGGCGTACTTATTCAGGCTTCTCCTGCCCAAATTGTGCTTACCACGGATGCATCCCACCTGGGTTGGGGTGACCATGTAGTTGGCCTCCACACCCAGGGTCTCTGGACCACCCGAGAAGCTCTGTGTCAGATAAACTTCTTGGAGCTGCAGGTGATCTGGTACGCTCTGTGGGCCTTCTGGAATTGGCTATCCAACAAGGTGGTTTTCATCCGGACCGATAGGTAGCCATGTGGTATATCAACAAGCGGGGTGGGGGGGCACCAGATCCTTCCTCCTTTGTCAGGAGGCAGTGCAGATCTGGGCTTGGGTGCTGACACAGCGGATGTTGCTCCGGGCCATGTATTTGGCTGGTGCAAAGAACGCCCTGGTGGACAG
This sequence comes from Rhinatrema bivittatum, assembly GCF_901001135.1. Taxonomy (NCBI): domain Eukaryota; kingdom Metazoa; phylum Chordata; class Amphibia; order Gymnophiona; family Rhinatrematidae; genus Rhinatrema; species Rhinatrema bivittatum. Next base: position 116,460,707 of record NC_042621.1, read on the forward strand.
GCTAAGCCGAACTTTCAGGCCCCATGAGTGGTCCCTGAAGGAGAAGGTGGAAGATCGGATCTTCTGTCTCTGGGGAACTCTGGACGTGGATCTATTTGCCTCCCCCCCTCTAACAGGAAAGCTCCTCTGTACTGCTCCCTGTCCAGGTTGGACGGCAAGCCAGCCACGGATGCCTTTGCCCTTCACTGGGAGACAGGCTGCCTGAACGCATATCCTCCACTCCCGTTGGTAACAAAGACCCTCTTGAAGCTTCATCAGGATGGGGGGGGGACTATGATCCTCATAGGCCCCCATTGGCCGAGACAGGTTTGGGTCCCACTCCTGCAGGATCTCTCCCGGCGGGACCCGATCCATCTGGGGACTGCCCCAGACCACCTCATGCAGGATCAGGGCAGGCTGTGCCATCCCAACCTCCAGCCTGGATATTGAGTGGTTGATCTTGTGGCCTCTTGACCTCTTGGAGGGAAGTGTCTCGAGTCCTAGTGGCTTCGTGAAAGCTTTCCACCAGGAAGTCTTATGCTTTGAAGTGGAGGAGGTTTACTGTCTGTTGTGAGCAGAAGGGTCTCTACCCCTTCTCCTGCTCTTCCCAGCAACTCCTGGATTACCTGCTGCACATCTCAGAGGCTGGGCTTAAAACCAACTCCGTTCAGGTACATCTGAGTGCCATAGGCACTTACCACCAGGTTACCACCATGGTTTGCTGATCTTAGGTACATCTGAGTGCCATAGGCACTTACCACCAGGTTACCACCATGGTTTGCTGATCTTAGGTACATCTGAGTGCCATAGGCACTTACCACCAGGTTACCACCATGGTTCGCTGATCTCAGTGCAGCCCATAGTAGGGCGATTCATGCGTGGGTTGCTTCATCTGAGGCCTACTCTGATGCCGCCCACAGTTTCCTGGGATCTTAATGTGGTGTTGGCCCAGCTGATGAAGCCACCGTTTGAACCGCTATGCTCCTCCACTCTCAAGTATTTGACCTGGAAGGTTATAATCTTGGTAGCGATCACATCAGCACGCAAGGTCAGTGAACTGCAGGCCTTGATGACTTACCCACCCCACACAAGCTTTTTCCATGACATGGTGGTTCTGTGCACGCACCATAAGTTCCTGCCAAAGGTGGTGACAGATTTCCATCTTAACCAATCCATCGTCCTGCCTACTTTCTTCCCTAGACCTCATTCCAACTAAGGGGAAAGGGCGCTGCACACACTCGATTGTAAGAGGGCCTTAGCAGTCTACCTGTACCAGATGGCAAGGCACAGACGATCCTCTCTGCTCTTTCTCTCTTTTGATTCTAATAGGCTGGGAGTGGCTGTTGCTAAGCAGACTCTCTTCACCTGGCTAGCAGACTACAGTTCCTTCTGCTATGTCCAGGCGCGACTGCAACTGGGGGCCACGTCATGGTTTATTCTGTTAGAGCCATGGTGACTTCTGTGGCTCACCTGCATGCAGATCCAATAGGGAAGATCTGCAAGGCTATGACATGGAGTTCTCTCCACACTTTCACAGCTCATTATTGTCTGGACAGGGACGGCCGCCGAGATAGCATATTCGGCCAGTTTGACCTCAGGAATCTTTCAGCTGTGAACCCAAGCTCTCTTCCTGCCTAAGACCCCTGGTTTGAGTTCAGACTGTCCCCACTGTTACCACCAGCACCTCTGTTGTTTTGCCTATTGGCACCTGATTTGGTGTCTGCTGGTCCCATTGTTTTTCGGGTCCAGTCTGTAGCTAGGGATTCACCCACTTGTGTGAGGACTACCATTCTGCTTGTCCTAGGAGAAAGCGAAGTTGCTTCCCTGTAACAGGTGTTCTCCTGGGACAGCAGGATGTTAGTTCTCAGGAAACCTATCCACAACTACTCACGAGACTGAAGAGAGACCCCGTGTGGATAGTGGCATGCTGGGCATGCTCAGAAATTTTCTGTGCCAGGCTCCATCTGATGTCACCCACTTGTGAGGACTAACATCCTGCTGTCCTAGGAGAACACCTGTTACAGGGAAGCAACTTCGCTTTACCTGGCTATATTCAGTCTTTATCTGACTAGATTCTACCTGGCTAATAAGTTAGGAAGCTAGAATTTAGCCGGATAAGTTAGGGGCAGTCCAGGGGCATAACTAGGAGGAGTTTTTAATCTGGATAAGTTAACCGGCTAACTCCGATATTCAAAGTTAACCAGATGGCTTAGCTGGCTAAGTCTGGTTGTGTCAAAAGAGCTGTCCAAAGGTTAGCCGGCTAACTATAGTTGGCTAATTAAGATAACCAGCTATATTTAGTAGTGTGGCTGCACTGTTGAATATGCCTCCAAGGTTAGCCAGATAAGTTTATTTTCCAGACTGTGTGTGAATATTCACCTCGGTAGTTGCAAAACTTTAAGTTGCCCAGTTCCCTGATTACTGCCTCCTCAGGTTCAGAAAGTTTTCTAATGGTCATGACTCCTTATTTTTGAGATACAGAAATCCTGTTTTGAAAGTTTTTTTTTTTTATTTTTATTTATTTAGCTCACCCCTTTTCATTAGTAGCTCAAAGCGACTTACATTCAGGTACTGTAGATATTTCCCTGTCCCCTGAGGCGGTGGAAAATGAAGGGGCTTGTGCTAGGTCACAAGAAACAGCCCTTGCCAGCGGTAAGGTGAACCAGAGGGAAACTGGGAGTCTAAATTGAGGAAAGCTGATTTTGAAAAAGTGAGTCTTTAACAGAGATTGTAAAGTAAGATGAGACGGTGAATCCTAATTCTTGGGCCACACGTACATTGAAAATCCTAAGTGGAGCACAGAGAAGGAAGTAGGCTTTCTTAATATTGCACAGTCTGAGTAGCAAAGATCCTGTTTGAGCCCTCGCTATACAGGAGTATAAATATTCAACTAAAAAAAACCAATTTGTCCTCTTTAGCTTTCTCTTCATCTATGTTCTGCTGCCAATCCCTCTATTCTATCTTGTCGTCCTCTCTGCAGACTTTATTCCAGCCTCAGACAAGCTTCTACAATAACCTGGCCAAGGAGTGTGTGACTCAGGGTTGCTGTGTGGACCTGTTCCTATTCCCCAACCAGTATTTGGATTTGGCAACATTGGGTGTCGTTCCTCATCAAACAGGAGGGTCTATTTATAAGTACACCTTTTTCCAGGTAAGCACTTGGTTTGGTGGCCAAGACATGGGTTTCTGAGCAGGCATGTCACGTCTGTTTTTGTATTTTTTAAAGGAGTCCTTCACCTGACAACTTTTTACTAAAGCACTGGTTGACAAGTGCCTTTTTAATGTGTTGCATCAGAATATACATTATTGTATAGGATAATTTATATGATCGCAGTATCCATTTCCCAGAGAGTTTACAACTGCAGCACAGTGAGCCTAATGTGGTATCCCACTGATTAAGATGGTACACTCTCATTCTACCAGCACTCTTTCTAGGCCGCATGTCTGTAAGATAGAAGCAGCCCTTCATATGCTGGATTGCAAAAGAGCTGCTGCCCTTCTACCTGGAGCAGACTAAAGCCCTTAGAAACTGCAATGTTTTTTTTAATTTTTTTTCCGATCCCAGTACAACCTTTCCATTTGGGTAGCAGACTGCTTCTTCTGATATGTCCAGGCAGGATTGATTTTAAAGGGGCATGCCATTAAACCACCATCTTAGAGCCATGGCACTACCAATGCAGTCTTCCTCCCTTGAGGAGATCTGCAAGGCTGTGACATGGAGTTCACACATTCACATCACATCATCTGAACCCAGCCTCCTTTTGGGATGCTGGGTTTGAATTGTCCATCATTAATGGCCTAAGGAGGAAAGGAAGAGTCCAACTTCCTTTCCTCCTTAGGGCTCAGTTTTAAGGTTTGGGGTTCTGTTTAAAAAAAAAAATAGAAAAAAATGAATCTTACTAACAAAAACCATAGGGGTTTTTTTGCCTATTGACAATTAATCTTCTTCTCCCCTTTTTATTGAAGACTACCCTTTTAATTAGAGAATCCCAGTTATGTAATAGGTGAACTTTTGTCTTCAGAGAAAACAGAGTTGCTTACTTTTTAACAGGTATCCTCTGAAGACAGCAGTTCACGAGTTGCACAAATCCACATAATTCCCCCTTTAAGTTGCCTCTTCCCTGTCTTGGCTAAATGGTAACTGAAAGCAGCTGCAGGGCCTCCACATTGCGAGAAGTCTCTACATGCTTAATCAGGCCTTTCAGTCTTTCTGGAAGATACATTCCACTCAGTTTCACAAAACATGACGGCAGAAAAAGACCGTATGGCCCATTCAATCTGCCCATCCTTCCAGTCAAGTTAGCATTATAATTCCCATCACTTCCTTAGAGATCCCCTGTATTTATCCCATGCTTACTTGAATTCAGATATTGTTTTTGTTTCCACCACCTCCACTGGGAGGCTGTTCCATGCATTCACCCCCTCTCTGTAAAGAAATATTTCCCAAGATTACTCCTGAGTCTACCCTCTTTCAACCTCATCTCATGACCCCCCTTGTTCTAGAGCCTCCTTTCCATTGAAAAAAGGCTCACCTCCTGTGCATGCAAACCTTTGAGATATTTAAATGTCTCTATCATATCTCCCCTATCTCGCCTTTCCTCTAGGGCATACATGCTTTGATCTTTAAGTCTATCCCCATATACTTTAGAACGAAGACCACTGTCCATTTTAGTAGCCACCCTCTGAACCAAATTTCCAGAACTGTACGTAGTATTTCAAGAAAAGTCTCACCAGGGACCTATAGAGGTGCAATATCACCTCCCTTTTTCTGCTGATTATTCCTCTCCCTATGCAGGCAAGCATCTTTCTGGCTTTTACTGTCACTTTATCCATCTATTTGTCCAACTTATTATTTAATTATTTATTTTTTAAAACTTCTTAACAGTTTATCAACATTAAGTGGTTTCCAAATAAAACATCCATAAATATAACAAATATGAGCTTAAGATCATCAGATACAATTACCCCCAGATCCTGCTCTTCCTTTGTGCTTAGAATTTCACCTAAATACTTACCTTTCACTTAGGTTTTTGCTTCCTAAATGCATTACTCTGCATTTTTTACTATTAAACCTTATGTAGCTTCCAGACCTTTGACTATTCCTCAAGCTTCACTGGATCCCTCCTCATGTTTTCCATTTCTTCCTTGCTGTCTACCCTGTTACAGATTTTAATATCATTAGCAAAAAGACAAACCTTTCCCAACAACTCTTCCATTATGTCGCTCACAAAAATGTTGAACTGAAATGCTGTTTTCAGAGAACATCTGTTACAGGTAAGCAGCTTTGCTTTCTCAGGTAACAGCAGCTCAGCTAAGACACACAACTTATCCTCTGCTGTTTAGAGGATTTTCAGTCTTTGCTAAGCAATTAAACCAAGTGTTATTTGATTAGTCATTGTGTGGGTCCCTTATTGTACATGCCAAGAAGCTTTTTCTAGAAATCTCTACAGCTGTTCCAATAACATGCAATGAAGGTTATGTGGTTATATATCTGGCTCAATAAAGCTGTTGTCATCTGAGAATGAATATTACATGTAAGTAATTTTACTCTTTACCATGAACTCGATTAGAATCCATCAACTTTTTTTTTTTAAAGGGCGACATAGAGAATATTCAATTGTAAATTTTAATAAATGCCAACAAATCTGAGTTGTTCTTGTAATTTATCAGCAGTTCTGTTCATACCCCAGATTAGTCCAGACAAGTGGGTTTTGCATCCCTTCCAGCACATGGAGGCAGAGAACAAAACATTGGGACACTGCTACATAACCGACGGTGCCACCGGCAGTCCCTCAGTATTTCTCTATCTTTAGCAGATGGTAGAGGTGTGGAAACCTGCAGTTCTGACTTTGGAGCAGCTCCTCGAGGTGTTAGCTTCTTTTGTGGGCCATCCCTTGAGTGGAGCCGGGTGAACGGGGGGAGTTGGACCCCCCCAGGCTGTGCTAGCCCCCATGGTACTGGAGACTTTGATAGCCAGGGTACTGTCTCCCTCTGAGTCTCTGTGGTCTCCTGTCAGCTGCTGTCTTGATAAAGGGAAGTATCCTTTTTGTTCTTCTGATTACCTTTGTTTTTAAGTTTGTTTAAAAAAATAAAAAAGAGAGAGAAGCGGACATGAGAGAGTGTCAGCGGTGCGTGTCAGCCAGGAAATTTGGTCAGCGGTGCAGAATGGGACGGTTGGACAGCAGGAGCTGTTGAGGACCGCAGGAGGAGGAGGGGCAAATGCCACGATTTGTGTGGTTTTTTTTCTCCCCGATGGGGAAACCTGTGGCTGTGCGACTTGATTTTTGGCATGTTCCTTGGCCCGCCTTGGCTCATACTTGCGACATTTGCGAGCACGCAGTACTGAAGGGGCTCCCTCTTCATGCGGCCTGTTTTGGTAGTGGCGTGTTTTTGGCTTTGCGGACGTACGACCGCATGGCGCCATGGTGGAGAAACCGCGTGTGGCGGCGTGCGGGGCCTGCGGGCTCTGGTCGGGCCGATTCTATTCCTGCTCTCTCTGCACAGGCTGTGCTTTGGGAGTGGAGGGATCCTCACTGTGGGGAGGGATTCGAAGTTGTTGAAGGCTTCCCGCGGCTCAGGAGCTGCAACGGTATTGCAGGGGGGGGGGGGGAACATCTTCTCTAGCCAGGCCTGCAGAGGATCATAGTCTGGGGGTTTTCTGGGCCAGGGCATCGGCCATTCTCCTCCTTCTCTCTCCTGCGGTGCAGGATGCTGAGGGTGACCATGAGGGAAGCAGATTCAGGGGTCAGCCTCCTCCCACAGGAGGCAGGCAATCCAGAGAATTTCTCCCCCCAGAGTTTGTCCTGCTACTCCACAGGGCCTTCCTGGTTAGGAAGGATGCGGGAGTCAAGGGATCCAGGGTGCATTGTTCCGGCTTGCCCAAAAGACAGAGGATGGCATCGGTGGGCGGTTCTGGGGATTCATTGAAGCGCCCAGGACTGCACCATGCCGGAGCGGACGAACACTCAAGGTACCTGGATGATTCGGTTGAGACACCGGATCCTGCTTCGTCGCAGGGGGCAGATCCAGCAGGGAACCCAGTGGGGGTCAGCTGCCGGATCCTGATTTGAATAAGGATGATCCGGATCGCGATGAGACCATACCGGAGGGGGATGACCCTCGGGTGATCCGGCTATTTAAGAAAGAGGAGCTGCGGCCTCTCATTCCTCAGGTGTTGGAGGAATTGGGGGTTAAGCGAACTCAGGAGGAGTGAATCCGGTCCTGGATGGACTGTGGGGTGTGCCTATGGCTTTTCCATTGCTTAAGATACAGAAGCTGATCAGCCAGGAGTGGAATTTCCTGGAGGCAGGCTTAAAGGTTGGTAGGGCTATGGTGAAGTTCTATTCTTGGATGGAGGAACATTTGGAGTGCCTAAATATGCCAAAGGTAGTTGTGGCGGTCTCTGCAGTGACCAAGAAAACCACAATTCCAGTTGCGGGTTCGGCTACGCTTGAGGATGTTCAGGACCGCAAGTTGGAGATTCAGTTGAAGCGCGTGTTTGAGGCGTCTGCTTTAAGCCTTCGAGCCGTGCTGTGTGCCAGTATGATGTAGCAGACCTGCTTATGCTGGATTCAAAAGGCACAGGAGCAGGCGTCTAGCAGGATGATCAGTCCCGTCCAGTTGGCTCAGCTGGAAGCTGGTGTGGCTGATGCACTTTACTATTTGGTGCATTACCTCCACCAGGGGTGTGGTCTCAGCAGTGTCAGCGCGCTGGCTTCTGTGGTTATGCAATTGGTCGGCGGACACGTCGTGCAAGGCCCAGCTGTGCAATCTCCCCTTCAAAGGGAAATTACTGCTTGGGGAGGAGCTGGATCAGCTGATGAAGTCCCTCAGGGAGTCCAAGGGAAACAGGCTGCTCGAGGATAAGAAGAGCTCTAAGAAAGTATTTCCTCCCCAATCCTGGTTTCGGGATTCAAGGAGGCTTCGTCCCAGAAGAGGAGCTGCAACCTCTGGGTCGAAGCAATTGTCAGATCGTCAGCAGCCCTTTCGGTTCACCGGCAGATCCTCCAGAGGCGGCTCTGGTCAGAGGACCGGAGGAGTAAGTCCTCGCAATGAAGCCAGGCCCGTCCACTCCTCACTGGAAGTGGTAGGGGGCAGGTTGTCACGTTTTTACGAGGAGTGGACCAAGATCACTGTGGACCAGTGGGTGCTGGAGATCTTGAGAGGGTTATGCCTTAGAATTTTCACACCCAGTCAGAGAGGCCTTTCTGGAGTCCCACTGCTCATCTCACAGCAAAAGGGGCACAGTAGAACAGACTCTACAAAGGTTGCTAAGTTTAGAGACCATCTCTCCAGTTCTGCTGAGCGAACAGGGATGGGGGAAGTACTCCATTTATTTCGTGCTTCCAAAGAAGGAGGGCACTTTCCAACCCATTTTGGATTTGCAAAAGATAAATGTAGTCTTGCGTGTACCACATGGTACACGCAAGACTACAGATGGAGACACTGCGTACCGTAATAGCGGTCTGCAAAGGAGAATTCCTCATGTCCCTGGATCTGGCTTCAACCCTTGGTTTGACATTTGTCCTGGGAAGACGGGATAGTTGCGTTTCACTCTAGTTTGGCTTGGGTACAGGTCAATACTGAGGGACTGCAGGTGGCACTCGGTTATATTAGCAGTGCCTCAAAGTTTTTATTTTCTGCCTCCATCTGCTGGTAGGGATGAAAAACCCACTTGTCTGGACTGATCTGTGGCACTTCAGGAACGAAAAATGAGCAGGTAAGAACCAATTTTCCTATATCTCAGTAAAGCAGACCACAAAAGCATCCTGACATCGATGTTTCCCCTCTGTGTTTGTATCATGTGAAACCATTAAATTTACTGATGGTGTTTACTTGCATGAACTCCCTACAGCAGAAGAGCAGCTCAGACTAGTGCTAATGCTGAGCATGTGGTGGATCAGGGATGGACATTTGTTTGACTGAACATGTTCCCTTTTGCCATATTTTCTGTAGTTTTTTTCATTCCTGTAACCTCTGAAGGGGTTCTTAGCTCTCTGCACATAAAGATAAATTTGAATAAAAGTGCTTAGCAAAACAGCTTGATGCTATCTAAGATATCTTTCTAAATGACATCCATAGTTACTTTCCTGCTACATCTCAACAATTTGATAACAGGTAAACTACCCTAGTGCTTAATAAAGAGAGAAATTAAAATCAGAATGTATTTTTTGGGAACGGTGGCGTGGCGCATTGAAGGTTCTCCATTTGTAGGCAAGAACCCTGGAAATATGTGCAAACTGATCATGAGGTGTGATCACAGAACAGGATTGATGAGCTGATGTCATGGAAAGCTTTTTATTAACTATTAACCCAAAATAATTATACCATGAGCATTTTTCTAAATGGAGAGAGCTGAAAAGAAAATTGGTAGTGTCTGTCTGGTTTTAAATAGGAAGTGATTGGCGGTGTTCTCATTAGATCCGCCACCCAGATATTAACATGCAAATCATGAACACTCAGAGCAGACTTGGTTATACCTCGATATTTCTGACCAAAATAGTTTTTTAAACATTGTGTGATGATGTGTGTTTTCTTTTATATGTTCATAGGTGGAGACAGACAGGGAGCGATTCTTGAATGACCTGCGGAGAGACGTCCAAAAAGAGGTTGGATTTGATGCAGTGATGAGAGTCCGGACAAGCACAGGTGTGTGGCATTCCTAGAAGAGTGAGTGAGTGAGGCAGAGTTAACCTAACTTTATTATCTGAACTAAAACTTTTACATCTTCATCAGTGATAAAATCCCGTATTTTCAGTGGAGACAAATACTGATGTAGAACTGAAGTATAAATTTAACAAATCTGCCTCACTTTCTCAATGCCTGATACTAATTTTTATATTCCATTTTCAATTGCTTAATCTGGTTGGTAGATTTGGTCTTTTCTGATTTAAATTTCCTATGCTTTTTTAGAAATTGTGTTTCATGTAATAGACAAATGTAAACATGTTTACAATATATAATATGAAAGGACTATTTGAGAGATGATTCACACTCAGATGTTCACATTTTCTGTAACAAAGATACAAAATATGTAGTGAATTTAAAAACTTTTGTTTGTCATTTCCCTGTTAGGTGCCCGATAGTACTTTCACAGAAAGTACTATCGGGTAACATTCACAGAAATGTTCACAGAAAATTCACATAGTAACATTCACAGAAAAAGTACAACTTGTGCAGTGACAGTGCAGGCATCTCCCACACTGTGTTCCCCTTTTCTCTTTCAGAGGAGCCACCTCTTGGGCAGAAAAGGGAATTACATGTTCATGTCCATTTTAGTCTTGGTCTTCTTTCCTGAGAGGTACTAACAAAGGTGCCAGTCAGTTTGTTTGTGCTGGTGATCAGTTCACTGAGCCATCAGGTTTCCCCCAACCTGCCTGTGCATAGATATGTATCAGATCAACATGTTTTGAATCTAGTCTCCCCACCCTATCTCAGCTCCCTGCTAGAGTGCCCCAGTGACTGTTTTAGTCACCAATCTGTTTACCAAGTTATTTAAGTTATATAAGATATTATATTCGTATTTGTATAAGTTACCAATTGGTCACCACTATGTATAAGTTGTTTATCCTGTAAACCGGAGTGAAGGCATCCCGCTATACTTCGGTATAAAAAAAGCCTCGAAATAAATAAATAAATAAATAGTCTCAAATCTTAATGAGTGTCATTTCTAGGGATCCGAGCAACTGATTTTTTTGGCGCATTCTACATGAGCAATACGACAGATGTGGAGCTGGCGGGGCTGGATTCAGAGAAAACTGTCACAGTAGAGTTCAAGCATGATGATAAGCTGAGTGAAGACAGTGGGGCTCTCCTGCAGGTAAGACTGACCAGCGGGACCAATGGTCCATAGTGCTTACAAGTAAAACAAACAGGGTCTGGGGTAGATCTGTAAACCCACTAGGTCTCAATGGTGCCTTCATTCTCTTTTATTTCAGAATAGGTGCAGCCCTAGATATGTTTATCTAGTTTAGTCTTTAAAGGAGGTCCATGTGAAGTTCAGATGGGCTTCCATTTCATGTTATCACTGTATTTAAAGAAAAATTGCTTTTCCCTGAACGTACCCAAATTGCTTATAAATAACTGGTGTCTTTGGACAGCAGGACAGTTAGTCACACTTGTAGAGTGATATCATCTGATAGTACCAAGAGCAGAAGTAAATAGCTCTAAAACAGGGGTGGGAAAACTTATTTATTGTACACAGGGCTCTCGCACCAGGGGCCAAGGATTTCCCCACGCATGGAGCTCCTGTTAACTAGTGGAGAGTGGGGGCATCTTAATAAAAAAAAATATATATATATATATGTGTGTGTGTGTTTATTTATTTTTAAAAACATGTTTTGAAAAATCACACACACTACTGGATAGTCAATGCAGAGCAAAGGTGAGACAGGATGGAATACAGCCTGGGTCTGCAGCTATAAGGGTTTCTAAGATCTGCCAACCTAAGCTGAATTCCACCTTCTGAGTCAACTCTACTCCACACTGACTGGCCAGTAGTTAGTTTTGGGCTTCATTAATACTTTTATCCCTGACCAGTCTCCCTGTCTCTCAGTACCCCCACCCAGCCCTTATGCAGACTTTTTCTTACCACCCTGTTTGACTTTTCTCTCAACCCTCCCTGTCCCCAGCATTCTCTGTCTGTCTTCCTCTCCAGGCTCCTCCATACTGTCTTCTTAACCTTCTTTGCCCCTGTTCTTCCTCGCTAAGAACATAAAATATGTCATACTGGATCAGACCAAGGGTCCATCAAGCCCAATATCCTATTGCCAAGTACTTGTTTCTTGGTTGGCCACTGTTGGAAAGTACCTAAACATTAAATGAATAAATCCAAACTGCTAATTCTTATTCACTAATAATAGTTTATGCTCTAGGAACTTATCCAAACCTTTTTTTTAAACCCAGTTACACTAACTGCTGTAACCACATTCTTTGGCAATTAATTCCAGAGCTTAATTATGCATTGAGTGAGAGAATTTTCTCCAATTTGTTTTAAATGAACTATTTGCTAACTTCATGAAGTGCCCCCTAGTTCTTGTATTATCTGAAAGAATAAATCACAGATTTGCATTTAATCGTTCAAGTCCTTTCATGATTTTAAAGACCTCTATCATATCCTCCCTCAGCCATCTTTTCTCCAAGCTGAATGCCCTAACATCTTTAGCCTATCCTCATAGGGGAGCCATTCCATCCCCTTTATCATTTTGGTCACCCTTCTCTGTACTTTCTCTAGTGCAACTACATATTTTTTGAGATGCGGCAACCAGAATTGCACACAGTATTCAAGGTGCAGTCTCGCTATAGAGTAAGAACATAAGAAAATGCCATACTGGGTCAGACCAAGGGTCCAGCAAGCCCAGCATCCTGTTTCCAACAGTGGCCAATCCAGGCCATAAGAACCTGGCAAGTACCCAAAAGCTAAGTCCATTCCATGTTTCCATTGCTAATGGCAGTGGCTATTCTCTAAGTGAACTTAATAGCAGGTAATGGATTTCTCCTCCAAGAACTTATCCAATCCTTTTTTAAACACAGCTACACTAACTGCACTAACCACATCCTCTGGCAACAAATTCCAGAGATTAATTGTGCGTTGAGTAAAAAAGAACTTTCTCCGATTAGTTTTAAATGTGCCCCATGCTAACTTCATGGAGTGCCCCCTAGTCTTTCTATTATCCGAAAGAGTAAATAACCAATTCACATCTACCCATTCTAGACCTCTCATAATTTTAAACATCTCTATCATATCCCCCCTCAGCTGTCGCTTCTCCAAGCTGAAAAGTCCTAACCTCTTTAGTCTTTCCTCATAGGGGAGCTGTTCCATTCCCCTTATCATTTTGGTAGCCTTCTCTGTACCTTCTCCATCTCAATTATATCTTTTTTGAGATGCAGTGACCAGAATTGTACACAGTATTCAAGGTGCGGTCTCACCATGGAGCGATACAGAGGCATTATGACATTTTCCGTTTTATTCACCATTCCCTTTCTAATAATTCCCAAATTCTGTTTGCTTTTTTGACTGCCGCAGCACACTGAACCGACGATTTCAATGTGTTATCCACTATGACGCCTAGATCTCTTTCTTGGGTTGTAGCACCTAATATGGAACCCAACACTGTGTAATTATAGCATGGGTTATTTTTCCCTATATGCATCACCTTGCACTTATCCACATTAAATTTCATCTGCCATTTGGATGCCCAATTTTCCAGTCTCACAAGGTCTTCCTGCAATTTATAAGAACATAAGAACATAAGAAATTGCCATGCTGGGTCAGACCAAGGGTCCATCAAGCCCAGCATCCTGTTTCCAACAGAGGCCAAACCAGGCCACAAGAACCTGGCAATTACCCAAACACCTAGAAGATCCCATGCTACTGATGCAATTAATAGCAGTGACTATTCCCTAAGTAAACTTGATTAATAGCAGTTAATGGACTTCTCTTCCAAGACCTTATCCAAACCTTTTTTGAACCCAGCTACACTAACTGCACTAACCACATCCTCTGGCAACAAATTCCAGAGATTTATTGTGCGTTGAGTGAAAAAGAATTTTCTCCGATTAGTCTTAAATGTGCTACTTGCTAACTTCATGGAATGCCCCCTAGTCCTTCTATTATTCGAAAGTGTAAATAACCGAGTCACATCTACTCGTTCAAGACCTCTCATGATCTTAAAGACCTCTATGATATCCCCCCTCAGCCGTCTCTTCTCCAAGCTGAACAGCCCTAACCTCTTCAGCCTTTCCTCATAGGGGAGCTGTTCCATCCCCTTTATCATTTTGGTTGCCCTTCTCTGTACCTTCTCCATTGCAACTATATCTTTTTTGAGATACGGCGACCAGAATTGTACACAGTATTCAAGGTGTGGTCTCACCATGGAGCGATATAGAGGCATTATGACATTTTCCGTTTTATTAACCATTCCCTTCCTAATAATTCCTAACATTTTATTTGCTTTTTTGACTGCTGCAGCACACTGAGCTGACGATTTCAATGTATTATCTACTATGACGCCTAGATCTCTTTCTTGGGTGGTAGCTCCTAATATGGAACCTAACATCGTGTAACTACAGCTAGGGTTATTTTTCCCTATATGCAACACCTTGCACTTGTCCACATTAAATTTCATCTGCCATTTGGATGCCCAATCTTCCAGTCTTGCAAGGTCCTCCTGTAATGTATCACAGTCTGCTTGTGATTTAACTACTCTGAATAATTTTGTATCATCTGCAAATTTGATAACGTCACTCATCGTATTCCTTTCCAGATCATTGATATATATATTGAAAAGCACCGGTCCAAGTACAGATCCCTGAGGCACTCCACTGTTTACCCTTTTCCACTGAGAAAATTGACCATTTAGTCCTACTCTCTGTTTCCTGTCTTTTAACCAGTTTGTAATCCACGAAAGGACATCGCCTCCTATCCCATGACTTTTTAGTTTTCGTAGAAGCCTCTCATGAGGGACTTTGTCAAACGCCTTCTGAAAATCCAAATACACTACATCTACCGGTTCACCTTTATCCACATGTTTATTAACCCCTTCAAAAAAATGAAGCAGGTTTGTTAGGCAAGACTTCCCTTGGGTAAATCCATGTTGACTGTGTCCCATTAAATCATGTCTTTCTATATGCTCTACAATTTTGATCTTGAGGATAGTTTCCACTATTTTTCCCGGCACTGAAGTTAGGCTCACTGGTCTATAGTTACCCGGATCACCCCTGGAGCCTTTTTTAAATATTGGGGTTACATTGGCCACCCTCCAGTCTTCAGGTACAATGGATGATTTTAATGATAGGTTACAAATTTTAACTAATAGGTCAGAAATTTCATTTTTGAGTTCCTTTAGTACCCTGGGATGCATACCATCCGGTCCAGGTGACTTGCTACTCTTTAGTTTGTCAATCTGGCCTACTACATCTTCCAGGTTGACAGTGATTTCGTTCAGTTCGTCTGACTCATCACCCCTGAAAACCAACTCCGGAACTGGTATCTTCTGAAAATCCAAATATCACAATCTGCTTGTGATTTAACTACTCTGAACAATTTTGTGTCATCTGCAAATTTGATTATCTCACTCGTCGTATTTCTTTCCAGATCATTTATAAATATATTGAAAAGTAAGGGTCCCAATACAGATCCCTGAGGCACTCCACTGCCCACTCCCTTCCACTAAGAAAATTGTCCATTTAATCCTACTCTCTGTTTCCTGTCTTTTAGCCAGTTTGTAATCCACAAAAGGACATCGCCACCTATCCCATGACTTTTTACTTTTCCTAGAAGCCTCTCATGAGGAACTTTGTCAAACGCCTTCTGAAAATCCAAGTATACTACATCTACCGGTTCACCTTTATCCACATGTTTATTAACTCCTTCAAAAAAGTGAAGCAGATTTGTGAGGCAAGACTTGCCTTGGGTAAAGCCATGCCTCTGTATTTGCCATTCCCTTTCCCTTCCTAAAAATGCCTAACATTCTGTTTGCTTTTTTGACCACCATAGCACACTGAGAAGACTATTTCAATGTATTATCACTATGACAGCTAGATCTCTTTCCTGGGTGGTAACTCCTTATGTGGAACCTAAAATCGAGTAACCACAGCAAGGGCTATTTTTCCCTATATTCATCACCTTGCACTTGTTCACATTAAATTTCGTCTGCCATTCTTCTAGTCTTGCAAGGTCCTCCTGTAATTTATCACAATCCACTTGAGATTTAACTACTCTGCATAATTTTGTGTCATCCGCAAATTTAATCCCTCACTCCTATCCCATGACTTTTTAGTTTTCTTAGAAGCTTCTCATGAGGGACTTTGTCGAATGCCTTCTGAAAATCCAAATACACCACATCTACCAGTTCACCTGTATCCACATTTTTATTCACCCCTTCATAAAAATATAGATTTGTGAGGCAAGACTTCCCTTGGGTAAATCCATAATAGCCGTGTCCCATTAAACCATGTCTATCTAAATGTTCTGTGATTTTATTCTTTAAAACAGTTTCCATGATTTTTCCCAGCACTAAAGTCAGGCTCACTGGTCTATAGTTTCCCGGATCTCCCCTGGAGCCCTTTTTAAATATCAGGGTTACATTGGCCACCCTCCGGTCTTCAGGTATAATGGATGACTTTAATGATAGGTTACAAATTTTTACTAATGGATCTGAAATTTCATTTTTGCGTTCTTTCAGAACCCTGAGATGTATACCATCTGTCCAAGCGATTTACTACAGTTTGTCAGTCTGGCTTATTACATCTTCCAGGTCCACTATAATTTGGTTCAGTTCTTCTCCACATTCCTTTCCCTGCTCCTCCTGCCTCCCCACTACCCTCTCTTGCCCTTCCACCCTCTACACTGCACCAGTATCCCTTACCCAACCCCCCTTTATCTTCCCCCCTTTCTATTGACGCTGAACATACCTCCTCCTGTCTGATAGGCTCCCCAAAACTCTCTTCTCCTTCCAGTCCCATAGATGCTTCCATATAGAGAAAAATCCTCTCCCTTTCTAGTTCCTCTTCTAGAACTCTGAGTTTGTCTCAGGCAGCGGCCAGGTTGGGGAAATTCAGGACTGAAGGGGAGAGGAGGAGTTCAGTGATAGTGACAGATTCAGGGCTGCTACAGATGGCTTTCAGCAAGCATGGAACAAACACTCCCACCCCCACGCCTGCTCCACTGCTCCTCCTGCTTCTGAAGAGATGCTTTGCAGGCTGCAGTTAAGAAAAAAGGCATCAGCCGGAAGAGGATATCAGCTGACGCAGCTGGACCTGCCATGTACACATCATTGAAGGCTGAGGAGATTCTCTTGACATTGAGCCTTAGTGATGATGTTGCTAAGGAAACTCTGAAGTTCCTATTCATACCCCAGATCAGTCCAGACAAATGGGTTTTGCATCCTTACCAGCAGATGGAGGCAGAGAACTAAAAAGCTTTCAGGCACTGCTACTTAACTGATGGTGCCACTTGCAGTCCCTTAGTATTTCTCTGTCTCCAGCAGATAGTAGAGATGCAAACCTGCAGTCTAGTTTAAAAAAAAAAAAAAAGTGAGTCAATAGAAATCAGATAAAAGAAGATTAGAAAAGCTCCCTGAGATGCTAGGTTCCTTCATGGGCCATCATTCAGGTCGAGCGGGGGGTTGATTTAGGAAAGCCAGGGGTCCTGGTTCCCTCCTTCTGAAGTCTTCTCCCCCAAGGATTCAGTCAGCAGCCTGCAGCAGGTATTTCTTTTTGGTCTCCTTTTCCCAGCTGACTGTGTCTTTAAAAAAATAAAAAAATTTGCAGTCTAAGCCTGCTGGACTTTGGCATTGTAAGCTGCTGCTAGGTGAAGGGGAGAAAAGTTGTGTGCCGGGCTGCCTGTATTGGCGACGCTAGCTGACATGATTCGAGCCATGGCCAATAGCAGGCAGGCCATGCTGCGTGTTCTCCTTAATGGCACCGACTTCGGAATGCACTAAACTGTCAGGCCTGTGGCGCCTGCTCGTGGCTTAATTCGACTGCGTGTTACACAGATTGTGCCGCGGGAGGGAGGGAGCATCTTTGGGACCATTAGCCGACAGGAGGGCTACCTGATCCCAGGGTCCTGTAAGAGAGGCTGCCAGGGGAGATTTTGCCATGACAGGCAGGAGGGCTACACATGGCAGGAAACAAGCGCCTGCTCGGAAGCCTCAAGATTCCCATCCCCCTTTGTCTCTGGTGGTGCAGGCCGGGGTTGAGGATCAAAAGGAGGAAATCCTGGAAGTGCCTGATTGTGAGGACAGTGATGGAGAGGAATTCACCATGGATTTTGTTTTACTCATGCTTACTTGGCCAGGAAAGGTGCAGGGAGTAAACTGTCCCTGAGTCACAAATTGCAGCAGAACCCAAAGAGGTCGAAAGGGTCCCAGGGGACCTTCTCCGCCAGTTGGGTCTTAACCATCCTGATGTGAATGGTGATTCTGAGGATTTGCAGGATGATCCAGGGGATGATCTAGCAGGTGTGGATACTGCAGACAAACCTAGGGATGATGCAATCTCAGGTTACCCGACTGTTACGTATGCCAGGGCCTGGGATTACCAGCAGGTTCTGGGTTTTAAGGCATCTATGCTAGATTTAGTACCATGGGCCTTTGCTCACATGCATCCGCTTCAAAGGGTGCTTCTGTCTCGTTGGGATCTGTTGGGGGAGTTTCCTCAGCCCTTACCACTACAAAGGGTCTCCAGATCCAATCTGTCATGGTGGCTGTTGTGATCCAGTTTGGAGAAGAGGGTGAATTTGGAGATTCTGGACTGAGTGGTTGTGATCATGGATGCCAGGCTCAGAGGTTGGGGGGGGATGGTCTGCCAAGGGCAGACAGCCCAAGAGTGGTGGTCGCCAGTAGAGATGACCTGGTCTATCAACTGTTAGGAAACTAAGGTGGTTCGCAAGGCTCTGGGGATGTTCCTCAGGTTCTGGGTCGAATGGTGAGTGTTTTCAGACAATACAACGATGGTGACATATGTCAATCGCCAAGGTGGGATGAAGAGTTGAGGAGTGGCTCTGGAGGCCCAGGAATTTTGTCTGGGCGAAGCAGTACCTATGGGGGATTGCAGCATCTCGTGTTGCAGGAGTAGACAATGTTCAAGCAGATTTTCTCAGGAGGCAGCAGTTGGATCCAGGAGAATGGGAGTTGTCGATGGAGGCCTTTGATCTCATATGGGCCAGTTGGGGCAAGCCCCAGCTGGATTTGTTGGCTTTGTGCAGCAATGTCAAAGCAAGGAGATTCTTCAGTTGCAGAAGAGAGTCAGGATCCAAAGGGATCGACTCTCTAGTTCTACCATGGGCAACAGGGATTCTGCTGTACGTGTTTCCTCCGTGGCCTCTTGTAGGGTGAGTCTTACGGCGCATTGAGTTATATCCAGGTAGGGTGGTATTGGTGGCACCAGAGTGGCTACAGTGTCTGTGGTTTATGGGTCTAATTCATCTCACCGTAGATGGGCCCATCAGGTTGGCTCATCTGCAAGGTCTGCTTAGACAAGAACCTGTCTTCTCGGATTGGGTGGATCACTATTGAGAAGTTTAAGATCAAGAGGTTACTCAGAATCTGTTATAACTATGATGCTTCAAGCACGAAGACCTTCTACATCGCTTGCTTATGTTACTGTGTGGAGAGTGTTTGAGTCCTGGTGTGTTGAGAAGAGTTACATTCCGCACATTCTAGCCTTTTTACAGCAGGGCTTGACTAAGGGCCTTGCCTATAATTCGCTTTGTATACAGGTGGCAGCCTTGGGATGCTTCGTGGAAAGTTGCAAGGGGAGGCTGTTGTCATCTCACCCAGATATCTTATGGTTTTCTCAAGGGAACCAAACATCTGTGACCTCCAATACGGAAGATGTTTCCCTCTTGGACGGGTCATTAAAGGACCTGACCTTAAAAGAGTGTTTCTTGGTAGCAATTTGTTTAGTTGGAAGTATTTCTGAGCTGCAGGCTTTGTCCTGTAGGGAGCAGTTTCTATGGATTTCGGACTATGGAGTGTCTCTGCAAATGGTACCCTCCCTTTTGCCATAGGTTGTTTCGTCTTTTCATCTCAACTAGACGGTAGAATTTGTGGCTTTTCCGAATTTAGTGGGGGAGAGGCGGCTTGTAAGGGAACTGCATTTCCTGGATGTTCGTCTGACAGTGAGCAATATCTTAAGGCTACAAAAGGTTTCTGGTGGTTGGATCACCTTTTCGTCTTGTTTGGAGGTGCAAAGAAAGAAGCCAAGGCTTCTAAAGCCACGATTGCTCATTGGTTGAAGGAGACCATTTTTTTCAACCTGTCTCTATAAGGACCTGACTGCCCCGGTGGGATTACAGGCACATTCGACTAGAGCGCAGGCAACTTCCTGAGCGGAGTTTGTTGGTATCGCCACAGGAGATTTGTAGAGTGGCCACATGGTCAACACTTTCACTAAGCATTATCACCTAGATATGCAGGCGCTGGAGGAGGCGAGTTTTGGTGAGTGTGTTCTGCGAGTAGGTCTTTTGGGTTCCTGCCCAGTATCGAGGAGCTTGGGTACATCCTACTTGTCTGGACTGATCTAAGATATGAACAGGAAAGGAAAATTGGTTCTTACCTGCTAATTTTCGTTCCTGGAATACCACAGATCAATCCAGAGACCCATCCCTAGATTCCGAAAGATTGTATTGTTGGAGTTAGTTCCGTAGAGCAGAGAATTTGTATAAAGTTGGAACCTTGGACCTAATGGTACTTGTTTTTTTCGGTATCCTTGGATGTGAGGGCTTCGGTTCAGGGGGCTCTAATCTGTGTTTCTATGTTTGCCCTAGGAGGGAAATCTTTGAGGTAATTGATGGCTCTACATTGGCTTGAGTCCAGGTCAATACTGAGGAACTGCAGGTGGTACTCTCGGTTATGTAGCAGTGCCTGAAAAACATTTTAGTTCTCTGCCTCCATCTGTTGGTAGGGATGCAAAACCCACTTGTCTGGACTGATCTGTAGTATTCCAGGAACGAAAGTTAGCAGGTAAGAACCAATTTTTCTTTAGTGAGCAGGCTGGACCTTGCATTAACTTAATTAATATTCTTCATGGACAAGCAGGAAAATTAGTCATATTTTTGGGGACTCCCAAGCTGCAGTAACTAATATTCCACTCTCCCCAGAATCCCATTGAATATGTGTTTATGGGAAGAATTATCGCAAACTTTATTATTTATTCATTTTATTTTTTTACATTTTGAAAAGATTTTTCAGTCCTGATTGGCCAAAGTTACTGTTCCTTCAGGAGTCAGTATTTAGGGCAATAGTGGGAGGTAAAGGTGTGTATAGAACTTCAAGTGGCCGATCTTCAATAGAGGCTGATTCCAGGTGAGTCATCAAGGTGGCCACGGTGCCAACAGTATGGGCATGACGTGGCCTTGCACAGATAAGCCTGCTTTGTCATACAAAATAGATATACAAACAGAGATTGTATAGCATTAGTGTGTTTAGTTACCTCAGTCCAAGTCTGTTGGAGTCATAAGACTTGGAATTGTGAAGTTTTGAGAGGTCAATATTCATCCTCTATCCATCTGAGCAAGTTAGCCAGATAAACACATCTGGTTAACTAGACATGTATTATATAGTCTATACTCCAAACAAACTTTTAAACAGTATATTTCTTTCTTTAAAAATTCTTCAATAATTTAAGAACTATGTAACCTCATCCCCGTAGGTACAATTTGACACTTAATTGTCAGAGCCTGTGCAGTATCAATGTTTTCATTTTAATCATAGGTCACATATATGGATCTTGTCCAAAACTTAAAACTTTGCAGTGGCAACACTGATTTTTTTAGCACAATGTACAATCCTTTTTATAAATGTATCTCTTTTATAAAAATGCCACAGAAAATTTACCTTGGTCTCATTAATTCATCATCTTTTCTTAAAGCTGCTCCCAGGAAATTATTAACCAGCTAACCCAGTTTTTTGTGGCATTTTTATAAGAGACTGTGAAAGATTATATTTATAGGTTTTGCCAGTTAAGTGTCAGGTTGTACTTATGGGGATGAGGTCATTTGGTTCTTAAATTATTAAAGAAGTATAACCAATTCAATGGTTCCCTTCTCCATCCCAACCTTCAATGACTAGCCCTTACAGCCTGGATATTGAAAGCAAAGTAGCGATGGCTATGCTACTTCTTCCAAAGGTTAAAAAAGTTATGCTGGAAGCAAAAGGACACGCCGCCAGATGCTCACATAATTGCAAATGGAAAAGATTTTCTATTTGGTGCTTTGTTCAAAATGAAGATCCCTATACATATACAGAATCAACATTACTTCAATATCTCCTGTGCCTCTCCAGTTCACATTTGAAAACAAATTATCAGAATTCATTTGAGTACAATTGCAGCCTATTATCATTGAGAAGTCCTGCCTATAGCCATCACCCTATGGTTTCTAAATTAAGGAATTATGTCATCTAAAACCTCTAGTCAAAGTACCCCTTCTTCATGGGACCTTAATATTGTTCTTTCTCAGTTGATCAAACCACCGTTTGGCTATTGCAGAATTAAAATGGATTTCCTTAAATTGTTTGTTATAGCTATAACATTAGCATATAGAATTAGCTCACCAGGCTATAGTAGTATATGCTCCATGCACTCAAATTTTCCTCAGTAGTTATTCGGAGGGATCTCTCAATTCCATTTAAACATGTCTATTAATATACCGATATTCTTTCCAAAGCCTCATTCAGCCTCGGCAGAACAAACACTTCATACATCAGATTGCAGAAGAGCCTTGCTATTATATTTGGAACAAACAAAACCTTTCAGAAAGTCATCTGTTAACTATGTCTTAGGAGATAAATAAGCAAGGATATTCAGTAAAAAAGCAAACACTTTCATTGTGGCTATCTCAATGTATTTCCTTCTGCTTCTCTAAAGCAGAAATTGTGGCTGCCTCAAAAACTGGCCTGATGTTAAAATAGAAATCCAGTCCTCAAGGATCCCAAATCAGTTTGGGGCAGTATAGCTATGTACATTACCCCGTTTTGTAGACTAAATGTATGTAGCTATATCTAATGAATATTCATTATGGATATCCTGAAAAATAGACCTAGTTATGGCCCTTAAGGACAGGAGTTATGCACCTGTTGTGTTCATTGACTTCTGTTATCAGGGAATCACTTAAAACCCTTTGCAAGTCCCAGCTAAAAACTCACTTGATGGGTTTGCCTATACTGGCATTATGGCACCAAAGAGTCACAGTAGCAAATGATTTATTATGCAATATTAACAAGCATGATGAGAAGAAATACATCATGGTCTTTACCATCGGCCCCCCGATGCAGTTATTGAAACATGGCCAATGTCTGAGCATCTTGCTGGACTTATAGATGGACTTCTAAGAAGTTTTAATTGCATAAAAAAACATTTTAGAAAGTGTTCTTTCAAAAAAGCTGTACCATAGACTATGATTATATATAAGACAAGACATTATCCTGCCAATGACTGGCTAATAGTACACCTGATTTGTTTTGAGAGGAGGGGTTTATGTCTGTATTTTCCGATTTTTTTTTTTTTGTCCCTCAATTGACGCATCTTTAACGTATTTGCCTATACTGAGACATAATCCCTCCAATCTCTTTTCTTTTCATTTTTTACTTGGTTCCATTGTATCTTTGTAAATCGCATAGTTCAGTTTCCTAACACAGTCTTTGAAGCACACCTAGCCGCTCTGGTTTTCTGGATAGCTACAATGAATATGCATGAGAAATCTGCATAGACTGGGTTTCCTCCTCTGTGATATCTCCTGCGTATTCTTTCTGAAAACCAGAGTGGTTAGGTGTGCTTCCAGGACAGGACTGAGAGCCACTGGCAATTTTTCCAGAGCAATGAGATTGTGAATTATCCTTGCTAGGGTGCAACCAAATGAACACTGTAATTTTAAAGCCACCAAAATTGACTTGAAGTTAGAATGATCATAAAGCTGAAACCAAATACCTTTATCCAGGCCAGACTGAATTTATTGCCTTAAAGTATGGTTTTCTAAATAAAACTCTTGAACTCCTCAGTGTTGCCCAGGACAGGTGCACTTGAAGATGCAGAAGAAGATGGTGTTTAACTGAATATTTCTAGGCACTCCAGGTCACAGTTTAGAAGGATTTTCTTACTTATTGTCTCAGCCATCGTTTCTTTGTGCTCTTTACTGTAGTGCGCTGTTCTGTACACAAGCTGTGGAGGACATCGACGGCTCCGCATTCATAATCTCTCCCTGAACTGCTGTACTCAACTTGCTGATCTTTACCGCAACTGTGAGACTGACACACTCATCAATTTTTTTACTCCAAGTTTGGTAAGAAAGTAATGCTGCAATAAGTAGATTTGTAATATTCTGTTGTCTTATCATTTATATCCTACACACCATTTGTTTTCATTTTCTTGAAAGAACTGTTACTGAAAAATTGTTAGATTGGCATTCAGGATGAAGAAATGTGAATACTAAAACCATACATCATGTAATATTTACTAGTTATAATCTGGCCCAGTGGCAGTGCATGTTTGCATGTGCGTATTCGAGGATTCTTGCTGCTTTCTGATTTTTGGGTCTGTTTACTCATGGGGAAATTCTGCACCATGTGAAATTTGTACTAAATTATCCTCCCATGCAGAACTTTAACATTTCCCACAGAATTTGTCCTGGAGACAGGAGGCAGTAATAACAGCATAGGCCCTGCGGCTGAAAGGAGACTGTGCAGCAGTGCACATGTGGGAAACTGGGATATAGTGTCCTAAGAGATGGGTATTGGAATAACAAACTTGATGCTATTAGAGAAACTTCAGTGTGAGGTCTCTGTCACTATTGCATCCTGCCATACAGGTTCATCCAGTAGGTCCCTAGCATTTGCAAGTGTTGGTTCATCACACCTGGTGGACAGAGGTTGCCTGGGAAAGGAAACTAATCTAATGGATGAAAATTGAGGGAAAATGCGTGTCAAAATGACATTCAGTTTGGCTGACCTTTCAATTTTCCCTGTGTTTTCTAGACTGATTGTGTTGTCCTTAATAACATCTTATGTCAAACCTTGTGTCTTTAGATGGTCTATGAAAAAGGTAGAGAATAGTAAAAACAAATTTGGTCATTTCAAAAACAGCTTTTCTTTTCAGTTTCAATATAACATGGACCCACCCCATTGCTTGGGCTGCAGTGTTATATACTGTGGCATGGGAAATTTAGGCTTAAATCCTTTGTCTGTGTGCGCTGTGAGGGTGGTGCATTCATACCCAGGGAGAGAGGGGAGATGCCTTCTGTAGCAGTTTCTGCCAACTAAGGAGTGGTGTTTCTGTGCTTTTTGAAGGAAGCACCCCTCCAGCCCTTTGGGCAGCAAGATTTCATAAAGCCATCCAGAAAAATGAAAGGCTAAAAAGAAAATAACATTACAGCCAGACCATATCTTATGTTATCTTTTCTTCTCTCACTTCCCCTCTTCGCCCTTTCTATATTTCTGTGGATAAAGCAGTCATCCTCCAATCCCCTCAGCCCATAGCCTTGGGATACTCTTAGATTCTCTCTCCTCCTATAACTTCACCAATATTCATCCCTTCCTTTCTGAACACACTACCAGATCCCTTGTCCACTTATAACTTTCTATTTAGACTACTGCAACCTACTTCTCACAGTGAACCATCTATCCACTACAATCTCTCTAAAATTCAACTACATGATGTATCTTTTGTGAGTCGCTACAGCCATATAACGCTGCTTCTCATTGGCTCCTTAATGTCTGCATATGGTTCAAGCTTTTCTTACCTAGAAGTTTATCTTGCAGATCCTCACTACTTCTCCTGTCTTCTTTTCCTACACCCTTCCTTGTGAACTCCACTCATTGGGCAACTCACTGTCTTTGCCCTTCTCCATCTGCTGCACCTTGTGCGTGGAATAGACTTCCTGAGTTGCTGCATCATGTTCCCTCTAGCCCTATTTAAATCCAGCCTAAAAACACACCTTCTTTTAGAAGCTGCTTTTAAATCTTAACCCTTGATTATCCTGCTTACAGTCATATTGATTTTAATTGTTTTCTTTATAAATGAAATTCACAATGTTTCATGTCCTGTATGCTGCTTGATTAGTTTGTAAGCTATACTGAGAAGGGGCTTGTGTTTTTGTACAGTGCTGCACCATACTAATAGCACCATAGTAGTGATTACTAGTAGTTAATACGACAGTTGCTCTACATTTTCAAAATGTGTTTTTGTGAGGATTGCTGCTCACAATTCGGAGTTTACATCCACAAACCTGAATACTTAAGAGATCTTCTTTTTCCTTTTCTTGCTCAGCTTATCGTGGCGTTCTGAACAATCCAACAAAGACTGTCCGAGACACACTTATCAATCAGTGTGCACAAATCCTGGCCTGCTATCGGAAGAACTGTGCAAGCCCCTCCTCTGCTGGCCAGGTAGCAGCTTGTTCATGTTTCCTGCTGTTTGGTTTCATTACAGAAGTCCTTTTTATATGCGATATTTATGGTTCTGTGTGTGCAAAACTTCAGTTAAAACTCCCTACCCCCTTCCCTTGCAAGAATCCTCAGAATAGTCAGAACATAGAAACAAAGAATATAACAGCAAATAAGGGCTTTCCTGTTCGTACCCCGGATCAGTCCAGAAAAGTGGGTTTATTCATCCCTACCAGCAGATGGAGGCAGAGGAACAAAATTTTGAGGCTCTGCTATATAATCGAGAGTGCCACCTGCAGTCCCTCAGTATTTTCTTTGTCTCCAGCAGATGGTAGAGGTGCAAACCTGCAGTCTGGAATTTTCAACAAAAAAAACCAAACAAAACCCAAAACAGAATTCAGCTCCCCAAGGTTTTAGGTTCCTTCATAGGCCATCCCTCGGGTAGTGCAGGGCGAGCAGGAAGTTGGAGATCCTGGTTAAGCTCAGCCCTTGTCTAGGGGGGGAGGGTTCATCACACCTAGTGGACAGAGGTTGCCTGGGAAAAGAAACTTATCTAATGGATGAAGATTGGTTCCTTCACCCCCTCGGGTCCCTGGCACCCTCAGCGCTCAGCCTCCTTCAGAAGCAGGGAAGTATTGTTTTCTTCCCTTCCTTGGCCCTGTGTGTATGTGTTTGTAAAGTTTGTTGGAGGGGAAAACAAAAAAGGTTAAACGGAGCAAGTTCTGAGGCAGTGTGAGCAGAGGCAGGGTAAGGGTGCGTGAAGGAGGGAGAGCGAATTTGCTTCTCGGTCGAGCCTGGGGGACAGTGCCCGATTTCCCCCCCCCCCCCCTTACATCAGGGCTATTTTTAGGCCTGATGGGGGTCAGCATTGCCGCCTCCCGCGCAGCAAAATTTGTCGCAGCTGTGGTTTTTGTCGTGGGGGCCTCAATTCAGCCGCGTTTTGCTGTGAATTTGTTTCTGGGGGACTGGGACCTCCAGGGGGCATCAGGAGCACAAGGTTGGCTGGACCAGCTCCAGAGGCCCTGTGGGGGGTTAGAGGAGCTGGTGGCCATTTTCTCTGCATGTGCTGGGAAGCCAGGCTGCTGTTTCAGAGCCTTGGGGACTCCCCTCCCATGTTGTTTCCCACGGAAGAGGACTTTGCTGATGTCAGGGGGAAGGAAACAGGTGCAGGGTGACACAGACCTGGACTTTTCTTCTTCCGATCCAGGAAGCTTTTTCAGTGGGTTTTGTCCTGCTGCTCCATGAGGCCTATTTGGCTAGGAAGGGAGCGGGGACCAAGAGGCCTTTATCCAGGAAGTCCCAGGCAGCCAAGAAGCAAAGGCAAGCAGAGTCCGGAGGGAGCCTGCGGTCCTTGGGGTCTCAAGAGGTCCGCAGTGGAAGAAGACACGTCAGAGGAGATGGATGATCCAGATCCGATACAGGGAGAACCAATGGATCTGGGCAGGGACCCTTTGAGCACCTTGGTGGATCCAATGCAGTACCCGGACGAGGTACTGATTGCGACGGACCGGGAAGATCCTCTGATGGTCTATCTGTTCCATAGGTATGAGTTGGGCCTGCAAATTCCCCAGGTTCTGGATGAGCTGGGGATTAAGGTCACTCAGGAAGATTCAGATAATGAAGGGGTAAACCCAGTCCTGGAAGAATTACGGGTGCCCCCTGAGGCTTTTCTGTTGCCTAAGATGGTGAAGAAGTTGGTGGATTGGGAGTGAGAATCTACCGAAGCGGGCTTGAAAGTAGTCAGGGCTATGGCTAAATTATATCCCTTGCCGGAGCAGACGTTGGAGTCATGGAAGGGTTCTGAAGGTGGATGCTGCAGTTTCCCCAGTTAACAAAAAAACAACCATCCCAGTGACCGGTGCTGCTGCTTTGAAGGATATTCAGGATCGGAAACTGGAAAACCTTGTTAGGAGGCTGTTTGAGGTTTCAGCTCTGAACCTTTGTGCAGTGATCTGCAGAAGTCTGATGTAGAGGGCCTGCTTATGCTGGGTGCAGAAAACGCACGATAAGCGGTCAGGAATGACCATGGAGGCAGCTCAGGCTGCCCGCTTGGAAGCGGGAGTAGCCTATGTGGTGGATGCACTGTATGACATGATCCACAAGTATGGTCTCGACTGTAGCGGCGAGGAGACTACTATGGCTAGGGAATTGGTCAGCAGATGTGTGGTCTAAGGCCCAGTTGTCTAGCCTCCCCTTCAAGGGAAAGCTGCTGTTTGGAGAGGGTTTTGAGCAGCTCATGAAGCACTTGGGGGAGTTGAAGGGTAATAAGTTGCCTGAGGACAAGAAGACCCTCAAGAAGTTTTTTCCTCTGTGAGCTCGATTCCGAGAAGTGAGGAGGTTTGACGCTGGCAGGAGCCCTAGGCCGGCGATGCAAAAACAGAGTTTGGGCAGACAGTCCTTTCAAGCTCAATGAAGGCCTCCGAGGGATGGTGAACCCCAAAGGGGAGGTGGAAGTAAGATTGGTCAATGAAGGTGGGCTGGTCCACTCCTCTCCAGAAGCTGTTGGAGGGAGGCTGTCCCTCTTTTACGAGAAGTTGACCAAGATCACGTCAGACCAGTAGGTCTTGGAGGTGGTGAGAGATGGCTACAAATTTCTCGTCCGCTTGGGGACACCTTTGTAATCTCCCGCTGCGGTCTCCACAGGCAAGCAAGAGGCGGTGCGGGAGACATTGCAAAGACTACAGTTCCTGCGCGCCACAGTTCCAGTGCCCCTCTGGAGAGGGGACAAGATCGGAACTCCATGTACTTCGTGATGCTAAAGAAGGAGGGGACTTTTCGGCCCATTTCAGTCTGCAGAGGGTCAATGCTACCATCCGGGTGCAGCGGTTTTGGATGGAGACATTGCACACGGTGATAGCAGCAGTGCGTAAAGGGGAGTTTCTGGCATCGTTAGACTTGACGGAAGCCTATCTACATATCCCCATTCGAGCCAAACACCAGAAGTTCCTGACGTTCATGGTTCTGGGGGAACATTTTCCAGTTTCTGGCCCTTCCCTTTGAGTTAGCAACAGCACCACGCTCATTCACAAAGGTGATGGTGTAGTGGCAGCGGCGGCACTCAGGAAGGAAGGAATCCTGGTGCACCCGTACTTGGACTATTGACTAGTACATGCAAAATCGGAAATGGAGTGTGGTCGCTTAGTTCAGCGGGTCCTGCAACTCATGGATTCATTGGGTTGGGTGACGAACCTGGCAAAGAGTCATTTAAAGCCGTCACAGTTGTTGGAATATCTGGAGGCACACTTCGATACCCGGATAGGGAAAGTGTTTCTGACTACAGAAAGGGTAGTCAAATTGCAGAATCAGATTCTTCAGCTGCTGCAGCTGTCTGTTCCCAGGGTCTGGGATTATTTACAGGTCCTGGGTTCTATAGCTTCTATGCTAGAATTGGTCCTATAGGCCTTTGTTCACATGCGTCCTCTGCAGAGGGCTCTGTTGTCCTGTTGGAATCCACTTTCGGAGGAATTTCAGCTTCCGGTGCCATTGCCAGAGGAGGGCCAGGTCCAGTCTCTCGTGGTGGCTGACTCGGCACAATTTGGAGAAAGGAATGTACCTAGAAGTGCCTGACTGGGTAGTGGTCACCATGGATGCCAGACTGTCGGGCTTGGGGGCAATTTGCAGGAAAAATCTGCCCAAGGTCAGTAGTCATTAAGAGGCGAACTGGTCCATCAATTAGCTGGATACCAGGGCAGTGCACGAAGCCTTACTGGCATTTCTCCCACTCATTCAAGTCAAGTCGGTACGAGTGTTCTCAGACAGTGCAATGACAGTAGCATACATCAACCATCAGGGTGGAACGAAGAGTCATCTAGTAGCGCTGGAGGCACAAGAACTGTTTGTGTGGGTGGAGAAACATCTAGTAAGGATAGCTGCTTCCCATGTGGCTGGAGTGGACAAACGTGCAGGCAGACTTCCTCAGCAGACAGCATCTGGACCCAGGAGAATGAGAGTTGTCAGCGGAAGCCTTCACCTTGCTGCAGGCAAGGTGGGGCAGACCAGCGGTAGACCTCATGGCGACCGAGAAATTAAAAAATCTTCTTTCCCTTCACTTCTTTGAAATTAAGGATTCTCTGAGTGGAAAAACAGGTGTAATCATAAATAAACTAATGGGGGGAACCATAAGACAATTAAGGAAATCCTCAGGATTACTTGTGGTCTGATTATAATTGAAAAAAATTGAACATGGAATAAGATTGAAAAATGGCAGCCCTACTGCACTCAAAGTGCCACCTTCTCTAAAATAATCCTAAATTAAAAATATATAACTAAAAGACTACACAGTATTAGGCTTGGCAGCTAAAGAAGACATCTAGTTTTGCTAGATAGAATGGAATGGAATTCACAGGAAGTAGAAAACCCCAATGCTATTCCAGGTAGAAATGTGATCTTATAATCTGAGTACTGGCCTGCAATCCATAGCACTATTTGTATGCCAGTTTAGATCCTCTTTTCCACTAACTCTGATCGTGGGGAATTTACTGGATCTCCCTGTGCCCTAGTTTACCAAATTGTAAGTAGTTGATTCTTTCCTTTTCCCTTTGGAAGGTTATTTGCTGTCTGGGCATAATAGATATATGGCCATGCCGTTCACTCCATGGATGGATGGATGTACTATGAAGGGCAATTCTATGTTCCTGGGCATCCACTACTAGTGTAGGAGTCACAATAGTAAAGGGTTCCACATTTTGAGGAAGCTGCTGGGCCAGCTTGATAAATCAAAAAGGCACTTAGAGGGACATGGCCCTTAATCCAGTGCAAACTGCAAAATGAAATCCAATGCAGAGTAATAAAAGCATGCACATAAGAGAGAGAAGTGAACCATGTATGAGCAATAAGGCAACCAGAGCCATGGCTACAAATATGGTGATGGTAAAAGTTACTATGTACGTTTGTGTTAGCATTGGGTCCTTGTTCCCTTTGATTTCTAGTAACATATTTCTTGTTAGTCTAAAGTGGTATGTGTATTATTAGTGTGGGGACAGTTTGCAGAGCACCTTAGACATCAAACTCTGTTCCGAGATAACTATTTGGAAGCCTTAAGCTTGCCTGTGGCAATAAGACTTGTTACCAGAATGGCCATCATGTGTGAAATTTAAACTTTGGAAACAAAAGCATAACTTTTCATTTGGGGGTTTCTTTGTGTTTTTATTTTCATCAAACTGCTTTGGTTGTATATTTCCAGAGTTGATTTTGCAACTGATTGGTGGGCAAAGGGCTCATACTGTTTGGCTGTCCTTAGATAAATTTCTGTCCAACGTACTTTTGCCAAATAGGAAGCAGAATGTCTTGGCATAGTATTCAGACTGTAGGGGGACAGGGTGGAGACATTGTTTTTGTGGCATTCACAAACTTAGATTAATGCATCTGTTCTTCTAGCTAATCCTCCCCGAGTGCATGAAGCTTCTCCCTGTCTACCTGAACTGTGTACTAAAGAGTGATGTGCTGCAGTCTGGTCCAGAGGTAACCACAGATGACCGTGCCTACATCCGTCAGCTGATCTCCTCTATGGATGTGACGGAAACCAATGTATTCTTCTATCCCCGGCTTCTGCCCCTGGTAAGTGCCTTCTGCTCTTAGTAAACCTAATGTTTAACTGTTCAGAGTTACTACACTACTTTTGATTATGGTCTAATGGATATTCCCCCCCCCCCCCCCCCCAGAAGTTTATTGTATAGTTTTTTTTAAATTTCATTTGAGAATCCAACTCTTTATACATTTTAACCACACTTGCTTCCTCCTGTCTCACATGTACTGTTCTCGCTCTTACTTATTTCTTATTTTCACACAGTTTTCCATTACATTTTTGTGTTCAGTCGTGTCTTCCCCTCACATTTCTTACCAGCTCTTGTTGGGCACTTACTCATGCTGACATTGTCTCCTTTGTGGGCACAATTGTGGAGCCAAATAGAAGCTGCTTCCTCTAGTTGTTTTTAATGAGTGCCTTTGATACTGAAATTGCTTGATATAATATGAAAGCATGTTCTATGTTGAGCTGGGATTTTTTTAAAACTTTCAACAGAGCAAAGTGGACCTTGACAGTGACTCATTACCTGTGGCTATCCGTTGCTCAGAGGAGCGTCTGTCTAAGGGTGAGGTGTACCTGTTGGAAAATGGACTCAATCTGTTTGTATGGGTGGGAGAAAAATGTGCAACAAGCCCTGATCCAGAACCTCTTTGGGGTGTCATCCTTCAGTCAGATCGATTCTAGCATGGTGAGTGAAATAAGAGATGGGGTGAGACTCGCAAAAGAAATGTTTTACTAATCTACAATAAATAATGAAGAATGTAAAACTACACAAAATCCTGTATTCTTCAAATGCATTGCCATGGAAAGATTCTGATTTAATAAAGATTTTAGCCTCATTGCTACAACCCTGACATAGCGAATTCATGAGTGTATAATTCTTATATATCCATGCCTTTTTCTTTGTCTGTACTGCCAAGGCTCACAGTTTTCCCTCTAATCTGATGGCTACTTATTCTTGCTATTTTCTCTAGCCATTCTGTCCATTGAACAGAAAAGTGGAAGGAGCCATGAATGCAAATTCAGCTGTTACAGAGGCTGAGAGGGGGTAATAACTGAGGGCAATCTCTGTGGGTGCTACCATGCACAGATTTAGAAAAGTTACTTGTCGTCATTCTTTGTGAGAATGAGTTCGATGGAGCCTCCTTAAATGGATAAAGATTGAGACAGCTCATTCTCGCATCCAAATGCATAAAAGTAATGTGTTGGGGATTCACTTTAAAAATGTGCAGTTGCTTCATAGCTTCAATGTCTCCATCAGAAAAAGTTTCTTGCCAATTTGCAAGGGTAATGGAGGCCTAATTTATTTATTTTTATCTGTAGAGTTTACTGCCGGTGCTGGATAATCCTGTGTCTAAAAAGATGCGTGGTATAATTGATACATTCCGTGCACAGAGACCACGCTTCATGAAGGTAACAAATCCATTTCCAGCTTGTAAAACTCTAGGTTTCTCCAATCTCGCCTCTGACAGAATATACTCCTAGCTGAGATAGATTTACTGAGCTATTTGAGGAGCTCATTATTAGAGGTGCAAGGTGCACTGCTGGTCAGGATTGCAGTGTATTGGCAGAACTGTGTGGGAGGGCATTTGGTGTTAACCGGCAGCATCCTTTGCTATTCTATAGAGGTTTATTTGCAAGACTATTTGCAAACTCAGTATTAGAATAGGTCAGTGTTGAAACGCATATTGGGTGCTCAGCATTGCAATAATACTTGTTAATTATAGGTCAGCAGTGAGATGTTGGCAGAATCGCACAAGGAACTCCTTGCCTGAATCTTTGCACAACACCTAGTTTTGAATGTGACTATTACCATTGAGTGAGTGCCCAAACTCTCTTCGTAGCAACATTAATAACCGTAAATTGCTTGGAAAAGTAAAAGATAATGGACATGTGATGTGCCATACTTGGTCAAACCAAAGTCCATCAAGCCCTGCATCCTGTCTCTGACAGTGGCCGGGCTGGGTCACAGTAGTTGATCAGTTTCTTGTATTTCACTCCTAGCGATAAGCGCAGGGCTTTCCCAGCCTTCCTGGCTAAGAAATGTTCTTCAGGAAATTGTCCAATCCTCTTTTGAACCCCTCTGTTAGTTGCCTTGATCACATCCTCTGGCAACATATTCTATAGCTTGATTGTGTGCTGAGTGAAAAAGTACTTCCTATGATTTGTTTTAAATCTGTTTGTTGCGAATTTTGTGGCATGTCTCCTAGTCCTAGTGATTGAAAATATAAATAACCATTCCCTATTTACTGATTCCACATCACTCTTTTTTTTTTTAATTTATATTCCGCTTTTTCAAGCACTTCAAAGCAGATTATATTCAGGTACTATAGGTGTATCTTTATCCCCAAAGAGCTTATAATGTAAATTTGTACCTGGGGCAATAGAGGGTGAAGTGACTTGCCCAAGATCACAATGAGCAGTAGCGGGTTTGCAGCCCTCTTTTCTAACCTCTATGCTACTCCTCCACTCTGCTTATAAATCTCAGTCCTGTGCCCTTTGTAATCTTTTTTTCCAAGCTAAAGAGCCCTAATCTGTTTAGCCTTTCTCCACAAGGGAACTTTTTTCCTCCCCCTTCGTTTTTGTTGCTCTTCTCTGTACCTTTACCATGTCCAATATGTCTTTTTTTAAGATGAGGTTGACCAGTTTTTATTGATTAGCAGAACTGGTGGTATAGCAAATTCTCCAAGGACAAGCAGGATGGTAGCCCTCACGCATGGGTAACATCAGTAGATGGAGCCCCAATGTGGAAAACTTGTGTCAGAGTTTCTAGAACTTTGACTAGGCACACTGAGCATGCCCAGCAGGCCCTATACCAGGCATTCACGCTGGATCCCTCTCCAAACGTTTTCCACAGAGCTCGGTATGACTGAGCTTACTTTTGGCTGTTTTTGGCCTTGTGGAAAACTGTCCTTTTTCTCGCGTTTTCACATTTTTTTCCATGCTATTCCGTCACCGGGTCCCTCTCGATGTCATTCCTGTAGTGCTCCTAGTCAGGGTTTTCGACAATTTGGGTAAGTTTCCTTTTGCGGTTGATTCTCTATGGCAGCAGTGCATCGCTGCCCACCAGCCATCATAGCCCCACTGCCCTCCTTTTCAGTTCGTGCCCCTTTTCTTTTATCTGACATGGCCAAGTTCGGTTTTCGGCAATGCCCCCAATGCCCGGGGGCATCGCATGACATCCGGTGTTGCCGCTTATGTGCCCAGATGACCCTGAAGGGACGTCTGCTTTGACTCGACAAGGTGGAATAGCTCTTCAGGTCGAAGAAGTCTGAGTCGTCGGCATCAGCATTTGGCAGCATCTGCATCAAAGGGCCAGGACCACATTGATAGACACGGAGCCATCGATATCGGCAGGACTGTTGGTTCTGTCTGCAATCATCAGACAGTGGCACCAGAGACCAACCATCCTCTATCTCCTCCAGGCTGAGGACGTCAGGCTCCTTGTCATTGGCCTCTGCACTGGGGAAGGACCAAAGAAAGCTGAAGAAGCATCAGCACCGGTCCCCATCAATGCACAGTGCCCGGGCACAGAGATGGCTTTTGCCATGATGCCCCTGAAGCGATCTCACAGCAAGGCATGCCAGTCTTCCATTGGTTCCAGGGGTCCACGACAGTCTCCACCGGTCTTGATGTCAGTCATCAATTCACCTTGTGGGTCCGAAGAGAATCTGGCCTCCCTTCCTTCCTCCTAGTCGATGTTGGCATCGGCAATGTTTGAGGAGGAGTTGGAGCGCCAAGTCCAGCTAGTGGTCAACTGGGTGCCACAGGGGTGTCCTGTGGCACCGACACCAGACTTAGTGCTGCCCATCCTTGTACCACTTCTGGAGAAGCTCATGGGATTCATCCATGGTGTGAGGACTACCATCCTGCTTGTTCTCTGAGAAAACAGAGTTGCTTACCTTTAACATGGGTTCTCAGAGGACAGCAGGATGTTAATCCTCATGAATCCCGCCCGCCACCCTGCGGAGTTGGGTTTCTCCTATTTTTTATTTCAATTATAATTCTATGATACAACACTGGAGAAGGACCCCATATGGAAGCGTGGTATAGGGCATGCTGGGCATGTTCAGTGTGCCTGGTCAGTTTTAGAAACTTTGACATAAGTTTTCCGCATTGGGACTCAGACTGATGTCACCTATGTGTGAGGATTTAACATCCTTCTGTCGTCGAACACCTGTTACAGGTAAACAACTCTGCTTTATCCAATGGAAATTTAAAACATACAAAAGCATTTGTATAAATTAGGTGTATAGACTATAACAATGTTTCCCAATTTTTCCAAGCCCAAGGCACAAGATTCAAATAACTTTATTGGCATAACAATTTGTGTTGTCAAAATAACATAACAGAATAATAAACTAAAAGGGTAGGAATAGAAGGTAAAAATTACAAAATGATTATCTATCAAATAAAGGTACATGTTACAGAAACTACAACTTCAGGGACATCTACATTAATAAAAATATTGGTGTGGCACACCATCCTCCACAGAGTAGACAGTGCAGACAAGGAGAGGACTTATGGGCAAAAGAAGAGCTAGGGAAGCACTCCACCAGTCTCTCTTCCAAATTCTAAAACAAAGGAGAACGAGGGCAGAGATACACATGAAACTGTTGGAATGGACCAGCTCCTTCTGCATATAAATGTAGTAGAAAGGAGAAGTCTGTGTGGTCTGGGCAACTGGCTCTGATAGTTACCTTGGTTGCCACATATAGCTGCCATATCTCTTCCATTGCTGCTGCTTGCAACACTCAAAGTAAATTTATTCACTGTTCAGTGCACACTCTTCAGGTCTGACTTAGCCTGGGGGTAAAACAGAGACTGGAAGGACTCAAAGGAAGGGGGAAAAAGAGGAGGTGTTGTGAACAATGTGTGTCCTGCACAAAGCAGGGTCCAGTATGTTGCCCATTAATTCCTACACTCCAAGGTTCATGCTGTTGCTAGGAAGGAGAGAAATCTGTGGACTACACATTTTCTTGGTATGGAGCTTCTGCACATTTAAGAACATAAGATAAGCCATACTGGATCAGACCAAGGGTCCATCAAACCCAGTATCCCACTTCCAACAGTGGCCAATCCAAGTCACAAATACCTAGTAAGTACTCAAATATTAGATAAATCACAAGCTACTATTGCTTATTAATCACCGTAATAGCAGTTTATGGATTTTTCATCTAGAAACTTATCCAAACATTTTTTTAAACCCAGTTACACTAACTGCTGTAACCACATCTCTGGGCTGAGGATGCAGCAGAGGTAGCATTCACAGTCTCTTCGGGGGGCATCATAGTTATGATGCAATGATAAAACAGAGTAGTTGCATTTAAGGCATTGATTACAGAGCTCTGCGAAGAGCCCCCAATAGACAACTGTTGCTGCAAGGACTGGATTAAAGAAAGTTAAGCAGAGATATAGAATAGGGAGCAAATCTCCAGTAGCCGCAAATGAAGGCTCATAACACTGGATCCCATTGAACTGGCCATCCAAAGTAGCAAAAGGAAAACCCCTTTAAGCACACTTCAAAAATAAAACAAAATTCTAACAAAATAAGCAAGCAGGATGGTAGTCCTCACATATGGGTGACATCATCAGGATGGAGCCCAATCACAGAACACTTTTTTTTCAAAGTTTCTAGAATTTTGACTGGCACCTACTGGGCATGCCCAGCATGGCACCAATCCTGCATCCAGCAGAGGTCCCCCTCTTCAGTCTCTTTTTTTTTTTCCCACGTAGCAGTAGCCACGCAGGTTAAGGAGCTCTCTAGAGATTCCTGACAGGAATTTTTCTCACGGAATTTCTTTCCAAAATTTCAAAATATTCTACCCCATACGGGTCCCCCTATCAATTCCATAGTCCGCGGTCGTAAGGTAAGGCTTTACCCTCATTTGCGGTCGATTCCCGTCGAGTTTTCCCTTCGGGGCCTACTGGCCATCAGCAGCACCGCGGCTAAATTTTTGTTGCAGCCATGGTGTCGGGTTTTCGTCGGTGCCCCGATTGTCCTTGGACAATGTCCATCACAGACCTGCATAGGGTTTGTGTGTTGTGTTTGGGATCGGACCATGATGTCTTAACTTGCACCAAATGTGCCCAAATGACACCAAAGGGCCGTAAAGCCCACTCAGAGAAGATGGAGTTTTTTTTTCAGGCAAAACCACTGACTCCATCGAGCGCTTCAACATCATCTGAGCCGGTGCCAACGACCTCTGCCTGCAGCGGGTCACCGGTGCTGCCCACCCGACATCAACTACTCCGAAGGTGTAGACTTCTTCCTCTTCGGCTCTGAAGAAGGACCAAGGAGAACATCGTGAAAAACGTCGACACCGTCATCGGAAGGCTCCAATCCACTGATCCAGGCAAGCCCTCTGCATCGGCGTCAACAGAGCCACCGACAAAGAAATCCCGTCCAGAGAAGGCCCCATCCTCCTCTGCGACTGGGTCACCGAGGTGTTCCCCCACCTTCATTGTGCCAGGAGCCACAACTCCACTTTCACCGGTGGACCCTCTGGCTACGCCAGTGCTGCCTCCTACTCCGGAGCTGGGGTTGCACGCCCCAGGCTTCCACGAGGAATTGGATCGGATGATCCAAGAGGCCATCAGAAAGGCACTGCAGGGCTTCCAACCTCCATTGTCGCTGGCACCGATGCCAGCCCCAGTTGCCAACCCAATTCCCATGGCGCTCGCACCGCTACTTACTTCGGCCGGCTGGATGCGTTGATCAGTGGCCCTTCCACCCGGTGGGACAGAGGATAACAGTATGTTCCAAACACCTTCCACCCCAATTCCTTTGTCATCAGAGGACGAAGAAAGAAACACAGAGGCCGGAACCTATGCCCGGGCCGTCTGGGATCTTACCACTGACTCGCCCATCGGTGTCACCGATTCCATCGGTACCTATCCTGCTATCGATACCGCATCGTCTTCAGTCGGTGCCACCATCAAAGCCGTCTGTGCCTCCTCCGATGCCGTCGGTGCCTAGGCCTGATCCTTCAGGAATAGCACCATTACTTCCCTCTGGAGATACTATGGCAGCCGGTGATCAACCTTACAATCCTTGGACCGATGATTCTTCCCAGGATACTGATGATCTACCTTCAGAGCCATCTCCCCCTTTGTAGAGAAGACATTCTCCTCCAGAGGACCTGTCCTTTATTAATTTTATAAAGGAAATGTCTGAAGCCATACCATTCCAACTTCAGACAGAAGAGGACTCCAGGCACAAGATGCTGGAAGTCCTCCAATTCATAGATGCATCCAAGGAGATCATGTCCATACCTGTTCATGAAGTCCTCCTGGACTTGCTGAAGTGGAATTGGGATCATCCAGGCTCTGTACCACCGGTGAATCGAAAAACAAATGCCACCTACCTGGTACAAACAGCCCCTGGTTTCCAAAACCACAGCTGGTTCACCATTCTGTGGTTGTAGAGTCAGCCCAGAGAAAAGGCATGACGTTCTAAGCCTCAATTCTTTCCATACCTCCAGGGAAAGAACAGAGGTCCCTGGATGCATTTGGCTGTGGTGTTTTCCATGGCTCAATGCTTATTTCTCGCATTGCTTCCTACCAGTAATACATGACCTAGCATAACAGAGCCCTATTTAAGAAAATCCAAGATTTCTCTGAGTCTTTACCCGACCAGCTTCAGGATCAACTCAATGCCCTGGCTCAGAAGGGTCTAGATGCTGGCAAGCATGAGGTCTGCGCTGCCTATGACATTTTTGACACTGCTTCTAGGGTGTCCGCAGCGGGGATTAGTGCATGAAGATGGGCCTGGCTGACGTCCTCTGACTTAAGACCAGAAGTCAGGACCGGTTGGCTGACCTGCCCTGCGCTGGAGATAATCTCTTTGGGGACAAAATCCAGGAGACTGTAGCACAGCTCAAAGACCACCACGAGACGCTATGCCAGCTTTCGTCGGTGCCTTCTGATTTCCCGTCCACCTCTAAAAGGACATTCCGAAGAGAGACTAAGCGGCCGTCCTTCAAGCCATGGAGATATTATCCTCCTGCTACTCGAGGTCGCCCCTCCAGACCTTACCAGAAAGGTCAGGCCAGACAATCCCGCCCTCAGAAAACTCAGCCAGCCCCTCCACCGGGCCCAGCTGCTGGATTTTGACTCCTCGCTGGAGAGCATAAGCCAACCTCCTCTACCGTCCATACCCGTCGGTGGTCGGTTATGCCACTTCACCAACATATGGCACACAATCACTTCAGATCAATGGGTACTCACTGTATTGACTCAAGGTTACCACCTCAACTTCCTGACTGTACCGGCGGACCCCCCACCTCGGCTGACGTGGGGATCATCCGACCTCTCTTCTGGAGAAGGAGGTTTCAACCCTCCTGACGTCCCGGGCGATAGAGCCAGTGCCCCTCTCCCAGCAGGGGCAGGGTTCTATTCCTGGTATTTCCTCATTCCAAAAAAAGTCAGGGGGCATTCATCCAGTCCTGGACCTGCGTGCTTTAAACAAGTATCTTCAGAAGGAAAATTTCAGGATGGTAACCTTGGGCTCTCTACTTCCTCTTCTGCAAAGAGGAGATTAGCTTTGCTGTCCGGATCTTCAGGATACATACACACATCTCGATCACTCCGTCGCACCGCAAATTCCTTCGATTCCTAGTCAGCCCCCGGCACTTCCAGTACCGAGTACTGCCGTTCGGCCTAGCATCTGCACCTCGAGTCTTTACCAAGTGCCTCATAGTGGTTGCGGCCTACCTGAGGTGTCAAGGCATCCATGTCTACCCTTATCACGACGATTGGCTGATAAGGGCTCCAACTCAAAGGGACACACTAGCCTCCTTACGTCTAATTCTCCATACATTGCTGTGTCTCGGGTTTCTGATCAACCAACCCAAGTCCAGTCTAGTTCCATCTCAAGCCCTATCCTTCATAAGAGCCGACCTGGACACCGTACAGGCAAAAGCATTCCTCCCTCAGGATCGAGCTCGAACTCTCATGTCACTAGCGCAATGCTTCCAGGATCAACATTACACAACAGCTCATCATTTTGCTGGGTCACATGGCATCCTCTGTACAGGTCATTCCAATGGCACGCCTCGCCATGAGTCATGCAATGGACTGAAGTCCCAGTGGGCTCAGGCTTATCATCCAGTGTCCAGCATTGTTCACGTTACCAAGCAGCTCCTGGCCTGGTGGATGCGGCTCTCCAATCTCCTTCAAGGCCTTCCCTTTCAAGTTCCAGAGCATCAAATTATCCTGACAACGGGTGCTCATGTTGACAGCCTGCAGACCCAGGAAACCTGGTCTCCAGAGGAAGCCAAACATCAGATAAATTTCCTGGATCTTCGGGCGATCAGATATGCCCTCAGAGTCTTTCAGGATTGCCTCTCAAACAAGACCATCCTGATTCAAACCAACAATCAGGTGGCGATGAGGTACATCAACAAGCAAGGGGGAATGGGCTCCTACCTTCTGCACAGATATGGGCGTGGGCTCTTTCCCACTCGATGTACCTCAGAGCAACCTACTTGGCGGGTGAGGACAATGTTCTGGCGGACAGGTTGAGCCGGACATTTCATCCGCACGAATGGTCTCTCAACCTTCGGTAGCGGACACACTCTTCCAACCTTGGGGTTATCCACAAATAGACCTCTTTGCATCCATCCACAACCGCAAAGTAGAGAACTTCTGCTTGCTCACTCGCAGCCGCCACTCAGCCGAAGGACGCTTTTGCCCTCTCGTGGTCCAACGGTCTCCTCTATGCATACCCTCCACTTCCACTCATATCGAAGACTCTCGTGAAGTTACAAAGGGACAAGGGCTTATTGATTCTGATAGCCCCGCACTGGCCACACCAAGTCTGGTTCCCAATCCTCCGGGACCTATCAGTTCACCGGCGCATCCCTCTAGGGGAGGATCCGCTTCTGATAACTCAGAACGACGGGTGCCTATGCCACCCCAACCTCCAGGCCCTGTCCCTCACAACCTGGATGTTGAAAGGTTAATACTCCAACCCTTTTACCTTTGGAGTCTGTATCCCGAGTCCTGGTAGCTTCATGAAAGCCTTCCACGAGACGCTCTTATCGTTCTAAATGGAAAAGGTTTACGGTCTGGTGCACGTCCATGTCCATAGACCCCTTCACTTGTTCCACTGCGAAGTTTCTGGACTATCTCTGACATCTGTCAGTCAGGCCTGAAAACTTTCTCTATAAGGGTGCACGTCAGTGCGGTAGCCGCTTTCCACAACGGCGTGGGAGATGTCTCTTATTTCGACACAACCCTTAGTCACACGCTTCATGAGAGGTTTGCTCCACCTGAAACCTCCATTGCGCCCTCCGGCCCTCGCTTGGGACCTTAACATGGTCTTAGGACGGCTCATGAAACCTCCATTTGAGCCTCTCCACTCCTGCGATCTCCGCTATCTCACCTGGAAAGTGATTTTTCTTCTCGCTATAACATCCACTCGCAGAGTTAGTGAGTTACAGGCATATTAATCACCTACCCGCCTTACACTAAAATTCTATATGACAGAGTGGTCCTCCGTACACACCCTAAGTTTTTACCAAAGGTAGTGTCGGAATTTCATCTTAATCAATCCATCATCTTACCTACTTTCTTTCCAAGGCCCCATTCAAACCCAGGAGAACAGGCTCTACAATCCCTGGACTGCAAACGTGCTCTAGCCTTTTATCTGGAGCGCACGTCAGCCCACAGGAAGTCTACTCAATTATTTGTTTCTTTCAATAACATCAAATTGGGAAATCCAGTAGGGAAAACAGACCCTTTCCTCCTGGTTGGGTGACTGTATCTCCTTTTGCTACCAGCAAGCAGGCATCCCCACTACAAGACCGTGTAAAAGCACACTCTGTTAGGGCCATGGCAACCTCAGTGGCACACTTT
Source organism: Rhinatrema bivittatum (assembly GCF_901001135.1). NCBI lineage: Eukaryota > Metazoa > Chordata > Amphibia > Gymnophiona > Rhinatrematidae > Rhinatrema > Rhinatrema bivittatum. The sequence goes on from NC_042621.1 coordinate 116,502,950, forward strand.
CATTCGGTGCCACTTATTGACATTTGTAAGGCTGCGAGCTGGAGCTCTCTCCATACCTTCGCAGCCCATTATTGCTTAGATAAGGTTGGCAGACAAGATTCCATTTTTGGCCAGTCTATTCTACACAACTTATTCTCAGCTTAATTACCCAACATCCTACCAGCAACCCATTTAGGGTTTTCAGGATGCCAGGGAAAACAGACCCTTTCCTCCTGGTTGGGTGACTGTATCTCCTTTTGCTACCAGCAAGCAGGCATCCCACTACAAGACCGTGTAAAAGCACACTCTGTTAGGGCCATGGCAACCTCAGTGGCACACTTTCATTCGGTGCCACTTATTGACATTTGTAAGGCTGCGAGCTGGAGCTCTCTCCATACCTTCGCAGCCCATTATTGCTTAGATAAGGTTGGCAGACAAGATTCCATTTTTGGCCAGTCTATTCTACACAACTTATTCTCAGCTTAATTACCAACATCCCTACCAGCAACCCATTTAGGGTTTTCAGGATGCCATCCTACCCAAATCCACCCCTGTTGTTGTGCCTGTTGCATGGCTTTGGGTGCATTTGGTGCATTGCTTGGGCATCCTCAGCTTGCTACTCACCCATATGTGAGGACTACCATCCTGCTTGTCTTGTGAGAAAGCAGAGTTGCTTACCTGTAACGGGTGTTCTCACAGGACAGCAGGATGTTAGTCCTCACGGAACCCGCCCGCCACCCCGCGGAGTTGGGTTCGCTTGCGATTTATTTTATTTTTCGCACGTACTTCTTGCTATACACAAGCCTGAAGGGGGACCCCTGCTGGATGCAGGGTTGGTGCCATGCTGGGCATGCCCAGTAGGTGCCAGTCAAAGTTCTAGAAACTTTGACAAAAGTGTTCTGTGATTGGGCTCCATCCTGATGTCACCCATATGTGAGGACTAACATCCTGCTGTCCTGTGAGAACAGGTAAGCAACTCTGCTTTATGCTTATGCTAGAACTAATAACTGAATTATTCATAAAAGCCAAATATATGTAAACACTGCCGAGATTTAGAACTATGTAAATGTCTTCTGTAGGAAATCACACTAATACAGAGAACTAAATTAAAATTATTGCGTTTCAACTTACTCATAAGGTATCATTCTCTCCCATCACGTCAGTTAGTATCTACAAACCCACCCACCTATTTATTAACAACCCCCCCCCCCCCTTGCTTAACTTTCCTGGCTCCTCCTAGCTTCACTGCTGGACTTCTCACTTTTATGCACACAATTCATAGTCTACCCATAAAAGACAAAATATAAATAAAAGAATATGATTATTGTTAAGAGCCACTACTGAGTATCTTTTTCCTGCAAGGTACAGAGAATAATGCCTAGGTTGGGATAGGCAACTCCAGTCCTGGAGGTCCACAAACAGGTCTGGTTTTCAGGATATCCACAATGAATATGCATGAGAGATTAGCATGCACTTATTTCATTGTATGCTAATATATCTCTTGTATATTCATTGTGGATATCCTGAAAATTAGACATGTTTTTGTGGCACCTGAGGGCTGGAGTTGCCTCCTATGGCCTACGTGGTGGTCTGGATCTGAGCATCAGGCAGTGGTGACTTTTCCTTGGCACACCTGATCAGGTCTGATGGAACACCAGTTGGAAAACAATGAGCTATAATAGGGTTGATACTAAAGAGGGGATGGGATCTTGCATGTTCAGCTATCCAGTGCAGTGGGGGAAGATGACAAATACTGTCTTGGATAAAGAGTGATATCCTGCAGGTGGTCATGCTGTATGGCTGAGAGATGGGATATATCCTTGACAGTGTGGACAGGAAATACTAGACAAATTGGATGAGTCAGTTGGCAGTTTTCTAACATTAACTATGTTACTGGGATATTGAATCATAATTCTGAGGTGGATATTTTATGCACTTTACAAAATGTATACATTTGGAAGGCAGAGTTTAGAACAGGGTGCAAAAAGGGATCTATGTAACTCAAAGGCTCATGTCCAGTAGCTCCTTTGGAGATGTCACATGTTGAGCCAATAAAAGGTATCACAGCCTGCAAAGAATACAAGTTTTTAAGTGAGCCATACATAGTTGTGTAAGACTTTTCAAGATACAGGGAACTAGTAAAACCAAAGCATTGGTTATAACTGTTCTCAGTTGGCAAGCATGGCTGAATTAACCATGACTGATGGGTGATATCATCTGATGATGCCAACCAGATCAATCTCTCTGAGCTCATTAGAGTTTTTATTCTACTGAGCATGTGCAGGAGTTCCCCTGTGTGCACTCTGCCTCATGAGCCCCACAGTCATCTTTTTTTTCCCAAGCTTCTGCATAGATGTGCACTTGGCTCGCTTTCGCCCTCTATTTTCTGCCTTTTGGCACTTTCTCTTTTTCAACACTGCCTCAGTAGCCCCTCAAACATCACTCTACTAAAAAAAAATAAAAATAAAAATGTGCGTGTAATATTTTTGGTTTGTTTTTTTTTAAGATCCAAGAAGGCCATGTTCAGTGGCCAAAGACTCTTTTCTAGAATGGGGCTTCCTCAATGCCTCCATACCAAGTTGAACATAACTCCACCACTGAAACAGTGAACTATAGATATAATCAATCACACTGGGACTATATTGTCCCATCCCTGTACTGTATTATATTCTCTAAAATTATTTTTACAGAAGATATTTTTTTGTTATATATGTGTAAATTTTAAGGATAACATCCACTGTGTTGTCACCATAAGAAAACTTTAAAACATTCTTTAGTGAAATTTCAAAAAGAAAATATATTTAGAAGTCGGTTGAGGTTGGAAGTTGATGATTATACCCACCTTCAGGTGGGTATAATCATCAACTTCCAACCTCCTCCTTATTTTACTTTAACTTTTTTTTCCTTTTTTTTACTTGCTGATGTCCCAAAAGAAACACTTTAAAGGCATCCATTCTTCTATAATTTACCGACAAATTTTTTTTGCCTTTACTAGAGTCTTTAAGAGTATAATCCCATCAACCCTGTTAATAATCCTGGATAGATGTAAAAAGTCTGAAAGACCTGGATAGATGTAAAAAGACTGAAGAAAGAAGCATCAAGACTGGTCTGTGTGCTGAAAAAAACTACAGCGGTGGAAGCCATAATATCAGCTATTAAGAAACACTGGCATGTGTTAGCACTTCATGAATGTCTTAAAGAATTACCTCTGTTTGCTACAACGCGGAGGATGAATATTAGAGACAAAGTAGTGCATTCACAATTACCACAAGATAGTCCTTCGGTGGAAATTGTAGGTCATGTGACATGTGGACATTGTATTTGGTGTCAGCAGTCTATCACGGGTAAAGAGTGGGTTGAACTAGTTACAGGCTACAGAATTTGGAGAAAGTCGAATACAGACTGCAATTCTATGAATGTCATTTACGCTGTGATTTGTCCTTGTCCTAAAATTTATGTAGGACACACTACTCAACCTGTGAAAGTGAAATTAGGGGAACACAAATCCCGGTTTAATACAGCTAAATTGACAGCCCCCATGGTCCAACATTTAACGGATGCTGGACATGACTTTTCTGATATGAAGTGGATGATTTTAGAACAAGTTAGTCTCATTGCGGGGCGGCGATCCTAATACCAGACTAAATTATCATGAGGCTTTTTGGATATTCATTTAAAGTCTTCTCCTCCCCATGGGATGAATGACTAATTGAATTTGGCAATGCTATTGTAAGTTGCAAGGTATGTTTGCAGCAGAGTCTATGATTGGCTCTCCCTTGGCTGGTTCATGATCGGTTTATATTCATCAGGTTTTCCTGGATTGGTTGAATGAAACATCCAGAGTGATGTATAAAAGATGCGACTTGTGCAGGATCAGTTCACATCCCCGGCGTCTTCTTTGAAGAAAGAAGGTATATCAAGTTTGGCTGTTTGAAGGAATGCAGGAATATGGCAAGGACCCGTTTTTGCAGCACTTACAGAGATTACATCCGCTGAGGAAGGACGGTTTGTTTGAAACATGTACATGTTGGGACTTTTTACATGGTAGGAGCAATGGACAGACGGCGCCATCTTGTGCTCCTACCATGTGACAGGGGCCAACCAATGGCACCGGTAGCCCCTGTGACACAGTAAGGGCAAAGGCTATCGGCGCCATTTTGAATACCAGCAGCCGACGGCCCGCGTGCAGGAAATCGCTCCAGGACCCCCGCTGGACCACCAGGGACTTATGGGATGGGGGGGGTTTGTTTTTCCAACTTTAATGGAAAACGAATCCCGAATGCCACTAATGGACGAATCTGGTTTCCCCCTATGAAAACGGATGCAACGGATTTGGGTCCCGGCACAACAAATACCGAATAGCAACATATCTTTTCCCTCTACACATCCCTACCAATATTACTACCTTTTACGATGGCGCTATTGGGTGCAAAAGCCGGCAGCGATAACACCACGGTGGTGCGATCACTGCCGGCTTTCGCAGGCCCGCCCCTCGCTTCGCCCCCCGTTACCGTGGAATTCAAAAACCTGTGCGCCGTAGGAAAATCCAGCCCTATGTGAACAAACAAGGATGCACAGGTTCCTCTGCAGGAACTTATGAATATTTGGAAGTGGGGTTGCAGTCAGAATTTTCTCCAAGCAGCTTACCTTCCTGAGATCTCCAAGATACTGGTGTTTTTTGCCACCTTCACTAGTGGTTCTTGTATCAGGATGTCAAGACAGGCTATTCGGCCTTTGGGGTTGCCCATCAGTGGGCTGGTTTGATTCAGAAAGCAACAGAAAAGTTGTCAAATTCTGCTCCATTCTTTAAAGCAAGTTCAGATCTGCTTCAGAATTTTTCTGCTCAAATGGGATACAGATCTGTATGCATTTCCCCTACTTCTGTTGGTGAAGAGGACATTGTATAATGTACTTAAAGGCCAGGCATTTATTCTTAGTACACTAGCTTGGCTCAGATGAATGTGGTTCTCTTATCAGGTGATAAGTCCACCCACCAGTCTCCTTGCGATAAGGTCTGGCTTTATTAACTTAAGAGGAGGGTCATCCAAGCTTACCCTCCTTCAACTTGATTGCATGAATGTTGAGCACTCAATAGTCGTCTTTTCATTAAGGAGGTTGAGGATATTGTGATTTCAGCCAGGAAGTCTAGCAAAAGGGTGCATGTCTTTAACTAGAAATATTTCTCATATTGGAATCCAGCAGGCTTCCTGAAACCATTTAACTGTACTCGGGGCTTAATTTGTAGGGATGTGCATTCGTTTGCAACGAAATAGGAAATAAAGACAATATTTCCTATTTTGTTGCATTTTGGGGGGTGGGAGGGGCTGATGAACTGAGGAAAACCCACAATTTTGTGTGGTTTTCTTATTGGGTTTTTTTTTTTTGGGGGGGGTGGAGAAAGGGCACAGTAAAAAAAAAAAAAAAAAAAAAAAAAACCCACACCCCAACCCTTCAAATTTATTTAATTGCAACCCCCCCCCCCCCAAAAAAAAAACTTGCCAAAAGTCCCTGGTAGTCCAGCAGAGTCCCGGGAGCGATCTCCCCCTCTTGGGCCTTCGGCTGCTCTAATCAAAATTTTTTAAGATGGTGCTGGCAATCCATTGCTCCTTCCATGTGACAGAGGCCGACCAATGGCACCGATAGCCCCTGTCACATGGTAAGGGCAAAGGGCCATCGGCACCATTTTGATTACTGGCAGCCGACAGCCTGAGAGTGGGAGATTGCTCCCGGGACCCCTCTGGACCATCAGGGACTTTCGGCAAGTTTTGGGGGGGTCGGGAGGGTCGGGGATTTTAATTAATTGCATTTGAAAGGTTGGGGTGGGTTTGGGTTTTTCATTTTGGGGCAGCCGAAAAAAAATCTGCCCGAACCATGGGAAAACAAAATTTCCCTCGGCGGGCTGATAACGAACCGAATCACATCTCTATTAATTTGTGGAGGAACGGCCTGGAACGCAATTCCACCACTTCTTTTCAGACTTAAGAGGCAGAGTAGTAGGTGTGTTCTGTTCCAGCTTCTCCCCTTCAGGCAGCCTGCAGGAAAGGAGAGAAGAGGGAAGCCTGGAGCAGAAAGAGCAGAGAAAGCCACTTTACTCCCTAACCCAGCCCCTTGCCGCTTGGTTTTTTTTCCCTCCCGTCTTCTACAAGGAACAGGAGGAGAAGGGCTGAAACTGAAGTAGATACTGCAGAGTAAAACAGACCCAAAAAGGGGTTGAATTAACTCAGGTTTGAAGCTTATCAGCAATAATGCCAGTTATCAAAGCCTTAACCAAGTTTCAAACATGTACTAATTGAACACCTTTTTGGGTCTGTTACCAGGGCTTAATTTCTGGCAGAACAACAAAGAATGGTGTTCTGCTACCATTTTTCTGGCAGTAAATCCGTTCTGGCTCTCCCCCAGAAACAGAGCAGAGCCTCCTCCCCCCAAGCTTCAGAGAAAGCAGAGCAGAGACTGCTGGAGCTGCTTACCCTGAGACAAGAGCAGCCATATGGCCTTGATTTTTGTGCAATTTTCAAGCGCAGTTGGAAGGCCATGAGAGAGGAGGGGAAGGGATGAAGAGACACAAAGTGAATTCCCATCAGTCCTACCACTGCTGCTACTGGGTAGGTGGGAGGGGGGGGGGTGGGGTGTGAGAGAAAGCTCATAGCCAGCACCTCCTCCAGCTCACACCCAGCCCTGGCTCCACTCCCACTTTGCTTCTCCTATCCCCACCCCCATCTGCTCTACAATTCCACTTCATTTTTTGTCAACAAATTGTCTGCCTGTACTCCCAAAGATCTGTGTTATTACTTGTTCACTCTCTCCTTATCGGATCTCAATGCATCATCAGTCAAGGTGCATCTTAGTGTCATCGCTGTTTATCGCCCTCAGGTGGATAGGAATCCAATCTCTATTCATCCTCTGGTATCAAAATTCAGGAAGGGCTTGTGACATATGAAGAATTTGCTTGCAAAACTACATGTTCCATGGGATCTCAATGTCATCTTAGCACAACTGATGCATCCTCTCTAAGAGCTGTTGGAATAATTTTCCTTCAAATTTCTCACATGGAAAGTGGTATTCCTAGTCACCATCATTTCAACTAGAATACTCAGTAAGCTACAAGCATTGGTTTCTTACTCTCCATGCCTACGGTTTTCCACAATAGGCTAGTACTCCACCTTCATCCTAAGTTTCTGCCTAGTGGTTTCTGCATTCTATTTGAATCAAGCCATTGTTCTGTCTACATTATTTGCAAGATCTCATGCACATAAAAGGGAGAAGGACTTCCATTCACTGGGCTGAAAAAAGGGGCCTTAGTCTATTATCTGAAGAGCATTCAACCATATAGCAAGGCTCCTAAACTTTTCATCTCTTGTGATCCCAGTGGACTAAACATGGATGTTGCCAAACTCATGTTGTCTAACTGGCTAGTAGACTCTTGTGCATTTCTATGATCTAGCTGATTTTCAGATAAGACTCTGTCAGGGCTTATCAAGTGAGAGCGATGGCTACCTCAGTGGCTCATCTAAGAGCTATATCTATCAAAGACATTTGCAAAGCTGCAACTTGTTCATCAGTTTACACCTTCACATCTGATTGCTGTCTGGACAATATATACAGAAGTGACAGTAAATTTGGACAAGGGTTTGCGCGGCCTGTTCACACAATAATTCACTTTCCATGGAAAGGTCGGACTGCTTTATTCAGAAAGTGCTCCACTACAAAACCCTCAGCTTGGGACTCTCCACATGTCATGGTTAATTCAACACTGCCTGTTGAAAGAGAAAGCAAGTTTGCTTTCCATAAACGGGATTCTCTGTAGACAGAATGAATTAGCCATGCTTAATAACTTAATACCAGTGAGTTGACCACCCAGCTAATGAGGCAGTGTGTGCGCAGGAACTCTGACATGCTCAGTAGAATAAAAGCTCTAATGAGCTCAGAGATGGGTCTGTTCTATGCCATCAGATAATTTCATTCACATGTCACGGCTAATTCATCTTGCTGTCTCCAGAGAACCCCGTTTATGGTAAGCAAACTTGCTTTCATGGATAAAGTTTCTTTAAAATCAAAGAGAAATATATAATTTTTCTTAGCTCTACTACTAGGACTCTGACAAAGTCTATTATTGGATCTAAACAAAGCATCTCGAAATAATTTAAAAATAAACATAACCACAGTTGTTGTTAATTTCGTAATAGGAGGAATGTATGCAAACTGGTATCTAGGACACTGAAAAGACAACTAAACATGAAGGAGATTATTATTCATTCTGAAAACTATTGTCTTGCTAATATCTCTGGAAAAAATGTGTATTCATCTAATTTTGTAAAGCTATCTGTATGTTTTCATTCTTTTCCCCCTACATATCACTCCCAGCCCTCCAGAAGTATATCTAAATTACTTTTATGTTCAGACACTAAGGGCCCTATATACGAATCCTTTCTCCCAGTCACAAAATGGGAAAACTTAGTACATAAGCCCTTAGGAGTCCTTTGGAAATGTTCCAAATTTTAATTATGTAATACAGCCTTTTTCTCCTCGATCTGAACTTGTGGAAAAAAAAAAGGGTTGAATAAAATAGTGATTTTTTTTTTTTTTTTTGTTTGTTTGTTAACAGCTGCTGATTGTGAAACAGGAAGATAAAATGGAGCTTCTGTTTAAACACTTCTTGGTGGAAGACAAGAATCTGAATGGTGGTGCTTCATATGTAGACTTCCTCTGTCACATGCACAAGGAAATCCGGCAGCTATTAAGCTAGAGACGGCCATAGTGGTGGACTCCTGCAGTGACATTTCAGTTTCCTCCACTAACAACCTGGACATATCGGCTGAGCTCCCTCAGCTAGGACAGCAGCAAAATTCCACGGTTTTTAATAAAACAATACATCCACGAAATTACTCTTTCAAACCCCTCCAAGAAAGACAGAAAGCACCCCAAAGTGTGTAAACTTGTGGTGGGGAATGCTGCCATTCTCAGGTTGTTCAGTTGTCCCTGGGGTCTTCAGGATCGCCTCACCCATCCCCAGTGTTTGCTAATCCTGTTTGTAATGAATGTAGTGTCTCAGTTCAGAGTATATGATTCAGGAAAAAAAAAGATCATTTTAAAATAAAAATACAATGACAATTGCTGTGTGTATGTGTGTGAGAGGAGGGAAAGCCAGGTGCAAAGGAGAGAGGGTGTGTGGGTGGGTGTGTGTGTGTGTGTGTGTGTGTGTGTGTGTGTGTGTGTGTATATGGCTCTGTATCAGTTGTGTGAAAAGAACACGAGGAAGGCAGTTTTGACCTTTCCTAGTCTAATATATTCTTTTTAGAGGACAAAGAACAAACTGCACTGTGGGGGGAGGGGGGGGGGGCAGGGGGTTGTGCTGTAGCGAAGGTTGGTTCTTTGTTTTCCCCATTTTACTTTGACATGAGAACTAGGACAATAGATGAATTCTCCCTCTAGATTCTTTGTACTAGAGTCTTTATAATGCAATATATAATATAATAAAGGCCATTCAAAATGATGTCCAGAAAACAGCTGTGGAGTGTGAATAGAATCTTTTTGTTTTCATCTTAATGTTCATTTTGTAGTATCCTCTAATTTGTCAGCTTCTTCCAAGAACAATATTTTGAGGGCATGACAAACTTTTTACATAATGTTACCCCCTCCATTATGGGATTTTTTTTTCCTGGCCTGCTTTTGGCCTTGGTCCAACCCATTTTATAATATGTGATTTACTGCCCATCACGAGTTAAGTATCCATATTTATAGTCTAATAAAGCTAGACTATGCATATTAGTTTCAGTATGCTAGTAGCAAGGCCTAGTAAGAGAAAATTGGGTCAGACTGGCTTGGAGAATTCCGGGCTGGTGGTTTTAACTTAGAACACAAATGCATGAGCAGTCAGGACCAGGCTGTGGGGTGATGGGGACAAATTTATATTACTGACTGGTCTCCAACAGAAGTGTTTATCTCATGCCACATATCAGAACTTCTGAAGATCTGAGCCATGGCAAAAGAAGTGCAAGGGCTACAGGATATTTGTTTCTGCACTTTCCCTGCCCAATGCAGCTGAAGATGAAACACCCCTTCTTTACTCTGTTCTGTAACCCTCAATCCTTCAGCAGACAAAAACTGTAATTTAATTCATTTCTGACAGCCCTGACCAATGTTTTCTCCCAAGGAAGCATGATGGCAGTAACAGAACTGTTGGCATTAGGGATTATGAGTTTTGGGAATTCTTAATTTGTAAGATGCAGAGCTCAGTGGGACCTCTGAGCCACTGCCAGTGCTGACTCTCTTTTGCTATCAGCAAATCTGTTTCCACAGTTGGCAGACCAGTTTGAGCCTTGCAAAATAGAAATTCACAAAACCAGAAGCCCTACTTGTAAACATACTGGTAAAGGCTTTTAAATGTTAAGCACAGAATCAGATGTTTTTATTATTCAAATGTTTAGGGATCAAGAGTTCTGAAAAAGAGGTTAACATGCTGTTCTAATGTGTCAGGTCTGTTGGTGTAAGATATCCTTTGTTAAGGGAAGGGTAGAACAGAGTAATATTAGCTCAGAATAGCTTGATACAACAATTATAGTTTGATGGCCCTAATTGGGCCATCACTGTAAGATTTATCTGTTATGAGAGCCACCAGGGATCATCCACCAGTAAGATTTTCTGTTAAATCTGCTGTTGTCCTTCCTTCCTCCTCTGTGTTTTTATCTGTTTTTTGTTTGTTTGTTTTTTTTATGTTGTGCATTTGCTTTTTGCTATGAGGAAAGGACAATGATTTCTGGGACCTGTACAATTACCTCAGATGGAGAACCTTCTTCATTCAGCACTTCTGGACATCACTGCATTCTTGCCAGACTCCGGAAAACAATTTCATAGCTGGCTGTCAGTATTCTCTCCCTTAGAAATCCAGGCATCCTCCCTCTTAACAAGCAAAGAAGACTCCTACAGACTACTCACAACAAAAGGGGCTGGCAGCCCCTCGGACTTCCAGAATACTAATGCCTAGTATTAATTGTTTTACAGGTTGAACAGGGAAAATATATAAATACATATAATCAAACCTTTCATTTTCTTCACATTTTTCAAATGCATCTTTTAATTTGTAAAGAAATAAATGAAATAAATTAAGATGTATTTTAGTTGTTATCAAATGAATCCTGATTTCTTTTCAAGTGCTGGGGAGGTGAATGGTTGATCAAGGGGTCCAGTTGCAGAGATATATATCTCTTGAGTGCAAGACTGTATGCAAATGTTTCCTTTATTGGCTTATCTGTCTTCTCTGTGTGCTTCATATTCAGTGCTTGTCAGATTTATACTGTTTAATTTTTAAAGTTTTTGAGGAGTTAATAGAAGCAGCAATACTAGAGGCAAAATAAGCTATTGCAGATGGCTGTTAGCACAAATTAAATCACAAAGGATAGATTAGCATTTAAAATTTCAAAAGTTCCACATTAGCCAATCCCTCCATTTTGTATCTAAGTAGATTGGGCTGTGTTTATTTAACAGAACCTTGAGTAGGTATCATGCTAATATATATAAGCATATAAATATAGTGCCAGCTTTTGAAGACTAGAGTTGAGGAAGTGTGTGGCATAGTCAAAAAGCAAATGAAATGTTAGGAATTATTTGGAAAGGAATGGAGAACAAAACAGAGAATATCATAATGCTTGTGTATAGATCCATGCTGAGACTGCACCTTGAGTATTGTGTGATGTTCTGGTCACCCCATCTCAAAAGACAACAAAATGATAAAGGGGATGGAAAAGCTCCCTTACGGGGAAAGGCTAAATAGATTAGAGCTCTTTAGCTTGGAAAACAGACTACAGGGGAGCTATGATTGAAATTTATAAAAGCATGAGTGGGGTGGAACAGGTAAATGGGGAACAGTTATTCACCCTTTCAAAGAACACTGGGATGAGAGGAAATGCCATGAAGCTAGCAACCTGAAGATTTAAAAATTAAAGTATTATTTTTCACTCTGCATACAATCAAGCTATGGAATATATTGCCAACTAACAGTGGGGTTCAAAGGAGTATTGGACAAGTGCTGAAGGAAAAGTCCATAAACAGTTATTAGCCAGGTAGACTTGGGCAGGTTAGTGCATTTGCGTGGGCATGATATAAGAAGTAGATCAACTATTGGGGATCTGCAAAGTCTTTGTAACCTGGACCAGCCATTGTCTGAAACAGAATGCCGGGCTTGATGGACCTTGGTCTGACCCAGCCTGGCACTTATGTTCTTATAGGTCTCTTCAGGGGAAGTTAAATATCAAATCCCACTCCAATTATGGGTTTGAAGGGGATACATGCTTGGGTAAGTACTACTTCAGCATTTAGGTATAATGAATAGGTTCCTGAGGCAGTATTGCCAGAGGGAAAAATAGAGGGAACTCTCAGTCCCTCTGACCATAGTTATGAACAAGACGTCCCCTAGGTAGTATTCTTAGAGAAAGGTTAAAAGTTTGCATGAAGTGTGGGCATTGTTTAAAAATACCATATTGAAAGTCCAGATCAAAAATATTCCATACATTAAAAAAGGTCAATGAAAGACCAAACTGCCAGCATGGTTAAATGGTGAGATGAAAGAGGCAGTTGAAGTCAAAAGGATATCTTTCAAAAAATGGAAAGCAATCCAAATGAGGAAAATAGGCAACAGCATAAGTACTGGCAAATGTAAAATGAAGCAGATGACGAATGTGTAAAGAAGCTTACCATAAAGACAATAACCATGACTAATCACTTTTTCAAGTACATTTGATGCAAGAAACTTGTGAGGGAGTCAGTTGGATCATGAAGATTACCAAGGGGCAAAAGGAGTATTCACGGATAACAAGGTCATAGAAAAACTAAATGAATTCTTTGCTTCAGTCTTTACTGAGGAGGATGCTGGGGAGATACCCACATGACAGATGTTCTTTGATGATGGTTCCAAAGAAATAAAGTAATCACTGTGAAAATGGAAGATGTAATTGAGCAAATTGACAAACTAAAGAGTAACAAATTACCAGGGTTGGATAGTCTTCATTCCAGAATTGTGAAAAAAAATCAAATATGAAATTGCAGATAAATTACAGATTACTAGTGACAGATCAGTAAAGCAGTCCTGAATGGAGGGGGGCCAGTGTAATGCCAACTTTTAAAAAGAATTCTAGGGGAAGATCTGGGAAATTATAGATTGGTGAGCTTGATGTTGGTGCCTGGCAAAATAGTAGAAGCTGTTCCTAAAAACAAAATTGCTGGCCATAGGAAACGTGGTATATAAAAGGAAAGTAGATAGCCAAAGCACACAGAAATCCTACAACACTGTCAAAATTCACAGCAGAAAGTTCCTTGTGCTGGGAGACTTGTTATCAGAGACACTAATCAGGTAAATCATTTTAAGGGGAACATAATAGTTAAATGCCTTCCTGGATCCTCAGCTGGTAGAAATGTAAGCTAGAGAGTTAATGTGATTAATGAAGAAAGTAAAGATTAAAACTGATATCCATTTGAGGACCAATGACCTTGCTAGAAAGAGCATCCACACAGTTTAGAGAGATTTCAAGACTGGAGAAATGGACTGAGCCCATGACCAAAATTGTCTTTTCAAAAGTGTTACCTGGTCATGGAAAGGGAAAGGCTAAGCCTGGGCCATATCAACAACTTCTATACATGGCTCAAAACATGGTGCACGGAAGAAGGTTTTGAATATGTTGGGGGCTGGGCCCAGGTATGGAACAATAAAAGATTATAGCTTACATGTGTCAGTGACAGGAAAAAGGACCATAAGGGAGAAATTCAAATCATATAGCATTAGGCATTTACTGTAAACTAGACGATGGGGTGGCAGAAGGAAGTTGGAATGTCATCTCCAACATATACATGAATTAATGATAATTAGCAGAAATTAATAATAATCAGCTTAGTATAGCCAATAAGGTGAGCAGGAAAAGCAGCAAGCTGGGGGAGAAAAGCTGGAATGCTATGAGTACAAATGCTCATAGTCTGGGCAATAAAATTCCAGATCTGCAAGCCCTAATGATGGAAGCAAACTTAGGTATTATTGCTATTACAGAAACATGGTTCTGTGAGACTCATCAATGGATATAGCCATCCCAGGCTACCACCTATTCAGAAAGAACAGAAAAGACAGAAACGGGGGAGGAGTAGCTCTTTATGTTAAACAATATTCGAGCATCTGAAATACAGGGACATGTGGGTTGTCTTGAAAAAAAAAAAGAAGATGGCGCTTCCATTTACAAAAGTATGGTCTATCGTCCTCCAAATTAGACCAAAGAACTGGACAAAGATTTAGCAGAAGGCATCAAAAAGGTGGGAAAGAAGGGAGAGGTGTTGCTTGTAGGAGATTTTAATCTACCTGATGTGGATTGGAGTATCCCTGCTGCAGGTTCGACAAGAAGTTGAGAGATAGTGGATGCCCCTCAAGGGGCTATGCTCAAACAGATGGTGATGGTACCCACAAGGGGGAAAGAGATACTCAACCTAGTGCTAACAAATGGGGATAATAACTGATGTCCAGGTAGGAGCACTAATGATCATCAGATGATATGGTTTGATGAGGAGTAGCCTAGTGGTTAGAGTAGTGGACTATGAACCAGGAGCCCTGGGTTTGAGTCCTGCTGTTGCTCCTTGTGACCTTGGGCAAGTCTTTTCTCAACTGCCATCTCTTAACTCTCTCATCATCTCAACTGCCATCTTTTCTCAAGGTCCATCTCAACTGCCATCTCTCCAAGGAACTAACTCAGCTCGACCTTTCAAACGCAGATGCAGTCATCACTTCTTGGATTAATATCACCACAAAAGTTGCAGATCAAACTTATCCTACCTCCACCAAAGTCCTACACCCTTTGTCTGACAACAGAAAACCTTGGTTCACCCCAGAACTAAAGGCCCTCAAACAAGACCTCAGAAGAAAAGAAAGCTGGCGAAAAAAACCGTCCACCTCGTCATTAGCTGCCTACAAATCCCTACTTAACGCCTATAGGATCGCCATCCTCGGATTGAAGAAAGATTTCTTAGCTAAGAAAATCCACCACTTCATCTTTGATTCGAAAGACCTCTTCGCATATGTCTCAGTGCTCACCAAACCATCTCCCCCCACCATTCCGGATGACCTAGCTCTCAACAAAACCACAGAACTGGCAAAATACTTTGAGAAAAAAAATCACAAACCTAACTGCCTCGCTCTCCACTTCCTTTGCAATGCCTCCTCTCACCCTCCCTTCTTCGCCGCAACAAAATTCAATGCTCTAAGCTTTTGAGCCAACATCTTCCCTGGAGATAGAAAATATCCTCAAAAAACTTAAACCAGCTTTGCATCCTTCAGACCCAATACCTCCTAACCTTCTTTTCAACATCCCAAACACCAACTCAAAGCCAATCTTGGAAATCATTAACCTCTCCTTAATGCAAGGCCAAGTACCAGACCAACTAAAGCTCGCCATTCTCAAACCTATTTTAAAAAAACCTAACTTGTCTCCAACAGACCCAGCCAACTTCCGCCCAATAGCTAACCTTCCCATGATTGTTAACTATTTTTTCCATGATTTTTGCAAACAGCTTTCGGAATACCTGGAGGAACATAACATTCTCTCCCCCTCTCAATATGGATTTCGTAAAACATTAAGCACAGAAACACTTCTTATATCCCTTGCAGACACCATCCTAATAAACATGGAAAAAGGACAAACCTACCTACTTGCACTCCTCTATCTATCTGCCACTTTTGATACGGTGAACCATGCCATCCTCTTAGAACTTCTAACTGACATAGGCATCAAGGGATCTGCTCTCAGTTGGTTCAGATCCTTCCTGTCCAACAGGTGCTTTAAAGTCAGGATAAACAATAAAGAATCTCTCCCCGTCCACTCCAACCTGGGTGTTCCCAAAGGATCTTCCCTCTCACCCACACTTTTCAATATCTACCTTCTACCACTCTGCCCACCTACTTACTAAGCTAAAACTATCCCACTACCTGTATGCGGATGACGTCCAAATACTCATCCCGATCACAGAATCTCTACAAAAAACTCTTAACCACTGGAACAAATGCCTTCAATCAACCAACCACCTTCTTTCCACTCTCAACCTGGTCCTGAACACCAACAAGAAGAGATTCTTATCATCTCTCAAGAAGACCTCGCCACGCTTCCTATCTCACCGTCCTCTTCCCAATCAGCCAACTCAATCATAAATCACTCTCCATTTGTTAGGGACTTAGGCGTTATCCTGGATAACCAACTCAACCTTAAGAAATGTGTGAACACCACCACTAAGGAGTGCTTCTTCAAACTGCAAGTCCTCAGAAAGCTAAAACCACTCCTTCACTTACAGGACTTCAGATTGGTACTGCAATCCACCATCCTGTCGAAACTGGACTACTGCAATTCCCTTCTTCTTGGTCTCCCGGCCAACTCTATCAAACCTCTTCAAATGGTTCAGAACTCAGCTGCCAGGATTCTCACCAATACCAAAAAAAGGGAACATATCACCCCCACCCTTCAGAACCTCCACTGGCTACCCGTTAAATCCAGAATCCTCTTCAAAGTTCTCACGATCATACATAAAGTTAAACACAACCTCGCATCTCTCAATACATCTATACAACTAAGACCACATACCTCATCTAGAAGAATCAGAAGTGCCTACAAAGACACGCTGTATGCCCCCCAAGCGAAAACATCCTTAAGAAAGCGCTCCATATCGACAGCAGGACCCCATCAATGGAATGCGTTGCCTCCTGACCTCCGGCAAGAGCCTTGCCCATCTACATTAAAAAAAACAAACCTTAAAACATGGCTATTCAGCCAAGCCTTCCCGGACACTTAATATTTCCTCACTTTCAGCTTGACACTTTCAAGCTGACATTCCACTCGGACACTACAGTCTAGCTCTGATTCTGTGGGTTTTTTTTTTTCCCAGTTATCAACTCATTTGTTTTGTTAATCTGTTATGACCCTGTTCCACGGTTAATTGCCCCCCCCCCCCCTGTTCTATGTATCGCCCCTGAGCGAATGTTGCAGTTGCATTATAAACTGATGTAATATTTATCTTTTACAGGAACGTCGGTATAGAAAAGTTAAAAATAAATAAATGAGTCACTTTACCCTCCCTTGCCTCAGGTACAAATTTAGATTGTAAGCCCTCTGGGGACAGGGAAATACCTACAGTACCTGAATGTAATCCACTTTGAAGCACTGAAAAAAGAGTGAAAAGTAGAATATAAATAAAATAAAAATAAATAGCAGCCAGGAGAGAAAGAAGTCAAAGATCCAAGGTTTGGATTTCAAAACTACAGAATTTGGTAAAATGGGAATGTAATGGAGTGAGCCTGTTTTCCCCCTGTTGCATGTGCAGGACCAAGCTAGATGCCTGGTCCACCTTAAATCCCTCAGAGAGAGAGCTCTGTGGGTGGGACCAGCTGGGTTCAGGAGGCCCCTACCTCTCCAGGAGAGGCAGCTCCTGTAAATCCATGCTGATCCAAAGCCCAGGGACTGGGAAATGTACTGCAGAGGTAGGCAGTCATTCTTCTGTTGAAGTGCTGTTACTTTGAATAAAGTAAAAGTGCATTTGAAAAAAGGCTGGAGACAGTGTGGGTTTGTGCCTTCAGCCAGGGAAATGCCACTCAGTCTCCCACAAGGGACATACCTTGAGCAGAAACTGGGAAAAGATGGGAGAGGTGGATCAACAGTGGAACAAATTAAAAGGAGCTATTTAGCCCCATTGGAGAGGAGGAGAAAGGAGCCCTTTTCTCACCGGGGGAATTATCCTTGATGCCTACAGACCCCAGGACACCGCTGCAGGCTTCTCCACTGACTGTGGCAGCGGTAGCTGAGATGCCAATGGGAGAAGTCACCGAGCGGGCTCAGACGGGAGGCGCCGTTGGCAATGGAGCAGAGGGAGGAGTCAACCAAGCCCTTGCTGAGTCCCCAGAGAGAGGTTTGGAGGAAGAGGGACTCAGATTCTCGGCAACACCGAGCGGCAGATACGCCGGAGAAGGGCAACGGTTTGGCTCATTTACCCCGAGGAGAATTGTGAAACCAGCAGTGGTAACACTCGAGACCCTTTGGGACTTGGTTGCAGGGAATGAGACGAAACTTGATGAACAAGCCTTTAGGCTGGAGATAGTTACAAGACGAATGGATAAACTTGAATTAGACCACAACCAAGAGAAAATGGATCAAACGAATGCTATGGAGAAGGTAACCAAAGAGGTTAAAAAATTGCAAGATTTAAGTGTGGTTATAGTGAATAAAAGACTTTCGTCAATGAGAAGACTTGAGTCTGTTGAAAATTATTTAAGACACTTAAATCTGAGAATTCTTAATTTTCCAAAGGTGATGGAAGAGCTACCGTTTCAGACTTTTAAAACTTATATAATTGAGATCCTAAAATTGCCTCTAGATAAAGTTCCTTCATTAAAAAAAATATTATTCCTACCTCAAAAAAGCACCCCTATATTACCCAGTTTAGGGATAGATATGTCTAATCTGTCCAATTTTCTTGAAACTTCTGGGGTTGAAGTAATTGAGAGGTCTGCTTTTTTTGTTACCTTTTTCTCTGAAAATGTTCTTGGGTTCATTATGAAGAATTATTTTAAGAATATTAAGTGTTTATTCTTGGGTGGTCAGGTTCGGATTTTTCCGGATTTAGCAAAATCCATGCAAATGCACAGGAAAAGATTTATTGCCATGCGCTCAGAAGTTTTGGTATTAGGGGGTATCTATGTTTTAAGGTATCCCTGTAAATGCATTATAAAACTTTCCTGGGAAAAATATATATTTTTTAGCCCGGAACAACTACAGGCTTTTCTTGAGGCTCGGGTGCAACAACATGCAAGATATAGATGGGGGTCTATAATTTAAAATACATGAAGTTCTAGGCAGCTTTATGCTAATGTGTTAATTGTTTTCCTAATGTTCTCCTTAATTTCTTTCCTCTCCATTTTACCTACGTAAGAAGAGATACTGGATAGGATTAAGACTCATATTTTGTTTTGTTTGAATTGAAATGTGAATGATGTAATTATGAAACACTATCAATGTTAATCTCTTGAATTTCTGTGCAAAGGTTTTCTTTTGTATAAATTCATAAATCTTGATAAATTAAAAAAAGGAGCTATTACTAATGCAGCAAATCTCTATACAAGAAAAGTAAGCAAAAGTAAGAGGAAAAATAAACCTATTTGGTTCTCAAAGGAGATGGCTAAAAATAAAAGCTAAAAGATCAGCATTCAAAAGATACAAAGGAACCCAAAAAGAGAGTAGGGGAAGACTATCTGGTTAAATTGAAAGAGACGAGGAAAGAAATCAGGAAAGCAAAACATCAAGCGGAAAAAAGCATTGCGAAAGAGGTTAAATGAGGAGACAAAACTTTTTTCAGATCTATCAGCGAGAGGAGGAAGGCCAGAAGCGGTATTGTAAAATGGAAAGGAGGCAAGGAGTGATGTGTGGATGGAGATGAAGAATAACAGAAATATTAAACATACTTCTGTTTGAACTTTACTAAAGAAAACCCTGGACAAGGACCATTGCTACTTGACAAAAGCACAAATGCAAATGGGGTAGAGGCATCCCCATTTACAGAAGAGAATGTATGGGAAAAGCTAGGAAGACTGAAAGTGGACAAGGCCATTGGGCCAATTGCAGTACATCCTAGGATACTAAGATCTCAGAGGTGTGCTGGTGGGTCCACTGAAAGACATGTTCAATAGAACCCTGGCAATGGGAATAGTGCCACAAGACTGGAGAAAAGCAATTGTGGTCCTGCTTCACAAAGGTGGTAGCAGGGAGACTGGAAACTACAGGCCAGTTAGCTTTATCGCAGTGATGGGAAAATTAATGGAGACTCTGCAGAAAGATAAGACAGTGAACTATCTACAATTTGGGGAATTGTTTGACCCATAGCAACATTATTTCAGTGGAGCAAGGTCCTGTCATTCAAATCTAAATGCTTTTTTTGATTGGGTGACTAGAGAATTAGATCAAGGAAGAGCACTTGATGTGGTTTACTTGGATTTTAGCAAAGCTTTTGATACAGTCCCTCATAGGAAGCTCATGAATAATATGAGAAGCTTAGGAGTGGGTGCTAATGTGGTGGAATGGATTACTAATTGGGTGATTGACAAGAAACAGCGAATAATAGTAAATGGAATCTAGTCTGAAGAGACAACTGTGTTAATGGAATCCCTCAAGGATCGGTTTTGGACTTGTTCTGTT
Organism: Rhinatrema bivittatum; assembly: GCF_901001135.1. Lineage (NCBI taxonomy): Eukaryota > Metazoa > Chordata > Amphibia > Gymnophiona > Rhinatrematidae > Rhinatrema > Rhinatrema bivittatum. Next base: position 116,523,121 of record NC_042621.1, read on the forward strand.
CAATGTCTTCATGAGTGATATTGCAAAGGGATTAGAGGGAAAAGTTTGTCTTTTTGCAGATGATACTAAGATCTGTAAAAGAATGGATACACCTGAAGAAGTAGAGAGAATGCAACACGATTTAAGAAAGCTTGAAGAGTGTTTGAAGGTTTGGCATCTAGGTTTCAATGCCAAGAAGTGCACAATCAAGCACCTGGGTTGCAGTAATCCAATTGAACCATATGCAATAATGAATGGAATATTTATATGCATGGACCATGAAAGGGACCTTTGGGTGATTGTGTCTGGAGATCTAAAGGCATCGAATAGCAGGTAATGGACTTCTCAAAAAATGTATCCAAACCTTTTGTAAACTCAGCTACACTAATTGCACTAACCACATCCTCTGCCAACAAATTTCAGACCTTAATTGTGCATTGAGTGAAAAAGAATTTTCTCCAATTAGTTTTGAATGTGCTACTTGCTGACTTCATGGAGTGCCCCCCTTCTATTATCCAAAAGAGTAAATAATAGATTCACATTTACCCATGATTTTAAAGACCTCTAACATATACCCACTAGCTGGCTCTTCTCCAAGCTGAACAGCCTTTCTCATAGAGGAGCTGTCCATCCTCTTTATCATTTGGTTGCCCTTCTCTGTACCTTCTCCCATCGCAATTATATCTTTTTTGAGATGTGGCGAGCAGAATTGTACACAGTACTCAAGGTGCAGTCTCACCATGGAGCGATACAGAGGCATTATGACATTTTCCATTTTATTCACCATTCCATTCCATTTGGAAGTCTTCAAAGTGTTCTCTGTCCAGTTCTTCCGTTTGAGTTGGTGGCCTGTAGATCGCACCAATAAAAATAGAAGCACCATCTTCTTTTTTTAGGATGGGCCATAAATGTTTCTTCTGTACCCCACACCCCTTGCAATTTAGTTGCTTGGATATTGTTTTTGATATAAAGAGCTACTTCTCCCCCTTTTCTGTCCTCTCTGTCCTTTTTTATGGGCCGATACAGTACAGTGTGCTCCCACGGAACACACTGTTAGCCGGCTTTTGGATGCGCTAGCTTTACCCCTTATTCAGTAAGGTAGGTGCTAATTTCTCTGTGCACCCTTCGACTTCATATCATAGCGATATTAAGTCGGAGGCCCCAAAAGTTTAAAAAAGTAAAAAATTAAAAAAAAAAAATTTCAATGGGCTGGCGGCTGTCGGGTCGAAAACCGGGACGCTCAATTTTGCTGGCGTCCGGTTTCCGAGCCTGGCAGCTGTCAGCGGGCTTGAGGACCGACGCCAGCAAACTTGAGTGTCGGCTGTCAAACCCACTGACAGCTGCCGCTCGGGATGCGCTAGTGTCCCTAGCGCCTCTTTTTACCGCTGGGCCTAATTTAAATAAATTAAGATACTGAATCGCGCGCACAGGAGAGTGCCCTATGCGCTCGCTGGGAGAGCAGGCGTTCACCTGCTCTCCCGCGTTTTTACTGTATCGGCCCGTTAGCAAGTTATAGCTGTATCCCAATCATGAGAATCAGTGAATCATGTCTCAACAGCATCCCACCCAACATGACTTACACATACACTTGGCACTAATCCCTTCTATCTCAAACACATGAACTCTGCCCCCTAGCCTTGTTCCCCTCTCTCTCTCTCACTCAGAGACTGACATAGGAGCCAATTCTCCTCTCATCCCCCAGCCTTTCTTCCCACCCTCCAATTATCTCTACTCTGCTCCTCCTAATCTCCCCAAAAGGATCTATTTTTGCTCTGTCTGCTGCAGGCTCACTCCCCCTCCTCTCCTGTTCCCTGAATACTAGCTGGGAGGGGAAGATCCGAAGTAGGAAGCAGAGGACTGTTCTCTGCCGAGTGAGATTCAACACCGCTGAAAGGCAGCAAATCTTCGGCCAGCCTGCTGCCCTAGCCACAGGCCTACTGTGCTTTTTGACAAATCCAGGCCTGGATACACACACACTAGGGAAAAAGCACAGGACTACGTCTACTGCCAAGTCCAAAAGCAAAGCATGTTCAAGCAGCATTATCTGAATTATCAGGAAGGCTGCTCACCCTGTAAAAATGTTGCTAGCAGTAATTTTGTTATGGGTTTGACAGTTACTTGGTTTTGATTGGAGAGGAACCAGCGTGACATTTCCGACCCCTAACAGAAACATGGGAGTAACCTACTGGCGTGGCAGTTACTACCATAAGGAAACTTGCTGGGCAGACTGGATGGACAATTTGGTCTTTTTCTGCCGTCATTACTATGTTACATGGCCTAATTAGGAAGGGCTAGCATAGATGCAGCAATGGGAAATCTTGCCTTACCACTCTAATGGATCTTTTTCAAGGTGTTAGTAAAGATGTGAGTAATGAAAAATCTGTGGCAATAGTGTATCTGGCTTTTTGGAAAGCATTTGACAAAGCCTCTCATCAGCAGTCTTGGGGTAATTGGCAATGTCTTATAGTGGATTGGTAACTGGTTAAAAGAGAGGAAACAGACTAACACAAAAGGTCAGTTTTCCCAATGATATGCTGCAGATATGTTTTTTTCTTACCGTTCCTTATTGTTTATTCCTTTCATTTCTCGCTCTTTTGCCCTTTCCCTCCTGATGCTCTTGCCCCCGCCCCCCTCTTCCGTGTTCATTGTAATTTCTGCCTGCTTTAGTTATTTGTAAACCGGCGTGATGTGTCCTACGAATGTCGGTATATTAAAAGTTCTTAAATAAATAAATAAATGAAGAAAAGTAAATAGTGGAGTGCCTCAAGAATCTATACTGTTTAACAGATCTGATTTTCCACTGATATAAAATTAGCCAAAATTGTTAAAACAGAAGTGGACTGTGAGGAACTGCAGAACTCTACACCCCCTTGAATATTTTTCATGTTTTTGTTGTGTCAGTGCAGCAGATTTGCAGGCTTTTAAATGAGGATTTTGTTTCCACTCTTGAACACCCCACAGTTCACATTTTTCATGGCCAAAAATGTTTTATTGGGTGACAAAGCATAAACGTATCCAAAAAACAAAATTGAAATCCAATTGGATAAGGCTCCCAGCCACCCCCATCACTATTTGGTAGAAGCATCTTTGGCAGCAATTGCAACTGTGAGCCTTTTGGGACAGGTCTCCCCCACCTCTGCACACCTCCATTTGTCAATATTCAACCATTCTTCTTTACAAAACTGTTCAAGCTCCGTCAAGTTCATTGGAGAGCAGTGATAGACCATAATCTTTGTTATTCTACACATTTTCAACTGAATTGAGACTGGGATTCTGCCTGGGTCATGCCAGTTCCTTAGCCATGTCCATGAAGTGTTGGCTGTGCGCTTCCGGTTATCGTGCTGCTGAAAGGTGAACTTCTGTTAAGAACATGAAAAGTGCCATGGTGGGACAGATCAAGGTCTTTCAAACCCAGTATCCTGTCTCAACAGTGGCCAGTCTGGGGCACAAGAACCCGTCAGATCCCCAATAGCTGATCTATTTCTTGTATCTCACTCCCAGCGATAAGCACAGGTTTTCCCAAGTCTACCTGGCTAAGAACTGTTTATGGACTTCTAAACCTCCACCACCTCTGTGAGAGGCCACATAAATAACATTACCTCTCCATTGTGTGATGTATAATAAGCCCACACAACTAAAAGGCTAGGGAGGAGAGGCTGAAGCAGAAAATAAAACCAACATACAATAAAATAAAATGTACAATTGCAAGTAATACAAACAAAATCAGTGCATGAACATTTACATGTCAAATTAAGATTCTTTATAGGAAACAGAAGCACATGATTTTAGAATTAAAAAAAATGTAACATTGGAACATAAATAAAATCAGCTTTTTGTAAGTTATAACAGAAAACCACTAACCCTGCTCTGAAGCTCAGTTCAGTCACAAAAAGTCACAGTTACCATCAAAATTGGGGCCAGACTATAGCAACATAGACTTGACAGCAGAAGACGACCAAACGGCCCATCCAGTCTGCCCAGCAAGCTTTCACACTTATTTTTTTCTCATACTTATCTGTTACTCTTGGCCCTTAGTAACTTTTTGGTTCTATTTCACTTCCACCCCCACCATTGCTGTAAAGAGTAGTGCTGGAGCTGCATCTAAGTGAAGTATCTAGCTTAACTGGTTAGGGGTATTAACTGCCACAATAAGCAAGTTACTCCCACGCTTATTTGTTTACCCAGCCTGTGCGATTCAGTCCTTGTTGGTTGTCTGAGTATAATTCCACTTTACTTCATTCTCCCCTGCCGTTGAAGCAGTGAGCTCCGCTGGATATGTATTCCAAGTGAAGTATCATGCTTAATTGATTTGGGGTAGTAACTGCCGTAACAAGCAAGCTACACCCATGCTTATTTGCTTATCCAGACTATGTAAGTCAGTCCTTGTTGGTTGTTGTCTGAATATAAATCATCTTTTCTTCATTCCCCCCTGCCGTTGAAGCAGTGAGCTATGCTGGATATGCAGTGAAAGTGAAGTATCAGGCATTATTTGGTTTGGGGTAGTAACCGCCATAACAAGCAAGCTACTCCCCTCTTTTTTGTGAATGCAAATCCTAATTTTTCACATTTCCTCTTGCCGCTGAAGCATAGAGCAATGTTGGAGTCGCATTTACAGTGTGTATGTTTATTGAATAAAGGTATTATCTCAAGGTAGTAGCTGTCATTCCAACAAGCCACCCCCATATTAGCATAAATTAGCATTTTAGCATAAATTCTGTTAAATCTCACATGATCCAATCCTTTAGACAAAACTTCTCCACAATCCCGATGGGTGATGAAGCAGAAGCTGATGCATGAGAAGATTTGATTTTAGTGCTTCAGTGGGTCTGGTGATCAACTTGCCTCATGGAGACACACTCACAAAAAAAAAAAATTCCCTCTCTACTCTAAATAAAATCTCAACAAATCTTCCAAAGCTTCTCTAGAACTAAATTAGCCTCATACTAAATATGTGCAGGTAGTATTCTTAATGAGGTCATCTAAAAAAAACCAATCAGAATATCTGTAAATCACTTTCCTTTCCCTCACTACAAAATAAATGGCTCTCTCAATACTAAGTAATTTTCTTCAGATGACTACAAGAAAACTTCCAACTACCTCAACTTTTTTTCTTTGTTGTCAGCAGCCAGCAAACTGGAAGCTGGAATTAAAGCTTCACTTCATGCTACATCTTTCTATCTCTCCCGCTAAAACAAAAGACAACTATCTTTTATACCTCATTAAAAAGGCTGATTAATATTTAATCCCTTGCCACTCACTGGCTCCAGGCAGATATTGCCCACCCAAGCTCTGATGCAAGGATCTCTCATTCAACTGTTCAAGATTAATTTAGCATTTCATGGAAAATTAATTACAATAAATTCTATTGTCCTTTTTTTCCAGTCATGTCCACTGGGTGTCAGTGTAATCTAACAGCTAATACAGCACTAGCTTTCAGTCAAAGGTCCCCCTTGCTGTGCCACAGAAAGTTTTCCCAAGGACATCATGAAGGTAATAAAACATCACAAGTAAGCAGGAACCCCAGTCTCCTACGATTCTGTGACTACAGTAAGGGCTGCAAAATTTGGCACTGGCTGTGGAATTGGCCAGTCCTGACTAAACTGCCATGGGAGTCCAGGGGCCCTCCTGGAAGAGAAGCATTGAGTGGCAGTGGGACAGCACATGACTCCTCTAAGAGCCCCTCTCCCTCCCTGGAAGAAAAGCAGTGATGGCAGCGGGACAGTGCACTCTCTCTCAGAGGACAAGCAGGTTGGCAGTTCTCGCACATATTTATTCATTCCTTCAAAGACTTGTAGAAAATCAGTGAGGCAGCTGGAGGAAGAAGAAGTTCATCCTTATCAGAGGAATAGATTTCTGCCAAATCAGGAAGTTAAATGGCTACTGTGATCCACATCTTGCAGAAATCCAAAGCAGGAGCAGAAAGAAGGGAAGTAGCTGGGAACCAAGTACTGGAAGAGGAAGTCGGCAAAAGCAATGATGTTTTCTGATATATGTCACCTTTGTCTGATAAAAGGTACCAGGAACTTCAGTGCATGGATGAAGAGCTTGTGTTAAGCGTGATTTACATTTATTCATTAGAGTGGCATAGTGGAAGCAAGGTTCAAATCCCGCTTCTCTCATGCCCTTATGACATTGAGAAAGTCTCTTTGCCCACCATTGCCCCAGCTACCAACTCAGACCACCATAAGTCCTTTCTAATATGATAGAAATGTATAAAATCTTGGTGGGGTAGAACTGGTAAAGAGAGAACATTTATTTATCTTTTCAAATAATTCTAAAAATAAGGAGACACTCCATGAAAATAACCAGCAGATTTAAAACAAATCATAGAAAGAACTTTTTCACTTGGCGAACAATGAAACTGTGGAATCTGTTGCCACAGAATGTGGCCAAGGAAATTAGCATAGTGGGGTTTAAATGAGGTTTGGACATATTCCTGGAGAAAAAGTCCATAAACAATTAGCCAAGTAGACTAGGAAAATCCCTGAAGATAAACAAGAAATATATCTAGTCCTTGGGACCTGTTGGGCACTTGTGAACACCATAATTACTTGACTATACTACAACGTTACTATCTGTAAAACATCTTGAACTCCCTAGCTGGAAGGTGTGCCCTAAATAAACGATAATGATAAACTGGGCTCAATGAACCTTGGTCTCAGCCATGGCATTTCTGATGTTCTGGAGCAGGGACCTACCTAGTGCACCTGAATTGTAATTTGCTTTGAGCATGGATTTGGAAAGTTGAGTATTTAAGTCCAAATTCAACCTGGAGGGATAAAAGACTTCATAAACTGGGATGGCCTGTACCTGTCTCAAAGGGGAATGATTGTCCTACATAAAAAGAGTTTAAATTAACTGATGGGGTGGCAGATGGAAGCATGCTTGCCACCCTCAACAAATAAATGAGGTAAGTGAAGCAGAAGGTGGTTCAGTTAGGTCTTACCTGCTAATTGGCTTTCCTCAAGTCCTGACAGACCAGTAACTTGTGGGATTCTCCCTCTCACCAGCAGATTGGGGCAGAGTGCGAAAGCTTTCTCTCTGACGTCATCACCATAATGGCCGGCCCAGCAGAGGGGAAGTCTTTTGCCAAAGTGTGGCTTGTTGCTTGAATTCTTTTATCCCCACCCACCCCCTTTTTTTTTTTTTTTTTAATTTAAGCAGACTTATCAGCTCGTTACCTGGCTTGCTCCCGTCTGTCTTGTCCTCCCCAGGGTGGCATTTTCCCTAATACTATAGGACACTGGTTGCCTAGTTTCTGCAATAAGGGATCCAGGACACATCACAAAACAAAAGAAAATGGTAAGTGGAGAACAGCAGCCTTTGCATTCAGCTGTGCTCCCTTGTTCATTATTCACGTGCCTGTTTATTCTTTTCTTACAGGCAGGATCTAGACTGGTCTGTCAGGACTCTAGGAAAGCCAATTAGCAGGCAAGACCTAATTGAACCTTCCTCTTCATCCTGCCAGACCAGTAACCTGTGGGATGTACCTAAGCTGTACTTGCCCCTGCTGGGATTTCTAGTGCTGCTTCCAAGACCCCAATGCCAAAACTCATCTCCATTTCTTGAAGATGTAATCTACAGTGTTTTGTAAAATGTGGACAGGTGACCATGTGACCGCCCTGCAAATGTCCTTAGGCATAACTGCTCTGTATTCTGCCCAACATGCTGATTGTGCTCCCATGGAATGCGCCCTTAGCACTTCCGGCACTGGTTTGTTCTTCGTTATACAGGCTGTTGCTATTGTCTCCTTAATCTATCTCGCGATTGGGGCTTTGGACACTGCCTGCCCTTTGCTAGGTCCTGTGAACAAAATAATTAGTCTCTTTGACTTCCTAAAGCCATTGGTCATGTCCAGGTTCTTTAAGAGGCATCTGCGAACATGTAGGGACCTCAAATCTCTGTTTCCCTACACATTCCGCCTTCTTAAATCCAGGAAGCAAGATGGGCTGATTGAGATGAAATTCTGATACCACCTTGGGTAGAAAGGTGGGTACCAGTCTGTCACTTTTTCCTTGGAAAAGGATAAGTACGGATCCCTGCATACAGTGCTTGCAAATCAGAGATCCTTCTGGCCGAACACAGGGCCACTAACATCGCTGACTTTGGTTCAGGTCCCATGGTGGTACTACAACCTTCCAAGGAGGTCTCACTTGCTTTACTCCCCTGTATTCCTCTGCAAGGCCCCCTGAGACACACACTCACTCCCACCTGCACCCTCAATGTGTTAACCGCTAGGAAATAAATGGAGTATACCTCCAAGCCTTCCCGACCAGGCGTTACTGGAATAATGGCTTGCAGTTGAACCAACCTGTCTTAACAACTGCATGACTGCGTCTCCCCTGATCGCCTTATATGGGGGAGAAAACAAAAATCTTCTAAGGGGAATCTTAATTCTGGGTGATATCCAGGACCCACTGGTCCTTTGTTATTTTGGCCCACTCCTGATAAAAGATCTGCAATCTGCCCCCTACCTGGGAAACCTAAGGGGCCTCGTGGGTTCCCTTCCTTTGGAAATCTATTCCCATGAAAGGGCTGAGATCTGCCCGGGATCCTGACTGGGCGAGAGATCTGGCCTCTACCACCCCTCTCTGTCTGTACTCCCTACGCCACTGTTTCCAGTTGCCTCCCCTCACAAAGCCTCTGGACTTTTCTTCAGTAACCTTTGAGGCCTTGATCCTCCCCAGTCTTTGACCATCTTCTCTAGATCTTCTCCAAACAGGAACCTCCCCTTAAAGGGTAGCTTTCCTAATCTGGTCTTGGATGCTAAATCTGATGCCCAATTCCTTAACCATAAAAGCCACCTAGCCATGACCTCTGTTGCTCCTAACTTCACTGAAACTCTAATAAGGTTATAGATAGCTAATTCCACTAGGGCCGGCCCCACCCTATCCTCTGAGGGTGCTGCATTTTGGGCCCCTGGATCTCTTGTTGAGACCAGATTAGAAGGGCCCTGGCTACATAACCTCCACAAATAGCTGACTGGAGGGCCAGGGATGAAAGCTCAAAACCTCTTTAGTAATGTTTCCACTTTGCTGTCCCGAGGGTCTTTCAGAGCTGCTCCACTTTCTACTGGTACAGTGGTTTTCTTTGCTATTGCTTAGAGCACTGCATCTGCTCTAGGCAGATCTAGAAGCCTATCCTTATCCTGCTGTTCTATTAGATATTAGACACAGCCTCTGCTTAGTTCTATGGCTTCTAAGCCTAGACTCCGGGATCTCCCGCTCGGCCGTCAGCATATCCTGGATTGCTGAATGCATGGGAAAGGCTTTGCAAGGTTTCCTAATCCCTTTCAGAATAGGATCTCTCTTCATTCTAGCCTTGGGCATTTCCTCTTTCAGACTTAGGATCTGCGAGGCTGTGCAAGGTGGTTGTGTGGAGGTATATTTTATATTATGTCATAGAACACACAGAAACAAGTATTGCAAAAAACAAAAAACTTAGTTTACTAAATTTTGTAAATATATGGATAATAAATTAGCAAAGTAATATCAACATTGAATACAGTATCACAGTAAGCTGTACATAAATCAATACAGGTAAATAGGAGTCAGACAGAAATAAAGATAGAACATTAATCAAAGAATAATAAAAAAACAAAAGAACAAACACCTCCCTTATATGCTCTCCTCATATAAGCCAGCATTCATAGGAAATCCAGATTACTTTTACGGGCCCGGAGACTCTGAAAAGAACCAGCTATTCGCTCTCTGTTCCCTCAGCTCATCTAATTAGAATAAGCAAATGCTATGCTTTATATATTTCTCTGCAAGTTAAGTATTTCAAAGGCATTTCAGTACCAGTCCTTTGATCTCCCATTTGGTAAAAGACATCAACTGTTTAAGTTATCAGCTCATTGGTATGGGTACTAGTCTATAGAATTTGATCTTCCCAGGTGATAAATACCAAGGGGTAGATTTTAAAAAATAGCGCGATCGCGTACTTTTGTTCGCGCACCAGGCGCAAACCAAACTACGCTGGATTTTATAAGATACGTGCGTAGCCGCACGTCTCTCATAAAATCCGGGATTGGCGCACGCAAGGCTGCCGATTTTGGGCAGCCTGCGTGCGCCGAGCCGCGCGGCCTGCCTCCGTTCCCTCAGAGGCCGCTCCGAAATCGGAGCGGCCTCAGAGGGAACTTTCTTTCACCCTCCCCTCACCTTCCCCTACCTAACCCACCCCCCAGCCCTATCTAAACCCCCCCCACCTTTATCCATGGATTTACACCTACTGGAGGCAGACGTAAATCCACGCGTGCCAGCGGGCCGCTGGCGTGCCAAGACCCGACCCGGGGGCTGTTCTGGAGGGCACGGCCCCCCAAACGCCGCGTCACACCCCTGAAACGCCGCGTCATTTGGCAACGCCCCCGACACACCCCTTTTTAAAAGCCCCGGGACTTACGCGCGTCCCGGGGCTCTGCGCACGCTGGCGGCCTATGCAAAATAGACACGCCAGCACACGAGGGCCCTGCTCGCGTAAATCCGAGCGGATTTACGCAGGCAGGGCATTTAAAATCCGCCCGCAAATGTCTTAGTCTTTGATGTCCCAAGAGATACCAGCTCTTTATCAGCTCATTGTTGCCAGAATGTTTCAGGAATGCAGGAAACAAATGGTGATAGTGTTATGCCTTTGAACAATCCCTGCACTCAAATCATATGCAATATATTGATTCATACTCATCAATTATTGGAACCTGTTCTGATCCATAGCTGTTTGTTCACAGTACAAGGTCTTCCAGAGATCTAGCTAACGTGCCTAAAATTATCTTTCCACAGAGGCTTTTGTAATTAGGGCCCCCAGCTCAGGCCCTAGCCTTTGGTTCTTCCTCACCTAAACAGACCCATGCAATATCAGGTGCTCAGGTCAGCACGCTGCCTAACACATGGTTGGACATGCTAAAATAACCCCTGATGCAATACTGGGATTAGCGTGTCCAAAACGCAATGTCCAGTCGAGCACATAGCTAATAACACTCATCACATGCAAATTCCATGTAGATGAGGCTATAAGCTATTACCCTGCAATGCAAAAAGTTGCCATATGGCCATGGCACCTATTTTAGCACTGCAAATTAATGCCTGCCCGAGAGCAAGCATTAAAGCATGTGGCACTCAAGGGCTGACAAAAAAAAAAAATCCTGCTTTCCTCATGCTCTTTATCATTTTGGTTGCCTTTCTCTGTACCTTCTCCAATGCAAGTACATCTTTTTTGAGATGCCGCAACTAGAACTGCACAAAGTATTCAAGGTGCGGTTTCACCATGGTGTGTTAGAGGCATTAGGACATTCTTTTATTCACCATTCCCTTCCTAATAATTCCTAACATCATTTGCTTTTTCAACAGCTGCAGCACACAGCTGAAAACTTCAATGTATTATTCACCGTTGGGCCAATACAGTACAGTGCGCTCCAACGGAGTGCACTGTTAACTCGCCATTGGACGCGCGTTTGACGCACTAGCGTTACCCCTTATTCAGTAAGGGGCCGAAAACGCACATCCAACCCCCCCGAACCTAATAGCACCCGCAACATGCAAATGCATTTGATGGCCCTATTAGGTATTCCCGTGCGATTCAGAAAACAAAATGTGCAGCCAAGCCCAAAGGCAGGCGCTAATTTCTTCGGGCACCGGGAAACTGCACAGAAAAGCAGTAAAAATTGCTTTTCTGTGCACCCTCCGACTTAATATCATGGCGATATTAAGTCAGAGGTCCTGAAGTTTCCAAAAGTAAAAAAAATAAATAAATTTTGAAGTCGGCTCACGGCTGTCGGGTCGAAAACTGGACCCTAAATTTTGCCAGCGTCCGGTTTCCGAGCCCATGGCTGTCAGCGGGCTCGAGAACCGACACCGGCAAAATTGAGCGTCTGCTGTCAAACCCACTGACAGCTGCCACTCCAGTCCAAAAGGAGGCGCTAGGGATGCGCTAGTGTCCCTAGCGCCTCTTTTTGCCTGTTCTTACCACTAGGCCTCATTTGAATAGTGAATCGCACGCACAGGAGTGGCCTGTGTGCGTGCCGGGAGAGCGGGCGTTACTGTATCGGCCCGCATGACACCTAAATCTCTTTCATGGGTGGTAGCTCCTAATATGGAACCTAACATAGTGTATTCACAGCAAAGGTTATTTTTCCCAGTTTCACAAGGTTCTCCTGCAATTTATCACAATCTATTTGTGATTTAACTACTCTGATTAATGTTGTGTCCTCTGCAAATTTAATCACCTCACTTGTCCTTACCCCTTTCCAAATTATTTATAAATATATTAAAAAGTACTGGTCCAAGTACAGATCGCTGAGGCACTGTTTTACCTTTTTGCACTGAAAAAGCATGACCATTTAATCCTACTCTTTATTTAACCAGTTTGCAATCCACAGGACGATTGTGGAGATATAAGGGAGCACAGAAAGAGGATACAGAAAAAGTATTTATAAAAAATGGAGAGGGAAGATTAGACAGCACAGGTAAGGAAGGGAAAAAAAAAAACATGCGGTAAATCAAAGTGCCAGAAGAAAGTACCAAAGTGGGATTGTAGGTTGAGAAGGGAACACGAAGCTGGTGTGGAAGGTGACAAAGAAAAGCAGAAATGTTAATCAAATACTCTTGTAAGTACTTATTGAAGAAGGGGAGTAGTGAAAGCCCCGGGTGGAGAGATGAGTGCATTTACAGGGGGGGGTTTTGCATGGAACTAGCAACAGGAAAGAGGCCAAGGCATTGGAGCCGAGCAGCACAGCAAGCCAGCAGCGCAGGGAGGGGAGCCGGACCCCGACCCCGACTGGGGAGGGATTGGTCACCGCGCACCCTTTCCTGCTCCTCCTCATCCGGTTTCAGGCTGAGCAGAGCCCGGCGCGAGATGCCCTGCTCCCCGCTCTGGTCCGTCCTGGCCCTGGCTCTCCTGTCCGCGGCGGCGGGACAGGAGAAGCCGGAGGAGGAGGAGGAGGGGCTGCTCCCCGAGCCCTGGGACGACGACGACGTCGCCGCCGCCTTCCAGACCAGTAGCGTCTTATCCGGGCTGGAATCCGGGGCCGCCGCCGCCTCCTACCGGGGCCCCGGCAACAGCGACCGCCGCAGCAACAAGGAGCTGCCCATCCTGCTATGGTGGAGCGAGAGCCTCTTCCCCCACTTCCCCGGCGAGACGGAGCGCATCGACTGCCCGCGCAGCTCCTGCCTGGCCACCAAGGACAAGCGGGCGAGGGGCCACGGGAGGACCGCCGCCCTCCTCTTCTACGGCACCGACTTCCGGGCTTACGAAGCGCCCCTGCCCCGGCTGCCCCACCAGAGCTGGGCGCTCTTCCACGAGGAGTCGCCCATGAACAACTTCCTGCTCTCGCACGCGCCCGGCATCCGCCTCTTCAACTACACCGCCACCTTCCGCAGGCAGTCGCACTACCCGCTCTCCCTGCAGTGGCTGCCCAGCCTGGGCTACCTGCGGAGGCCGCCGCCGGCGACCCTGGCGGAGAAGCGCGCCTGGCGCGGCGCCGGCCACGCGCCGGTGCTGTACGTGCAGTCCCACTGCGACGTGCCCTCCGACAGGGACAGATACGTGCGGGAGCTCATGAAGTACATCCAAGTAAGTGGCGGGGGGGACGGGGCGCCCAGCGCGCTACTGCTTTTCCAATAAAACAAAACCGCTCCAGGGCGGCTTTTCTGTCCCTCGCTAGCACGCAGCCGGCCTCTTCGGTGACGCCTTGCACGGGCACCTCCCAGCTTTGTTTGTCAGCCACGCCCCTTCTTACTGTACCTGAAGGAAAAGCCTCGGCGTTTACGTCACAGCGCGGGTTTTGGCCTTTTTTTGCCGATTACGTCATCGCACTGGAGGCAGGGCCCTGCCTGATGATGTCAGGACGTAGAGACTAGGGTTTGAGGCCAACAATAGGGACATGAGTAGTGGAAAAAGTGACTTGTGTAGTTTGAAAAAGTAAGTGGCAAGTCATAAGTACATAAGATTTGCTGTACTGACTCAGATCAAAGGTCCATCAAGCCCAGAATCCTTTTTCCAACAGTGACCAATCCAGGTCATAAGTACCTGGCAGGAGTACTTAGATAGATTCATGTTCTTTATCCCAGGGATAATAAGTAGATTTATGCAACTCCTCCAGGAACTTGTCCAAACCTTTTTTAAATGCAGCTACACTAATAACCTTCACCACATCTTCTGGCAATGAATTCCAGAGCTTAATTATGAGTTGAATAAAAAAAAAAAATTTCTCTTGCTAGTTTTAAGTGCATCACCTAGTAACTTCATTGTGTGTCCCCTAGTCTTCATATTCTTTGAAAGCGTAAACAACCATTCCATTCCACTCACTACTTTATAGAGTTCGCTTAAATCTCCCCTCATCCACTTCTTCTCAGTCTTAACCTCTTTAGTCTTTCCTCACAGGGGAATAGTTCCACCCTCTTTATCATTTTGGTTGCCCTTCTCTATACCTTTTCTAATTCAGCTATATCTTTTTTTGAGATATGGTGACCAGAACTGCACACAATACTCAAGGTGCGGTTGCACCATGGAGCAATACAGAGGCATTATGATATTCTCTGTTTTATTCTCCATTCCTTTCCTAATAATTCCTAGCATTCTATTTGCTTTCTTGGTTGCTGCTGCACACTGGGCAGAAGATTTCAATGTATCATCAATGATGACACCTTGATTCTTTTCCTGGTGACTCCTAATATTGAACCTTGCATTGTGTAGCTATAATGTCGGTAATTTGTCCCTAAGTTCATCACTTTGCACTTGTTCACATTAAATTTCATTTTCCATTTGCATGTCCAGTTTTGCAAGGTCCTCTTGCAATTTCTCACAAATCTGTGATTTAACAACTTTGAATAAATGTGTGTCATTGGCAAATTTGATCACCTCACTCGTTATACCCATTTCCAGGTCATTTATAAATATATTAAAAAGCAGTGGTCCCAGAATGGATCCCTGGGGCACTCCACTATTCACCTTTCTCCATTAGGAAAATTTACCTTTTAGACATAGTCTGTTTTCTATCTTTTAACTAGTTCTCAGTTCACAATAGGACACTGCACCCTATCTCATGACTTTTTAATTCCCTAAGAAGTCACTCATGAGGTACTTAGACAAATGCTTTCAGAAAATCTAGATATATTACATCAACTAGCTCAGCCTTACATTTTTTGAGGGTGTAAATAAACATGTGGGTAACAGATTGATGAGGCAAGACTTCCCTTGGCTAAATCCATTAAACTATACCTATCCATATGTTCAGCAATTTTGTTCTTTATGATAGTTTCTACCATTTTGCCTAGCACAGACATCAAACTCGCTGATCTGTAGTTTCCTGGATCATCCATTGATCCCTTTCTAAAAGTTGGCATTACATTGGCAATCCTCCAGTCTTCAGGTACCATAGACAATTTTAATGATTAGTTTACAAATTACTAATAGCAGGTCCACAATATAATGTTTCAGTTCTTTCAACACTCCGGGATGTATACCATCTGGTCCAGGTGATTTGCTACTCTTTAATTTGTCAAATTGCCCTATTACAGTGAAGACTGAAGCAAAAAAATCATTTAGTCTCTCTGCTATGGCTTTGTCATCCCTAAATATCTCTTTTATCCTTTGATCATCTAATGATCAAACTGACTTCCTTGCAGGCTTTTTACCTCAAATGTACCTGAAAAAGTTTTTATTATGACTTTTTGCCTCCCTTCTTTTCAAATTCTCTTTGCCTTTCATATCAATGCTTTGCATGTAACTTGCCCTTGCTTATGCTGTTTCCTGTTTTCTTCATTTGGTTCTCCCTTTCATTTCTTGAAAGAAGTTGTTGTAGCTATTATAGCCGCTCTCACCTCACCTTTTAACATTGCCGGTAGTCGTTTAGCCTTTTCTAATGTGTGGGCTATATCTTGGCTGGGCTTCCAAGATGGTATTTTTAAACAATGTCCATGCCTGATGTAAATTCTTAACTTTTCCAGCTGCTGCTTTCTGTTTTTTTCCTAACCATTTTCCTTATTTTATCATAATCACCTTTCTGAAAGTTACATGCTATCGCAGTAGATTTCTTTAACATCCTCCCTCCATTTGTTAAGTCGCATTTGATCATGTGATCATTATTGCCAACATTGTTACCTCTCGCCCAAGTCACTGACGTATTTCACAATCCCAGTGCAAAAAGTTTCAGTGACTTCCATCTCCAGGCAGGGATGTGTATTGTCCTTTTAATTGTTTGGTTGCTTCTGGGGTTTTAGCCTACTTTCCTATAGTGAAACTGGCCTTCTAAAATCATGCTATTTGTGTCTGTCTGTTTCCCTCAAATAACTTTTGAACTGCTCATCCAGTTTCATTCACATTTTCTGCCACAGATAGTAAAGCACCCAGTGACCCTTTTCATATTTATTTATTTGCAGTTTTTATATACCGACATTTGTTTACTAACCTCACATTGGTTCACAATTAACAGAAACATTGCAGCTGTGCCAACTAGAACGAACATGTGCAACAGTGCTTTACAATAAACAATAAACTTTACAATAAACTTGTCTTCAAGTCTTCAGAGTCCTCTTCATTGTAGAGGCCCAGATTTCTGAGTTCCTGGTCTTTGAGGAACTTTTTCCAGCCTGTCATATGCCTCCCAAATCCCCTCCACTAGAATTTCTGGGTTTCTTTCCTTAAGTTTCCTGTACCACTCAGGTGGGTTCAGTTTAGTTGTGTTCTCTGGTAGGACAGAGCACACTGTGATGTCATGGAGGATTTTGAAAGCTGCCCTGCTGCTATTTAGTAATCATAACCATATGCAAATTTAAGTCCCAAAGAAGGAAACAAGACATCATGAAGTGTTCACACATCTCCTTGTTTTGTTTCAGGTCAATCCAGTAAAGTGTGGCCGCGTTTACCCCGCTCCTAACCCGCTTTCTACTCACTTTCCAGCCGCGTTAGCCCTTCCTGCGATCCACAATCCCCTTTAACCTACTCTTACCGCGTCCTTAAATCCCCGGGTAACCCCTTCCGCACGCAGCATGTATATTACATGTAAACGATCAAATTAGCTATTCCCTACCATCCAGTAACGCGTGCCCCGACTATCGCTTTTTTACCCTGCCGTTTTGCCGCGCGTTTAACCTGCTAACTTACCGTCTACCCTTACCCCTGCGTTAGAGGCAGGGGTAAGGGTAGGCGGCAAACTTTCCCCCAGCCCCCGCTCACCTGCCCTGGCCGCGTCCATGGGTGCTGGTCTCCGGGGCAGCCCCAGTCCTCTCCCCTCCTCCCAAAGCAACAAAAGTGAAATAAAGCGAAAAAGCGAAAAAAAGAGTTGCAAGGGAGAGAGGACGGGCAATCCTACGCTCGGGATTGCCCGTCCTCTCTCCCCTCCTCCCGAGGCAAGGCGCGAAAAGCAGCCTTGCTCCGGGAGGAGGGGAGAGAGGACTGGCAGTGTAAAGCGACGAAGCGACTTACTTTTTTTGAAGCCCCCCTCCGGAGACGGACATCGGCGAGGAAGACCGCAGCTCCCCTGCCTCCAGCTGCCTGTGAAGATGGATGCCTGCACGGGCGAAAGCGGCCCCTGTTCGTGCAATTGGGCCGCTCAAGGTGTGACGTCACGACGTTTGGCGTCACAGCGTGTCCATGAAGCATTAGGCCCGCGCACCCAGGTTACTGTATAGGCGCTGTATAGCGCTCTAAACAGTAAAATGGGTTGCGCGGGCCTAACGCTTCATGGACGCTTCTTAGACGCAGCTTGCATTTGCAAGCTATACAAGATCGAGCGGTAGGTGAGCTGGACTGTGCGTGCGGCAACCGCGGGTGCGCCGGGCACTAACGCAGCTCTTTTTACCACTCGTTACTGGATTGACCTGTTTATTTGTTTTAACATTCAGCCTGGAACTTGGTTCAGAGGATTACTTTCTGTTTTCCTGCTGACTTCCGTTTGTGGCCTGTTGAATGTCAGTAGGAGCACATCTCACAGTACCTAAGTGCATAAAATGCGGCAACTTCAAGCCAGTGAAGAAAACAAGTACTGTAGGAATCTGGAGGCCACAGTTCATTGCATATATCTGGTCTGCAAAGGTAATCTTATTTTTCTTCAGAGAAACCAGGAAGGAGTGCTGTGCTGTGCTCTAATTAACTGGATCACTTTCCATACTGACCTGTGTTTTCAGGTCTGCTGAATAGCTAACTCCTATTTTTTTTTCTCTCTCTCTATTCTAAACCTAGAGAGCAATTTATGTTGACAGATCATCATTGTCATCATCTGAGTCTTTAGACTTTTTTAAAGCATCAGTACCATGTAGGCTCTTCAAAATCTCATCTACGGCTGTTTTTAAAATGTTTTTTTAATCTTGATTTTATTTGGAATAAATGGTGTGCTCCTTTTCTTAGGTCTTGCCATCCGGCTTTCTGTTTTTTTGTAAGCCTCCCTCCTCCTTTGCTCTGTGCTGTGGATCAGTGTGATGCCTGCACGAGCACACCAGCATCCAAAAAAAAATAATTTACTTTGATTCATAACACCGCGAGCGACTCATTAAGAGCTTTCAAAAACACAAAACCTCAATATTGCCTCACTACAGATCAGAATGCCAAAGAGGGATCTTAATGATATTATTTTAACTGAATTATGTAAGGATTGTGGTTTGCAAGAGCCGCTGCTTTAAAATACAGTTTTAATATAGAGGACCAATAAGATAGCTATGCTGACACCATTCCTTGGAGATGGATAGCACGGAATTGTGGTACATTTCTTTTCTGGGTCTCTCCTGGGAAAAGATGGGGTGTCAGAGAACAACCAGGAGACCACAAAAGGAAATGAGGAGCAGCCTAGTGGTTAGAGCAGTGGGCTATGAACCAGGAGACCAGGGTTCAGGTCCTCCTTGTGGCCTTGGGCAAGTCACTTTACCCTCCATTGCCTCAGGTACAAAAACTTAGATTGTAAGCCCTCTGGGGATAGGGAAATACCTACAGTACCTGAATGTAAACTGCTTTGATGTGCTGAAAAAAGTGTGAAAAGCAGAATGCTGCATTTTAGTACTGTACCCTCACTGGGAAGAATTTAAGCCAAGCTGACTGTTGATGCCCTGGATGAAATACTGCGTGCTTTCCTATACAGAGTAAAAAAAAAATTAATAAGGGAATAAAGTAGCTGGCTGGTGTTTTTCATATCCAGGATCTCAAATGCATTTCAGTGGCAAAATAGCAAATACAAGGACTTCCCAGTGTGTCTTAGAATAGGCCCAGTCTGCAAGAAAGATGGTTCTGTTAATCTCCATTGGTGTGTATGTTTTTATACAAAGCACCAAGCCTGCCCAGGAGCTATCCTGAAACTCCCTCCTGATCCACGGACTCCTGCCATGCACTTGGAAAATCCCAAGGGCCCGATCCATCCAGGCCTCTTCCCACAGACAGAACCGGAGAAAAGCTTTAGTGCATGGGCCCTGAGAGTAGTAACTGTAAACCTTTTGTAGTAGAATGCATGCACGCGTTTGGGGATCATACACTTAGGGGTGTATGTGCTAAAGCACAATATTTCTGTAACCATTTTTGAGTAACTTTTTGGCAATCTGTGCGCGCGAGTTGTCAGGCCAATAAAAGTTTCCTGACCGAATGGGGGGGGTGTGTGTGAAATGATGAAAGATGGAGTGGGAGCTGCCCCCCTCCACAATTTATTTCCGGGGGGAGGGGGGGTTCTGCGGGTTTGGCTCCCCATCCCATCCATCGCTGAAGCGGGTACCAGGGCCTCTGTTTCTGCTCTGCGAGGTTAGACCGAGGGCAGCAGACCTGCTCCTATTTGCTATGCCACTTGTCACTTCTAGAGCGATACAGAATCGGGTGGATTTTAAAAGCCCTGCTTGCGTAAATCCGCCTGTATTTACGCGAGCAGGGCCTTGCGCGCCTATTTTCCATAGGCCTGCCGGCATGCACAGAACCCCGGGACTCGTGTAAGTCCCGGGGTTTTTTGTCGGGGGCGTGTCGGGGGCGGGGCCGATCGACGTGGCGTTTTGGGGGCGGGACGTGGCGTTTTGGGGGCGGGCCCGGGGCGTGGTTTTGGCCCGGGGCGGTCCGGGGGCGTGGCCGCGCCCTCCGGAACCGCCCCCGGGTTACGCGCGTATCTACTAAAATCCAGCGTACTTTTGTTTGCGACTGGTGCACCAACAAAAGTACGCGAACGCGCATTTTTTAAAAATCTACCACAATGTGTGCCTGCTCCATCCAGCTTTCCATCGAGACAAGCCACATAGACATTTATCATAGACCACCCAGTTAAAAAAAAATTTTGTAACACCTTTATCTGGGAGAGCCAGGACCTAAGGTTTAAAAGCACCCTCTGAAAGCTGGGATTTTAGGCTGTACTATGCACATAGTCAGAGGGGAGCATGATAGTTCGGGACAGCTGTCCAGGCATAGGGCACTGCAACGTGGTAGGCGCAGCATGGCCATTGCTCTCGTTATGATTCCTAAATGGAGGAGCCCCCCCTAATACCTCTGGCTGTTGGGTGATGCACGGACGGTTGCTGACCCGTTTTGGCATAGCTGAGGGATCTGTGCTATTAAGGTGCTGCCTAAAACCTAGTACAGTTAGTGTACAGGGTGAAGATTGTGTGTACTTATCAAAGTTATAAAGGAGCTTGTTCTTGAAGCCACAAATGTAACGGAGACACATTCAGAGTAAATCATAATAGAAAGAGCCATGGCTTGTGCACTGTTCTGGAAAAATCTTTATTTAAAAATTGTGCATACAGTGCAAATCAGCCAAAGCCACCAGGCCAGTTCACAATAATACATAATAGCTGTAATAAGACAACTGTTTGAGATCCTGCCAGGTACTTGTGACCTGGATTGACCTCTGTTGGAAACAGGATACTGGGCTTGATGAAGTCTTGGTCTGACCCAGGGTAGCAAGTCTTATGTTCTTATGCTCTAAATAATTATATGAAAAAATGCAGCAGCGTACCAAATCCTGCACCTCATCCCTCTCACACAGGCCGATACAGTAAAGCGCGGCCGCGGTTACCTTGTTTCTAACCCGCTTTGTACGCACAATTTGGACGCGTATGTCTAACCCGCGATTCAGTATCCGGTTTTACGCGTCCTTACCACTTCTTGGAATCAACGAATATCCCTTTCCGCCCGCGGCATGTATATGATATGTTAATGATTGTATTAGCTATTCCCTCCGATACAGTAACATGCACCCAGATTATCGCCTTTTTAACCAGCTATTTTGCCGCATCTTTAACCTGCAAATTTACCGCCTACCCTGACCCTGGCATTAGTATGGTGAACTTAGCCGCCCAGTCCCAAACCAACCCAATCCACAGAAAAAAATGCTTCTCGCACAAGGGGGAAAAATTATTACAAAAAATAAAGCAAGGCGCAGGGCAAAAATCATTTCTGTATTACGCTCGGGCATTGGGGATTGCCAGCTTGACAAGCGTCAGGCAAGCCCCAGCAGCCGGCGATCAGTGGCAGGGAGCACAACAAAACACCTGTGCGTGCAGCTCCGATTTTCCGCCTCCTTCGGACGGGCAGGAGAGAGACGAAATTTCACGGGCAAACTTTCCCCCAGCCCCCACTCACCTGCCCTGGCCGCGGCCATGCAAGCCCCCAGCAGCAGCAGCAGAAGGGCGTCCATGGGTGCCGGTCTCCCGTGCGGGCGCGCTGACAGCTCCGGAGCAGCCCCAGTCCTCTCTCCCCTCCTCCCGAGGCGCGCACCGCGGCTCCCCTGCCTCCCGGGGGAAGCCGGCGGCGAGAGCGGCTTCAGCAGCCCGGGGCGGATCGGGCGCTCCCCATACGAGGCGGCTTCCAGCAGCCCCTGCTGGCGAAGGTGCATGAACGCATGCCTGTACGCCCAATTTGGGAGCTCAAGGCAGCGAAGGTGCATGAACGCAAGCCGTGACCTCGGACGTCCAGCCAGGCGCTCAGCTTGTTCCCTTCACACCATCCTTCCCTCCCCAAAGCGCTAGAAGCTAAATGCACGCCTGGAGATTTAGTTTCAAATGTTCTTCAGCAATGCAGCTAAGGTAAATTTAACTCGCGTGTTGTAATGAGGTCATTATCAGCATATTTTGAAAAGACAGGAACATTACAGATGAACGTGGCTGTGTAATTTGTAACATTGCTGTGTTAGTACATCAGCATTAACCGATGCACATTAGCTGTAACACTTGCCGCTTCTCACTACTTAGATCCCAGCAGAGTCAGCGCTCTACAAAAGCCATTGGCAAAGAGGTCTGGTATTCTGAGGCTGCTAGCCGACAGGCAAGGGCCAGACTTAAAATCAGAAATCAGCTGTTGGCAGCAGTGCTGCTATACAAGTTCCCAGTTCCAGCAGCTCCCCTATCAATAGTGGGCTCCTTATGTGTTGTAACCTATTTTAGCAGAGCCCCAAAATGTTTGGATGACTGGATACGCTTTTTAGAGTGACTAGATTATATTTCATCCCAGAAAATAGAAACATGTTTCTAAAAGGCACCTGGAGCTAGTAAAACCAAAATGCTAACAAAAAAACAATCACTGAACGAGTATATTACATGCAGGGGTGGAAAAATAGTTAGAAAACCAGGGTGTCAGTCAAAGTTTTTAGGAGCAAGGAAAAGGAGGGGGGGGGAATTTCCCCTTATTAACGTTTCTAGTTTTGCTTGCAATTTTTTTTTGTAGCTTTATTTTTGCTCTTTTGTTTTTCTTTGCTTTCCCTTTCCTTCCTCCCTGTTCCTCTCTGCCTCCCCCCAGCCTCTCTTCTTCTGTGTGGCCTGTCGGTGGTAGGGAGCAGCCCTGAGCCACGGTAGTGGAGGTGCCTCGCCTCCGCAGCCTGGGACAGTGGCCGCGGCTCTGACCGCATGCGCTGGTGGCTTTCCTAGCAGTGGCAGTGGCTCCTCTTCTCACAGGCTGCAGGGCCAGTGGAAGGCACCACATAACTAAAGTTAGATGCCTAGGATTTCCCCGCCCCCCCCCCTGGTGTATATGGTTGCCTTTAATAGCGTGAGGTAGAGAGCTTTTCTCCGGGAAGCAGTACTGTCTGCTTTACCCTTCTGGGGACCTTCTTTCCTCTTTTAGTTGTAATCCTAGATGTCCTAATATTTATTTAATATACCTTTTTAGAAAAAGATGTCTACCTTATATTATGGCCACATCTCTCTATATTTATTTATTTATTTTTAATCTTCATCCTTGAATTCACTTTTCAACTCTTCACCAGAACTTTGTGCTGTAGTATAAGTCCAATGAGTTGAGACTTAAGGAGCTAAACTTTGTATATCCTGAGGGAGAGGCATTAACAATGCTCAAGAGGCAAGCATTTTTTAGTGAATGGAAAGCTGTACAACAAGAAGCCGTGATCTAAGGTGGGAATCACACAGAGGAGGACATCGTTAATGGAAAGAGTAGGTGCAAACAAAGCACGGGCCATGAACGGAAGCAGCGGGGATGACAGCAGACTGGCGGTACAAGAAAGCGAGAGAGAATTGCAGAGCAGCAGGCGGAGGGGTGAGGTAGTGGAGATGAAGGAAAGTCCCTGCTTCTACAATAGGGAGAGTAAATGGCGGACAAGATGGGGCCTGGTGAGATAGTAACCGAGAACCTGACAGCAGGTAAGGACAATGAAAGCCATCCAGCCTGCTCAATGTGCTTCCTGTCACAGTGACCTAGGCCTCGGCTGAGCTCCGACTTTTGCCTCTGCAAGTAAGGCTCCTCTGTGCTTCTTCCAGGCCTTCTTGAACTCTGCTGCTATTTTCTATTTTGGCCTCCTTTACCTCCCCGGAAGGCTGTTCCATGCATCTTCTAGCAGTGCTCTTGAGTCTTTGAGGCTCACATCACAACCCCCTTCGTGTGCCATCGACTACTGTGTAACTAACTGTGGATCTGCTTTAGGGAGTAAACTAGCCAGAAGACAAGAGTGATGATGATAACCCCACTAGGATTCAAATGAAAAAGAAAGATTAAAAAGTACATATTAAAATAATCACATTATTTCTCCCACACATTAATATTGTTAGAGAAAGGTTAGAAGATAAAGAAGGCAACGTGTGGGAGGAATCATTTGAGTGCATTAGGTTATTTGAAGTGAGTCTTTTGTTTTAAAGTGCTGGTACCATGGTGCTGCTCACATCCAAGAGAGAGGTTTTCTTTGACAAAAAAATATGTGCTGCTGCTTTATCAAAGGGCTGCTTCAGCAGTGCTTCTGGTATCTGCTTGCTGGAACATCTGATGGGGAAGGAGGCTCTTTGGAAACTACCCGTCCTGTGTGTGGTTGTCTGGGAGTGCTGGTAAAAGTGTGCATTTCATGCCATAAGGGGCACGCTTTGACCACATGTTGTGGGGGCAGGGTGGAGATTGTATTTTCAAAAAGCACAGGTTTTAGTCGAGGAGAAAAAGTACTCGTAGAAAAAGGAGAAACATGTACTGCAGGCAGGTTTTTCCTTGGAAGTTTTCAAGGGAAAGGCCCTGCAGACTTTGCAATATGAATATTGTCCTCTAGGTATAGCAATGCATATACTGCGTTCTCCCCATATGCAAATATATCTCATGCATATTCACTGTGATATCCTGAAAGCTTGTTGGGCTCTGGAGTCCTGAGACCAGGTTCGGGAATTGGCATGCTAGGGCTTGGGAAGCGTAGAGAGAGCCTGACATCCAGTCCTCAGATCAGTGTGGCTCTTTTCATGTGCAACAAAGATTTGAAAATATGCAACATTTTGAGAAATGCTCTCTGTCTCTCTCTTTGCCCTGTTTTCCCCTTCTTTTCTCTTTCTTAAGCATGGGATACGTGTTAGACCATAGCACTGGAGAGCGTACGAATTTCTCTTATGCCAGTTTCTAATCCTGCCCGTAACCTGCTCTCCACACATCAGTCCAGATGTTGGACATTAATAACAGTCAAGTGTTCTGAAATAGATGGACTAATAAATATGAGAGAGAAGGAAAGATGATTGGGTTTAGGAATAAAAAGAAGGTCCCTGCCCTAATGTTTGAGATCGCTTGCTATGAAAACCAAATGAAGAAGAATGTTTGCCATTATAGTACATAAGTATATTTTGGGGTTTTTTAGGTGGATTCTTATGGCAAATGCCTGACTAACCGGGAGCTTCCAAACAAGAGGCTGGAAGACACATTCAACTGCCACTAGCGAAGATCCGGCATTCATGGCCTTTGTGTCCCGCTACAAGTTCCATCTGGCCATGGAGAATGCCATCTGCCCGGACTACATGACAGAGAAACTGTGGCGGCCTATGCACCTGGGGCGCCATCCCCATTTAACCGGGGGCTCCGCCATCTGTGCGCGACTGGATGCCCAACAACCTCCTCAATCATTCTGGTGGATGACTTTGACTCCCCAAAAGCACTGGCAGAGTTCATAGAGTCTTTAGACAGAGATGATGCTGGGTACCTGAAGTACTTGGAGTACAAGAAGCCAGGGGCATTACCAACCAGTTCCTCTTGGAGAGCATGGAGCAGCGGGAAATGGGGAGTGAATGACATGAGCAGACCCAACTACCTGAAACGGCTTTGAGTGGCTTTGTATGTGACAGGAGAACAAGCGAGTTGCTGCAGAGAGGATCCACAGGAGGTCCCCGCAAAAGACGCCATCCCCAGAACCCCACATAGCAGACCCCAGCCACATGGGATGCCCCATGCCAGTCCCTGGGTTTGGAAATTCTGAGGAGCTCCCTGAAAATGACAGGTATTAGATGTTAAAAACCTGCATGTCTCTCATGCTAGTGTAAATCAGCACTGCTTCATTGGGTACAGAGAGCAGGGCTAGATAATCTCCCTGATGGAGCTAGATCAGCTATTTTCTGCTTTCTTGCCCCCAGATTGATATTTTTCCTTTAATCGATTTTATATTATATAAATATACACACATTAGATAAACAGGTAAAGCCACTTTACCTGTTTATCTAATGTGTGTTCATTAGATATGTGAACACACATTAGATATGTGAACACACATATATATTAGAAATGTGTTCATTCAATACATTTTTTCTCTCAGTACCTCAGGCCATGCTATTTGACATTAATCCTGGTTAATTTGTATCTGTTTCTCTTGATTAAGTACTTGCTTACTACAGTTGTGTGCAAAGGTTTAGGTAGCCCTGGTCAAATTGTATATTTCAATGAATCTCCAAGTCAACAGAAGCTGTCATAACCTCTATATAGTACCAAGTTAAATGTGACATCTTTCTGCAATTTTTAATGCATAATTACTGTTTATTGCTGATTTTAACAGATTGAAAATAATAAAACAGTGAATATGGTAGGTGCAAAATGTGGACACCCTTCCAGTTGATTCATTTCTCTTTTTTAAGTTGTTTAAACAGTGCTTTGTAACTTCCATTTCTTAACAATCTCCTCCTCAAGAAGGGAGGAGTTAGCAATCTGTTATGCTTCGACTCCTGAGGAAGGGAGGAATTAACAATCTGTTATGAATCTGCTCCTGTGGAAGGAGGAGTTAGCAATCTTGTTATGAAACTGCTCCTGAAGAAAGAGGAGTAACAATCTGATATGCTCAGCTCCTGTAGGGGAAGTAGTAAACAATCTGTTAGGGTTAGACTGTGGAGTAGCAATCTGTATAAATCTGTTGCTGAAGACTCCTGATAGAGAGGGAGTAGCAAACTGTTACCAGCGGAGTGCTTGGAGAGGGCACTTAGCTGTAGAGGAATGTAGATAGGTGGATCCTTGGGCCAATGGCAGATGACTGCGCCCCGGGAGGATATCCTGAGAGGGACCACTGGCTAGGCTTTACGGAGACAGACACAGATAATTCTTTTATTAGACAGGTCAATAGAACCACCAGAGGTGGCAGTAGTGAGCTGATATGCCCGGCAGGGCTGAAGTCCCTCAGGTACTGGAACAACGATCCCAGGGTTGCTGAGCTGTAGAGAAACTATAGATAGTGAGTAGACAGGGTATGCAGTATACATAGCCGGAACTAGATGACAAAACTCACATAAGGTCTTTAGGAAGCTCAGTAGCTGGAAAGGGTTAGGCCCTCGAGTAGCAAGTACCTGGTTCCAGGGAAAGCTCTGAGAGAGCGATGGTAACTCACAAATGTCTGTATCTGTGATAGCTTCCAGGCAGTAGAGAATCTTCAGAGTGTTGAGGAACATGGGCCCTCGAGGAGCGAGTACCGGTTCCTATCTGCAATCTGAAAGTAAAGAAAAGAGCGAGGCCCCCGAGGAGCGGTATCTCCGGTAAGTCCGAGGAGGCAGAGTAGCTTGGACGAATCCTTAGCGAATCCTTGCTAACTAGTTAGCGAATACTGAGACCTTTTATATTGGAAGCGGGTGACGTCATCTCAGGGGACACCCCCGAGGTTCGCGCCCTTGCTGGTACATCATTCGGAGACATGCACCCTACGTCATCAGGAACATGGCGGATCCGTAGCGTCGAGCCAGTCCCAGGGATGCCGGAGGGAGACGGCATGAAGACGCCATGGCAGCTAACCATCCATCAGACCCAGAGGGAGTCGCCACAGAGGTAAAGAGGGCGGAGTGAGGGCGTCGAGCAGCAATGGACGCAACAACGTTTCTGACAGTTAAAAATGCTAGCTGAAAGCATTTAGAGAGCTTTTTAATAGCCCTCCCCTGCTTTGTAAAAGTGAATTATCTTCATTTTCAACTGCCCAGACAGCTGCTTAGAGGAGCCCATGGTTGTTGAAAGTAGACAGATGATAAAATCAGATCCTGAGACATTAGAAGGGTCAGAATAAATGTTTAGTTAATCAGGGTGAAAACAATTCCATGGTTGAAGGTCTAAAAAAAATCAATCAATTTTTTGGGCTTTATTGACAATTGGAAGGGTGTCCAAACTTATGCACATGCCATATTCACTGCTTTTTATTATTTTTAGTCTGTTAAAATTAGCAAATAAATTGTAATTTTTGCATTACAAATTGAATAAAGATGTCCTGTTTAACTGTTATCATGAATCAGCTTTTGCTCTCTTAGTGATTCATTGAAACACAATTTGACCAGGGCTGCCTAAACCTTTGCACACAGCTGTATCTGAAGTGGCTTTATCAAGAGGAGTATAAGTAATGAGAGCCAGGAGTGCCTGCTCCTGTTTGGGAGTTTTTGTTCAGGCACCAAGTTCTAATTTAGATAGCACTGTCGTCGTACACAGTGTGACACAAATGATGGGAGATACAAACACACTCATAGTCTTTGATTTTAAGTTCCATTTCTTAAAAATCAGACAAATAACACCTCTTAGTGGGATACTAGTAGAATAAAGATGGAAATTGTTTACTGTGGGGAGGTCAAAAAGCTGGGTGAAGACTGCTGAGAAAAAGCAGAGGGCATCAGTTTTTTGTCCTATAAGGTCCCCAAACTCAGTCTAGTCTTGCAGGGATATTTCCTCTCTTATTTATTTACAGTTGTGCTTATAAGTTTACATACTCCTTGCAGAATTTGTAAGATGTGTAGCCTTTTTAAAAAACATGAATGATCAGACAAAACACACGTGTGTTATTTCTAATGTGTTTAAAAAATTGTGCTATTCTGTGAATCATAATAGTTTATATAATCCTTAAACAATCATAGCAATAAGGGAAATAATAGAATTGTCCTGTTCAAAAGTTGCATACCCTTTAATGTTTGGGCTGATAATATATGCTCAACCTGTGTTATGCACAGGTAGTGATAACCATTGTTATGCACAACCTGTGATACCACAGGTTGTGCATAACAATGAAGGATAGGTATCCACAACCTGTGCCTTGTTTGATTGTAATTAGTGTCTGTGTATAAATAGTCAATAAGTTTCTTAGTTCTTGAGAAACCCTTGGTGCATGTCATCCAGGGCTGCACAGACTTTGGTGGTTTCTGAAGCATGGGGAAAGCAAAAGACTGTCAAAGGATCTGCGAGCAAAAGTAATTTGAATTTATAAATCAGGAAAAGGATATAAAAAGATATCCAAAGATTTTAAAATGCCAATCAGTACACTTCAAACTCTGATCAAGAAGTGGAAAATTATGGGTTTTCTTAATATAAAGCCACACAGGTCTATCCAGTACCGAGCGGTAGGAAGAGCTGCGTTAGTGCCTGCGGCACCCGCGGTTGCCGCACGCACAGTGCAGCTCACCTACCGCTCGGTACTGAACACTAATTTTATTTAAATGTGAACCGCATCCGTGAAGCCTTAGGCCCGCGCAACCCATTTTACTGGATAGAGCGCCTATACAGTATCCTGGGTGCGCGGGCCTAAGGCTTCACGGACACGCTGGTATCTGTCAATTTCAAAGTGTCATTTGAAATGACAGATACTAGGAAGTCGGGTCCGATCGGATGCAAAAGTAAGTTGCTTTGCCGCTGTCATCTCTCTCCCCTCCTCCCGCAGCAGGGCGCGAAAAGCAGCCTTGCTCCGGGAGGAGGGGAGAGAGATGACAGTGGCGAAGCAACTTACTTTGGAATCCGATCGGACCCGACAGCGGCGAAGCCAAAAAAAAAGCGAAAAAAACAAAAGGTAACCCTGACCCGACCCGACCAGGACCCGACCCGACTTACTTTTGCAGCCGTCCGGCCATCTGTAGAAGATATCGTTGCTCCCCTACCTCCCCGGGAAGATGGCTGCCAGCACGGGGGAAAGCGGCCCCTGTGCATTCAATTGGCTGCTCAAGACGTGACGTCACGATGTTTGACGTCACGTCTTGAGCAGCCAATTGAATGCACAGAGGCCGCTTTCCCCCGTGCTGGCAGCCATCTTCCCGGGAGGTAGGGGAGCAACGATATCTTCTACAGATGGCCGGACGGCTGCAAAAGTAAGTCGGGTCGGGTCACCTTTTGGTTTTTTCGCTTTTTTTTTGGCTTCGCCGCTGTCGGGTCCGATCGGATGCAAAAGTAAGTTGCTTCGCCGCTGTCATCTCTCCTCCTGGAGCAGGCTGCTTTTCGCGCCCTGCTCCGGGAGGAGGGAAGAGTGAAGCGGCGAAGCGACTTACTTTTTGCTTTTAAGTTTTTTTTTTGCGCTTCGGGAGGAGGGGAGAGGACTGGGGCTGCCCCGGAGACCGGCACCCATGATCGCGGCCGGGGCAGGTGAGCGGGGGCTGGGGGAAAGCTTGCCACCTACCCTTACCCCTGCCTCTACCGCAGGGGTCAGGGTAGGCGGTAAGTTTGCAGGTTAAACGCGCGACAAACGGCAGGGAAAACTAGCGATAGTCGGGGCGCGGGTTACGGGATGCTAGGGAATAGCTAATTCGCTCGTTTGCATGCAATATGCATGCCGCGTGCGGAAGGGGTTGCCCGGGGAATTTAGGACGCGGTAGGAATAGGTTAAAGGGGATTCGGGATCGCAGGAAGGGCTAACGCGGCCGGAAAGTGAGTAGAGAGCCGGTTAGGGACGGGGAAACTGCGGACGCACTTTACAGGATAGACCTGACAGTCAGGTAGACCAAGAAATAAACTGCCAGGAAAATTTGTCGAGATGCAACTTCTAGTGAAATACAGGCTTCTTGAAAACAAAGTGGTGTGGGTGTTTCTGCACATACAATAAGGAGATACTTGAAGAAAAATGGGCTGCATGGTAGAGTTGCCAGAAAAAAAGCAATTGCTGCACCAATGGCACAAAACAGCCTACTTACAATATGCCAAACAGCACCTAGAGAAGCCTCAAAACTTCTGGAACAAAATAATTTGACGTGATCAGACCTAAATTGAACTTTATGGTCACAACCATAAACGCTATGAAGAGAAGCATACCATCCCTACCGTGAAGCATGGAGGTGGATCTCTGCTGTTTTTGGAGGGGTGTGAGTGACAGCAGCACAGGGAATTTAGTTAAAATTGATGGCTGGATGAATTCAGCACCTTATCAGAAACTATTGGAGTTCAATTTACATTCATTAGTAAGGAAGCTGTGCATGGATTGCACTTGGACTTTCCAACATGACAATGATCTGAAACGTAAGGCCAAGCCGACCCTTCAGTAACTGCAGCAGAAGAAAGTGAAGGTTCTGGAGTGGTCATCACAGTTCCTGACCTCAACATCATTGAGCCACTTTGGGGAGAACTCGAACATGCAGTTCATGTGAGACAACCCAAGAATTTACAGAATCTGGAGGATTTTTGCCAAGAGGAATGAGCAGCTTTACCAGATGAGAGAATAAAGGGCCTCATTCACAACTATCACAAAAGACTGCAAGCCATCATTGATGCAAAAGGGGCCAATACATGATATTAAGAACTAAGGGTATGTAAACTTTTGAGCAGAACCATTTTATTATTTCCCTTATTACTATGGTTTATTTAATGATTGTGCTATTCTGTGATGCTTAATAGTTTAAATTGAAAAAAATTAAAAATAAGAGACGTATTTTGTCTGATCACTCATTTTCTTAAAATGCTACACATCTTACAAAATCTGCCAGGGGTAGGTAAACTTATGAGCACAACTGTGTATTCCACATTTCAGCCCTTCAAAGCAGATTACATTCAGGTACTGTAGGTATTTCCCTAACACCTGATGGCCTACATTCAAAGTTTGTGCCTGAGGCATTGAAAAGTGAGTTGACTTGTGAGCAATAGTGTGAAATACAGTAGAACAGCAAGGATAGCTGATAACCACAGGCTGCCTCGGTCTCCTACATCTTCTGGAAGACTCCCAAACTACCTACCCTTTTCTTCGGTCCTTTACTTTTTTATTTATTATTTTAGATAGTGCCACTGGACTTGCACAACACTGTAAAATGGTGATAAGTATTCAGATACAGTAAGTCCATTCCCCGAAGAGCTTACAGTCTAAGGGAATACCTGAGGCAATGGGAGATAAAGTGAGTGCTGGCGGGTCTTTGAACCCTGACTTTCCCGATTCTCAGCCCATGGCTCTAATCACCAGGCTACTCTTCCAGCTGGCCTAAGACATGAAGGGTCTGCCAGCGGACACTCGGGTTCCCCACCCGCTTCTGGACAAGCATATGGGCAGCATAGTAATGGAGAACTCACGTTTACTGTCGCCTCAGCGCCTTTTCTTTTCATGCTTTCTTTCTAAACACGGGGGCAGATGCAATATCGAGCACGAAAAAAACATGCATGCAAACCCGGATGCACATTTTTTTCAATGCGCGCACATCCCCCTCTCCTGGTGCCCAGTGCTATAGGCAAATGAGCTGCCGCGCTAAAAAGGAGGCCTTAGAAAAAAACATTGTGTGTCCCTAGCGCGTCCACGGTATCGAGCACCCAGGAGGTGTGGCTGTGTGTGGGCTAGCAAAACGGATGCTCAATTAACAAGCCAAGGGTTAGGAAACAGATACTGGTAAATTGAACGTCTGTTTTCCTAACCTGACTGCCGGGAAGATTATTTTCTCTCATGCTGTTTCCTGTGATTCCTCCTTTTTAGTATTGGGATGATACTAAGTAGGAGGAACCACAGAAAAGCAGTCATTTCTGATTTTTTTGAGCCCTTGATGCGCATCAAGATTTAAATGCCAACTCGGGGGCTGGCATTAATTCTTGCATGTAAAAACGTGCATGTTCACTGCACAGTTATTTTTTGTATTGGGGGCATTTACATGTGATGAGCGCTATTAACTATGAGCATGTTTAGCCATGCATTTTGGACACGCTAATTCCCTTTTTTTTTTTTTTTGCATCGAGTGTTAGCCTAGCGTGTCCAAAACTCGTGTCCAGTCACGGACTAACTTGTGTGCCAGCTTGAGCACACGATATTGCATCAACCCCAGAGAGGGCAATAAAGAAAAGCATTTTCCTGGGCAAAATGCATTATCGCCCACCCTCCATGCAATGTAAAAATTCCCTGCAGGGTTTGCATCAGTGCTGGGTACTCTATTTCCCCCGAAGTGCATACAGTGGGAGAGGAGAGAGGATACCAACAGTGCTCACGCACGCTCTAGCGCTCTGCAGCTAGCGCTGGCAGCAGCCTGCTCTGGTCGGTCCCGAGATGGGAGGAAGAGATGGAAGGGTGATAGCAGTAATGGGCGAGGGAAGTCAGAGGAGTAAAGTGGCAGCGAGAGCTGGAGGGGGTCAGTAGTGGAGAAGGAGGGGAGGGCAAAATGGAGAGGAGCCAGCGAAAAAGAGGTGGTGACGGAAAGAGGAGAGACACAGGAAAGAGAAATGAAAAAGGTACGAAGAAAGCCAGAGGGGCAGGTGAAAAAAGAAAGAGCCACACAGGAGAGGAAACATGGAAAGGAGAATTATGGAAAAGAAGGCAATGGAAGACAGACAAGAAGAGAAGGGCCACAGCACAAAGGGGATAAAGCTCAGAAAACAACTTAGATTTTAGCTTATGTGAGTTTTACCTTTTTAGGTTGCATGTACAATAATTAAATATTTGTATTAAGTGATAAGGGATCCCATTTTACTCTTTTGGGGACACACGGAAGCCGATTCACTAAGTCGTATAAAGTTTGCAAGGTGACCCCCTGGTTAACTTGCAAACGGGCCGATATAGTAAAAATAGCGGGAGAGCGGGCGAGCGACTGCTCTCCCGGTGCGTGCACAGGGCACTCTCCTGTGTGCGCGATACAGTAAATTAATTTATTTAAATTAGGGTCCGAAGTAAAAAGAGGCGCTAGGGACACTAGCGCGTCCCTAGCGCCTCTTTTTGGACAGGAGTGGCGGCTGTCAGCGGGTTTGAAGGCCAACGCTCAATTTTGCCGGCGTCGGTTCTCGAGCCCGCTGACAGCCATGGGCTCAGAAACCGGACACTGGCAAAATTGAGCGTCCGGTTTTCAAGCCGTGGGCCCATTTTAATTTTTTTTTTTTTACTTTTTTAACTTTTGGGGCCTCCGACTTAATATCGCCATGATATTAAGTCAGAGGGTGCACAGAAAAGCAGTTTTTACTGCTTTTCTGTGCACTTCCCTGGCGCCGGCAGAAATTAACGCCTACCTTTGGGTAGGCGTTACTTTAAGAAATTAAAATGTGCGGCTTGGCTGCACATTTTACTTTCTGTATTGCGCAGGAATGACTAATAGCGCCCGCAACATGCATTTGCATGTTGCGGGCGCTATTAGTCTCGGGGGGGGGGGGGGGGGGGGGGGGCCGGGGGGGGGGGTGGGTTGGACGCGTGCTGTACTGAATCGGCCTGTATGTGAGCTCACAGAAAAAAAATGCCCAGGCGCCCGAGAGTGCAAAATGCCCTGTGCCTGTTTGTAGTCTCTCGGTTCCACCGCAGTAACCAGCCTAAAGTGACAGGGTCAGAAGCACAGGGCAGGGAAGAAATATTACAGAAGCCCCCTCCCCCTGCTTCCAGCTCACCCAAAAGCTCCCTGGTAATTGTCTCTTCTTTCAGTTGGAAACAGATGTGGCTTCAGGATTACTGGCAGAGCCTGGACCAGAGTGAGGCCCTCACTGCAATGATCCACCGAAACGAGTCAAACCTGGGCAAGTTTTGGGATTACATGCATGAAATCTTCATGAAAAGGAACAGGCTGCTCTGAACGTCGTACGGCGCGTGCCACCCGTGGGTCTCCTTACCGGCCCTGCAAAAACCCTATAGCTACCACATTTTAATGAGGGATTTTTCTCTGCATTGTCCCATCGATGGGGCTCCAGCGCTGACCTCCTAGAAACTTCACTTCCCCTGTTGCTGAAATGGCCGGTTAACTCGTGCGCTTGCCTGGGCTGCGGTGAAAACCGTACATTGGCCTGACCTGGAAGAACAGCCATCTCCAGGAGTGAGTGGTAAATTCAGTTCTTTGCATTGGTTCTGATCCTGTACTTGGGGGCTGCTTCCACCGCAAATGAACTGCAGCCTAAAACCTGGAGGGCTGACCTGCTGCTGGCTGATGGGGGAATGTCTGTCTCGTGCTTACTTTTCCTAGTCCTCTTCATGGACTGCAGCCCAGACCCCATGCACAGAGAAATCACATTCTCTTCTGAGGTGAGGGGAAAATGTAGTCCTCCTGTCTTTCAGGTCCTGGGCTTCATCGTAGGTTGACGTTCAACCCTTACACAGAAGCACCCACCCCTAGGGCAAGAAGCGGATTCAGGGGTTCTTTTCACTCAGGTAAATCAGGGCCTTTGGACTAAAAGTGTCAAATGACTTTACACCTGGAGCGTAGCTGGAAACCTTAAAGGATATTTCTGAAATGTTTACCAAGTACAGTATTATTCTATGAAAGATATATTTTCACTAGCTGCTGCTTGTCGGGCTCGTATTAAACACAAATTGTGAATAAGGACTTCACACAGAGAATAGGACAGGGGAAAAGGACCGTAAGGCCCTTCCAGTCTGCCCTATTTGCTCCCTGTTGCATTGCCGTAGCTCACAGTTCTCTCTCTAAGCTGAGCACGTGAGCGATTTGCTCGTACATTTCGGAGCATCGCTCGCAGGTTTTACATGGTTGCTCACGTACATTTTTCTTGTGTTATTTACAGAAATGCAATGGTACTCCTGGCACTGAAAATGATTTAAAAAAAAAAAAAATTGTTCCTCACATGAAAAAAAAATTGTGCACACACCTCGTCACTCCTTGAGAGGAAATATTGCTGCTGCCCCCACTGCACCGTCCTTGGGTGCGTGCGCCTCAGGCCAGCATTTAAAGGGCCCCCGTGGTGGGGAAAACAGGAGCGGCGCTCATCAGTGTCGTCAGCACGAGTCGGGGATTTAAACCCAGCCCCAGTGGCGTAGCCAGGGTCTCTGGCACCCAGGGTCTAATGCATTTGTGTTGCCTCCCCCGCACCCCTCCTTCCCATCATCACCGCCACTATCCTCCTTGTAGAAATGCTTAAGGTCACAGAAACAGCAGACGTTTCAGATAACACCCTCTTCTCACCTTCAATCTGTGTGCGGCTGAAAAAAAAAATGTGAAAAGGGCGCCCCCTACAGCCTGGCGACCTGGGGGTTCTGAACCTTCCTGCCCCCCTCCCTCGCTATGCCCCTGCCCGGCCCGTGCCCCCAGCTGGTGCCTCGGCAATAGGTCTCCTGCGAGCCTTGCCTGCAGCGTGCATTGCTTCTCCAGTCCCGTTCCCCCGCCTTGTCTTGTCTTCTGCCTCTCATCGTTGCCTTTTTCTCTCTCACTCGGATTGCCTCTCGGACCTTGTTTTGGATACTGATGTTGGCTGACCTCTGCCTGTCCTGACCTGACCTGGTTCCTACTCCGGCTGACCGCTCTCCTTGGGAACCCTCACCTAAGTCCTGCCAGCCTCAGAACCCAAGGGCTCAACCTGCAGAAGAGGCTGGTAAACTTGAAACCTAGCGCTTGTCCCAGCCTGAGCGAGTCTGCCTACTGTTGGTGGGGGCCCAGCTGGTTCACTAGTCGGGAATGGCCAATCTCACCTCAGCTCAAGGGCTCACACTCCAGGAAAATAAGAAAAGTGGTATGAATTTTAAAAAAAAGTAAAGAAAACAATACTATCTATTCATAACACTAAAGTCCTCCAAAAAGCGAGGGTCAGAGCTAAAAGAACACAAGAAAATTTGATCTGGATATCTATCTATAAGAAAAAAAGCTGGATTTGCCTGAAGTTGCACAACACAGGTCAAGAAGAAGCAGGAGCACACAAATCCATTGCCACCCCTACGAAGAAACCAGAGGATCGGGAGCTTGCTTAGTACCCGTAAACAAAGATAACTGAGAAAGGTCAGAGATAAACATAGGGGGTGCTTTGATAGTTAGCAATGCATTTGCAAGGAAATTTTAAGACAGAACAAAATGCAAAACTTTAAGATGAAATAACAAGAACTGCCTTCTTCCTCCTTTTTGTGTGGCTTTTGCCACATCAGGAAAAAAATCCTGATTTTGAGACCTAAAAAGGATGTCTGTGTTTAAAGGAAAATCTCAAGATCCAGTCTTGATCAGCTTCAAGCAGGAAAGTTTCTCTCAGAGTGGCTGAAGTACCAAGAGACATAGAGGAACTTTTCTCAAGAACGCTCAGAGAGTAACATTCGACGGTTCCAAAACCAGTTCCAGATTTCCTCCAGAAGTCTCTCCTTCAGGCAAAGGCAGATAAATAAAAAAAATCATTAACCAGCAGAGGCATTGCTTTCACTTTCATTTTTAATATATCTACCAGATATGTTTTAAAGATTTCAACCACAGAAATTTTCAGACTTTGGAAAATGAATTTACCTCTCGTTTCTGTATTTAATAACATTCTCAAAACTCTGTAACTTATTTTGCAAATCAAAGTTATCATTAATAAGAGAATATTCTTCTTATTACAAATGCTGAATTTTAGATTCCAGGTCCTCCGTTTTTTAGTATTAATTGATGAAGCTGATCCCCGAGTACTTAATCTAGTTGCAAAAGAGGATATTTGCTGAGGTAGTGAAAAAAAAAATTGCCCAGACAACATCTTCCCCAACCCTTCAGTGGCCAGCCACAATGATTCCATAGAAATAGAGAGATCTGACAACTGTGATGGGTAGCAGACTGTTCTTCCATCGCCAAGCTTAGCACCACTCCCGATTCAGATGTGCTTCTCTTCGGGTTGAAGAACAGCTTCGCAACGGCGCCAAAGGTGGTAAACGCTGCTGCGGCCCTGGTTCCATCCAGGACACCTCCTGCTACACCGTCAATGAAGCGTGACAGCATCGCGGCTTGTTCAACACTGTCAGCAATGGAAAGTCTAGAGGGGAGATCCCTTACTCCTCAGGACTCTATGCCTATTTGGCCTGGGAAGCCCACAAGTAACGTGATCCCATCTTCCAAAGACCCCACACTGAAGAGATTAATTGTCAATTGCTCCTGCTGCATAAAGCGATCCATCGGGCCAGAAACCAACCCTCTTCTCCACGAGGTAAGGTTCCAACAGGGTAGTAACAAGAAAAGCAGCAACAGGAGGAACTCAAGGCTAATCCACCATCTTGCTTCACCCTCACCTTTCAAATATTTAAATGTCTTTCTCGTTCTCTCCTCCGAGGCCGCTCCAAAATTGGAGCAGCCTCGGAGGAAACTTTCCATTCACCCCCCCCCCCCCACACCTTCCCCTCCCTTCCCCTACCTAACCCATTCCCTACCTTTATCTTAATAGTTACGCCTGCCAGAGGGCTGCTGGCGCGCGATACCCCGGCCCGGGAGCCGTTTCGGAGGCCTCGGCCATGCCCCTGAAACGCCCCCAGGCCAGAAACATGCCCCCGGACATGCCCCGAAACGCCGCGTCACTCCCGACACGCCCCCGACACACGTCCCTTTTAAAATCCGGCCCAGAGAGCTCCTCAAGTCTCAGCACATAGGACTTTTGATACAGACCTTGCTTTGTCATGTGCTTGGGCCTTCTCTTTACTGATTCTGTTCTGTCTGTCTCCTTTTGGTGGTTTGGCCTCCGGTACTCCAGGAGAGGTCTCACCAATGAGCTGTACAGAGACATTAGCACTTCATCCTTTCTACTCATTATTGGCCAAATTTTAAATTCCCCCTGTGCGCAAAAAACGGGGATTATGCGTGTGGCCGGGCTTTGTGCGCACCACACACATCTTCAAAGGGACTCGGCCACACGCATAACCCCTGTTACATGCTGAAGTGCCAGGCCCAGATAAAGGGGCGGGGAAGGGCGGGGCTGGAGGTGGCCGGTACAGCAGCCATTTGCCACTGTACTGGAGAAGGGCATCCTGGCGCAGGCAAGTTGCTACTGCTCCATTGGAGCAGTAAGCAACAAAACAAAAAATAAGAGAGGTAAGAGAAAGGGTTTAGGGGGTGGGAAGTGGAAGGGAGGTTAGGGTAGGGGGTAGAGAACTGGGGAAAGCCTCGATGCGTCGTGACACGGAAATTGCAATTATCTACACCCTTGCGCGTGCTGCACGCATATACGCACATGGATCACAAAATCCACTGCGGATATGCGCGTGCCGCTCATATTTTATAACGTGCATGTTATAAAATACGCACTTCCATTTCTTTAAAGACACGCTCTCAGGGCCATCGACTGCGCTAATAAAAATGGCGCCAGCCATCCAGTGCTCCTACCATGTGACAGGGGCCGGCCAATGGCATGGATACCCTGTCACATGGTAAGGGCCATCGGCGCCATTTTATTAGCGCAGTCGATGGCCTGAGAGCGGGAGATCGCTCCCCGTGCCCCCACTGGACCACCAGGTAATTTTAAAACGTTTTTGGGGGGGGTCGGGAGGGTGGGGGAAGCTAAGGGGTCGGTTTTTAAGGGTCGGGGTGGGTTTTTTGTTTATCGGAACGAGCGCAGCCGATAAACAAAAACCCAATCTGGCTGGACAATAAAAATTTTAAGATTTGAATCGGAACCGGAACCGATCAGATTCCGGTTCCGATTCACATCTCTAATTTCTACTGGCAGAAGATCCCGGAAAGCTTTTAACTTTAGTGTTTCCCTCGAAGAGAGTTCCCATGTTAGTGCCTCTGATTATGGAGTCACCCAGCACTATGAGCTTTTTCTTATGGTTATTGATTTTATTATGGAATTTCTGCGTGCATTGGGTTTCTTCTTTCTTTTCAGATACTACTTCAGTCTGCATTGCTAGAGCTTCTTCATTATTTAATACAGAGAAGGTATTTCGTACTTTGTGTCACTCAACCAGTTTCTCTTTTTTTTTTTTTTGACCTGGCAGTTTCCTCCTGCTTCTTGTTACTTCTGGGATCCTGGCACTATGAGCTTCAGTCACTACTACCCGGGGGATATTGCCCCTACTTTATATTCCTCTCCTCACACTGATACTTGGCCTGGTTCATTGCTGCAATGGTCCTGCTCTGGCGGCCATGCACTAGGGTTTCTTGTGGAATTCTGCAGTCATGGGCTCTGAATCTGGCCATTAGGTGCCACCCTTAAGTGATTATCATGATTCCTTCCACAGCATCCCCAGCTCCAGCCATCTCGGGGATCTTCCATACAACACTACCACTGGACCGGCCCACTCAACCAATTTCTAATCCAGTCAATCATGTTGCAGCCCATTCACTGTTCATCTTATTTAGGAGCCTCCTAAGTGAGACAGTAGCAAAAGCTTTGCTGAAATCCCTCATTCAGCACATGCTCTGAGCTAATATTCTGGTACCCATTCAAAGACAATTGATCAGATTTGTTTGACCTGATTTTCCATTGGTAAAAGCATGCTCCCTCAGATCCTGCAATTCACCATACTTCATTATCCTTCCTTTTAGTACAGTCTCCATAATTTTCATACAGAGGTAAGATTAACTGGCCTGTAGGTTCCATCCTCTTCCCTATTATCACACATGAACAAAAATTGTTCCAGGGTTAGTCATATCCTAGATCTGCACCTGAGAAGAACACCAAGGCTATGGAAGTGAGAGATAGAAAGGCCAGGGTAAATGACCTTTAATACATACAGTGTTTGATTACAAGCTGTAATCCACAGTGGAGTGGATTTAGCTTCTGTCTACTTGGAAAATCTCTCTTAAATGTTGAGATGGAGGGAGTCATAAAGTTTACATGTGTTGCAGCATGTCTACATTTTGTCTTTCAGCCTTGCATTCACATCTGAAGGAACCCTATATGGGCCCTCAAAAGCTCATATACTAAACACCTTTTATTTATTCCTAGTTTTGCTGTGAAAATTTACACACGCATTTTTTTTTAAATCAAAACTATGCATCTATATGAAAAGCCTGCCCCCTGGCAGGCCTCTCCCGAATGTGGGTAAAAGGTCTTATTCATGCATTTTTTATAAAAGGACAATTCCATGGGTAAAGCACTGGAACTGCCTTTTAAAATTACACTCTCTGTGTCCCTGGAGAAAAAAAAGCTTAGTATTAAGGTGCGATGCAATAATTTTTATTCATGCAAAGTGCTTAATAATTTTGTTGACCAAAGACCCTTGTTGCAAGAAGTATGTTTGTATGCTTTATGCTAATCACTATCTGCATTTGCTTCACAACAGATTCTGGTCTGCACGGTTGTGCTTCATTATTGATCCCTGCACATACACTACGATCACATCCTGTGCTCATTACATTGTATGCATGCTAGAAACATAGACACGTGATAGGCCATATGGTCTTTTTCTGCCATCTAGTCTGCTTATCCACATCCACTAATTAAACTTTATAATCCCTACCGCTCTCTCAGAGATCCCCCTATGCTATAGCCCTGTTCCTGCCACAGCACTCTGTGTGTAGTATGGTCTACATTACAGGCTGTATCCATACCATTCAGTAGGGATGAAAAAGTCCTGTCCTCCGAAGTAACTAAAATTTTATTTCTGGTACCTTCAGAGGAAAAAATGCTGCTGCAGGCCCTGCCATTCCGCTCAATAGGAAGAGATGTCTGCATGCACCGGGCAAAAGAAGAGCAAGCGATTGTTGGCACAGGTCCGGTTACGGCCTAGGGAAGATTAAGGAGAGTGTTGTAGGTACGACCTGAAGAAGACAGGAGATGTGGGAAGCAATGCACATAGCTCTAAAGGAGTGAGAGGGTTAACATTTTAAAACATGAACTGTTTTTAAATGACTAAAGTGAGGGAGGACACTTTTATAACAGCCCGGTTAAGGCTGCAGTCTGCGTGTAGAAACTGCACTCAGAATTCAGCCTGAAGTTTTAAAGCAGACTTGCACATTTAAGTCCACTTTAAAAATGATGGGATGCATGTAGTACCCTGCATGGCTAACATGTTCGGGAGCAAGTGCAAATGGATATTCGGACCTTAATGCTCAGACTTTTTTTGAAAATTGAAAGTATGTCTGTAAACCGGCGCGTCCATTAGACGAACTTCGGCGATCGCCTAGGGCACCGAGACGTAGGGGGCGCTGAAAAACAGCCACGTGGTGCCGCAAGCGGGGCCTATCCCGCTCGTGGCAAACAGAAATAGAGACTGTGTGCTTCTCAGGGCAGCTCGCGGCCCTGAGAAGCACGCAGTGTTGCACCCCCCCCCCCCCCCCCCCCCCCTCTGTTTCGGCTCCGACTGTTTCTATTTCTCTTTGCCGTGAGAAGGATAGGCCCCGCTTGCGGCATCACGTGGCTGCTCTTCGGAGCCCCCTACAGCTCGGCACCCTGGGAAGCACAAAGTCGGCGCCAAAACAGGTAGGGGGCCCGGCAGCGCAAGGGTCGCCTAGGGTGCCCAATACCCTTGCACCGGCCCTGCTGGTAACACCTCTTTCTAGCATGCGTCAAACTACGTGTGAAATTGCATTTGTGCTTACTTTTACATTTATAACTGCCTGGGAAATTTCCAAAGGCTGATGGCCGTGTGTAAAACCAGGCGTTATGCACATAGATCCTTTTGAACATTCGGCCCAAAGTGGGTCAACCGTTTAACAGAGAGCAGGAAGGTGAGAGGCAGGCAATCTGACAGGAGCATCCACCTGGGACTCCCAGCCTGAAAGGCAGTGTTGAGCTGGTCTCTGGCAATGTGGAAGGAGCCTCATGCGAGAAGTCGGCATGACCTCACATGAGCCGCACGATCTGGACCAAGACGTGGAATGCACAACGGGGTCCCACAGGCAAGAAGTGGCAAAATCAACCCTGGGCCTGACTCAGTCCCACCGGGCCCTGCAGCAGCTTATATTAAATGGAAGACTAAACTGTGAAACTTCCTACCTACCAGTTAATTGTTAATTATTTTACATTCCTCTTAACTAAATTACAAAATTACTGAAACAGCCAGAGTAAATTGCATGTAAAGTTCAATCCTTAAGGTGGAAACAATTTCTCTGGTCACAGAAGCATCATTCTGGTATCTGAGAAGGTTCTAGCTTTAGATTGTATATTGTAGCACAGTCCTTTCGCTGCGATGTAGCTCTTATGTTATGTAATGCTCCTGGGAAAAAAGTAAGATGAGCGCAGTTTAGTGGAGGAGAAAATGGCTGCCACTGTTCTTGCATTGTGGGAAGCTTGGGCTAATGGCTTAAGAAAACTAAACAGCAAATTAGGAGATGGAATTGGCAGAGTTACCAAGCAACACGTTAATGTGGAAATGGTGGAGGAGAAACATGTGAGCTAAGCAACGAAGAACCTCCCCCAGCCCCCCACCCCCAACGCAGAGAAGGAGAACCCGATAGAGAAAGAAATCTGTAATCATGAAACTTGTGGGCTCGACTAGGCCTCAGCCTGAGTCCAAGCATTTTATTAAGACTGAGCATGAAAACGAAGCAACTAGAAAACCAATGAACACCTTACATTTTGTATTTTATCCTCCCCAAAGCTGTGCTGGACTGGCCAACC
Source organism: Rhinatrema bivittatum (assembly GCF_901001135.1). Lineage (NCBI taxonomy): Eukaryota > Metazoa > Chordata > Amphibia > Gymnophiona > Rhinatrematidae > Rhinatrema > Rhinatrema bivittatum. The sequence continues at coordinate 116,566,093 of NC_042621.1, forward strand.
AGTGCACTGTGCAATAAAGACAAATATTTTTTTCAACAAAACCGAGGGGCTCCTGAGGCGTTTGGTATCATTCCTGTGCCACTGCTAGAGTACAGCACCACACAAAGAGGTTTCTTGAATCCAATGAGCCTATGCCACAGGGGGAGGGGGGGGGGGGGAATGTCAGCACAGGAATAGGAGGTATAAAAGAAAAAAAATGCCATAAATATCCCTCGTTCATAAAAATAGTGCAAAAAAATGCTAGAATGCACACAAAAGTAGTCAAGAACAATAAAAAGTTCAGCACATAGAAGGAATGTTTTCTTTATAATTTTCCAGGCTCCTAAAAGTTTTGACTGGTATTTATCTTTTTTATGGACTGTTTCTAGCCCAGCCAGTCACTATGCAGCAGGCTACCATAATGTGTCTTTGGGTGGTGTTTTACACAGAGACATCCTCTTTAGCCTCATGTATTGTCAGGACCTTTTATATGCACTTTTTTTTTTTTTTTTTTAACAGGAAATTATATTTGTAACACCTGTTTTCATGACTTTCCATTTTTTTAAATAAATAATTTTCTAGACTTTTTTCCCTGAGTTTACTTTGTATGTGTTGGAGAATTCAGTTTATTGTTGTTCTAAATTTAAAAAACAAAATTTCTGCATATGAAACACATTTTATCCACTCAGAGCATACTTTCATCACAAAAAAACCCCCCTCATTATACAGCCCTTCTGGCAGTCTCACCCACCTTCCTCCTCCCCCTTTGTAAATTTCCCATATGGTCAGGGATCTTACCCGCTAAGAGAAGTAACTGCTTATAAGGTTACCCAGAAACCTCTGCTTCCTTTTTCATGTACTTATTCCTGTATCCTAATCAATTTGCAGCTAATTCAATTTTTCTATTTTTACTGAAAACATTTCCCGCAAACCTTAAGGGGCTTATAGCATACACCAATTATTTGTGTCAGTTTTATCCTCCTCATTTCCATCCATATAGCTCCCACATTCTCATCTGTTTCTTGTCCCTTAGGATAGAATATTATTCAGGCCTAATATAAAAGCCCACTCAGGGTCCAAAAGTTGAGTAATTCTATTCTGATATTTCTATTCTGCCTTCTTCAAAGAGATCCAAAGCATTTTACAAGATCTGAAACAATACAGCATAATACCTCAGCAACAGTTACAATGCAATGTAATACAGTAGCTGTGAAATGTAGCATAATGCAATAGCAATAAATACAACATAATGTAATAGCAACATATATCAATTCTACTCCCCCTTTTCCAGCAGTGCCTGTTAATCCTGCTGGCATTGGTACAGAATGGCATGGGCCTTAATCCTTTTGGATCTGGTCCTCTGGTTCCTGTGGTGCCGATGGGCCATGTCTGGTTCCTCCCACTGATGTGGAGCAAGGCTTGCTCCTCTGGCCCTGGGCCTGTACTTCCTGCTGGCTTGCCCTCACAGAACCAAGATAGTGGGTCTCTGTTTATATAGCCCATTATCTTTAAACTGCATTATCATTTAATACTTGAAAATGTGTTTGCAGCCACCTCTGGAGTGCAAGAGTGACAAGAGACAGCAAAGTGGCAAGGACAGAAGAACAAGTGTTGTTATCACTATAACCCAATTAGAGTGGTCCTCACAGAGGCATGGGAAGGTCATAGAGCCCCATCTGTTATGCTTTTGTGTATTTTACTGAGTTTTAGATTTGTCACAAGCTGCCTTGGTAGCTCAGCATTTTTTATTTTTTTTAAATAAAGTACTCTTCAGCGAAATGTCCAGCTCTTGCAAATCATGCCATTCATAAAGGGTCTGCTATACCCAGGCTGTGGAACAGACACATACTACTGCAGATGATTTAATTGGTGCTATACACTGGCCTGCTTTCTTTTGACAAAAAAAAAACAATTTGCCCCTCTGGGTACCCCCTTCTATCTTCCAATTAACTCCATAGTGCCCAAAGATTTCCAGTCAAATAATCCTGTTTCTGACACCCATGCTCACACTTGTTCTGAAGAAAAAACACAATGGGAAAATGGAGGAATCCTGTACTGCCAAGGAGGGAATTATCCTAATAAAACAAAGACACAGGAAAAAAAAAATTGCTATCCATCCAAGAATGAAGTAATTGCAGAGCAGGACCAGACAGGCATGACAATAAGGTAAGAAAGGGTGAGGCGGCTCGCTGCAGCCTGATTCATTCCAGACTTATAAAAACACACACACAAAGTGGAATAGTCTGATCCATCCGCCTGGAGAATGGCTTCCTTAAAGGGAGGGGAAAAGGCAATGTGTGAGTTGACCGAATGCACCTCTTGCAGGATGTGAGAGGGGTTAATTGCATCGGAAGCCAGTTAGCTAAGGACTTTATTGCTTGGGCCAGCTGGGCCCAGCACTCCTTTCTCCCCCCCCCCCCCCCCTGGTCTCAGCAGACGCCCCTCCCCACAAAAACACTGCTAATAAATAGGTCTGCTCTGCTCTTCGGAGGTTAAAAGCAGCCTACGCCTGGAGTGATGGATTGCTCTCCTGAGCCCCGAGCAAACGTATCCTCTCTGAAAGGCCCTTCAGGGAGGGGTGGGCCTTATCTCAGGCTTGAGCAGGCCACAGACTCATCTTGCAAGTGCCAGCAGTGACTCATTCTTGGACGCCGGCTTAATACCCGATGCACGCAATTACAGCAGCGAGCCGCTGTCTCCGAGGACGGGATAAAGATGATCGATTTTCTCTTACACTTAAATGCATGATGTCAGTGCTTCAGCGTAGCCTGCAGTCCATCACTTTTACAACTTCTTTGCTGAGGAAATCAAGCAGGGAACTGGCACGAGTCGGAAAGAAACGTCAGCCAGCTGCTTTTAGTGAAAACTGTTTATCTGAGTGACCCAATACGTTTAAGGGCCAACTATGGACAACGTTAGACTCCAGCAGGTTAGTGCAAAAACATTTGTGACTGAGCAATTCGTGGTCCCTGTTCAGAAACCAGGGAATTTAGATTTCAGCACCATGCATCTATAAATACAGGAATATAGCAGGGCTCCACTGAGAGAGAGACTGGGCAGGTCCAAGAGAAAATACGAGATTACACCCACATAATAGAGCATATATCTTAAGAGAGGCTCCTAGAAACATCAATTTGAGTCATAAAAAGAAGGCGATAAGTTAATCTCCAAAAAAAAGTCATTGAACTAAGCAAACTGGAAAGAGAAAAGAGAACATATGCTCATTTTAAGGCCAAACAGAGGCTCCCTCCTACAGAAAGAGATCTGGCATATTGCAAAGGTGACCTTTGGAGATCTTGCCAATAAGAGACCAGCGCATTCTCCTCGGTGTCTATTTTGCCAAAGATTTGCAAAAGATTATTTCAGTGTTTCCTGGAGGACATGCAAGTGGGCTTCTGCTCCGTGTGGTAGCCAGAATATTTTACGGATGTAACATCAAATCGATGTGGTTGTAAGGAAATATGATGAACTTCTTAGGACACTGTCAGGTCATAGCTCTGAAGTAGACTGTGCCCCCTCATTCCCCATCCTAACTACGTCCCTACTACCCATACCTTGGACAGATATGTACAGGACTGGCCATGGATCAAGTGTTGCCCTGTGCGGGAGGATTCCCTCTCCAAATCCAGTTTTATTTATTTTCCACTTTTCTATAGTGCTCAGACTGGCTCACAAAGACGTGATGGAGAGGACAGTCAGTCCAACGTTCCTGCTAAAAAAATTTTGTGGGCTGTGTGTGCAACATTTTAAAAGCAGTGTACATATGTGTGCGCAGTGTTCTTTGACACGGTATTCCTAATTTCCTTTTCTCGTGCACGCTGTGTGTTTCCCATGTGCTTGTTTCATGCCTTGGGTGGTGCACAGCAGCCCTAGGAATCACCCTGCAAAGGTGGGAGAGGGGCTCTCTCCTCCCCTTACCTCATTTGGCCGATGCTGAGCCCAGCAGCTGCCAGTCTTCAGATGGGAGTGATCAGGGGAGCCAGAATCTGGGCCAAAGATCTTCAGGTGGAGCCACGCTTGAAACAGGAGGGAAAGTTAGCCCGGGGTCTGTGATCCGGGCCTGTGCCTTGTATAGGTTTCCTTGGGAACAGGAAGCTCATGTGGGTGAGGTTGCTGCAGGGCTTGTAAGCATGCACTGGCTCATGGGCACCTGCGCCGATCTTCCTTCTTATTGCTGCTGCATGGCCCCTTGGACATCTCGGCTGTTCCTGGGCGAGCTGCCAGTCATGTTTTACTATGAAATGCCTTATGTGCCTGCCAGTGTTTGTCAATGTTATTTTTTGACTTACACATGTAACATTCCTTGCAACAGAAAATTATGTGCCAAAGTTGTCAAGATGGCCTCCCCCCACCTCCCAGGTATGATCTTCCTAATTGTCCCCCCTCCCCCATCCCAGCACAATCCTTCCTCCCTCCCTTGCACCGGCGGAAGGAAAACAGTGCTTCTTACCTGTATCTACAGCTTCCTTTGCTGGCTTCAACCTGAAGTCTGTACTGTGCAGGACCCCCGTAGTCTCACAGGCCCTGCTGGCACTGCCTGGTTCAAATATCAGAGTGAAGGCAGATATAGATAGGAGGCCCTGCTCTTCTCCTGCCAGCTGGATGGAAGGGAAGGGGATCATTCTGGGAAAAGGAGAGAAGGGCATGGGTGTGTTGGTGTGGGAGAGGAGAGGAAAGGGGGGGGGGGGGCGGGAAGGCTGATTGGTTGATGCAGTTATTCCCTTTTCTCATGTGCTTACAGAGCAGTCTGAAGAATGACACCAGTGGGGATGCTCACAGTTCAAGGCACACATCCGAAGTCTTTCAGGGTAGAGGTTTTGAGTAAACTAGCATGGTTGTCATATGAGTACAGCTGGATACATAGGAAAAAAAAGTCAATAAAAGTTGTAGGGGAGACTAAATACATTTAAAACAAGCTTTCAAGAGCTAGTAAGTCACTACTATATTATATTACTCTAGTAAAAAGTATCACCTATAACTTATTTGTTATCCTTTCTGGCTAGGGTGTAACTTTTAAAATTGAACAGTTTCTACAATCTCTGTTCATGACAAGGCAGAGAAATAAGGGTAAGGAGATGAGTGCTCCTTTAACTGAGCCCTACAGTCATTTTTGGAACAAAGCATTGCAAACTCTCAGATCCTGAGATTCTTGGTTGGAACATTCAGTCAGAGCACTTCTGAGAGTGCAGAATCTTTCAGCCAATCTGCATATTGAAACAGGAGATGGACCAATGAATGAAACTTTGTAAGTCTATTGCAGTTCCTGATTTGAGGGTCCCTATGTAAGGCTAAAGATAAGAGTCTCTGCATCCACTGCTGCCATTCCAAGGGAATAATGATATGAGGTTAGAAGTACTCAGTCAGAACCTCACCCTACCTCTCTCCTCAGCCAACTCGGGGGCTTGTTGTCAGTAACAAAACAGAGTCCTTCATGCCCTACCATCTTACTGCTAATGAGTAAGACATAACAAGTCTGCAGTGCACTAAAAATGAAATTCACTCTTCTCTAAAATACATTTTCACTGGTATCATTTGATGAAGGCAGAAGAGCTTCCCTCAGTCTATATACATAACACAACAGGTACATGCTGTGTCTAAGCAAGAACGTACAACTACATTTACATTGCTTATATCCTATATTCAATTAGGCAGTTATGAACAGGAACGTTTTTGCATTTGAAACAGGGACAGATGGCAGAGGTTTACAGTGATGTCATTGTGATATTTAATGACAAATAAAGAACCTTCAAACTCGCCTTTTTTGTGCATGATCACACAGTGAGCCAAAAACTGAAGAATCTCGGAATTTACTTCTGAGCTTGCAACATGATATTCATATACAACATTATTAGAAATTACATTTTTTATTTTTGTGGCACATCATGCAAACACAATGATATCACTGCAGTCACTGAAACAGGCCTGAAAGTAGTTAAATGTACATGGGAATCCACTGCGACAAGATGTGTGTTTCAGCAATATACTGGAAGGAAATAGGATGTAAGGAAAGATTTGCTATTATGTAGAAGGCGTTGAATCCTGGCTTTAGCTGACAGGGCATAAGGATGCTGTGGTGGGAGGCTATCGCGGTGGGATTTCGGGTCGGTGTATGTATACTGGGTTCTCAAAGGAGCTGTGGTCTGGGCCTCCTTACTGGGAGCTGGCTTGGAGAGGAAGGGGGGAGGAGAGCACACGTGACTGTGAATGAAGGGTCATGTTCCCTGAGATTTAGACCTTCTGTCACAAATGGCTGTGGGATGGGGTTGGGATACATTCCAACTGATCTACAAATTCAGATGTGAAGGAAGGAGAAAACAAAACAAAAACACCAATTCCCTCCCCTGCAAAAGTCAGCCTGGCAGACCCGTTTCTTACATCGGAAAACCCCCTCTGGAGCTAGTTTGACAACCTAGCTCCAGGTCATAAGGAATGGATGGATCGGGTTTTGACCCTGCAGCTCCTATTTCTAAACATTCTTCCTGAGCCTCTGAAGCAGGAGATGAAAAACCAGGACCGATTCAGCTCTTCTTTATGACCTGAGGGAGATGGTCTCCTGATCCGGAGTTGCCACGGCCCTTCATACTGCTACGGTACTATGACTACCACTTCTCATTTCTCTAGCACCACCAGACCCATGCAGTGCTGCACAGATATACATTTACATACACAGTAGTACTTTTGCTTCCCCTGAAAATATATGAAGATCTTGTCTTGGGGAAGGAACTACATTTTAATCTACTTGCATGCCCTTCTTACACAAGCACCAGACAGAGTTACTACACTATCACCTCCCCTGACTCCAGCCCCTGGGAGGAAGGAATGGGGTTACTGACCTTTACCTGCCATCATTTAATACGTGGGAATAAAGGTTAACAAATAAAACCAAAAAATATATAAGGTGATACCTTTTTATAGATTCTATTCTGACCTGAGGAAGGAAGTATTAGTTTCTGAAAGCTAGTCAAGAAATGTGTTATGTTAGTCCAATAAAAAAGGTATCACCGTTTATATTTTTTTTGTTTTTATTTGTTAAGTTTTATTTCCATGTATTCAAGTGGCCTATCATGCCAATCACACTTTATTTCATTTTGTTACTAAAAAAAAATCTTTCATGTACATGGTGCCTGTCATTCAAATTGATTCGCTTAGGATTATTAATATCTATTTACAGCTGGATAATGTATGCACAGAAAGAGAATGTTTATAGCTGCCAAGTCACTCAGTTCCTGGAGGGAGATTTTAGGCCAGTTAGGGTTTTGACAAACACCATCCTGAAGCATTCTGGTAAATACTGCACTAATTTCAAAGAGCAGACGCAGAGACTATAAATACCAACATACAATGATTTGCAAGTTCGAAAAATCAGAAATCGTCTAGATTCCCTGCAGGAGAACTGGGAGCTCTGCATTTCATTTTCACTTGCAACTCCAGATCCTCAACAGCCGAGTGAACCCTGTCCTGTCCACTCCAGTCCAAGTTTTACACAGATTGCTTTGAAACAGGCCTTGAAAAACCCAGGGCTAGCTCAGCCTGAAGTCAGGCCTTATCAAATTTTTCCTTCCCCTGACAGTGATTCTGTATTATAAAGAGGTTAAAAGTGAAATGTTTGTTTGTTTTTATATCACCCCATTATGTTCCTTCATATATAAGTGCCTTATCAGTCATTATTATTAGTTATTTGACTAGCACATATCAGATGTACAGAGACACATAACGAACAGTCCCTGCTCCTTGGAGCTTACAGGCTGTTCAAGACAGATAAGCAAGACACAGCAAAAACAGTAGAGGTTTTGAGTTAAGAGAGCAAGGCCATGACTGAGAAGATTTAAGGTACGTGAGCTTAATTAGTAAGAAGCTTTAAGTAAAGTAGTAAAGAATCAACTTTTTTTTTTTTTTAGTTCAATAATTTTTGATTTAGTAAACAAAATAAACAAAACAAAAATGCACAAAAAAGAAATGGTGAGTACAGAAACATTAGTCTTCAGGAGAAACATTATTGATATAGAGGAGGCCAAATTTTCTTCACACGAACTAGTCGATTCATTTTTTTCTGCCATGCCCAGTTCATATTTATGAAATTGCGATATAACATTCCACCACATGTTAAAATGGAATACTGTAGTGTTTTCCCAATGAGTCATAATTAAATTTAAAGCAATTGAAACAGAAAATCCAAGAGCAAACTATGGCTAGCATTCATTGATTCTGTCAAACCTAGCAATTTCCAGATAATTATACGATATGACAATTCTTCATGAATTGGGAGAATGGAACAGACCCGGTCCCAACAGAGGCCCAAAAAGCCTGCAATTCACACAATAAAATGACATATGGGAAAGGGCTCCTCGGTCCACTTTACAAGTCCAGCACTGAGGAATAAGAACAATAAGTTGTTCTTATTCCTCAGGCTCTAATGAGAAAGTACTAATACATTGTAAACCTCTAGCCCTAAAAATCACAGAAGTCTTCTTATCATTGACAAACAAAAGACTTCCTAAATTACACCAAGTAGCACACAGATATCAAGCACTGTGATGGGTGTGCTCTCAGGATGCAGGAAGAGAATACACATTAAGGAGATGAACCATATAAGGATGTAGGAATGTAATAGAGATGGGAACAGGTATATAACTGTGGCTGGAACAGGAATCATTTGTCTGGTATTCACTTCTGCTAACTTTTTGGCTGAACAGCATAGCAGATTGGATATTTATTTATTTAGTGATTTTTTTATATACCGCGGCACGTTAATAACATCACCTCGGTTTACAATAAACAATTAGCAACAAGCTTTACAGACAATATTAACTAATGTGAACATATCATATATCATAACACATCATATATAAATTAAACACAAGTTAAGAACAAAGAACAATTAAACTAAAGATAATAAATTCTAAAGTTAATGGCAATTTTAAATGATAATTGGGAGTTAAGAGATCGGTAAAGTAAAAATTAGCAGCGGTATAAAGTCAATGGGCGGTGATTACTAGGCGAGTAAATATGGATCAAAGAAAACAGGGTTAAGTAATAGGCATTTCATAGGATATTAGTCCCTACAGAATCTTATCTTGTACTTTATTTGCCTGATTGATTTTATTTAGTTTTAATATAACATTCTGTAGTGCTTTCTTACATCTCTCGCTAATAAAGCGTTTGGCTTAAGTTTAAAAGGCTGCCTGAACTGTTTATTTAAGAAACGGGATTAACAGCACCTGTCCCCCTCTTGAGACTGGATTTTCCCCACTTCCACAGGGGTCCACACTGCATGATGTGCTATGAAAAAAAGAGACCGAGTAACTGAAACAGACAAGGAAACACGCATGGAATTGCTCCCAAAAAGAGACCATTGCTCTTCCTCCAATTCGCAGGATAATTCATGCTCCCATACTTTTTCCGTACACTAGCATCTTTCTACTCAGTTTTACAAACCGATGAAGAAAGAACCAGCATCTTATCGAATTGGCAAGTCAGCTAAAAATGTAATCTCTTCTCCAGAAGCAATCTATGTAAGAAAAGCAGAAGATGGGGTGAGGAGCGAGGGAAGTAAGTTTGCAAAGTAGACCAGATTGGAATTTGAAAAAGCTTTTTTTAACTACTAAAAAAACAACTTTCTTATACAAGCTCAAACAATCCACTACCATGAGACAGTCTCCAGGAACCTTGGTGTTTGACAGACATGGGGACTGTGGGAACAAGAGAAGAGGTGAGAGGCTGGAGAGCGCAGGACAAGTAAGAAACCTAATGCTCTGCTCCTTCACGAGCACCTCCCCATCTGTGTCCTACAGACTGACTGAGAGAGAGGGGCTCAGCCCTGGGGTCTCCATGTCTTGCTGGTACTGTGTACCTGATGTGCATCTGCTTATTGGCAGCACTGCTAAGCACACTAACCACTTCTCACTCTACAGCACTTTAAGAAAAGATCAATGTGGCCTTGAAAGCTCATCTAGTGTAACCTTTGTGAATCTAACCTTTTCTCCAGCTCCAACAATCTGACTGGCAGATCTCTGCAGTATCAACTCCTGCACAGACATAGCTGTGTCTCCCTGACTGTCAGAGGTTTCAATTCAGAGTACATGCTTTGGACTGATCAACAAGCTGCTTAGAAGTGCTGTAAAACTTCAGTTCTCCATGCCTTTCTGAAGGGAAAGGTTTAGGAGGTCGCTCTGTGTGTGTCTGTCCCTCTAATAACTGTTGGTGTCTTACCCACACCAAATATTCAGGACATGTCAGGGGGGGCGGGGACATGAGGACTCTGACAGGGATTTTTTTTTTTTTTTCAGATCCATGCATATCCAAGGTCCAGGATGCTCACCTGTGCAGCCTGGAAAGTAGGCCTCTTTAGTTCTGGGTGGATCCTCTTGTAGTTTGTATAGGTTCATTTGGCTGGCAAAAGTTTCAAACAGACTGTGCCTGGAAACTGCTGCCATTAGCTAATGGTGTCTGGATTAAAAGCCATCCATTTACCAGGTAGGATGCCATATTCAGGACAATACAGTAGAAATGGCAGACCATGTCGCCTGCAACACAGGAAGTACAATTAATAGAATGAGAGCGGTTCAATACTCAAAGACCTGCCGGGAAAGGTACACAGGGAATAACTTGACGGGTTATAACCCTCCTCCAGAATTTACCACGGAGTCACAGGGAGTTTCCTTCCCAAGGGAAGAAATACGTTTCCTAAATACGTGCTAATATTTACAACTTCCAAGGGCTGGAAGAGTTTTTACAAGGGGGAATGTTACCATTTCATGTCTGGCTCCAATCACAAGTAACCAGGTTTCAAAACTGAAGCGCAGAAAAGCAGAGCTGATCCTGTCCAAGTCTTTTACAAGACAATTTCTCTGGGCTCTTTTGCACTACCAACAATGTACCTTAGCTTGCGGTGTTAGAAACCTAGAAATCTCAGCTTTCAAAGAGCATAAATTATTTCACTGTTGTATAAAACTAGCCTGGAATGAGTAGCTATGGGCTAGCAATGGCCCCAAAGATGCCCTATACCTGCTAAAAAGATAAGTAATAGTAACTATCTCGACCATATTGCAAAGGGCATGCATTTTTGTATTCTTTTTTTGTTACAAAGAAGGGGGAGAACAGTTGCCTTTACAAAATGGCTGGTGAAAGTAGATGCCCAGTTTGAAACCAATCAGCTATTATTATTTATGCTTCCAGAAATAAGGAGGATGGAGAGCACTTTACCAAAGGACAATGCTAAAACAGATTAGATCGTAAGCTCCATGCAGCATGGGCAATCTCTTAAGTGCATCTGCACAGAAACTGTGTATGTCTAATAGTGCTATAAAAATGGTAAATAGTAGCATCCATTGCATGAGGATCAGCCTTACACTGGAGCTGAAACCTTATCTGACAGACTGAACAGAGTCATGAGATAAACCCAACTATATTTACACTTTCTGATCAGACAAACTTGCCATTGAAAGTGCACATTTAGCTGAGGGGGTGAGGGTCGTTTTGGCCTGGAAGTTTCTTTCTTCTCCGTTGGGCTTGCTTCCAACTACTGGGGGAGAGAGGGGGAATTTCCCCATTTTTAATCCTTTTCTTGTTAGCCCAGCCATCATAGCCATAGTCCTCAGCCAGCAACCTCTCAAACCCAGTATGCATTCATCCCAACTCTGACCACTAGATGTCACCATTGTGTGATGACTGAGATTCCCTTAGCCCTGGAGATGTGACACGTTTCCACAGAATCCCTAGCCATGGCCATCACGAAGGACTAAAACCAAGCTCAGGAATGAAACCCAGGTTTCCAGCATGGCAGTGTGTGTGGCTCCACCATGGAGTCATCACGTCAACCCCATAGTCAAAGCTTTCCATGAATTTTAGTATTTGAGAGTCCAAGTTTACAAATTTACAGATTTATTAGTAAATTGTGATAATTAAGATGATGCTAATCTCTGTATAATGAATTTTGTGGTATAATATAATAAACCTAGTCACTTTAGGTAACTAGAAAGAAAGATAAAGGGAAATTAAATGAAACTCACTTTCATCATAGTTGTGCTCCCTCTTAAGTTAGTCCTAGAAATATTATACAATTATTTAAATATCTTCCTAGAATTTATTTGAACTTTAATTTCATGCTAGTCCTATCTAGGGCATTAAATGTATTATTGCACTCACACACTCTGATCCTAGCTGGTAGGGTCACCATTTAACATTTAGAAAGGCCACATTACGGTTTTTCCAAAATATCTATGTCTTACACTTATAAAATCACTCCTCCAACAAGTGCTTTGGGTGCATACAGAAACAAATTATACAAGCGATTTTTAAAAAATCTGTTTATTGGTGAGTAACATAAAAAAAAATAACATGTCCAAAGCTTGACAACTTGCATAACAATTATACAAGCAATTTAAATATATGCACAACAACATGTATAGGGACCTACATTTTTCTAGGTAAATATCAGTTTGTTTGGGAGGACAGAGACCAGAAATATATTGCAGGTTAGGACCCTAGAGAATGGATTCTCAAACTTTTAATGAACAGGTCCACATACCTTCAAAATCACCGACAGGTCTGCATGAACTTTTTAATAACCTCTTCTCCCACTTCTCTCAATCCTTTTCCTCTTCTTTCCACCTTTCCCCTTCTGCGTTCTTGCTAGCATTTCACCTCTCTCACCCAGTGTCTTACGTCTTCCTTCCTTCCTTCTCCCCTCCCAACATCTTTTTTTTCTTCTTCACTCCTCCCAGTGTCCCCCTTCTCACTTGTCCCCTCCTCCCAGCAGGACACAGTTGACTGTGCTGCCCTTCCAGGTGGGGGTTCTAGTGTCAGCTCTGATTTTTCTTTCGAAGGCAACACTGGGCCTCCCTCCACCACAGCTCCATTAGTGACTCTGGGCCTCCCTCCACCACAGCTCCATTAGTGACTCTGGGCCTCCCTCCACCACAGCTCCATTAGTGACTCTGGGCCTCCCTCCACCACAGCTCCATTAGTGACTCTGGCCTCCCTTGCCGGTGGTGGCTGTAGCCTTCCTCCTCCAGTAAAATTCCAGCAGTGACTCCAGCTTTCATGATGGATCTGACATCCCTCCTCCACCAGTGACTTCTTTCTCTGGTATAGGCCTTCAGCTATGCTTTTAAAATTAGGGTGAAAATCAGAGTTGGATCAAAGGAGAGCGCTAGGCATAGTGTACTTTGATTTCAGCAAGGCCTTTGACACGGTTCCGCACAAAGAACTTATAAATAAATTGTGCGCCCTTGGTATGGATCCTAGAGTGACTGACTGGGTTAGAAACTGGCTGAGTGGGAGGCGACAAAAGGTAGTGTTAAACAGAATTTTCTCTGAGGAGGGGGTTGTTACTAGTGGTGTGCGAAAGGGATTGGTCCTTGGACCAGTTCTTTTCAACAATTTTGTAAGCGACATAACAGAAGGGTTGTCAGGAAAGGTTTGCCTTTTTGCCAATACCAAAATCTGTAACAGGGTAGACAGCCAGGAAGGAGTGAGAAAACATAAGGAGGAATCTAGCGAAGTTCGAAGAATGGTCTAAGGTCTGGCAGCTAAGATTTAATGCTAAAAAATGCAGAGAAATGCATTTAGGATTCAAAAGCCCAAGGGAAAGTTACAGTATTGGAGGTGAAATTCTTCTAAGCACAAAGGAACTGCAGAATCTAGGGGTGATTGTATCTGATGATCTTAAGGTGGCCAAACAGGTGGATAAAGCAATGGTAAAAGCCAGAAAGTTGCTTGGCTGCATAGGGAGAGGAATGGTCAGCAGAAAAAGGGAAGTGATATTGCCCCCTGTATAGGTTCCTGGTGAGACCTCACTTAGAGTACTGTGAACAATTCTGGAGACTGCATCGTCAAAAGGATACAGACAGGATGGAGTTGGTCCAGAGGGTGGCTACTAAAATGGTCAATGGACTTCAATCTAAAGTACATAGGGATAGACTTAAAGATCTAAACGTGCATACCATAGAGGAAAGGTGAGATGGGGAGTTATAATAAGAGACATTCAAATATCTCAAAGGTATATTCATGCACAGGAGGAGGTGCGTCTTTTTTAATGGAAAGGAGGCTGTAGAACAGTGATGGCAAACTTCAGTCCTCGAGTGCCACAAGCAGGCCAGGTTTTCAGGATATCCATAATGAATATGCATGAGAGAGATTTGCATACAATGGAGGCAATGCATACAAATCTTTCTCATGCATAGTCATTTTAGATATCCTGAAAACTTGGCCTGTTTGTGGCATTCGAGGACTGGAGTTCACCATCACTGTTCTAGAATGAAGTTTAAAAGGGGTAGACTCAGGAATAATCTTACAGAGAGGGTGGAGGATGCATAGAAGGATCTCCCAGTGGAAGTGGTGGAAACAAAAACAGTATGTGAATTCAATAAAGTATGGGATAAATACAGGGGAACTCTTAAGAAGTGAAGGGAATTATACTGCTAAATAAATTGGACAGATGAGCAGACTGGGTGAGCCATACGGTCTTTTTCTGCCATCATGTTTCTATGGGCCCAGATGTGCCATGGAAAAGGCATAAGTACATAAGATTTGCCATACCGGGTCAGACCAAAAGGTCCATCAAGCCCAGTATCCTGTGTCCAACAGGGGTCAATCCGGGTCACAAGTACATGGCAGAATCGCAAGAGGTAGATAGATTCAAAGCTGTTTATGTCAAGGATAAGTGGATTTCTGTAACTCTGCCTTCCTGATTATTTATGGACTTCTTCTTCTCCAAAAACTTATGCAAACCTTTTTTATACCCAGTTACACTAAAAATAGCTGTGCTTTGGAGGAGGACCTATAGAACTAGACAAGTACTCCATGTTAACAGAAAAGCCGCCAGCAGGTGGGCAAAAATCCCTTCTGATTTAACATAGCATCCTGTGCCTGCCTATATATTTTGTTTTACAATGGATACTTTGAAGAACACTATGCAATCTATTATTTTAGACGGGAAACATTCGTCTAGTTAAACCTGGCAGACACAATTGAAAGAATCATATTAGCTGTAACTTTAACTTTATGCTATGAAAAACAATAACCCCTCCCTTACTCTGCTCTCCTCCCCAATACCTCATAGTGCTCTAACTTCAATTAAGGGAGAGTCTACTACAACCTGCTACACAAAACAGCTAACTAAGACTTCACTGAAGGACGGTCAGCCTCCCGCCTGGCCCCGGCCAAAATTCCCCGCAGCGAAAACCAAACTTTACCTCGCAGCTGCCTTGGGCTTCTCTGTCTCCTCAGATCTATTTGAAATCACTGCCTGATACTCAGATCACTGTCTCCTCAGATCTATTTGAAATCACTGCCTGATGCTCAGATCACTATCTTCTCAGATCTATTTGAAATCACTGCCTGATGCTCAGATCACTGTCTCCTCAGATCTATTTGAAATCACTGCCTGATGCTCAGATCACTGTCTCCTCAGATCTATTTGAAATCACTGCCTGATGCTCAGATCACTATCTTCTCAGATCTATTTGAAATTACTGCCTGATGCTCAGATCACTGTCTCCTTAGATCTATTTGAAATCACTGCCTCCTGTTAGTAATCTGTTGCAAGGAGTTAGAAATCTGTTATTATTTAGGAGGGTTGTGAGTGGATCCTTGGACCGGTGGCAGATGACCACGCCCCCAGGGGGATGATCCCGAGAGGGACCACCAGTCAGGCTCAGAGTAGGAGACAGACACACACTAGTTCTTTTATTAGACAGTATACTGAACCACCAGAGATGGCAGTAGTGAGCTGCAATGCCCGGCTGGGCTGTAGTCCCTCAGATACTGGAACAGCGATCCCTGGAGGCTGAGCTGGAGAGAAACTGAAATATAGTGAGTAGGCAGGGTATGCAGAGTTCATGGACAGAACCTGATGGTAACACTCACACAATGTCTCATAGAAGCCCAGGAGCTGGAATGAAGTAGGCCCTTGAGAAGCGAGTACCTGGTTCCAGGGAAAGCTCTGAGAGTGCGATGGTAACTCACAGATGTAGTAGGCAGCGATGACTTCCAGGCAGAAGTGAATTCCAAAGAAGTCCTGGAACGAGGGCCCTCGAGGAGCGAGTACCGGTTCCAGACTGCAACCTACAAAGTAAGAGAGAGAGCGAGGCCCCCGAGGATCGGGTACCCATGGTAAGGCCGAGGAGGCAGAGTAGCTTGGAAAGACGTAGCGAGTCCATTGCCATTCCTTGCTAACTCGAGTTGTCAGCAATTCAGAGACCTTTAAATATCTGAAGCAGATGACGTCATCTCAGGGGGACACCCCCGAGGTTCGCACCACTCCCGGTACTTGAGGCGGGGCTGCGCGTGCGCCCTCAGGCATCAGGTCAACATGGCGGTTTGCAGCGTCGGGCCGGTCCGGGGACGCCGGACGAGGATGACAGGGAGACGCTGCGGCAGCCAGCCTTCCATTAACCCCGGAGGGAGTCGCCAATGCGATAAGGTGGGCAGAGTGGAGACGTCGGGCAGCGACGGTCGCAACACCTCCTCAGATCTATTTGAAATCACTGCCTGATACTCAGATTACTGTCTCTTCAGATCTATTTGAAATCACTGCCTGATGCTCAGATTAGTCTCTTCAGATCTATTTGAAATCACTGCCTCCTCAGATCTATTTGAAATCACTGCCTGATGCTCAGATCACTGCCTCCTCAGATCTATTTGAAATCACTGCCTAATACTCAAATCACTGCCTCCTCAGATCTATTTGAAATCACTGCCTGATGCTTAGATCCAGGCCAGCACTTAGGCTCTAACCCTCAGCATCTTGCAGCAAAAAGAAACGCCAGCGGTGGCTCTTAAATGTGCAGAAGCTCCTTACTGAGAACATATGTAGTCACACATGCTTCTCTCCTTCTTAGCTACAGCATAAACCACAGAGAGTGGGAATTAATGGGCAGCAAGCAGGACACAAATAACTGAGACCTGCTTTATGCAACACACACAATGCTCACATCAGCTGCTCCTCTTCCCCCTCCGAGTACTTCCAGCCTCTATCATATCTACAGGCTAATTAGGGGAGAGTATGCACTGAGCACTGGACGAGACTTCACTCTGAATGGTGGGAGCATCAGCAGCTCTGGCAGCCACAAGTGACAGCCAAGTTAACTAACTGAGCCAGGTGCCTGCACCACACCGATTTCTCTCTTCTCCTGCACTTGTATGTACAGTGAACTGATCTATTCCAATGGATTCATGTGTGTCTGTCCTCTCTTCCTTTTGGGAGAGAGACTGGCAGAGCTTTCAGTACTTCCATAGCTCTTCCTTTGGCCATATGAATCCTCTCCTTGTCTGTAGTGCCTGCTCTGTGGAGCTTGGTGTACCACACAACATTTTTGCTAATGTAGGTGTGCCTTGGGCTCAAAAAGGTTTGGAAACACTGAAATAAAATAAATATACTGGAGATCAGTAGGACCACAGACAGTTCAGTGCACACATACCTCCACCAAGCTATACCAATTTTTATTGGAGCGGAAGAGTAGCCTAGTCTAGTGTTTAGAGCAGCAGGCTACAAACCAAGGAAGCAAGGTTTGAATCCCCACTGTTACTCTTTGTGAGCTTAGGCAAGTCACTTTACCCTCCATTGCCACTGGTACAAATGGGTGGATGGACAGGGATGTGGGCCTCCAGGCATAAGGGCCAGTGGCAACTAACCCCTTATCTGAGGTTAAGGGAGAGTGCTATGGGTCTTCCAGCACTGCCCTGTTGTATGAATGATCAGTCCGCCCCAAGGTACAAACTTAAATTATAAGCCCTCTAGAGATTGGGAAATACATAAGGTTTGAAGGTTTAAGGTTTGTTTATTTGTATACTATCATATCGGTAAAACCATCATAACGGTGAACAATAAATTAAAGCATGAAAAATACAATAGTAAAATGATCAAAACATAAAACAAGTAATAAAATAATCCATAATCAATAAAGCATCATAAAATCATAAATACACTACCTGAAATGTCATGAAAGGTAAAATATAAATTATAAAAGAAATATAAATTATAAAAGATTTCAGGGTGACCAGAACTCAAAAGTGCCCTAGTATGTGTAAGGGACCTTTGATTTCCCATTACTATAGGAGTGTACCATTAAGCTGGGGAGGTTCTGTGTGGCAGTGAATGGGATAGGTTTGGGTTTTGCTCCCCCATATGGGAACGTGCAGATAGTGTGCCCGGGCTGTTTATCATCCCACAGAACCTGCCATCCTCAAGGGTTTTGTTAGAGTAGGAGCTCTCTGTCTTCTATGTTTTTCCTTCTGAGTTATGGGAAAGGAGTAAGGAAGTTCCTATTTAGGGGTCAGCCTCCTGTTGACTCATCTACCTGCCTTTAAAGATTGTTTTAGACCCTTAAGCCAATTTTGAGATTTCCCTGTGAGAGCGAATCCCCCTTGTTGCAGTGGATTGGGGCATCCCTGTATTCAAGGCTGGATGTGGGGGTAAGGAAGACCTGCTTGTGATGCGTCTCCTAACGAGCATTCACAGTGACAGTGACCTGCTGCAGAGGAAGAATATTTTTACATTAACTGTTTTGAGCTCTCTCTTATGTTGGAGGCACAGAAGCTTTATTCCACCCTTCCTGCGTCTTGTTTAAGTTTTCCCCTTTTGAATAATATTTTTTCCACTTGGAGCTGATAATCCATGTCACCTGGGAGTCAGCAGACCAAACCTTTGGAAGAGGGAAGTCTTACATCTAGGAAGATGCAGAGGAGTTACAAATTCCGTCTAAAGCAAGAGATCCCAGTAAAGTGCACTGATAGGAGAAACAAAGAAGAGACAACATAAAGGTAACAAGAACTGTGTTGCTATTGGGGGGAAGGTTACTTAAAAGTGTGAGAAGTGCCCATCTGGTACTGCCTAAGGATTTGGCTGCAGGGAGTTAAAAGTATTCAAAGAGAATTTCTGGAAAAGGTATGAAATCTGGGACTAAGTTCTGATTAAATATTGGGACAATATTATATATTCTGACCATTTCCAGTGGGAAGAGCAAGAAGGAACTAAACTGGAAGGTAAAAGAAAATTAAACTAACTTTAATCTGTAGAACTGAGGGAAGTAAGGAATTGGATGCTAGGAGTTATTCTGTGTAAATATAGGGCTTCCACTAGAAGTAGAGACTTCACTAGAAGAGGTGAGTCACAAGATTATTCTATCTATCTGCTGCCTTATTATTTATTGCTGCTAATCAATCAAATGAGAGAAAAGTGGAAGGAAGGTCAAATGATTGCCGGCACGGCTAAAACGTGAGGCAAAAGATTTTAGCCAAAAGATCTTCATTCAAAAAATCGAAGAAGGATCCATCAGAAGAAAATAGGATAAAGCATAAGCATTGGCAAGTTAAATGTAAGACATTGATAACACAGGCTAAGAAAGAATTTGAAAAGAAGTTGGCCATAAAGGCAAAAACTCATAATAAAAACATTTTAAAAATGTATCCAAAGCAGAAAGCCTGTAAGGGAGTCAGTTGGACCAGTAGATGATCGAAGGGTTAAAGGATCACTTAGGGAAGATAAGACCATCGCGGAAAGACTTGAAATCTACCTAATGTTTGGGTACTTGCCATGTACTTTAACTGGGATTGGCCACTGTTGGTAACAGGATGCTGGGCTTGATGAACCTTTGGTCTGACCCAGTATGGCATATTTTATAATCTTATGTTATTAAACAAATTCTTTGCTTTGGTGTTTACTGAATAGGATGTTGGGGAGATACCCGTTCCAGAGAAGATGAACTGAACCAAATCACGGTGAACCTGGAAGATGTGGTAGGCCAGAGTGACAAACTGAAAGGCAGTAAATCACCTGGACCAAATGGTATACACCCCAAGGTTCTGAAAGAAATTTCAGACCTATTACAATTAGGGCCAGAGTTTTTAACTTATGCCCGGGTGTAGATTTGTTTGCGCACCCCGGCGCGAACAAATCTACGCCCGATTTTATAACATGCGCACGCAGCCACGCGCATGTTATAAACTCCGGGGTCGGCACGCGCAAGGGGGGTGCACAGTTGTGCATCTTGCGTGCGCCGAGCCCAAGGGGAGCCCAGATGGCTTTCCCCGTTCCCTCCAAGGCCGCTCCGAAATCGGAGCGGCCTTGGAGGGAACTTTTTTTACGATCCCCCCCCCCCCCACCTCCCCCTTACCTTTTGTTTCCGAAGTTACGCCTGCCCAAGGCAGGTGTAACTTGCATGTGCCGGCTCGCCATCCCTGGCACAGGCAGCTGTGCTAGTGGACTTGGGACTGCTCCCCGGACCGCCCCCGAAACCCTGCCACGCCCCCTTCCCGCCCCTTTTTCGAAGCCCCGGGACACATGCGTGTCCTGGGGCTGGCCCGCACCACCAAGCCTATGCAAGATAGGCTCAGAGCACGCAGAGGCAGCTTGGGGCAGCTTTTCAGGGGTTACGCACATATTTTACCCTTTGAAAATCTGCCCCTTATTTTGTAACCTATCATTAAAATCATCCATTGTACCTGAAGACTGGAAGGTGGCCAACATAACTCAATATTTAAAAAGGGCTCCAGGGGTGATCTGGGAAACTATATGCCAGTAAGTCTGACTTCATGCTGGGAAAAATTGTGAAAACTGTTATAAAGAATAAAATCACAAAACATTTAGATAGACATGGTTTAATGAGACACAGCCAGCATGGATTTACCCAAGGGAAATCTTGCCTCACAAATCTACATTTTTTTTAAAGGAGTGAATAAACACTTATTTTCTAGGGTCTTCATGGACGCATAGCAATTGGAAGACTAAGCTGAATGGCTGATAATGTATAGCAGTTAGCAGCAGGTAACAACAGTTAGCAGTTGAAAGATCAAGCTGATTAGTGGGCTACCAGTATTTTATTTATTTACGAATTTTTAATATACCGACATTCGTAGAACACATCACGCCGGTTTACAATTAACTCAAAGAAAGGAAAATTAAATTGAACGAGGAGCGGGGAGAGGGGAGCAGACAAGAAAAGGGGAAGAAGAAATGGGACGTGAGTGAGAGAGACTGAGGGACAGCATAAAGTAGCATAAAATTTAAGTAGTATTACTTTTTATGTTTTATTTTTTTTACTTTTGATTTTATTAGTCTAATTTTTGTTTGTTATTGTCATTGATTTATGAGTCTATTTTGTATGTTACTTTTGTTAAACTGCATAGAAATTTTGATTCACGGTTTACAAATATTTTAAATAAATAAATAAATGTGGATAAAAGTGAACAAGCAGATGTGGTGTATTTGGATTTTCAGAAAGCATTCCTAAGTCCCTCCTGAGAGGCTTCTAAGAAAACTAAAAAGTCATGGGATAGAAGGTGATGTCCTTTTGGATTGCAAGCTGGTTAAAAGACAGGAAACAGAGAGTTGGATTAAATGGTCTGTTTTCACAGTGGAGTGCCTCAGGGATCTGTACTTGGTGTTATGAACCCTCCTGTAGAGGTGCTACGGGAGCTCCTTACCTCTTCCTGGAGGCTGCTCTAAGCCAGGGTCTCGCCTGCGAACTGTCCAGGATTTGCTCCAGGGCCTGGGAGGCCTCGTTGTCCTTGGGGCCTGCCTGAGGCTGCTTGTGTTTGCATGGACTTCCTGGTTTGAGCCACGCTCTTCCCTAGGGGCCGGCCCGCAGCACTTCTCCGTAGTTATAGGGCCAGCTAGGTGTGGGCCTGCCAAACTCCTCCCAGGGAGTCGCCGGTCTGCAGCCATATAAAAGGACTTCAACTTCATTCTGTCTTTGCCTTGCATCATCGTGACTTCCCTCTGGAGGCTCCTGCCTGCCAGAGCCTTTTAAGGGCTTCTGTTCTTCGTGGAGCTCCTCATCTCGTCTGCATTTATACTACGTCTTCGTGTCTTGATGTTTTGCCTAAGGTCCCTGACCATGTCCTGATGTTCCGCCATGATCTTCCTCATCCTTTTGTGTCTGCCTGCCAGGATGTTCTTCCCTGCGTCTTCTTCATGAGCTCCGGGCCTTCTGACCTGTTGGGCCTAGGAGTGGCCAACAGGTGGGACCCGTCCCTGCGCCCTGGAGCGTCTGTTCCTGCCAGCCTTGGGGGAAGCTTCGGATGACACCGGCTTCGTCACTGGAGTTTCTCCTTGCCTGGGTCTGCCTTGCACTCGTCCCGTTCCCAGTAGTGGGACAGAGTGGTCCGTGACCAGCCCATTGGGTCCACCCGTGAAGGTGGGCTGTGTAGGGCGCCCTGAGAGACAGTGCCAATGTCCTCCTGCCTTGTCTCATCCTGTTTGGATCAAGTTCCTCGTCATGCTGGTGATGCCGTTGCATCAGTCCAGTCTTGTCTGAGATGCAGTCGCATCAGTCATAGTCCTGTCTACGTGTCAAGGCCTCTGTCCGCCCTCAACTTCAGGCCAGGCCTGCTGCTCCAATGCCGATCAAGCGGCAGGTCCGAAAGGGCTCGGAACAGTCGGAGGACCGTTCCCCCTACCAACATCACATGTTGTTGGCTCTGGGAGCTTGCAGGCCTGGCAGAGGGTAAGACTGTGTTTAGCCATGCTGGAGCATGCCGTCAACCCTCGGCTCGGCCCTGGATTCGTCTGGGGTCGGGTTGAGGCCCAAGGGCACACTAAACACCCCCGTTCACAACAGAATGCAAGGCCTTTCGAGGCCGCTCTCAACACTTGGACCAATGCTTTTTAATATATTTATAAATGATCTGGTTAGGGGTACGACAAATGAGGTGATTAAATTTGCGGATGACACAAAATTATGCAGAGTAGTTAAATTTCAAGCAGATTGTGATAAATTGCAGGAAGACCTTGTGAGACTGGAAAATTGGGCATCCAAATGGCAGATGAAATTTAATGTGGATAAGTGCAAGGTGATGCATATAGGGAAAAATAACCCATGCTATAGTTACACAATGTTGGGTTCCATATTAGGTGCTACTACCCAAGAAAGAGATCTAGGTGTCATAGTGGATAACACATTGAAATCGTCGGTTCAGTATGCTGCGGCAGTCAAAAAAGCAAACAGAATATTGGGAATTATTAGAAAGGGAATGATGAATAAAACGGAAAATGTCATAATGCCTCTGTATCGCTCCATGGTGAGATCGCACCTTGAATACTGTGTACAATTCTGGTCGCCGCATCTCAAAAAAGATATAATTGCGATGGAGAAGGTACAGAGAAGGGCGACCAAAATGATAAGGGGAATGGAACAATTCCCCTATGAGGAAAGACTAAAGAGGTTAGGACTTTTTAGCTTGGAGAAGAGACGACTGAGGGGGGATATGATAGAGGTGTTTAAAATCATGAGAGGTCTAGAACGGGTAGATGTGAATCGGTTATTTACTCTTTCGGATAGTAGAAAGACTAGGGGGGCACTCCATGAAGTTAGCATGGGGCACATTTAAAACTAATCGGAGAAAGTTCTTTTTTACTCAACGCACAATTAAACTCTGGAATTTGTTGCCAGAGGATGTGGTTAGTGCAGTTTGTATAGCTGTGTTTAAAAAAGGATTGGATAAGTTCTTGGAGGAGAAGTCCATTACCTGCTATTAAGTTCACTTAGGGGCAGGGCCCTCGCGGCGCGCCTATTTTGCATAGGCCGCCGGCGCGCATAAGTCCCGGGGCTTTCGAAAAGGGGCGGGAGGGGGCATGTGCGGGGGCGTCCCCGAAACGACGTGGCGTTTAGGGGAGCGTGGCGCCGGCCCGGGGGCATGGTCGAGGCCTCTGGACCAGCCCCCGGGACCGGAGGACGGAGCGGGGCTGCCGGCAACGCGCGCAAAGTTAGTGGGGGGAGTTTAGATAGGGCCGGGGGGGTGGGTTAGGTAGGGGAAGGGAGGGGAAGGTGGGGGCAGTGCGAAGAAAAGTTCCCTCCGAGGCCGCTCCGAAATCGGAGCGGCCTCGGAGGGAACAGGCAGGCCGCGCTGGGCTCCGCGCGCGCAGGTTGCACAAATGTGCACCCCCTTGCGCGCGCCGACCCCGGATTTTATAAGATACGCGCGGCTACGTGCGTATCTTATAAAATCCAGCGTACTTTTGTTCGTGCCTGCTGCACGAACAAAAGTACGCACTCGCGCAAGTATTTAAAATCTGCCCCTTAGAGAATAGCCACTGCCATTAGCAATGGTAACATGGAATAGACTTAGTTTTTGGGTACTTGCCAGGTTCTTATGGCCTGGATTGGCCACTGTTGGAAACAGGATGCTGGGCTTGATGGACCCTTGATCTGACCCAGTATGGCATTTTCTTATGTTCTTAGGACCTTGTGAGACTGGAATATTGGGCTTTCAAATGGCAGATGAAATTTAATGTGGACAAGCTCAAGGTGATGCATATATGGAAAAATAACCCTTGCTCTAGTTACACAATGTTAAGTTCTATCTTACCACTCAGGAAAGAGATCTAGGCATCATAGTGGATAATACATTGAAATCGTCAGCTCAGTGTGCTGTAGAGGTCAAAAAAGCACACAAAGTGTTAGGAATTATTAGGAAGGAAATGGCGAATAAAACGCTGAATATCATAATGCCTCTGTCGCTCCATGGTGAGACCACACCTTGAATACTGTGTGCAATTCTGGTCACCACATCTCCAAAAAAATATATAGTTGCACTGGAGAAAGTGCAGAGAAGAGCGACCAAAATGATAAAGGGCATAGAATGGCTCCCCTATGAGGAAAGGCTAAAGAGATTAGGGCTGTTCAGTTTGGAGACGACTGGTGGGGATATGAGGTCTACAAATCATGAAAGGACTTGAACAGGTTAATTTAAATTGGTTATTTACTCTCCCAGATAATAGAACTAGGGGGCACTCCATGAAGTTAGGAAGTAGCTCATTTAAAACAAATTGAAAAAAATTATTTTTCACTCTGCACATAGTTAAGCTCTGGAATTCATTGCCAGAGAATGTGGTTATGGCAGTTTGTGCAACTGGGTTTAAAAAAAGGTTTGGATAAGTTCCTAATCAGTAAAGAATAGTAGCTTAAGATCTATTTAATGTTGGGATACTTGCCAGGTATTTGTGACTGGGATTGGCCACTGCTGGAAACAGGATGATTGGCTTAATGTGCCCTTGGTCTGACCCAGCATGGCATTTCTTATATTCTTATGTACATGTAAATATTCTTTACTATCAGTAAAGAAGTTGGAAACCATAATTCCTCTGCTGTGTGTTATTGGATGCTGAGGCTGTTTAATTATTGATGCTGGGAATTAAGGTCAGAAACAGGGCTTAATTGCAAAGAAGCAGGATATAAATCTTGGACTCAGATGAAAACAATCCGGTAGGGAGGAGATGAATAGAGACTTGGCGCAGTGGCACGGAAAGGGGCAGTCTCCTATATTTCTTTCTATGTGTCCCTGGGTGCCAAGCAAAAGATCTGTCCCGCCCAGAGGTTACATATGAGCAGTGGCGTAGCTGCCCACCCAGTTTGGACCCAGGCCCACCCAACTGGAACCGGAAGTGGAGCACCAGACCTGCAAGGCTGTCACTGGATCCCATCTCCGCGCGGCGAAGAGGAGGACCCAGGGCCGGCGCACCATTCCGTGCATTTGCAGGGCACACATGGGGAAGCGATCCTGCGGCGAATGGCCCACCGATCTTCCAATTTTTTGGGGGGAGGGAGCAGAAGCGCAGCACTCAGCTTCCGCTTCCTTCCCATCCCCCCCCCAAAGCAGGAAGATCGGTGGGCCATACGGCCAAAAGATAGCAGGAGGCCGGTGGCAGCAGGAGAGGCCAACTGATCTTCCTGCTTGGGAGGGGGAGGAAGCGGAAGCTGTGCGCGGGCTTGAATGTGTATGTGGGGGTGAGAATGGGAGCTTGGGTGTGTGTGTGTGTTTGTGAGAATGGGAGCTTGAATGTAAGTATGTGTGGGTGAGAACAGAAGCCTGGGTTTGTGTGTGAGTGAGAATGGAAGCTTGAATATGTAGGTGAGAATTGGAGCCTGGGTTTGTGTGTGGGTGAGAATGGGAGCTTGAGTGTGGGTGTATATATGGGTAAGAATGGGAGCCTGGGTTTGTGTATGGGTGAGAATGGAAGCTTGAATATGTGGGTAAGAATGGGTGCTTGAATGTGTGTATGTGTGGGTGAGAATGGGAGTCTGGGTTTGTGAGAGGGTGCGAATGGGAGCTTGAATATGTGTATGTGTGGGTGTGAATGGGAGTCTGGGTTTGTGTGTGTGGGTGAGAATGGATGCTTGAATGTGTGTATGTGTGGGTGAGAATAGAATAGGAGCTTAAATATGTGTATGTGTGGGTGAGAATGGGAGTCTGGGTGAAAATGGGAGTCTGGGTTTGTGTGTGTGGGTGAGAATGAATGCTTGAATGTGTGTATGTGTGGGTGTGAATGGGAACTTGAATATGTGTATGAGTGGGTGAGAATAGGTGCCTGGATGTGCGTCTTTGTGTGCATAAGAATGTAAGCCTGGGGAGGGGTGAGAAAGTGAGAGCTTGTAGGTGTGTCTGCAGAGAATATGAGCTTGTGTTTGGGGGGGGGGGGGAAAGCATATGAGAGTGAGAGCTTGAGTGTGTGAGGGAGTCTGTGAGAGAAAGCGTGTATGTGTGTGTAAGGAAAGAAGACAGTAGTAGAAGAAAGACACTGAAAAGGAAGTAGGAAATGAGCGACAAGGAAAAAATAGGAAAAATAGACCAGGACCAACTGATTAGAAAAATACAAAGATCAGATAACAAAAGTTTAAAAAAAAAATTATTTTGAGATGTTAGATATGCCATCTTTGGGAATGTGCATTTCTGCTACTGTGTAATTTCTCTGTAGTAGTAGTCCAGCTTGTTCTGTTATTCCCGTAGGTGATGTATTAATGTTTTAGGGCCTGGTGTAGTATTTGCATTGCTGCTTTTTCATAAGGTTGCTGTTATTTAAATCCTGAGAGTCAGTGCTGTGACTGTATGGAAAGGTTCTAGATGCCTCTTTCTTTGCAAGAGTGTGTGTAGCTTCACAAAATAGCAGTGCAGGGTTATTTTTTGCTGAGATGACACCAGAATTTGAATTTTTTTTTTCATGTTAGTTGTAATGTGAATTGCCCTAGCTCTGCGCTGCACCTGTTCTGATGATTAATTTATATTTTATTGTATTTATGAAGATTTCTGGTGTTCTGCAAAGATGATTCATGAAAGAATACATTAATTTTTGTTACATGATTGGATGTGATTTTTTTGTACTTGTGCATTTATAAACTGCAATAAATATAAAAAATTCTGATTAATAAGGAATTTTTAATGCTGGTAAGTGCTTGAAATAATTGAGGTAAAATGTTTTAAAGTTTCATGCATGATGCATAAAGGCTGTTGCAAATTACTTAGAAAGCCATTCTAGGATGCAATATATGGTATTATTTATCAATAAGCAAACAACCAGTAGGTCTCAGACCTGCATGTCTACAGCCCACTCAAAAAATCAATTCTGGCTACGCCACTGCATATGAGTAGTAAGAGCCTGCTGGGACAAATACAACAGAATGGCCTGCTAGCAGGAAAAAAAAGTTTTAGTATTTTACCCCTTCTTGTCTCTGGAAGCAAAGGAAAATTGGCCCGAAAACTACCAGGTAACCAACACGGGACAAGGCTGTAAGTAAGGGAAGGGCCAGGAAACGTGCAGCTCTTACGTCGGCCGCATCACCTCTCTGCCCCACCCCCTCACCTCACTCTGAGCCCAGCGCCCGCGCTAGTCCCGCCCCCTCGCGGACACGTGACTCCACGACGGCCTCTGGACCCCGCCCCCTGCCGTTTGCCTCCGTCTAATCGCTGCTTTGTGCTTCCTCCTGTGCCGGTTCCCGCGGTGGTCGTAGTTCTTGCGGTTTCGCGCCGGCAATGGCGAAGTCGGGTGCCGAGCTGCAGGCTTATCTCTACTGCCTGGTTAGTCGGCGGCTGGGAAAGCCCGTGCTGAGGCCTAGCCGGCCGCTGGTCCTGGCGGACAAGGTGGCGAACCGGAAAGCGCGGCTGGGAGGTGAGAGCCCTTTCCGTTCATCCTGACTCTGGAGCAGGCTTGGACCTTATTGCACACAAAGTCTTTCCCTGGGGCGGCTCCGGTTTTTGTTCCTGAGGCCTCTGAAGTCGTGCAAGCCGCGTAGGCTGTAGTTGGGCTGGATTTCATTTTCAGTTGTTGAAACGCAGCCCCTATCGGTGCTAATGTGGTGACTCTAAGATGCATTGTTTTTATTCCATACCTTTCCTCTCATTTAAAATATATTCTTGCTTGGAACTTTGGATCTATGATGAAAACAATGTGGGTCTGACACTGATTTTGACACCAGTAATTTTATGATGGCCCTTTTTATCATTCTTTTCATTACATGAACCTCAGTTTCTCGAAAAGCAATTTTTTTTTTCTTCAGTAAAAGATAACATTCTCATTTGTAAATCAACAGGTCGGAAGGTCTGGCGAGATGAGGGGCTAGGTAGCTGATACAGGGGAGGGATAGTGGAATTGAAGGGAGGGAAGGGGTTCCAGGGCTGAGAGCTCAAGTGGTGAGCCTGAGAAAAGAGACAGGAAAGGGAGATTGGGGCTGAGAGGTCGGGTGGGGAACTGAGAGGAGAACTTATAGTAGCAGTTGTTCCCAAACTGCGGGTCATGACCCTAAATGGGGTGGCTAAATTAGTTGCTGGAGTAAAGAGAAACAGGACTGCACCCCTCCCAGAGTCGACTTCCATTCCAACCCACAACTAGAGCTGCAGTGAATGTGAGTCAGAGGAATGTGACCCCCATCCCCCAACATAAACACACAGGCTTCCTGTTAGATTGGACACTTGTGCAGGGCATCTGGGGCCTATCCACATGGGATGGTTGTTGGGGGGGAGGAAGGGATGGGGAGATTGGAGGTCTGTTATTTTGTTTTGGTCATTGATTGGGGTTGTGAATTTTCAAGTGTTAAAATAGGGTCATTTTGTATGGGGAAACTGGTTTACAGTGAAGGGAGGTGGGTTGTGAAGAGAGATTAGTAGAGGGGTCTGGGATAGAGGAGAAAGCTCGGGGATGGGTAGGTGAGTTTGGGGGAGTGCAGTGGAAGTTCTGAGAAGAGAGTGTAAGAGAGGGGAGAACATGGAGTAAAAATCTTTATATTGCTTGGGGAGGGTGGGTAACTGAGAATGAAAAGTGACAGGCTGATGCAGTATTGGCTTGTGAAAAATGGGCGCTCATGATTGAGCGCCTGCTTTCCTAATGCGTGCCCACCTACCTCTCCTGGGCATGCGATGCAATAGGGTAATGAGCTGCCGCATGAAAAAGGAGACGCTAGGGGAAACTGTGCATCCCTAGCGCCTCCTCAGCATTGGGTGCCCAGGAGATGTGGCAGTTAGCATCCGTTTTCTCCAGCTGCTGGCACAATATACACGCATGATATAAACGGCCTGGACCATGTATATTGTGCTTCCAGAATTTTTTTTTTTTCCCAAGACTTTATTTTTGGCACGATGCTACTTTCTGTGGATCCTCCATCTTTGTATCGCAACAATATGAATAGGAGGAACCACAGAAAGCAGGATTTTTGTTTTTTTGGTTGAGCCCTTGACCGTGGCATGTCTTATTGCCAGCTCTCGGGCCGGAGTTAAATTTGCCACATTACAATGGGTGCATTGGCCGCGTGGGAATAGCTAATAGCCTCATCTACATGGAATTTACATGTGATGAGCGCCATTAGCTATGCACTGGTTTGGATGCGAGGTTTGGACGTGCTGATCCCGGTATTGCATCGGGCATAAGTCTTGCTCATCCAACCGCACATTTAGCGATGCGTTGACCTGACCTGACCTGCGTTGACCTGAGTGCCAGTGTTCAGAGTAGTTAAATCACAAGCAGATTGTGATAAATTGCAGGAAGACCTTGTGAGACTGGAAAATTGGGCATCCAAATGGCAGATGAAATTTAATGTGGATAAGTGCAAGGTGATGCATATAGGGAAAAATAACCCTTGCTGTAGTTACACAATGTTGGGTTCCATATTAGGTGCTACAACCCAAGAAAGAGATCTAGGCATCATAGTGGATAACACATTGAAATCGTCGGTTCAGTGTGCTGCGGCAGTCAAAAAAGCAAACAATGTTGGGAATTATTAGAAAGGGAATGGTGAATAAAACGGAAAATGTCATAATGCCTCTGTATCGCTCCATGGTGAGACCGCACCTTGAATACTGTGTACAATTCTGGTCGCCGCATCTCAAAAAAGATATAATTGCGATGGAGAAGATACAGAGAAGGGCTACCAAAATGATAAGGGGAATGGAACAACTCCCCTATGAGGAAAGACTAAAGAGGTTAGGACTTTTCAGCTTGGAGAAGAGATGACTGAGGGGGGTGGGGGGATATGATAGAGGTGTTTAAAATCATGAGAGGTCTAGAACGGGTAGATGTGAATCAGTTATTTACTCTTTCGGATAGTAGAAAGACTAGGGGGCACTCCATGAAGTTAGCATGGGGCACATTTAAAACTAATCGGAGAAAGTTCTTTTTTACTCAACGCACAATTAAACTCTGGAATTTGTTGCCAGAGGATGTGGTTAGTGCAGTTAGTATAGCTGTGTTTAAAAAAGGGTTGGATAAGTTATTGGAGGAGAAGTCCATTACCTGCTATTAAGTTCACTTAGAGAATAGCCACTGCCATTAGCAATGGTAACATGGAATAGACTTAGTTTTTGGGTACTTGCCAGGTTCTTATGGCCTGGATTGGCCACTGTTGGAAACAGGATGCTGGGCTTGATGGACCCTTGGTCTGACCCAGTATGGCATGTTCTTATGTTCTTAATGCATCGGACTGTGAGAGGGAGCCACGTTGGGAGTAAGTAGAGCTATTAGCTGGTTACATTTTTCAGGACAGGCTGATCTAGTCCTGCATTTATCCCATTGCATGCATTAAGCATTTTCCTTAAGAAAAATAGATGTTCAAGTCCCTGCATGATATGTTAAATAATAAATAAATATTCATTAAGTAAAACCAGGATAGCGATGTGTCCTGGAAAAATCAGCCAGTTGGTAACCCTGGATATGAGGCTAAGAAGCTCAGCAGGTTGTTGACCGCCATATTTCTTTTTCAGAGGCTACATGTCTCACTGAAATGTCACTGATGATGGCATGCTGGAAGCAGAACAATTTCAGCGATGCAGCTTGTGTCAAAGAAATCCAGTCTTTCTTTGATTGTAATGCTAAAGCCCAGGTAATGAAGACATCTTTGGTAATCTTTCATATGAACTGGAGAGAAAAAATTATGAAAGGGACCCTGTCGGGATTGGTGAAATAGGAATTTGTAGATTTTTAAGAAGTTAATCATTATCCTTGTTGTATTGGTTGCATCTAGTTAATTATGCATACATTTGTTTTTATATCTGAAGCCTTGTTTTATTTTTAACTCTGTAAACTGTAAATTTCAGTACTCTGTTGCACACAGTTTACAACCACACAGGCCAATACAGTAAAGTGCGGCCGCGGTTACCCTGCTTCTAACCCCTTATACTCACAATTTGGCCGCGTTAGTCCAACCCGCGATTCACTATCCCTTTTAACCCATTCTTACCGCCTCTTTAAATCAACGAGTAACCCCTTCCACCCGCGGCATGTATATGAGATGTAAATGATCGGATTAGCTATTCCCTCCCATACAGTAACGCGCGCCCCGACTATCGCCTTTTTAACCTGCAGTTTAGCCGCGCGTTTAACCTGCTAATTTACCACCTTACCCCTGCGTTAGAGGCAGGGGTAAGGGTAGGCGGCAAACTTTCCCCCAGTCCTCGCTCACCTGCCCTGGCCGCGTCCATGGGTGCCGGTCTCCGGGGCAGTCCTCTTTACCCTCCTCCTGAAGCAACGAAAAGCGAAAAAAGCAAAATTTGGGCGCTCAAGCAGCCGGCAGCGATCCCCTCGCGACACGACAGCAAAGTTAAACTTACTTTTCCCCGCAGCCCTCCCCCGGAGACGGACCGCGGCCCCCCTGCCTCCCAGGGGCAGCCGGCGGCGAAGACGGATGCCACGATCGCTCCCGGGTGGCTTCCTTACCAAAGCGCGGCCTCTCCTCTGCAGCTTCTCCGCCCTTCCGCCGTGACGTCCATTCGGGCCAGCAAAGCGCCGAACGGACGCTTTGCTGGCCCGTGACGTGACGGGCGCACGTCACGGCGTACGCCCGTTCGTGCGCTTTGCTGGCTTGGGGGCCCGAATGGACGTCATTTGAAATGACATTTGAAATGACAGGTACCAGCGCACCCAGGATACTGTATAGGCGCTGTATAAAGCACCTATACAGTAAAATGGGTTGCGCAGGCCTAACGCCTCACGGACGCTTCTTGGACGCGGCTTGCATTTACAAGCTATTTAAATACAGTATCGAGCGGTAGGTGAGCCGGACTGTGCGTGCGGCAAACGTGGGTACGCACGGCACTAATGCAGCTCTTCCTACCGCTCTTTACTGTATCGGCCCGACAATGAGGAAGAAAATATATCTACATTATCAAAGTAAGGAGATTGGCCTATTGTGCTGCACCAGTTCTTTAAAACTGCTGCAGAATCTGTTGATTTAAATTCCATATCTTTGTTGCTGCACCAGGGTTATATACACATGCTACTGAGCATACTCTGGCTCTTAATGGCTCTTAAAATGCTGACCAATCGATATAATTTATTTAATGACGTCATGTGATTTAGAAAGAAACATGATACTCGTGGTTGCCTAATGTTGGGTTTTCAGGATATACACATTGAATATGGATGAGATTTGCACACAATCTCATGCATATTCATTGTGGATATCCTGAAAAACAGGCCTGCTTGTGGCTATCCCGTCAATAGCATGGCTGAATTAGCCATGCTGTCTGGGAGCGTCGATGCGACCGGGAAGTAGGCGGAGTTTCGTAGATAGCAGAATGAATTAGCCATGCGATCCCTCCCACCTCCCTAGAACTACTCTACACCTTTATTGCCATACATCTCGCTTGGTTACGAAGAGACTGAGGAGAGAAACGGATTTGCGCGGGAAGACGACTGCGCAGTCGCATAGAGTTAAAAACTCTGTCACTACCTGAGAGAAAATCCACCTACTTCCTGGTCGCGTCGACACTCTCAGACAGCATGGCTAATTCATCCTGCTATCTACGGAAACCCCGTTTTACGGTAAGCAAACTTGCTTTTTTGAGGATTGGAGTTGGCCACCCCTGTTTTGCTATCTAGTTTGAATACTTTCCTGTAACTAGAGGAAATTATTTGCATAGAGCACGGGTGCTCAGACTGGCCCTCTGGTCACTCCTCTTGTAATTTCTCAGAGGCACAACTGAAAAGGAGCATTCCTATCAAGTTTTGTTTCTCGCGCGAATCAGTTTCTCTCCTCGGTCTCTTCTTTCCTTTTTTTTTTTTTTTTTAGGGGGGAGGAGTGGGTGTCATTTTCTCCTTTTGGTGTTCTGCTGGTCCCTCTCGCCTCCTTAGGCAGCATCCCAGGTGACTTAAGGAGCCATGTACCTTCAGCATTGTAATGTAGTGGCAGCTGTCCTCTCTCGCGATTTGTGATAAATGGACAAAAAGCAAAGGAAATCGAGAAATAACACCAGAAGAAAGAACAAATGATCATAGAAAAGTATTTTGAACCATACAGATAGCAGAATTTAAAGTTAAGCAGGGCTTGGTAGCCTATAGCAACATTTTTATGTAGGCCTAGTCTGTGTGTGCGCCATTGGCCCAGTGACCAACAATGTTTATACTGAAGAAGTGGGGCCATGCGTGAATGGTGCCCATGCTATGGTTAAAGAGGGCTTAGAACTGTAGTATTACTTTCAGTAATAGCGTTTTGTGGGTTGAGCAGCATTTTTTTTTTTTTTTTTAATTTATTTGGATTTTAGGTGAAATCCAGCACCGGTTTGGTAATTTTGTTTCTAGAATGTTCTTGTAGTATGCTGTAATAGCTGAGTAAATCACTCTTAATGTTACATTAGAAACTATTATGTGTCTTCGTTGTTTCTTTCAGGCAGAGCACAGGGCTACAAGATTAAGTGAGTCAGGACGCCTACCACCAAAACAAGTTAACAAACTGCTGAAGATGTTTCCAAACATCCGCCATGAGATTTAAAGAAGCAATGTGATTGTTCTGCAGGCACGTCCTGGACATGTTTGGAAAGTAGCAGGAGACGAAGTGCTACAGCAGACTGTGGCTTAAGTATTGCTGCAGACTGCCCCCATAATGCTGCTGGGCCTGTCTCTGCAGCTATTTCAGAGAAACTGACTTGTTAAGAAAATATAATGGGAAAGAAAGGGTGTTTACTGAAGAATTTCAGTCCTATGGGACAAGATGTAATAGCTTGGCTTCTTCTGGGAACAGTAATGTCTCCTACTAAAATTCTGTTTGCCACTTATTTTGAAGAAGAAATCTTGAATCCTAACAAAGAAATCTCCCTTTCTTTCTTTTGTTCTGGCTTGAATGACAGATTCTTGAATCATCACTTCGGTTCCTCCCCCTGACAGATGTGATGTAGGAAGTGTACTAGAAAACAAAACTCACAGATGTGTGAGGGTAGTACAGCCTTGTCTGATGGGTAGCAAGCCCAAATCAATATCTCTTCTGAGCTGAGTGGTATAGAGTTTGGGAGTGAGCATTTTAATTCTGTGCGTGCTTTTACTTAATGACAAATGGTAGGATGTGGCTTTTGCTCTTATTGTCTCTTACCTCTAAGCTGCATGGGGGGTCTGCAAAACACCTGTCCATCTGCTGGGAACATTCCAGCCATTTTATGGTTTGAATCGCATGGGGCCCTTTGCAATTCAGACCGCAAGACAGCTGGAGTGGGCCCAGAGGTGAGATGGGTGTCGGCAGGCCGCTGCACAGTTTAAAGGGACCATTCATGTTACTTGCATAGGCTTATTCTGGCCATTTATATGTGACATCTCAAAGTCAGACATCTTAGGTCTCATCCTGTTGTAGTGAAACTGTTACAGATTAATGATGAGCATTTGAAAGCCATCTGAGGGGTTTCAACACCAGGAATAAATGTATTTTAAGTTGATAGAATGTTGATTGGGTACCTAAGAGATAATGATAAAAGTAAAAACCTTGAGATGGGTTCCTTTTTGTTTCGTAAAGACTCGAGAAAATGTTTCGAGCCATATAAAAAATAAAGCAAGAATAGATGTGAGAGTTTGAGATCTTGCAGAAGCTGATGCCAGTGTAACCCCGCTTGTAAAGAGAAGGCCATAACATGAGACAAGGTAGAGGATGAATTAGGAGAAAATGTGCCGAGAGGATTTTCAGTTGTAGCTCTAGACCAGGAATTGCAAGATACAATGAGATGAGGCAGTAGATTCAGCAGTCATTACCTTGAGGAAGAGGTGGAACAATAGTTGATCTGCTGTTTCACATGAACTTTTAAAGGCTTGAGAGAACATAATGGGAAACCAGTGAGGAAACATTGGAAAAGTCTAATCAATAAAGAAACTGAGCAAGGTTTTGAAGGTCAGCTACCTGTGGATTTGTAAGATATGTGAAATCAAATCAATATGTTTCATCAGTGGTGCAACATCAAAAAAGACAAGCTAATGTCCAGAATAACTCCTAGATTGTAGATATAAACAAGGGAGCAGCATTACTGATGAAATGAGAGCTTTTTTTTTTTTTTTAGTATCTTATTATATTGGGAATGCCATATATGTGATGTGATGATACGTAAAGGGGATTCATAGCATGTGCCAAAAATACAGGCCTGACTTACATGCACAAACCATTTTCTCTACAGTTAACCTCATACAAACTCAATAATAATTCTGCTGATGGTAACATTGTCATAGCCATCATAATTTAAGGATGGAGGAGCAGTGAAGTGTTAGATGTGGGGTTTGGGATCATTTACTTAGTAACCGGATAGAGACATGTCCAGTTGCTGTGCTGAGCAGGGTGTCTAAATGTTTTCTAGGGTGCTGCTCCTTAGCTAGGCTGAAGAACTTTGTAATGTCCTTCCCATCACCAAGTTCTGCTGTAGGTTTTCTCCATAAGTAGGGTTTCTAAAATAAGCTCATTTTTATTTTTTATTGTAAATGAGTTTCAGGTTGTAGGTGCTCATCCTCTCTGAGAGAAAGCCACTCAGGCAGAAAACCTATCAAGCCCAGGCAATCTAAAATAGATTTCCAAGATGTGCACTGAAATCCAAAAATATATACCACCATACATTTTACAGTGCTACAGAATTTGCATAGAAAATGGAGAATCCACCAAAAGCCTTAGTGGCAATGTGTTCCCAAGCCCAGCTTCCGCTCCTCAGGCTGGCTAGGTGATTGCAGAGGCAGAATTCTAATGCAGGGGTGGAAAATCCTGGTCCCTGACAGCCACAAACTGGTTGGGATTTCAGATGAGAGGGGTAACGGTGGTGGGGGCCGCTTGGCAATAGTGATCATAATATGATCAAATTTGAATTAATGTCTGGAAGGGGGATAGTACATAAATCCACGGCTCTACCGCTAAACTTTCAAAAGGGAAATTTTGACAAAATGAGAAAAATAGAAAAAAAACTGAAAGGTGCAGCTACAAAGATAAAAAGTGTGCAACAGGCAAGGACATTGTTAAAAAAAACAAAACAAAAAAAAAACCATCCTTAAAGCACAGATCAGGTTTATTCCATGCATTAAGAAAGATGGAATGAAGGCAAAACGATTACTGGCATGGTTAAAAGGTGAGGTGAGAGGCTATTTTAGCTAAAATCTTCATTCAAAAATTGGAAGAAGGATCCATCAGAAGAAAATAGGATAAAGCATAAGCGTTGGCAAGTTAAATTTAAGACACTGATACGACAGGCTAAGAAAAAATTTGAAAATAAGTTTGCCACAGAGGCAAAAACTCACAAAAACTTTTAAAATATGTCCGAAGCAGAAAGCCTGTAAGGGAGTCAGTTGGACCGTTGGATGATCAAAGGGTTAAAGGGGCACTTAGAGAAGATAAGGCCATTGTAGAAAGATTAAATGATTTCTTTGCTTCAGTGTTTACTGAAGAGGATATTGGAAATATACCCGTTCCGGAGAAGGTTGATTCAGATCAACTGAACCAAATCACAGTGAACCTGGAAGATGTGATAGGCCTGATTGACAAACTAAAGAGTTGTAAATCACCTGGACCAGGTGGTATACACCCCAGGGTTCTGAAAACTAAAAAATGAAATTTCAGACCTATTAGTAAAAATTTGTAAACTATCATTAAAATCATCCAATGTACCTGAAGATTGGAAGATGGCCAATGTTATCCCGATATTTAAAAAGGGACCCAGGGGTGATCCAGGAAATTATAGACTGGTGCGCCTGACTTCAGTGCTGGGAAAAATCGTGGAAACTGTTATAAAAAATAAAATCACAAAACATCCAGATAGACACGTTTGATGGGACACACCCAGCATGGATTTACCCAAGGGAAGTCTTGCCTCACAAATTTCCTAAATTTTTTTGAAGGGGTGAATAAATATGTTGACAAAGGTGAACCAGTAGATGTGTTGTATTTGGATTTTCAGAAGGCGTTCGACAAAGTCCCGCATGAGAGGCTTCTAAGAGAACTAAAAAGTCATGGGATAGGAGGCGATGTCTTTTGTGGATTGCAAGCTGGTTAAGAGTAGGATTAAATGATCAGTTTTCACAGTGGAAAAAGGTAAACAGTTGTAGATGGGGAGTGCCTCAGGGATCTGTACTTGGACCTGTGCTTTTTAATATATTTATAAATGATATGACGGGGGGCAGAGCAAGATGGCCGCTACACACTAGGTCGGTGAGGAACGCCAAGGCAAGGCTGGTCGTTTTCTTCTTCTTAAATTGCCTAATATGCCCCATACGAAAAGAAAAGGGAGACTGAGGGGGGTGGACGATAGCTTACCCCCCTTAGAGCCCTCACAGCCGCGAATCGACGGTTTCTTCGCCGGGTCCACAGCCTCGACGCCGGTGAGACAGGTCGCTGGAACGGAGACGCTGGAGCAAGCGCACTCACCCTTGACCCTGGATATCTCGCTAAGTCCCGGCGAGCCGAAGCGGCTCGCACCCTCAAACAACAACGGTGTGGTACCGAGCAGTCCGGTCGCAGCAGAGGCTCCCCAGATGGTGAATCTGGGTGGAACAAGTGGGGCGACTCGAGGTGGTGAGGACATCGGAGCAGGAAAGGAGAAGGCCAGCCTGGGGAAAACTACAGAGGCGGCTGCTTCCAGCCCGATGGAAGGTCGACATCTGGGAGAGGAGATCTCCTTACTGCAAGGAGCCACCAGGAGGGAGCAAGGTAATATGGAGGAGGGAGAAAACCATTTGAGGGCAATGACTGCTGGTCTTGGGATACCTACATCAACAAATATAACATTGGAAGGGATATGGGCAGCTCTGAAATCAATAGAAACATCTATTAAATCTCTCTCCCAAATAACTTTGGATACAAGAGAACAAACTGTTACTAATAATAATTTGATAAGATCATTTAATGAAAAAATGGACGGTGTGGAAAGGAGAGTGGAGTCCATAGAGAAAATTCAACAGAAGCTGATAACTTCTGAAAAGATTGCAAATAAAAGATTAGAGGGAATAGAGAACTCTTTAAGAGCTCACAATTTGAGAGTTCTTAACTTTCCTGTTCAATATCTAACATCCCTTCTTGATATGTTTAAGATTTATATGCATCGCATATTAAAGATTCCAGAAGCAGCAACTCCTGCTATCGTAAAGGCTTACTACTTACAGCAAAGGGAAACTACAGAGCAAGCCGTAGCTGGGCCTCTAATGGAAAATCTGGACTTAACAAATTTTTTGGAAACTTCATTGGACTCTGAGATCAAAATAAGGAACCCTCTTCTTATTTCATTTGCTTTCCTGTCTGAAAGAAATTATGTTCTAAAATTATTTCTAAGAAATAGGCAGGTATCCTTTTTTGGTCATCCTATTTGGATTTACCCTGATGTTATTAAAGTAACTCAGGTGAGACGTAAGGAATTTTTACAAATGAGATCTGAGGTATTACAACTTGGAGCGAGCTTTGTGTTAAAATATCCAGCAAAATGCTGTATAAGATATAGGAACGTACAATATGTATATTTAGAACCAGACCAGCTCAGAACCTTTTTACGGTCATTATCCCTGGAGAATCCTATTACTGCTTCTGCGTAATAGAAATAAGGTTGTGTACTAGTGTGTAGCCACCAGATTTGTAACATTGAATTTGCTTATATGATGCTCCCTTTTTTCTTTCCTCCGTCCCCCTTAAAATTCTTATAATTTTGTTGTTGGTCATTATGTACTTAATTCTTATATTTCATTTATCTTGAATTATAAACCTTGTATGACAACTTCTTTACTGTACAAGTTTGATGTCTTGGGTATATTTTCAAAAATTTGGAAAATAAATGATATGGAAAGAGGTACTATGAGTGAAGTGAACAGATTTGCAGATGACACAAAATTATGCAAAGTAGTTAAATCTCAAGCGGATTGTGATGAATTGCGGGAGGATCTTGCGAAACTGGAAGATTGGGCTTCCAAATGGCAGATGAAATTTAACATAGGCAAGTGCAAAGTGATGCATATAGGGGAAAAAATCCTTGCTGTAGTTACACAATATTAGGTTCTTCTTTAGGAGTTATCCAGGAAAGAGTTCTAGGCGTCGTAGTGGATAATACATTGAAATTGTCTGCCCAGTGTGCTGTGGCGATCAAAAAAGCAAAAAATGTTAGGAATTATTAGGAAGGAAATGGAAAATAAACAGAGGATGTCATAATGCCTCTATCGCTCCATGGTGAGACCGCACCTTGAATACTGTGTGCAGTTCTGGTCACCGCATCTCAAAAAGGATATAGCTGCACTGGAGAAAGTGCAGAGAAGGGTGACCAAAATAAGGGGCATGGAACGGCTGTCTTATGAGGGAAGGCTAAAGAAGTTAAGGCTGTTCAGTTTGGAGAAGAGACAATTGACAAGAAAGTTGGTATATTAAAGCCTTAAATAAATAAAATAAATAAATATGATAGAAGTCTACAAAATCTTGAAAGGACTTGAACAAGTTAATGTAAATCGGTTATTTACTCTCAGATGATAGAAGGATCAGGGGGCACTCCATGTAGTTAGCAAGTAGCTCATTTAAAACAAATTGAAGAAACTTATTTTTTATTCAGCACATGCATGTTGATGGCCCTATTAGGTATGCGCGTGGGATACAGAAAGTAAAATGTGCAGCCAAGCCGCACATTTTACTTTAAGAAATTAGCGCCCAAAGGTCGGCACTAATTTCTTCTGGCGCTGGGAAAGTGCACAGAAAAGCAGTAAAAACTGCTTTTCTGTCCCAAAAAGTAAAAAAAAAAATTTGAATTCAGCCCGCGGCTGTCGGGCCGAAAACCGGACGCTCAATTTTGCCGGCGTCCGGTTTCCGAGCCCGTGGCTGTCAGCAGGCTCGAGAACTGACACCGGCAAAATTGAGCGTCGGCTGTCAAACCCGCTGACAACCGCCGCTCCTGTCAAAAAGGAGGCGCTAGGGACGCGCTAGTGTCCCTAGTGCCTCCTTTTACCCGGATCTACCGCGTCACCTAATTTAAATAGAGAATCGTGTGCACCGGCAAAGGGCCGGTGCGCGCGCTGGGAGAGCAGGCGTTCGTCCGCTCTCCCGCAGACTTTACTGTATGGGCCCGATAGTTAAGCTCTGGAATTCATAGCTAGAGGTGTGGTTACAGCAGTTAGTGTAACTGGGTTTAAAAAAGGTTTGGATAAGTTCCTAGAGGATAAATCCATAAACTGTTATAATGGTAATTAATAAGCAATAGTAGCTTGTAATCAGTCTAATGATTGAGTAATTGCCAGGTACTTGTGATTTGAATTGGCCACTGTTGGAAACAGGATGCTGGGCTTGACGGACCCTTGGTCTGAGCCAGTATGGCATGTTCTTATAATATGCCTTTGACTATACATTAGAGATTTGCATGCATACTGCCTCATTTATATGTAGGGTTGTCCTGAAAACCTGACTGGTTTATGGCCCTTGAGCGCTTGAGTTACTCACCTCCATTTGGGTAACAAATGGTTCCTCAGAGATTGTGAGTTAAGATACTTTTCATACAGCAGCAGACTAACCAGATGTTCTTGTATCTCCTCGGATAGACCACGTCTGCTAAAAATGATGAAAGTGAAGAAAATCCTGTAAAATGAAAAAAATACTTTGAAAAAATGTTTTCTTTCAGGCAGTTGGCTTTCAAAAATGACTGCTGTGAGTTTCTTCATTTTGCTTTTACCAGACAAAGGTTTTTCTTCATAAATGCATGGATAGGAGGGAAAGTGATCAATGAAAATAAAGTTGTAAAGATTTATGTGCACAGCCAGGAACTGCAATTAGAAAAGACCTTCGGTCCTTCCCATTTGTAGAAAGAATTTTCTTACAACCACGCTATGTTGTCTGACAAATCAGTGTTGGATTTTTTTAACTGTAAGATTATTTGAACTAATTCTCACCTAAGGCTGTTTTGAATGTTCAGATTTAATCCAACATGATTCTGTGCCAGATTTCTCAATATAGGAAGTATTTAATAATGCCAAGTCCCCCTCACAAACCTGACTGTTTGGCACCAGGGCTCTTAATCAGTGTCTGTGTGATGCTGGAGCAGAGGGTACGTTCCTTCATTACACAGCATGGCATTGTGTGTTTGAAGCTTCACAGACTTGCACTTGGTTGCTTATAAGTACAGTCT
Source organism: Rhinatrema bivittatum (assembly GCF_901001135.1). NCBI lineage: Eukaryota > Metazoa > Chordata > Amphibia > Gymnophiona > Rhinatrematidae > Rhinatrema > Rhinatrema bivittatum. Next base: position 116,607,631 of record NC_042621.1, read on the forward strand.
GTGGCAAGGTGGGGTTTCTAGGCTTAACTCAACCTTTTAGACTTCCAAGGTAGGTAAATGAAAAATATATTAGAACTGAGGTGCAAGAGCTGTTCAATGTGTTTATAAAAGGTTTCTAGTAGATGTGAATCTGTTATTTACTCTTTCTGATAATAGAAAAACTAGGGGGCACTCCATGAAGTTAGCATGTGGCACATTTAAAACTAATTGGAGAAAGTTCTTCTTCACTCAGCGCACAATTAAACTCTGGAATTTGTTGCCAGAGGATGTGGTTAGTGCAGTTAGTACAGCTGTGTTTAAAAAAGGATTGGATAAGTTCTTGGAGGAGAAGTCCATTACCTGCTATTAATTAAGTTAACTTAGAAATTAGCCATTGCTATTACTAGCAACAGTTACATGGAATAGACTTAGTTTTTGGGTACTTGCCAGGTTCTTATGGCCTGGATTGGCCACTGTTGGAAACAGGATGCTGGGCTTGATGGACCCTTGGTCTGACCCAGTATGGCATGCTCTTAAATATTAGATTATTCCTGATGAGGATTGCACAGCTAACGGTCTGGATCTCTGGGCACTGAAATTGATTAATAAACATGATCCACTTTTCTTATGTTGGAGAACTGAGCCCCGATTCTATAGTTATCTGCCACAATGATATTTTATAACTGAGCTAAAGAAAACAAAGCATAATAAATTACTGCATATTCCTGTTCATACCCAGATCAGTCCAGACACATTTTTTTTGCATCCCTACCACCAGATGGAGGCAGAGAACAAAACTTTGAGGCACTGCTACATAACCGTGAATGCCACCTGCAGTCCCTCAGTATTTCTTTGTCTCCAGTAGATGCTAGAGATGCAAACCTGCAGTCCAAAGATTAAAAAAAGACGTTTTAGTCGTGGAGGCTCCCTAAGATGTTAGGCTCCTTTTGTGGAACATCCCTCCCAGGTGGAGCTGGGCAACTGGGAGGTTGGAAACCCCTGTCTGGTGTTTGCCCACGGCATTCCAGAGGACCTGAAAGCCAGGGAACTGGCTCCCTTGAGGCCTCTGAGGTCTCCACTGCGAGCCGGTGGCCTGTCCAGGGAAGTACCCCCTTTATTTTGTCTAAGTTAAAAAAAAAATCAGACAAAAGGAAACAGGAAGTGAGTCCAGGATATGGCAGTGAGGGAGCCTGGGACGGCGGGAGCTGTTGGCACTGGTAGGTAGGGAGAGTATGGTGCTTGTTTGCCCTTTTGCCCGGGGAACGAAGGGAGGTTCTTTTTTTTTTTTTGGGGGGGGGAGCAGTATGTCAGCCGTGGTGCAGCCTTAGGATTCTCGTGTTTCTCTGATCGGGGCCGGGGCACAGCACTGCCAGTTCAGCTGCAGGTGCGGCCTGCCTGATGATTTTCCCACGTACCGGGCGGCGTGGCTGCCACATGGGCAGCCCACTTGAGTTTGTGCACTGCGCAAAGGCCAGCTGTGTTTTCGGGTGACCGTGTGCATTATGGCGCCAAAGTCGCGCATGGCATGCAGGGTGTGTGGCCTTTGGTCTGCTCAGTTAAATCCATGGTCCCTGTGCTCAGTCTGCACATCAGGGGACGAAGGTTCCTCTGCGAGGGCAGCCTTGGAGAAAAGAGCCCTCCGATCTTTGGGGCCATGGCTGCGGTCCAGGGGAGCCTTCGGGGTATAGACATGGTCTTGGGGGAGCATGGGCAGGAGTCCTCGGACTCCGGGGATTCTGAAGGCAGCCTGCTAGAGCAGGGCACTGAAGATACAGAGGATTTTTTCTCCGGAGTTCGTTATTCTGCATAAGGCCTTCCTGTCGAGGAAAGGGGCGGGGGGAAGCGTCCGGGAGTTGAGGCCTCCTCGTCCCTCTTCAAAGAGGCATAGGGTGGCTTCGGATCTACTGCAATGCCTAGGTTTGGAGGTTGATGCAAAGGATTTGGGAGGTTCGGATGATCCACAGGAGGACCTTCTGGATCAGCATGGTGTGAATCCGGACGTGGCTCTGAATATGGACCCGGATGCTAACAAGGATGATCCTGATCTTGATGTTTGCCATCTCGGAGGGGGATGATCCTCAGGTGGTCCACTTGTTTAAGGAAGAGGGGTTGCGTCCCCTTATTCCTCAGGTGTTGGGAGGTTAAGGTGGCTCAAGAAGAGTCAGATAATGAGGGTGTGAATCCGGTCCTAGATGGTCTGCATGATCCTCAGAGTGCCTTTCCCTTGCCTAAAATGATTCGGAAGTTGGTTAGCTGGGAGTAGGACTTCCGGAGGCGGGCCTGAGAGTCGACAGGGCTATAGCTAAACTTTACCCCCTGATGGAAGACGCACTGGAGTTCCTATGAGTGTCTAAGGTGGATGCGGCAGTTTTAGCGGTTACCAAGAAGACGATCATACCGGTAGCGGGTGCTACCACTCGGAAGGATTTTCAGGACAGCAAGTTGGAGATTCAGTTGAAATGGATGTTTGAGGTTTTCGCCTTGAGCCTCTGGGTCGTGATCTGTGGCAGTATAATGCAGAGGGCCTGCTTGTGCTGGGTGCATAAAGCGCAAGACCAAGCCTCAGCCGGAGATGTCTGCGTGCTTGGAAACTGGAGTGGCTTATGTCGCGGATGCGCTTTATGACTTGGTTCACACTTCGGCCAGGAGCAAGCCCACAGGTTTTTGAGGTTGCGCAATTGGTTGTCAGACGTGGTCCAAGGCACAGTTGTGTAATCTCCCCTTTAAAGGGAAGCTCCTTTTTAGGGAGGATTTGGATCAGCTGATGAAGATGAGGATTTGGAGCAGGTTGCTGGAGAATAAGAAATCTGGAAGAAGATTTTCCCGTCTCGCTCACATTTTCGAGAGTTACGTAGGTTCCACTCAGGCAAACCTTCCTCCAGCTTGAGAGTGAAGCAGTCATTGGGGCGTCAGCAGTCCTTTCGAGGTCCCCAAAGATCTTCCAGGAATGATAACGGTCAAAGGGCCAGTGGTGGAAGTCAGCGCAATGAAGCCAGGCTCACCCATTGCTCTGTAGAAGTGGTGGGGGGCAAATAAGAACATAAGTTATGCCATACTGAGTCAGACCAAGGGTCCATCAAGCCCAGTATCCTCTTTCCAACAGTGGTCAATCCAAGTCACAAGTACCTGGCAAGTACCCAAACATTAGATAAATCACGAGCTGCTATTGCTTATTAATTAAACGTAGTCTATGGCTTTTTCCTCTAGGAACTTTTCCAAACCTTTTTTAAACCCAGTTACACCAACTGCTATAACCACATCCGCTGGCAATGAATTCCAGAACTTAATTATGTACTGAGCAAAAAATAATTTTCTTCAATTTGTCCAGCTTTTATGAGGAGTGGGCCAAGATTACCTCAAACCGTTGGGTTCTTGAGGGATGAAAGACGGCTATGTTCTAGAATTTTTCGCGCCCTGTCAGGGAGGCCTTTCTGGAGTCCCATGTGGTTTCTTGAAGTAAGCGAGAAGCAGAAGACTGCAAAGGTTACTAGAATTACACACAGGAAGAGCAGGGACAGGAGAGGAACTCCATTTATTTTGTGGTTCCCAAGAAGGAGGACACTTTCGCAGCCCATTCTCAATTTGCAGAACGTGAACAGAGCTCTGCAGGTTCCGCATTTTTGAATGGAGACATTGCACGCTGTTATAGCAGCAGTCTGCAGAGGAGAGTTCTTGGCATTGGACCTGATAGGTGTACCTGCATCTTCCAATTGGAAAGTACCATCAGAAGTTTCTTCGGTTAATGGTGCTGGGGCAGCACTTCCAATTCTGGACTCTTCCTTTTGGCTTAGCCACAGTGCCACAGATGTTCACCAAAGTGATGGTCACGGTGGCGGCAACCCTACAATGAGAAGGGATTTTAGTACATCTATATCTGGACGATTGGCTCATTTGTGTGAAGATGGGTGCGTGCGGTCTCTTCAGCGAGTTATGGACACCTAGCCTTCGCTAGGTTGGGTCATAAATGTGGCGAAGAGTCACCTGGTACCGACTCAATCTTTGGATTATCTGGATGCTCATTTTGATACCCAGAAGGGCAGGGTGTTCAAAGTTATGAGCGCAGGTGATGTGCCTGCTTCGTCTTGCAGTGCCAAAAGTTTGGGATTATTTGCAGGCCCTGAGGTCCATGGCTTCCACATTGAATTTGGTTCCGTGGGCCTTTGCACACATGAGACCACTTCAGAGGGCGCTATTGTCCAGGTGGAGTCTTATGTCTGAAGAGTATCATCTGCTTTTCCTCTTCTACGAGAATCCAGGTCCAGTCTCTCATGGTGGCTGTCACGTCACAATCTGGAAAAGGGCCCATGGATGCCAGTCTCACGGGTTGGGGGGCGGTGTGCCTGGGACAAGCTGTCCAAGGGCTTTGGTCGCCAGTGGAGAAGTCCTGGTCCATCAATCATCTGGAAACAAGGGTGATCCAACGGGCCCTGGAAGCTTTCCTTCCTTGTGTCAGAGGCCGGATGGTATGCGTGTTCTTGGACAAAGCAACAACCGTGGCAAACATTAGCAAGGGGGGGGGATGAAGAGTCACGTGGTAACTCTAGAAGCTCAGCAGTTTGGGCGGAACACTATCTCGAGGGAATAGCAGGGTCCCATGTCACAGACACGGACAATGTGCAGTCAGATTTCCTCAGCAGACAGCAAATGGATCCATGGGAATGGAAGTTGTCCCCAGAAGCTTTGGATCGTATCTGTGCCACATGGGGTGTTCCCCCAACTGGATCTCATGGAGATGTATGCCAATGCAAAGATGGCAAGGTTTTTCAGTCGCAGAAAGGAGGTCAGCGTGGTGGGCCTAGATGCTCTGGTGTGCCCTTGGCTAGTAAGGATTCTACTCTATGCGTTTACTCTGTGGCCACTTGTTGGTCGAGTTCTGCGGCATATAGCGGCACATCTCGGGACGGTAGTGCTAGTGGCTCCAGATTGGCCATGGGTCGTGGATCTGGTTCATCTCGCAATAGAGGGATCCCTCAGGTTAGCTTACCTGACAAGGTTGCTTCGACAGGGTCCCATATTTTCAGATCGGGAGGTCTTTTGTCTCAAGGCTTGGCTTTTGAGAGGCAGTGGTTGCACATGAAAGTCTATTTGGAACCAGTTATTTCCATGCTCCTCCAGGCTCAAGAGACCCACTACGTCCCTGGCGTATATCAGGGTCTGGAGGGTTTTTGAGTCATGGTGTCTGCAACAACATTTGGACCCCCTCTCCATGGGCATTTCTCATTTCTTAGCCTTTGTGCAGCAAGGATTGTCGAAGGGACTGGCCTATAGTTCTTTTCACGTGCAGGTGTCTGCTTTGGTTTCCCTTGGGGGCCGATTGCAGAGGAGATCTTTGTCTTCTCATCCTAATGTGGTTTGATTTCTGAAGGGGGTTAAGCATTTGTGTCCTCCGGTTTGGAAGTTATGTCCGGATTGGAATGTCAATTTAGTTCTGCAAGTGCTGTGTGGCACCCCTTTTGAACCTTTGAAAAGAGTGACTTTGAAGGATCTGACTTTGAAGACATTGTTTCTGGTAGCCATATGTTCTGCCAGACGGATTTCTTAATTACAGGCGCTGTCTTGCAGGGATCCATTTTTACAGATTTCTAATGATGGGGTCGCACTGAGAGCAGTCCCCATCTTCTTACCAAAGGTGGTGACCTCTTTTCATGTTAATCAGACAGTGGATTTCCTGGCCTTTCCGGAGTGGTCTAAGGATTCCCCTCGGGATCAGGAGCTGCGTCTTTTGGATTTAAGATGGATTCTGTTGCGATAGCTGGAGGTCACGAATGGTTTTCGGCAGTTGGATCACCTTTTTGTGTTGTATGGTGGTGCGAAGAAAAGGGATAAGACTTCTAAGGCCACGATTTCTTGTTGGCTGAAGGAGGCTATTTGCTTGACTTATATTTGTAAAGGTTGCAGAATTCCAGTGGGACTGAAAGTGCATTCCACAAGAGCGCAGGCAGCTTCCTGGGCAGAGTGTCAGCTTTTGTCATCCCAGGAGATTTGCAGAAAGTATGGTGTGGTCCTCACTTCATACTTTCACCAGACTCTACTGGTTGGATGTGAGGGCACAGGAAGATGCGTCCTTTGTGAGAGTGTTCTTCATGTGGGTCTTTCGGGTTCCCACCCAGGTTAGGGGAGCTTGGGTACATCCCACTTCTCTGGACTGATGTGGGTATGAACAGGAAAGGAAAATTGGTCCTTATCTGCTAATTTTCATTCCTGTAATATCACAGATCTGTCCAGAGATCCACCCTGTCACTGCCGAAAGACTGAATTTCCTGATAGTCGATGTACAATTTTTCAAGGACTCTTGTACAGTTTGTACATACGTTGAGTTCAGATTGGGGTTTTTTTCTGGATGGGCTAGAGGTTCTAGTTCAGGGGATTCCAATCCTAAGTTCCCTGTTCACCTGGGAGAGTGTGTTAAGGTTTTCATTTTTGGCTTGGGTACAGTTCAATACTGAGGGACTGCAGGTGGCACTCGCAATTATGTAGCAGTGCCTCAAAGTTTTGTTCTCTGCCTCCATCTGCTGGTAGGTATGCAAAAACCACCTGTCTGGACTGATCTGTGGTATTACAGGAATGAAAATTAGTAGGTAAGAGCCAATTTTCCTATTTCTAACCTTAAGAACATTTTACATCTATCAAGCTGGGCTTTCTTTGGGGGTAAGTTAATACTGGTAAGTATCATCCAATCATGTTCATTGTATACACTGATGCCTACAACGGTCAAGAAGCTTTCTAAATTCATCATAAAAATTGTAATTCTGCAAATTAGTCACTTTAGCTGGAAACATTCAAGAGTTTGGCAATCCTTGTGATAAACTCTTTTTTGACAGATGGAATTAAAAATAAATGTTTTTATGTAAATTATTTCTATTTATATCCACCTCTTCAAAAATGTCCTAGGCAGATTACATAGAACATCAACTACATCCCTAAAACAAATACAGAATTTCAAAACATACAAATAATATAAAACATTTGTAAAAATTAAAATATAACCAAATAAGCAATTTAAACATATAGGAAGATAGTATTATAAAAATATAAAACATCTAAAACAGTTTATTAAAATCAACAAGCTAAAATTTAATTTAAAATTGACAAAAAGCTGCTAAACTTGAATATAATAAGGATAAAGTTGGTTATTTAATTAAAAGTTGATAAAAACAGCCATGACGTTGCTAATTCCCTAAACTTAAGATCATCTCCAACAACATGAGCTTCTTTTCAGAGGCTGTTCAACAATTTTTTTGGGAGGGACTGGGGGGGGGGGGGGGGGAAGAGTGAGTGGCCACACAGAAAAAGGCTTTCGTCCATGCTCTTGTAATTTTTCCCATGCAAGTGTAGGGACCTGGGAGAGAGGTTTCCTGATTTGACCTGTGTAAAATGAGATGATTCTTCAGGTAAGTTACATTTCCTGTAACTTCTGGATGCATATCTAGAAAACCTATGTAGAGCAAATTCTAATAGTCTAACCACATGGTTATTACAGTATGAATAAGTTGCTAAATTCTTCTGTGTTAGAAAGGGGTGTAGAAGATGAACGTTCATATCTGCAAATAAGACACAGTGAAACCACAGCAATCTGAGGATCATATTTAAATTAGCATCACCCATGATCCCTAAAATACAAACTTGTGCATTTAGAGGTATCATACCATCCAATGACAGTGAAGTGTTTGTCTCTATAAAAGCTGATTTATGAATCCATAAAACTTCTGTTTCGCATGGGTTTAATTTCAATTTATTAACTTGCATTCAGTCTGATATTTAGGTTAAACCTATAGGTCTTCTGCTCAGTCTTCCCTCAATAGTGAATACAAATGAAAGTCAGCATAAATTTGGAACTTTATACCTGACTCAGATTACATTTCCTAATGACTGAATATGAATATTAAAAAGAATGGCCAAGAAGATAGCACCCCAGATTACTTCAAAAAGGTAATTTGCTAGACTGAATTTGAATATGGCCAGAGCGGGAGCATGAGGCATTGACATGAAGTTTATTCCATGCATAAGGTGCAGCAAAGTGGAACGCACAGGTTTGGGAATCGCTGGTGGTGGAGCAGCTTTGAACACTGAGTATAATAAATACACATTTATTCCCTGCCTCACATTATGCTTACAAATTACCACGTTAAGACTTGCAAACTAAATTAGCACGAAACCAAAAGCAACGCTTGTGAAATCTTCCTCACCAGCTCATGAGTTGCTAGTCCATATCTCCTAGATAGGGGATGCTTATGGGTTTTCCTTCATTGATTGATTCCCTCTTCTTTTTGCCTCTCTTTCTGGTTTGAAGTCTGTTCTAGTCAATTGTAAAGTAAAGATTTGCTTTCCTGATTTGGCATTCTTGTTTACCAAGAGGTCAGTGTTCAAAATAATTTGGCTAACATTGGGATTTAGCTGGAAACCTGGGCTTTAAATATGTCCTCCCACTGACTGGCTAAGTTTTAGCCGGGTAAGTCATTACGCCAGATAAATAAAAGAGAGAGTGTGAGGGTATTCTTGGGGCAGGGCTTCAATGTAGCTGGAGAGTGCTGGCCAGCTAAATCTGATTGTGGTGGAGACTTGCCTAATCTAGAACTTAACATATAGCTGGTTAAGCCAGAAACAAACCTCAGCCAGCAGGCTCTATCCCTCCCCCCCCCCTTCCTGAAAAATGTGGGGGTGTAGCACCTGATCCTGCCCCTCCCACCCCTCCCCAAAATAAACACTCATGGGCCATAGCAGTCCAATTCCACCCCCCCCCCCCCCCCCATTCTGTCCTCCTGCCACACCTACCCCCTCCCCCCCCAAACCCCTCAGGTCAGGCCGGGAGCCACGGCTCTATCAGCAATGCTAGTAATGTGATGTGGACCCTGATGGCAGTGTCTGTAGCATATACTACTAGCATTGCTGTTGGAGCACCACTGGCTCCCAGCGCAGCCTGCAAGGTTTGGGGAAGGGGTTGCAGGTCAGGTAGGGGGTAACAGGAGCGCAAGGTCGCTTTTAAATTTGAATTTCTGGTGGGAGGGGGACATCAGGCCACTATAGCTGTTTAATTTTTTTTTTTTTGGGGGGGGGGGGAGTGTAGGGAGACTGGATTAGAATATTATGCCTCCACTTGTTTTTCATTCTTGTGGAGGGGGAGAGGCCCTAATGGCTGAGGGGTTTTGGGTTTTTTTGTGTGTGTTTAACCAGCTACCATACAGGCCGATACAGTAAAGTCTGCGGGAGAGCAGGCATTCGCCTGCTCTCCCGGCGCGCGCACAGGCCACTCTCCTGTGCGTACGATTCACTATCAAATTAGGCCCAGTGGTAAAAACAGGCAAAAGGAGGCACTAGGGACACTAGCGCGTCCCTAGTGCCTCCTTTTGGACCGGAGCGGCAGCTGTCAGTGGGTTTGACAGCTGACGCTCAATTTTTGCCGGCGTCGGTTCTCGAGCCCGCTGACAGCCACGGGCTCGGAAACACCGGCAAAATTGAGCGTCCGATTTTCGACCCGACAGTCGCGGGCCTACTTCAATTTTTTTTTTTTTTTAACTTTTGGAAACTTTTGGGACCTCCGACTTAATATCGCCATGATATTAAGTCGGAGGGTGCACAGAAAAGTAGTTTTTACTACTTTTCTGTGCACGTTCCCGGTGCCTGAAGAAATTAGCGCCTACCTTTGGGTAGGCGCTAATTTCTGAAAGCAAAATGTGAGGCTTGGCTGCACATTTTGTTTTCTGAATCGCGCGGGAATTCCTAATAGGGCCATCAACATGCATTTGCATGTTGCGGGCGCCATTAGGTTCGGGCAGTTGGACATGCGTTTTCGGCCCCTTACTGAATAAGGGGTAACGCTAGCATGTTGAGAATGTGTGTCCAATAGAGCAGTGGTTCTCAACCGGTGTGTTGCCACACTTCCCAGTCTCCTGCTGACCCAGCTGCTCCCCGGTCCTCCTCTGCCCGGGCGGAATGCGGCAGATTAGGTGGCGTCAGCAGCACCGGCATGGTCTCTTCTTCCCGCCCCCCATGGCCCGGAAGAGGAAGTGGTGAGCAGCGGCTGTGTGTGTGGGAAGAAGAGACCATGCGAGTTTGGTCAGCATCGGCCCGAAGAACAGAAGAGAGACGCGGCCGGAGGAATGAGCAGCGTGGCTCAGAGAAAAAAGATGAAGAACGTCAACCCCCGCGGCCCATGGGGCTCCTTTCTCCGCGCGAGGACTGAAAATGAAGGAGGTTAGGGTTGGGAGGAGGCTGCTGCTGCCGCTAGTTCCGGGAAGGGAGGGAAGGAGAGAGAGTGAATGAGCAAGCAAGCATGCGTGTTTGAGATCCTGTGTGTGTGTGATTGAGAGCCTGTATATGTGAAAGAGAGTATATTTGTGATTGAGAGCCTGCCTGTGAGAGAGAGACCATGTGTGTCTGTGTGTGATTGAGAGCTGGTTTAGGTGAGGGAGCATGTGAGTATGTGATTGAGAGCCTGTGTGTAAATGAGAGAAAAAGAGAGAGCATGTTTGTAAGCATGTGAATGAGAGTCTGTGTGTGAGAGAAAAAGACAGCATGTATGTGTGTGATTGAAAGCCTGTGTGTGTAAGCCTGAAAAGATAGACAGCATATGTGTAATTAAGAGCCTATATAAGTGAGAGAAAAAGTATGTGAGTGACTGAGAGCATGTGTGTATAGGTGTGTAATTGAGAGCCAGTGTGACAGAGAGCGCTGGTATGTGACAGAGAGAGGAGAAAGTTCCAAGCAAACCACCCCTCCTCCTGCTAATTCAAAACAATCTCAGGAGACCTGGATATCAAACGTTCCCAGGTATGCAGAGCAAAAACATTTTTGTATCCTTATTTTTCATTACTGGGTCTTTGTGTCTGCTATTTTGAAATATTTTATTGGCATCTAGAAATTTGTTATGAGTTATTAATTATTGGATATTCCACTCATCAGTGTTTCGAAATAATCTGTTCTTTTTGTTAGTATGGTTTTACTGCTACTGATTTTATATTTCTTGATTTGTTTTATAAGGATGGGTGATGTTTCTTTTTTCCTTTATTACACTGCATACAGAGACTCTGGCTTGTTGCAGTTTCCAATTCAGTTTTTGTCTGCAAGCTTCTAGTTATGCATTTTGGTCTCTTTATTCTTTGTAAGGTGAGGGTCAGCACATGTGATTCAGATGAGGTTTTCTGCCTGCGTGTAGTTTCTGTGTAGGGCTCTATAGCAGCCTGACTTGGTCCGTTTTCCTAATAGGAGGTGTATTGGTGTCTTAAGGCCTGGTGTAATATTTTCAGTGTTGCCTTTTCTTAGGTAAGGTGGTTACTGTTTAAGTGCTGGAAATTGGTGCTGTTTTGGTGTGGGAAGTTTACTATTTATGTAATTTCTGTTCAGACAGAATACGTATCTTTTCCTTGTGTCATTTTAAACAAAAATAATTACCGGACCTTTACTTTTTATTTCCGCCGTGAATTGTAATGAGCAGTGTGTCACACATGTGAGCGTGGCCTGTCAGGTGTGTCACGATGGGAAAAAGGTTGAGAACCACTGCAATAGAGGGTTAACAGTGTGCTCCGTTGGTGCACACTGTACTGTATCGGCCTGTTAATACTTAATAGAGCTGGTAACATTCTTATGCTGTATAGGTAAAGGTACCCAGATACCTTTGGCTGAATATATGCAGCAGACGTGTCCTGCTGAATAGCTGTGACAATTTAGCCGGGCTAATTTTCTTCCATGACTTAACTTACCAGGGAAGAAATGTACTTGGCATATGAAGTGCCTCTCGCCCTTCAGTCCTCACATTCTCCTTCCTAATCATCTCCCTCCCCCCCCCCCCCCCCCTTTTCCATGGCCTGTCCTCCATCATACCACTTTTGTCTCTTTGCAATTACACACATTTCATTAACCTTAGCTGGGCAGGTTTTTGCTAATTCGTTCAGCTGTAATTTGGGAGCACCCAGGTCAGATTGCCCCCGTTTGGTTCCATAAAGATGTACTTTAGCAGCATCTGCCTAGCACCAGCTGACTCAAAGGATGGCAGCCTTATTACAATCCCAACAGCAGCAGATAACCCCATAGCCGATCTCAGGTCATCGCCAGCGAGCATGCAGCTCCAGTATGCAAGGAATGACAGCAAGCAACAGCAGCAGCTGATAAGATGAGATTGCAAACAGAGCAGGCTCTCTTGGACAGAGGTCAGAAGAGCCACAGGCAATCTGCAGATGCCTAAATTGCTTTTGTCCAGATGTCAGATGCTACAGAACCAGCCTCCAGAAGTGGGGTTATTGCAATCAGGCTGAAAGTTCAAAATGCATTTGCAGTAAAAAAAAAAAAAAAAGCAGCCTGTCCTTCCCCTGCTCCAGTACTGTTACTGACAGGGTCAGGACCTGTGCCTACAATTGGACATTGCTGATGGAACTATGATGTCAGAAGAATTGACAATGATGGCTACCTGCCAAAAGTACAAGAGCTGATCAAGTTTTCTCTTCTAAAGGAGGCTAATAGCAATAAATTCCATGCAAAATAATGGCATGCTATTAATAAAATTCACTTACACCCTCCAAAGTAACAGTCAAGCTCCTTCCTGAAAGATGTGCTATAATACTGATCAATACACCTAGTCTGAAGTAACCCCAGATGAGGATATTTCCTGCCCATAAGTTATTGAGAAAGTTCTCTGCTTTAAAAGACCCCTTAAACTGGACATTCTTTGTCAACTAAAAGATTGATTACGGTATATTCTTTCCTTTTAAAAAAAAAAAAAAAAAAAAAAAAAAAGCTTATATTAGCCATTATTTATTTATTTATCAGCATTTCTTATCCGTCATACAAACAGTAACAATAGCCAGCACTTCTTCCCATCACTTCAGCTCAAACTGAATCTTAAATTGAAGCGTTATTGCCGTTAAACATAAGCCAGGTTTTTAATTTCTTATGAAATTTTAACAAATCACCCTGGTTACACTGTTGAGGTACTGTATCAGAGAACCCTTACCACAAACTGAGGCCCTTTTAAAAGAACCAGTTTATGGGCCAGAGATAGGCATTGGGCTTTTCCCTGGCTCCTTTCATCGTTGTTATAGAAACCGGGGCTTGCCCTCGGGAAGTGCTTTTCTCCGAGGCCAAGCAGGACGGCTGTTGGCGCACACGAGATGACATCATCCAATGGAGCCCGGCAAGGAAAACGTATGTGGGCATGCCTCATTGGGCATGCCCACATGTTCCATTCTACCACGCGTCCACACGGGGACCCTTCAGTCTCCCTCTTTTTCTGCCGAGCTCTTGTGTCACAGTTTTGGTGACTCGTGCCCTTGTTCTGGGCTTTTTCAGGTTTTTGTCACATTGGCAGGATCATTTATCATGAGGTCCCATGTTATGTTTTTTTTTACACTCCTTTTTAGCATCCTAGGTTTTTTTAGTCGTTACTCTTAAGTTTGTTTCTTTCATACTTGGTTCCATGGCAGTGCACCATTGGTGCCTGCTAGCCTTCGAGTAACCGCCACCATCAAGTTCAACTTTGCGTCCCTTTTATTTCGACAATCATGTCTAGCGGGTTCCGGTGATGCCCTCGATGCACAATGATTATATCTATCATGGACTATTGGGAATGAGAGAGTAAGGTACTCTGACACAATATCTATGACATCATTTATTAATGTGACATCATGGTAATATACGTTATTTACAGAAAGTTATTTACATACCACATGATTGCATATGCCATCCAGAACCCTTCGTGTCATCAGCCTTGTATCGAGGAGTCGTCAGGTCAGCAAAGGCGAGAAGGGGGTTTTCAGTGTCCAGCACTCTATACGTCTATAGAGGCAATATCTCCTACTCCCGCCGGACACTGGAAAGTCCTGCTCTTTTATACTGTGCCGTAAACAAGTGTGCGCGCGAGAGAGAAATGATTTATCATTATCCCCCCATGTTATGTGTCAACAGTTGCTACTGCCCAGTCGGACTCGTCCTGTCCCTGGCATGTAGGCGGTTAATCAGACCGCCTTATTCCTGACAGGGAGCCAGAAAGCTGAGCTGCACAACCTGTTTAACAAGAACATGTTTATCCTACATGGACCCTCATAATAGATGTACCCTGGCCTGGGGGCATCGGATGTCTGATCTGGCACCAGCACCACTTAGCGGTGTTTCAGGCATGTACTGGACCATTCTTTGAATACTAGGCATAGTGTCTTAGATGGACATTAGGGGGGGGGGGGCATTGCCTTCCCCATCCCACCAGTTTCCTTATTTTTCCCACTCAGTCCAATGTGTGCCAGCAGAATAAGTTTTGCATCCACCTGCAGCAGTGCTGCCAAGGCCTTTCAGACCCGAGAACAGTGTGGATGCAAAGGGATTTACAGCAAAGCCAAGGTAATGGTGGTTATTAAAGCAGAAAGGTGAGAGTTCAAAGGATAAATACTACAGTGTACTGGAAATTTGTTTCTTCCATGACTGAGGCTGGCAGAGGAAAGAAAAGGAAGGTGATCCATAAGAGCCAGGGTATAACTCTGGGAAAAAATGCAGAGTTTCAGAGGAAAGGTACCAGTTCAGGTTCTGTTAGAGATGAAGGCAGAATGATAGACAAGGTCTGCTAATATATGGAAAGGGTAGATGCAAAGTGATTCCTTTTTGACTGTTTTACTGGCAGGACCTGATATGTACTGGCATAGGCAGTGGAATGGGGTGAATCACCTGGGCTATGAATCGACCAAGTTTTGGCAGGGAAGCATAACTAGGATTTAAATAATATGTTTACAATGTCTGTTTCCAACAGTAATCAAACACTGCAATCTCCGGTCTAGCGGTGGGGCATGCAGCCATTGCCACTCACAAATTGGGAGACAGTGCAACTCCCAAATTCTTATTTATGTACCTGTTCTTTTGGCAGCGCAGGTACAGAAGAAGAACATGGAACCAGAAGCAAACTGCATGCAGGAGGATCTGTGCCTGTTACCTGCATGAAGCTGCTACTTCTTGCTGCTGCTGTCCTGTTGTCTCACCACTATCTCCCACCCACTGCTGCACAGTTTTTGCCTGTGGTCCCAAGTGAGTCCTGCAGCGGCCTCTGGTGGTGGTCCCCTTTCACAGCCGAGTCTCCCACTGTGCTTGCTGCTATCTTGCACTCCCTACTTTACAATCTGCCTACTGCCGTGGTGCTGCCAGCCCCATGAAATCTCAGAAAGAGACACCGAGGGTAAAGGGAGGCAGATCTGAGCAGAGGATGGGGGGAGGGATGACAGAGAAAGAAAGAAATAGAAAGAGGACTGGGGGCAGAAAGAGAGAGAGGAGATGGGAGCAGGGGGCATCAGTGGATATTGGTATTGGGCAGATGAGGGCTGGAGAGAAAAGTGAGGGGTTCAGGGGGGTTGCTGGGCAGACGGTGGGGAAAGAGAGAGAGAAGGGGGCAAAGCAATTCAAGGAGTGGGGTAAGAGGTATTATGCATGAGTTGCAGATCCCTTGTCTTGTTATGTAGCATAACACCTCCCATTCCCTGCAAGAACCACTATGGCAGCTTAGTGGCCCCAACAGAAGTGATGCTGGGGCCACTGAGCTCCTGTGGCCTGTTTCCTTCTCTTCTTACAGTAGCCGTATGCACCACTACATGTGTGGCTGAAAACATATGTCAACAAGGAGACGACTTGTAACAAGCAATGCCTACTGTGCTTTCAGAGTTCCCGTGGCTATGCACATGCATAAGAAGGCAACTTGATTATCAGTGGTATACCAACCTCAATCTGCTGCCTCTGGGAGGGAAAGCCTCAGCATAATGTATGAGATGAGTGTAAAAAAGAAAGGGAGGGGAAGAGATCAAACTAGAGAGGGGGAGGGAGAGAAGTAACGACCAGCCAGGATAACTGAGGTGGGGTATTACCTGCTTCTCTTGCACATAGTCAATCTAATGTGCCAAACATACTGACGAGGGATGCTCCCATCTCCGTGTTAATGCCGTATGTTGGAGTGATGCAGCGAGACCAACTGCTCGGGGTTTCCAGAATGCACGGGAGTGTCCACCTCAGGGCAAGTCCTTACTCCGTGTTAATGCACGATACACCCCACCAGGGGAGTCCTGGAGTGTTAATGCAGCCTCCACTGTAAGAGAAACCACCTCTGAGTGCTCCTGCAGCGATTCTCTACAGGGAAGTCATCTTTCTGTACTGAAGCAGCAGTGTGCACTGATTATATAATTAGGGAACATGGTACTGACACTCCATCAACTGAAGAGCTCAGGAGGAGACTGATGTTAGGTAGGTGCAAGGCCCTCTTCTTTCTCGTTCTATTGCAGCCCGTTGCAGTATTGCAATGGGTCTCCTACGTGCACACTAGAAGATGCGAATCGGTACTGAGAGAGGACTTCTGCAGTGCACACGACGGTTTCTGGGGGTTGCAGGTGTGTGTGTGTGTGTGTGTGTGTGTGTGTGTGTGTGTGTGTGTGTGTGTGTGCTGTTGCTGGAAGCTTTGCGGCTTGCCCTTGATTAGCTGATGACGATTTGGACAGATGTTCTGACCTCATCCCCCGCTGTGGCCAGTCACAGGGACGCATTTATAAGGGCTGCAGGAGCAAAGCTTGCAGGTTTGTGCAGGACCTTATTGCGGGGGATGGGATGATGTCCATGCAGGAATGCCATGCCTGCGGTGACTTTCGAAATCAGGTTTCAACCATCACAGCACCAGGTTACAAATAGGAAAGACTAGTTCACGGCTCTTTTTCTTCCCCCTGCTACATTTGTTACAACTAGACGCAGGCTTAAAAAAAGACTTTGTGACATCCATGGAGGATTGAGAGGATGAGATTAACTCCTGGGCGGGGGGGAAAATGAGAGATTTGAAAATATAGCCCAAGTATAGAGAGAAGGGAAAGAAGAAACCCATCACATCAATCAAAAGACATTTAGAAAAGAAGAGCGGGGGAGGGGTCGGAGTGCCAAAGGAGACAGATATAGAGAAGCTGAGATAGAGCCAGACTGAAAGAAGCATTCATGCCAGAGGAGGGAGCGGAGAGAAGTGCAGAGAGAGAGAGAGAGAGGGTGGGACAAGGAAAAAAAAAGGGAGGCGACAAATAGGCGGAGGGACCCAGAGAGAGAGAGAGGAAGAGGCGGCAATAAGGTGTGCTAGAAGTCCGGGAAGCTTTAAGCCTGCCGCCTGCTTTTTGCCCTTCTGGATCCAAATTCTAATCCTCCTCCAGGATAAGAGGGAGGGGGGAGGGGGAAGGATCAATGTGATGCTGCAGTTGTGAACTTCTCCCCCTCTTTCCTTGCCTTCTGAAGCGGTGCTGGAGGGCTGGTGCCGCTGCTGCCTGGCGGTTCCCTGAAGAAAGGAGCAGGGTGAGAGGAGGGAAGCAGCAGTTTGCCGCTGACGAGGTGTGGAGAAAGGAGGAAGCATGGAGCTCCTGCCAGCCCAAGGACTCCTGCGTGTGTTCGTAAGCCTGCTGCTGTTACCCTGGTGTGGCGGTACTAAGGTAGGAGAATTCATTGTACACTGCTGCTAACCGCCTGTATAGATCACATCTGTGCAAGTGCATTTTGTGCCTGCAGTCAACAGATACTCGGACCTGCAGCATCCCTGTGGCTCGGACATCTCTCTCTCTCTCTCACTCATGCAACATTTTTTTTGGCGGGGGGGGGGGGGGGGTTGGTTTTTTTTTTTAAATACGATGTCATTAAAAACTGAAATGCATTGCAGATTAATTTGCAAGTGGCTTCAGTTTTCCTGCTTGCTGCTACCACTGCGGGCCACTTCCTTGGCGCTGCAGCGATTCTCTGCCTCGCTAATCACTACTTTGTCTTGGGATGCAGGTAAGATGAGTGCACCCCAAGGGGAGGAGATGGGTACCTTTCTCTCGCTGAAACCTGCGCTCTTTCCTTTTTACCACCTTTTTCCCTGAAGAGAAAAATTGCTTGTGCATTCGTTTCCTCTCTCCTGTTTTTGTCTGTAGACGCATTATCTCCCGGGCCACTCGACCTACAGCAACCACCTTTTCAGGATAGGTCCCGTTTATAGGTATATAAAAGCCGGAAACCGAAATAGCCTCTTCCCCATGAAACTTACCGCTCTAGCCCAAAACTGGAAAAAAAAAATGTTAAGAAAAAAGTGCTCCTCCGAATGGCTCTGCGATGCTTTTCTTACTTGCGGGATGTGTTCTGGGTCAGCCAGAGCAGCTAAGGTTTGGGGAAGGACTCTCTTCCCTGGACAGGTTGTCAGAATGAAGTGATCACCCCCTCCACCCCCTCCACCCCCCGCCGTCTGTGCATCGCTGTCAGTGCGAAGCTCTCCCTCCAACGCACACGCGCTGCTGCTGCCGCCGCCGCTGCTTCTGGCATTTGAGAAATCCTTTCACTGATTCATCTTGAACTGAACACTTTCCGAGTTCAGCTTTCTAGGGTTTGTTTTCGGGTTTTTTTGTTTGTTTGTTGGTTTTTTTGTTTTGTTTTTTTTTTACATCATCGACTATATGTGCAATTTGCCCAGACGAGGACGATCAATTTGAATACACAATTTAATAACTGGATCTCCTCTTTATTCGGTCTGTTTAGAAAGGGAAAGGGCATTCGAGAAAGGAAAAAGAAAAACTACCTATTTTATGGGAATCATAACAGAAACTGAAATATACCCACTTCACTTTAGCAAACTGAAGACAAGATGGGTGTAGTTTCCTGGGTGTAGTTATTAAGTTCTCTGGAAATGCTTTTCAACAGAATCAGATTTTTACCATCCTATCCATGGGAATATATGTACTCGTAGAGGTTTCTGGGGGTAGGATGGGGCAGTCTTAAGACTCCCATTCCCAACTGTCCCCTTCAGCCCTGCTACATCAGTACCTTTTTAATATAAATGGGGCATCTGCAGATGAACATGCACATTTAGGGCATGGCCTCTAAACCAGGGGCTAGCCTGTTATAGTCTGAGGCTGCTAACACACACACACACACACACACACGCACACACACACACACCAAATTTCAGAATCTGATGTTCTGAACCTGATACCAAACTCTTACTGCCTGCTCAGAAATACTGCAACAGAGCGTCAAGTGATCCAAGTCCACCGGGCCCTGTCTCGTGCAATGCAATTACTTAGAATGAACAGATTTACTTCCAGAATGAGATGCTGCAAAAACAGGCCACCAGCTTTGAATAGTGAGAGGCTGCATGGTCCGGAGGTACCAGAGACATGATAATTAGTGGTAGTGCCTGCCTCCTGCTCTTCAGGTCAGCCAGAGCTGGGGATGCTGCAAGCTTCTGGGAATGAGTCCCAGCCATTGTGCAATAGCGACACCTACTGGCCAGGCTCAGGGTGCTGGGTCCAGGAGGGAACGGCAGGCTGTGGCCTCTTGTCAAAAAATATGTTTTTGCTGTGATGGCTGAGCCAGATGAGAGAGAAAAAAGTAAACCGCAGCCAGGCTTCAGAAAGGCTCATGATGTTGTAGGCGTAGCCCCAGTAGATTTCAGATCTGACGGAGCTAGGAGGAAGCTGTTGGACCTAATTAAGCAAAAACTGGAATTAAGTCATTCCATCCCACTATGGCTGCATGCATGTTCCTGGAATATTAATGGGTACCTGGTTCCTGCTTGAATGAAACATATATAAATACAACAGTTTCCTCTTCTGCAGGAACAGAAAATTGAGTTCAGTTTCTTTAACTCAGTGTGATGTATGCATTGCTGCTGCTGCTGTTGTTGTTGCTAGTTTTCAATTTTCATACCAGGGCTGCAGAATGAGCTAACACCGAAATGTCATCCACATGCTTATATTTCTTCATGATTCTGTAGAAAACTGAGCAGAACTCTCTATCACTTACAGCAGGGACGAGCAAAGCGGGGGCAGGCTTCCCAGTGGGGGGATGGGGCTTGAACAATCCTGGAGGGGACCCACTGGTTGCCAAATCAGGAAAGACAAAATGGCTACCCTGTTGAGTCTTAGTGCACTGGAGGCACTGCAGACTCAGGAAAGAGAGAGCTGCCAGAGCGTAGTGACATCATTGTAAGCATGCCATGGCTTAGCCATGCGTCTTTTTCAGTGGGCCAGGGAGAGGAGCTGCTTGTGCTCAGGCGAGCCTAGGTGGGGAGCTGCTTACTCTTTGGCAGAACTGGATATGGGAACCCAGGAAGAGCTGCCGCCCTCAGCCCTCAGCCCAGGAGGAGTTCTGCTGCTGCCGGGTTTCTCCCCAGGGAGAATGGTTATAGCTGTTGCCCGCCAGAGGAAAAGAAGTGGTGATGTTGTGGAGGGGAATGGGCAAAGAGGGCAGAGAGAATGAGGAAGGGAAGGGGGGCGGGGGAGAGGGAGGAGATGGGGAAAGAAGAATAAAAGCAAAGAGTATAAAAAAGTAAACTAAATCAAAACATGAGAAAATAAAAAGAGATGAACAAATTAAGAAAAATGAGAGAAAAATAGGAAAACATTTGTGAAAACATTAAAAATGCAAAAAAAAAAAAAAAAAAAAGGTTGCGTAGGGTGGAATGGAGTTTTTTTCATCTTTTAAAAAATGTTGGCTGGTACCAGCCCTTACCACTGTGGTGTGTGGCCTGTCTGCCCGTGTCTCTCTCTGTGTCTAGGGTTGCCAACTGGCTCTAGATCTTCAGTACAAGTTGATCCAGTCCTGGTTTTACTCCCCTGCATACAGGGACTTTCAGTCTTGCTTTCCTGTAACAGGGAAATCAG
Organism: Rhinatrema bivittatum; assembly: GCF_901001135.1. NCBI lineage: Eukaryota > Metazoa > Chordata > Amphibia > Gymnophiona > Rhinatrematidae > Rhinatrema > Rhinatrema bivittatum. Next base: position 116,628,219 of record NC_042621.1, read on the forward strand.
AATAAGTCCCAGCATGCGAAGGGGTAAAACCAGGACTGGTTCAACCTGTCCTGAAAATCTGGAGCCAGTTTGCATGCGATGCAACCCTAAGTGTGTGGGTGTGGTGTGCCTGCCTGTGTTTGTCTGTCTAGATATATTGTGTCCATGCCTCTTTGTGACTGTCTGTGGTGTGTTTGTGTGTCTGTCTTCTGTCTGAGAGTGGTGCATCTGTCTGTGTTTTTCTGTCTAGGTGTGGTATGCCTGTATCTCTTTGCCTGTCGGGCTGATGGGTTTCTGCCTCTCTGTGGGGTGTCTGTGTCTATGTTTGGAGTGTCTGTCTTTCTGTGTCTATGTTTGGGTATGAGGTAACTGTGTATGTCTCTGTGTGGGGGTCTTTGCAGGGCCAGCAGAAGCATTAGGCGGGGTAAGCGGTGGCCTAGGGCGCCAGAAGTGGGTGGAGCAGCAGGGTAACCAGTAAGGGTGGCAGTTTTGAAAGGAGGGAGGAGATGAGAAGTGGTGCGGGTGAGGCAAGGAGCTGGAGGGGCATTTTACGTTTTGGGGTATGTATTTCTTTGAGGAACTGGGGCCGTTTGTCGTGTGCGATTTGAGAGAGAGAGATCACGTGATGACAGTACCACCTAGGGCGGCTGGACAACCTTCTACCAGCACTGGGTTTCTGTGTCATTCTGGGTATCTGTTTCGCTCTCTGTCAGTCTGGGTGTGGGATGTCAGTGTTTGTCTACGTATGAGGTATCTGTTTCTCTCTGGCTGGCTGGCTGGGTACATGCCCATGTGTGTGTGCCTACTTCTTTCAGTAACTTGAAGAGAAACAAAATGGGGGATTTGAGCCACTGGTTGACAGTGTGGCTGCCTGGTGAATAGCCGTCAGGTATATATGTGTGTGTGTGTGGGTGTGTAGGTATACACATATTATAATGACCTATAAATTATAGTCACGGGATGGAGAAAAATTATAAGATATAATCACAAAACTCCTAAAAATGTGTCAAAATTAATAGTATCACCAACCTTGAACATTCAACATATAAAAATATAATGCTGTGAATGTGTAGCAAATTAATCATAATTAGTCAGGACCCTCATATTGAGGGGCAGCGTGTCTTGCAATTAGCTACATAGAAACATAGAGACATAGAAATGACGGCAGAAGAAGACCAAATGGCCCATCCAGTCTGCCCAGCAAGCTTTCGTACTTATTTTTCTCATACTTATCTGTTACTCTGACCGCTGAGGTCAGAGCCCTTATTGGTAGCTTTTTGGTTCTAATTTCCTTCCACCCCCGCCATTGAAGTAGAGAGCAGTGCTGGAGCTGCATCAATGTGAAGTATCAAGCCTAAATGGTTAGGGGTAGTAACCGCTGCAATAAGCAAGCTACTCCCATGCCTATTTGTTTACCCAGCCTGTGCAATTTAGTCCTTGTTGGTTGTTGTCTGAATATAAATCCTCTTTTCTTCATTCCCTCCTGTCGTTGAAGCAGTGAGCTATGCTGTATATGTATTCAAAGTGAAGTATCAGGCTTGATTGATAGCAACTTCTGTCTCTTGCCCTTACATCTAATCATTCGTCTGCCTTACCTTACAAACTTTTTGAAAACTTTTTAAATCTTTTTTTTTTCATAGCGCTGGAAACGTAACTCCAACTCTAACCAGGGGTTAAGTTTCTGTGCCAAAAAAAGGCCTGCCTGCCAGAGGAAGTCTCTCTGCATCAGGGGTGTGGCGGGAATGCTTAATGCCCTCGTTTGCATGGGATTTCCATCCAAGGGTGCTAAGTAGCAGTCCCGTTTGGAAACATGTTCTCTGCTCGCAAAACTCCTTGCTGCATTGTCAGTAAGTTTTGCCCACAGAAAACGCGCGCTGAAGGGCGTGCAGAAAGGTGCGTTCACTTGCACCTTTCTGCATTGGCTTGAAGGTGTTTTGCAAGAGATGGACAGGTTTGGCTGCCAGCAGATAAGATTATCATGCTGTACTATTATTGATTGCTGCTGCCCTCTGACTGTAGTGTGCTGGCCCAGGACCAAAATGATGACCAGGGAGGAGGGGTGTTGGGCGAGAACCTAAGTGGAGACTCACTGAGAAAGAGGGAGGAGGTGATGCCAATATTTGACTGGTAGGTGGCAAGTCTTCCTGGTTTTTCAGGGGCACAAAATGTGCTAATCATCCTAAATTTCATGCCTCTGTTTCCTGCTGTAGTCCACAGAGGTTGCTTGTGGAATTAGCTCGGTGCATGAGTATTCAACGCCCTAGGCATACCTTCAATCATGCACCCCACTTCCCCCAAGCTCCAGCACATGGTGATAATGGCTCTGGGACAGCGCCCCTCTGGGCTTCGCACTGGCTGGACTTTGCCATCCCCCAAACTTTGGTGCTCTAGGCAACCACCTAGCTTGACTAATGGAAGCGCCGGCCCTGTGAGTGCCACTTATGCTTGCACCCTGTTACACATTGACAGATTTATCCAGAATGGAAAGGGGATTGACTGAATGAGCTGGTACGTTACAGGCTGTTTCCTTCATCCTGCACTTAACCATACAGAGTAATGCCAGGTAGGATTTGGGCACAATTTCCAACAATACAGCAAATCAGAAGGATAGGGATGTGCTGATTGGGACATTTTCTTGAGAAAAATGACTATATGTAGCATTGAGGAAATGTTTGTTTATTGGGTGGGATTGTTTCACCTTTATGTGTTATTATTTTCTCTTTCCCCCCTCCTCAGGGTCTCCATGGATCCCAGGCCAGACAGAATCACTTGCAAGATACAGGTAAAAACATACTTCCGTCAATTCAGTCTTCATGAGCTCTGTCTCGTACTGTATCATTGAGCTAGGAATTACTCTGCTGCCTAGGAATTTGCATCTTCTCTACCTCAAACTTTCATTCTCACTTTCTCTAGCTCATTTGGACCAGTTTTATTTTGTCTCCCTGCTTTGTTATTCTAAAACATCTATTTCTCATAGATGTTGCAAACCATCACATTTTAAGCATGTAGAAGTGCCTGTAAGCAGAGCTCTAAGGATTCCTTTGTACCAACAGCAAAGGTCTGCCTGCTTGGTACAGATCCTTATTTATTTATTTGTTTGTTTGTTTGTTTGTTTGCTTATTTATTTATATTTTCTTACATACCCAATCCCAACAAAATTCCGGACAAGTCACAAAATCCAGTCTCTGCCAAAGGCACAACATGGGTTACAACATAATTATACAAATACAAATTCCATATATTTCATAACATCAACATTAAAATACCCACAATTGAAGCCCACTCCAATACCCATCACTAATACCCCACCATAAACCCCGATGCATCCCAACCCCCACCAGCTGCCCCAAGATGAATGCAGAACGCCAGGAATCTGAAACACGTCGTCTTTCTGTGCCGCCTGCCTTGTGGATTCTGGGGCAGATCATTAGCTCTCAAGCTGACAGACTTGGAGCAGGGATTGATGTGTTTCTTACTGTGAATGGTGTCTATTACTTAAGTTTCATGCTTCAGCATTTCTGGCTATAATCACAGGAATTAATTTATGCTGTTTATGAGAAGAAATGATAAAAGAATCACTATGTTTGATGATTTGTAATCTACTAGAAGTTATTGAACGTCAGCCTCAATGTTGGAAAGGGAGAGCATGCCTCACCAGAGGTTTGTGACCCTGGGCCATCTTTTGGCTACTGACATGTAGATGTGACCTTTTCCAAGGACAATATTGCAGTGATGGTTTATGCTAGTGGGCCAAAAAGAGCAACTATTGTATTACTAAAACAGTAATGCATAACACGGCATATAGTGACATGATGGCAGAAAGAGACTTCTCAGCCCATCCAGTCTGCCCCGCCATTTTTGTCCGCATCAATAAGGATATATCCCAGCTATCAGCCATAGAGTGTGACTGCTTGTAAGATCTCTCTCCTTATCCTGGACAGTTTTTATTTTCTCCCTCCATAGTGCTGCACTATTTTGGGTAGATGAACATACAAGAGCCCCTACTTAGTTCACATTCAGTACAACTCCCAATTCTAAACCAACATCTGACCTCCTAGGTCCCCCTGCCACCGCATGGCCTTCCAGACAAACCCAGCTACAGGAGTATCTGCGTTTCCACAAGGACTTCAAGTTATTACTGTAACTGCAGCCTGCCAGACAGACCTAGCAGTTAATTTAATTCTGTTATCAAAGTCTCTGTCTGCATCCTTTGCTCATCTCCCTAAACAAGTTTAGATACCTTCCAATTTTCCTGTTAATTTCACAACTCTGCCTCCTTCATGATAATTTTGTTTCTCCATGCTCTCCTAGGCATGATATCTGACCAGGCAGTTATAGCGCAGAGGAATAAAACTGCTATCCAAGTCTTTCCTCTTTCATTATTATGAGCCTGATTCCCTTCCAGACCACAAGGTTGGTGCCTCCTAGAAGAATCAGCATGAAAGGCTGAAGAGGCATGGTTCTCCCCTTGTATATTAAACTTACGATCAGTCGATCCCATTTTGATCCACATATTCGCAACCAGTGCATGTGCACTCCTTTTGGTGCTAATCCTAAATGCTCTCACCATCAACTTTCTACAGCTTGCTTCCTGGCCTAAAACACATAGGATCCAAACTAACTTCCACTGGTCTGCTGTGTCCTGCTCGGTCCCAGCCTTCCACTCTCAGGCAGTGCCCCGCCACCACCAACCTGTCTCTGGGATATTTAGCCTGCTGGTATCAGCTTAGCTACCCCCATGGACAGCGGTATCACTAGGTCATGCTTCCTCTGTCTTTTCACTTATTTTACAATTAAGAGTCTGCTAGTGTTTTCACCTCCACCACCTACTCCAGGAGGGTGTTCCACATATCTACCACCCTTTGTGAGAAAACGTATTTCCAGAAATTGTTCTTGAGTCTACCCCCTTGGATCTTCCCTTCTACAGCTACATACTGCAAATGAGTGGCCAGATATCTGGCCAAAGGATGAGTAACTTTCAGCCCCTGAGAATTACAAATTTAGCACAACTGCAAACTCTGGAGGATATTGTTGCTGTTGTACAATGGATCCATGTTTTAAATATGTGTTTTTCTATACTGGTCTCTATAAGTGCTCTGTCAGTGCAAAAATGAGACCTTTAGGTTGGCCCTGTGTGGCTGCTCTGTAATGTTATGTGAATAGCTGCTTTCCCTACTGTTGAAATGACTGATTGCTTGTTTAGTTTCTGCTTGGTGACAGTGGATTACATAGTGAAGAATGCGTTCCCCAGGAGCCGACAGCATTAAGACAGTGACCATCCTGTTGTCAGATGAAGTCAGCTCCTGGAGAGATCAGCCTGATTATCACTGAAAGGGCCTTTTAAAAGATCTGAGTTTCCAAAGTGATGCTCCTGGAGATGACATTTTCAACACCATGGACATGGACATATATCTGCACCTACCCTGTCACGTTTAAATATTTTATCTTCCAGTGGTACCCAAGTCATAGCATTTTTATTGAGCTAGATAAAGTTTCTCTCTCCCTTTACCTGCCTGGGGATGTGTATCATGGTGTTTTCGAGGCAGGGTATCATTTTCATATGTCTGGCACTCCCACCTTCATTCTGCCTGTCAAAGGGTGCCCCACATCATGCTATTGCAAAGATATGTATCAGTAAAATGGTTGAAATGATAATGAGAAGCAGTATTGCAGGTCATGTAGGAATATTCATTCTTCCTCTTTATTATTAGATGTTTTTTTGGGGGGAGAGGTTCTGAAATCTCTCTGTATTCAGTGTTCTTTTTCCTGCACCTAGGCATCTACAGTGTTCAGCATCTGATGTCCAGAAGCTTAATGCAAATATGTATGATAGACTTAAAGAGCTAAACATGTATACCCTAGAGGAAAGGCGAGATAGGGGAGAGGCTCTAAAACAAAGAGATGAGGATGAAAGGGGGTAAACTCAGGAGTAGTCTTGGGAAATATTTCTTTACAGAGAGGGTGGTGGATATGTGGAACAGCTTCCCAGTGGAGGTGGTGGAAACAAAAATACTATCTGAATTCAATAAAGCATGGGATAAATACAGGGGATCTCTAAGGAAGTGATGAGAATTATAAAGCTAAATTAATTGGATGGATGGGCAGACTGGATGGGTCATGTGGTTTTTTTCTGTTTTCGTTCTTATATATGGGCTGGACTAGTGGTTCACAGGCAATCTTTTAATTGCATCAGTAGCATGGGATCTTCTTAGTGTTTGGATAATTGCCAGGTTCTTGTGGCCTGGTTTTGGCTTCTGTTGGAAACAGGATGCTGGGCTTGATGGGCCCTTAGTCTGCCCCAGCATGGCAATTTTTTATGTTCTTATGTTCTTATCTTCCGCCATGCCTGATACTCAGGTATGAATCTTGTTCCTGACTCCTGCTCCTTGGGGTAGTCAGGTTGGAGGGTTCTGCAGAGGTGGCACTTTTGTAGCCCTTTGGAGGCAGAGACACTCTGGATCTGTTCATTCTCCAATACTTGCTATATCTAACCTTAGTGGAGCACTGGGGGTAACTGCAAGGGGCTGTCATAACTATAGAGTTGTAGAATGAGAGGAGGTCAGAAAAACACACATGGTCAAAACCCTTCTTTAGGCTATGGAAGAATACTCCAAACTGTCTGCCAGCAGAGGTAACTGGGTCATTCCTCCCTCTCCTCCACCAGACTGATAGGAGCCGCGTGGAGTATCTAAAGATAAATCATGGCAGGAGATTACAGAGATGAATGAATGAAAACCCTTGTAAATGTGTCGTGTATTGGCTGCTCTGTGTTTCAGGCTATTGCACTGTACACTTTGACACAAAAGACTCTCAATCAGATCTCTGACAGTGCCAATAGGGGCTTGGCCGCATCTTGGAAATGTAATGTACCGGGGCCATGGGTGGGAGTGAAAGCAACTGCCTCTGCAGTGTTAACCCCGCTAGCTGAAGAGCTGCATGGAGGGTTTCAGGCTCAGCTGGTGAGGGAAGCGGAAGTTACCTGGGCAAGCTGTCTGGGAAGAGAGTGTTAAAAATGCGAGGAAAAGACCAGGTTGGTGACAGTGTCGGTGCTGTGCCCTGCCATGTGGAGAGACCTGGGAGGCAGAATACATAGGCCCTGGTGGAGGGTGGGGAGAATCATAGTCATTGTACAGTGGTGGCCGGAAATAGGACCTCCAATATTGCAAGCTTCTGGAAGGAGCCTTGGTGCATGGCACTGTCACTGCAATGGGTGTATTAAGTAGGGTTGGGCGAAGATCTAAAAGAGGGGAAAAATCCCTGGGAAGTTGTGAATGAAGGCTCACGGCACCAGGATCCCAGCCCAAAGGAGCAGGAGGAAACTGCGGGGTCATAAAACAATGAAGGAGGAAAGTATCTACAGCAGTGTTCAGAGAGAGTTTTACAAAAATGTTTAAAAACTTGCTAAGCAGTAAATTTCAGAAGTTGAACCAGGTTGGCCAGCGCAATCCTCTAAATGTTATTTATTGACAATATAATTTGATTGTGTTACCCTTTTGGAAACAAGTTTCCTTGTCCTGACTAGATCTCCCAGTAATAAAGCTGAACAGTAACTGGTCTATGGGGAGGGAAGGAACAAGGTAAATTTGGGTCAGTAGTGAAAGCCGGAAAGATGCATTCCACTGTGACATCCGACTAATACTGATCAAGCAGAATCCTGCCCCCTGCTGCATTCAATGGGAAGGTGTAGCTCCACTTCATATCATTGTACTGGAGCAGGAATGCATCATTAATCCCTTCAGGAGAGTCAGCTCATCATTTTTAATGTTACAGTCTCAGGACATCTAACCTGGTGTATTTCAAAGCCAGGTTCACCAATTCCATAGGAAAAGCCTGTGATCGTGCTATTTAAACATGCGCTGTTCTGTCTTCTGTGTCCAGCTAATGGTGGCTTGTGTTCAGACGGCGTAGCATCTCTGGGGTATTACAACGGTTCGCTGTCGGTGACCGAGTCCGGCTCTGATTGTTTGAACTGGGCTGAGTTTCCGGATTACATCCAGCAATACCCGGATAAGGGCCTGGGTGACCACAATTACTGCAGAACTCCAGACGGCGGGACCAGGCCATGGTGCTTCTACAGGCATTACTCGGGGGCAGTAGGCTGGGCCCTTTGTGACTGCAGCCAGGGTAAGTGCCATACAAAGCCTTGTTTATAAGGTCTAGGTACTTAGGGAAAGGAGTGCAAAGCATGGTAGGGGGAGGGAGGTTCTCAGTATTTGCATAAAAGAGGGAGCAAAAGGAGCCATGGCTAGGGTAATGCTTTGTGTAAAAAGCAAGGTTAAAGTTGAAATCTGCAGGTGTCATGGTTTGGTGAACAGAGGGAGAAGAAGTTCCAGTGAAAATGAGCAAAGGAGAATGCCTGGAGATGGGAGGAACCCGATATAACAAACGGGCCGATACAGTACAGTGCGATATTAAGTCGGAGGTACCGAAAGTTAAAAAAAGTAAAAAAAAAAATTGAAATAGGCCCGCAGCTTGCGGGTTGAAAACCGGACGTTCAATTTTGCCGGCGTCCGGTTTCCGAACCCATGGCTGTGAGCGGGCTCGAGAACCGACGCCAGCAAAATTGAGCGTTGGCTGCCAAACCCGTTGACAGCCGCCACTCCTGTCAAAAAAGAGACGCTAGGGACGCGCTAGTGTCCCTAGCGCCTCTTTATACCGCCGGCCCTAATTTTAATAAATTAAAATACTGTATCGCGTGCACAGGAGAGTGGCCTGTGCGTTTTGGACACGCTAGCTTTACCCCTTATTCAGGACCGGTGCTTTTCAATATATATATAAATGATCTGGAAAGGAATACGACAAGTGAGGTTATCAAATTTGCAGATGATACAAAATTATTCAGAGTAGTTAAATCACAAGCAGACTGTGATACATTACAGAAGGACCTTGCAATACTGGAAGATTGGGCATCCAAATGGCAGATGAAATTTAATGTGGACAAGTGCAAGGTGTTGCATATAGGGAAAAATAACCCTTGCTGTAGTTACACAATGTTGGGTTCTATATTAGGAGCTACTACCCAGGAAAAAGATCTAGGCATCATAGTGGATAATACTTTAAAATCGTCGGCTCAGTGTGCTGCAGCAGTCAAAAAAGCAAACAGAATGTTAGGAATTATTAGGAAGGGAATGGTTAATAAAACAGAAAATGTCATAATGCCTCTATATCGCTCCATGGTGAGACCACATCTTGAATACTGTGTACAATTCTGGTCGCCACATCTCAAAAAAGATATAGTTGCATTGGAGAAGGTACAGAGAAGGGCAACCAAAATGATAAAGGGAATGGAACAGCTCCCCTATGAGGAAAGGCTGAAGAGGTTAGGGCTGTTCAGCTTGGAGAAGAGACGGCTGAGGGGGGATATGATAGAGATCTTTAGGATCATGAGAGGTCTTGAACGAGTAGATGTGACTCGGTTATTTACACTTTCGAATAATAGAAGGACTAGGGGGCATTCCATGAAGTTAGCAAGTAGCACATTTAAGACTAATCGGAGAAAATTCTTTTTCACTCAACGCACAATAAAGCTCTGGAATTTGTTGCCAGAGGATGTGGTTAGTGCAGTTAGTGTAGCTGGGTTCAAAAAAGGTTTGGATAAGTTCTTGGAGGAGAAGTCCATTAACTGCTATTAATCGAGTTGACTTAGGGAATAGCCACTGCTATTAATTGCATCAGTAGCATGGGTTCTTCTTGGTGTTTAGGTACTTGCCAGGTTCTTATGGCCTGGATTGGCCTCTGTTGGAAACAGGATGCTGGGCTTGATGGATCCTTGGTCTGACCTAGCATGGCAATTTCCTATGTTCTTATGTTCAAAACGTGCGTCCAACCCCCCCAAACCTAATAGCGCCCGCAACATGCAAATGCATGTTGATGGCCCTATTAGGTATTCCTGCGCAATACAGAAAGTAAAATGTGCAGCCAAGCCGCACATTTTACTTTCAGAAATTAGCGCCTACCTTTGGGTAGGCGCTAATTTCTCCAGGTACCGGGAAAATGCTCAGAAAAGCAGTAAAAACTGCTTTTCTGTGCACCCTCCGACTTAATATCATGGCGATATTAAGTCGAAGGTCCTGAAAGTTAAAAAAAGAAAAAAAAATTTGAAATAGGCCCGCAGCTTGCGGGTCAAAAACCGGGCGCTCAATTTTGCCGGCGTCCGGTTTTCGAACTCGTGGCTGACAGCGGGCTCGAGAACCGACGCCTGCAAAATTGAGCGTCGGCTGTCAAACCCGCTGACAGCTGCCACTCCTGTCAAAAAAGAGGCGCTAGGGACGCGCTAGTGTCCCTAGCGCCTCTTTTTACCGCTGGCCCTAATTTTAATAAATTAAAATACTGTATCGCGCGCACAGGAGAGTAGCCTGTGCGCGCGCTGGGAGAGCGGGTGCTCGCCCGCTCTCCCGCGATTTTACTGTATCGGCCCAAAAGAGAGCTGAGAGGAGCAAGGCTCCTACAGAGGACGCAGAGAGTGACATCACAACCATGCCTCAGGCACCTGTGCTCATACAATGCTCCAGTGCAGATGTAAGGGGCCCAAATGTATTAAAGCATGCTGACCTTAGCACAGGCTTTAACCCATGTTTTAGAATACATTTTTTCTGTGAAAATTTAACCCTGCTGTTTATCAGGGTTTTGCATGGAAAAAACATGTGCTACAATGAGGGTTAAAGCCCATGCTAGGATTAACATGTGTAAATGCTAATTTCCTGTAAATGAATTGGTCAGCTATTATTGTACAATACAGGGAGACATGCTAAAGACTAACTGTTTTGCTACATATTTTTTGTCATGTGAAATTTAACTCCTGAGTGAGAGCAGGAGTTAAAGTTCACTGCAGGATTCAGCTGCTGATTGGAAGCCTGGCACTGACTATAGTCTATGTGAAGGATAGCACTTTCACCAGTTCTTTCATATCTGCCCCCTCGTGGCTTCACTGTTTCATCACCGGCAAGAAAGTCAGAATTTGGCCATAATCACTCAGCAAATGTCAAAAGTGTACACTGATTTCACTTAGGGGGTAGGGTGAGATCACGCTGGATGGACCTACGGAGGATATGAATTTGGCTCTGGAGCAGATTGAGATGATGGTGAAAGACCACAAATTCCAGAGACATCTCATCAGCAAGAGCGATATTAACTGCAACGAGATTAAGGAACTGTACAAGGTATCTATGACAATCCCACGATAATGAGAGGGGCGACCTAGTCCCTATTGAGGGGGATCCTCAGGGGATACAGCTGGCAAGAAAAGAGATGCTGGGGTGCCTTTCATGTATGGAGAAGGAACACACACCACTGTGTGTGGACAGAAGGGCGAGCGAATCCAGGATGTCAGAGATACATTCACTTATCATCAACTTCCCTAATTTGGCACATAAAAGCTTCAAGGCAGAGGCAAGGCCAGAACTGAAGTTTTTTGGGGATTTTTTTAGGGTGGGGGAAGGGGGGGGGGGGTGAATACTGTGGTCAGCCCTTTGCCTTGTCCCTATCCTATGTGGGTCTTCATGGCAGTGGTTACAAAACCCTTTCAATTTCTGGCAACACTCTGAATCTCCTGTCTTTTCACTGTCTCCCTGACCTGACTCTGCTGTTTCTCACTCTGATTTATACAAGTGTTAATCTCAAAGGCTGCTGAACAGCAATTATGCAAACAGGCTTCCACCCAGCTCAGGCATTTGTAAACTTTGAAGGGGCTGAGAGGAGGAGGTATAAATAATTACCTGCCAAAAGTAAACAAAGACTTTGAGGGCCTCAAACTTGTACATATCTAGCCTAAGGGCAATGGTGTTTCCCATTCAAGTTAGCTTCCTTAAAGGCACGGGGATCATGGGCTGGCAGTGATTCCAATGCCTCCAGACCTTCTAACTCCTGCACCTTTAAGGGCATGACTCCGATGGGATGTGTCCCTGCTGCTAGGCTTGGGGGCTTGAGCCGAAAGTGAGGAGAAACAGGTCTCTGAGGTCCACCTGTGCTACACCTCTGTTTTGAGGGCCCAAGTATGAGGTGGAGAAATGTACCAATTTCCTGCAGAAGATGGTGGTGGATCTGGTGGAAAACATCTATTCCGTTTCTCCACCCATAAGAACATCATTGGAAATGGAGGCATCAACTTTAAAAAGAACCGAGAAGAATGTAACACCAGAATTAACCTCCTAACGGCGAATAGCAACTCTGAGATGATCATCAACACTGGCAGGAGAGCAGACCTTCAGGCTGCTCAGGATTGCATCTTGGCTGGCAAATGTTGCACACCTCGCTCACAGGTGCCAAGGGCCGTTTCATAGACACATTCATAGAGCCACTTTTTACTGTGGATTTGCAGTTCAATAGCAGGTAAATGGCTCATGATTAAAAAAAAAGAAAAAAAAAAAAAGAATGCTTTTTCTATTTAGTGTACTTTTTTTTAACCTATGGGACATTGCATGCCAAACTCCTGTGGGGTTTGCTAGTTCTGAGTAAAATAAACCTCGAGCTAAAATTTTGCTCTGATTATAGCACAGGTTTTATTACATCATCCTCAAGGAGTGGAAACTCTACCTGACAGAGATAACTTAATATCTGTTGCACGCCACAAAATGAGAGAGCTGATCCCTCTACATAGCTCTAAGGCATCAGCCCCAGAAAAAGAGGATCTTGTGGGAATGAGCAGGCCAGCACAGGTTAGAAGGAGCAGTTGAGTCAGCTTTGGATTTTCATCTGCCATTGCAAAGTTTCACACTCTTCAAATAAACCAGTTTGACAGGCACCCTGCCTGATTTTGGGCCCTAATGCTGAGCACTAGACCCCTTCTATATATTTTGGATGTTTTGTGGATCAGTAAGTAAATTTAGCAAGCGCTGGAACTTAGCATCATTACAGAATATTTCAATATAGTGCTGGTACTCTACAAGTGCTCTGCTGCCATTCTCATAATCATCCAACAGTGATGGACATGAGATTTTTCAAGACTTTTTGTTGGAGACTCGGGTGCATTTAATGAGTTGTTAGTACTGAAAACACTGGAAAATCTAGCAAAATGTGGAAAGGAGGGAGAAAACTTCCAGGAGGTTCCAGCAAATTGGGGAATGGAGGGGACAGAAGGAAATGCTGGAGAATACAAGTAAAAGCAGAGTGTGTTTAGCTAGTTTATTCTTCTGTTTGTTATACATTTTATTGTCCTATATGTTTTATTCACTCTGTAGCCCCCTTAGCATAGGATTTTGTTATAAATGGAATATAAATCTTCTTAATATAAATTAAGGGAGGAAAATACAGGACACTCCAGTAGAACAGAGGGAAATGCTGGAGAATTCTACGAAAAGTAGGAAGGGAGGGATATAGGGAAATGCTGAAAACTCCAGCAGATTAGAGGAAGAAAATGCATTTATTTATTTATAATTTACATTTTATACTGCCCCTCTTTAACAGCTCTAAGCAATGTACACTAAGTAGCATCAATATCAAAAGATGAAAAACAAAAACAAACACCACATTAACACAACATTATAAACACTTACAATAACATAATAGATCAAGCAATAAAACCATAGCATTCAGAAAAACAACCATGTCTTACAGTGCTTTCTAGAACAACAAATACTCCTAAATTAACCCCAGCTCTTTAGGCATAACTTTTCAAAGTGTTGGACTTACAGCAGAAAAAGATCTCGTCCTGGTTTCAGCTAAACTCTGTTATGGAAGAGAGTTGTAATGAGAGATCTTGGTTCCAATGCAGCATTCTCCTAGGTGTATAAGCAGTCACTCTCTCAGCTAAACAAGAAGGTGTTTTCAGATAAATAGCCTTATAAGCCAAAACCAATTCAGGACACTCCAGTAGAACAAAGGGAGAAAAATGCTGGAGACTTGAAAGGTGTGACTTCGCTAACTTTCCTGACAATCTGCTTAAAAATGTTTTTCTAAAATGCACCAAATTATACTAATTGTGCCTACCCTAGTCAGTCTTCTGCCCAAGGCATTTGCTTATATCACTACTTCACTTAATCTAACTAAGTTGTATTTATTGGGGGGGGGGGGGGGGGTCTTTTGTTTGAGAGTATGAAGTTTTTCTTAAGAAATTTCCAGAATGCATTGAAACAGATGTTGAAAGAGCAGAACTGGCTCAACTCATTCTTATGACCTGGGGTCAGGTGGTCACCTTAAGCGCAAGAATAGGACAAGAGAGAAACCTTAAGATAGAGCTAACCTTAAGCAAGTGACCACTTATTCCTGCAAATACTATTGTCTAGTCTTGAGGTGAGGTAAGCCGGATCGTGGAGATCCACAAATAGGTCTGATTTTCAAAACTGGATCGATTCCTAATGCAGGAGATTCTCATGAGATTTAGGAGACTCAGCATGCATGGAACATTTTGCTGTTTATCTGTTTCTTGCTTTGCTAAGTACAAACTCTCAGAGGTGAGGGATTTTTGGGTATATGATTGATTTATTTATTTTGGAAGGTGCTGTCCGGCTGACTGGAGGGCATTCTCACCTCAGTGGCAGAGTGGAGCTTTATTATAATGGAATCTGGGGCACGATCTGTGATGAAGAATGGACAGACTGGGATGCCAGCGTGATCTGCAGGCAGCTTGGCCTAAGGTAAGAACATGAAGCATGGTTTGATAAATTAGAAGTGCTGCAGTCAAGGAGTTACAACAGCAATGTAGCCACTCATCTTCTTTGACACTGCAGATGGTGGTAGGGTGAAGGAGAATTTGTCCGTGGGTATCCTGTTTGTCCCTTTTTCCACTATATATATTTTTCAAAGGATGCAATGACAAATTGTGAAAGCCAATAGGCATGCATCTTTAAAAGGTAGCTCCACATTTTATGTACTCAATCTAAAGTTGCCTCTAAATAATATAGAACTATGCAATCTTTTTTTAATGTTATCTTTCTTTATGCAATTTTCAATTTAACACATTTCAAGGGGCATGGTATTCAGCTGGCAGATAACTTATCCAGCTAAGTAGTGATTTTTAGATTTAACTGGATAAGTTGTCTTTCTAAGTTAGACCTGCTCTACTTCTACGCAGATATTTAGTGGCATGGCCGTGCTGCTGAATATCCATGTAACTTAGCCATTTAGGCTTTAATATCTACCTCAAGAAATTTAATCCTCTTGAAGGAAATCCTGTATACCAGCATACATGAGAGAAAGGAGAAAGGTCTGAAGTTGTATAGTGAAATTGAAAGGTGACAAAGATCAATGTGTGCAGAGCAATGAAGAAATGGCAGAAATATTAAACAAATACTTCAGTTCGGTATTCACTAAAGAAGACCCTGGAGAAGGACCGCCACTGGTTGACAAGACTGTAGATGGGGTGGAGTAGATGACATTTCGTTTACAGAAGAGAATATATAGGAGAAGCTAGGAAAATTGAAAGTAGACAAGGCCATGGGGCTGGATGAGGTACATCACAGGATACTGAGGGAGCTCAGATGTGCTGGTGGGTCTGCTGAAAGACCTGTTCAATAGATCTCTGGAAACGGGAAAGGTGCCACAGGATTTGAGAATAGTGGTGGTGGTCCTGCTTCACAAGAGTGGGAGCAGAGAAGAGGCTGGAAACTACAGTTCAGTTAGCCTCATGTCGGTGGTGGGAAAATTAATGGAGATGCTTCTGAAGGAAAGGATAGTGATTGACAGTGGATTGCTCGACCCAAGGCAGCATGGATTCACCAGGGGAAGGTCCTGTCAGACAAATGATTGATTTTTTTGATTGGGTGACTAGAGAATTGGATCAGAGAAGAGCTCTTGATATGATTTACTTGAATTTTAGCAAAGCTTTCGATATGGTCTCACTTAGGAGACTCTTGAACAAAATGAGAAGCTTAGACATGGGCGCCAAGGTAGTGGCGTGGATTGCAAACTGGTTGACTAACAGAAGACAGCATATAATGATAAATGGAACCTACTCTGAAGAAAGAATGGTGTTAAGTAGAGTGCCACAGGGATCGGTTTTGGGACCGGTTTTGTTCAATATCTTTGTGAGCGACTTTGCGGAAGGGATAGAATGTAAAATTTGTCTATTTGCAGATGATACTAAGATTTGCAACAGAGTAGACATGCCTGAAGGAGTAGAGAAAATGAAAAGTAAGTTAAGAAAGCTTGAGGCTTGCTCAAGGATTTGGCAGCTGGGATTCAATGACCACACCAAAAACTCACAAAGCCCAACAGGTCCTCTCTTAAACTAATCAACAGAAGGCACTATATTTTTTCTTTATGTACACTGATGTTCGGTATTTTTCATTAGGCTAAAACATAGATTGTTACAGCCTTACTAGTAAATATACCGTTTAAAAATTTTTTTTTATTTTTCTTCCATAATTTAAAATTCTCTAATCTTAGTTATTGACCATCCATAAATGGTATCCCTCAACCAATAGCGTTTTAATGATATGCTTAAATCAGCTCTCTCGTATACGGTCTCCATCAATTGCCTATGTTGACAATAGTTTATATTTAGATGTTTGAGTGGGAGGTTTCCTCTCCTTGTAAAGTCCATTCATTATTGCAAAGTTGGAACCGTCAGCCAGACACTGGCAGTGTTTTGACCATCCCATCTTCATTAGGGACTAAGAGAGCTATATAAAACAAATTCTATTAATATCTACATAACTTCAAATCACGAAACTATCTTTCGCCCGTGTACATAAACAAATCAAAACTCACATTTTGGTTGACTTGAACCTTTTCAAAACGCCATGTTGCTATCGGACAACAGGTATGGGATACTATGCATTATTTAAATGAAAAAAGGACCAATGACCTATGACCGTTTCAGTGCGAGGCTATTGGCAAGTTGCTAATTCACTAGACCTATCTTGTGTTATTAGTTCTCCATCATGTCCCTGACAGACTGCTCCCCCTATGGGAACCCATTGCTGGAGACCGATATAGTTCTCTTTCACGTCCTTTTTGCATCGCTGAACAAAATAGATCCCCTGAGGTATTCACTTTTGCGTCCGCTTCCGCCTGCTTCTGCATAGAATGAGTGACCCATGTTGATTTTTGGAGTGCAAGTAAGATTAGAGAACTTTAAATTATGGAAGAAAAATTTAAAAAATTAAAAACAATATATTTACTAGTAAGGCTGTCACCAATCTATGGTTTAGCCTAATGAAAAATACCGAACATCAGTGTACATAAAGAAAAAATATAGTGTCCTCTGTTTGTTACGTTTTGATTAGCTGGGATTCAATGCCAAGAAGTGCAGAGTCATGCATCTGGGATGCAGAAATCCAAAAGGGCTGTATGTGATGGTCGGTGAAAGACTAATATGCATGGATTGGGAGCGGGACCTTGGGGTGATAGTGTCTGGTCATCTGAAGATGGCAAAGCAATGGGAGAAGGTGATAGCTAAAGCTAGAAGAATGCTGGAATGCATAGAGAGAGGAATGACCAGTAAGAAAAAGGAGGTGGTGTTGCCTTTGTACAGGTCCTTGGTGCGGCTTCACCTTGTGTATTGCATTTAGTACTGGAGCCTGTATCTCAAAAAGGATAGAGACAGAATGAAGGCGGTCCAACAACAGCAGTGTCCTGCTGCACGGCTTCCCAGTGGCACCCACTATGCAATGGAGAGGCAAGGTCGGCCCAGCCGGGGAAAGTGAGAATGGTGTTTTATGGGATAGCCCGCAGACTGCCAAACACAACAAATAGAAAGAATTAAATTAAGCAAAAGCTAAATAGCAGCAGAAACAACCAGGACAGACAAACACAAAATGCCCTAAGCCAGAGAATGTACAGTTCCCCATTGGTCTTCGCAGGTCTTCAGACACTGAACCTCATCCTCCTGATGCTGGCCAGCCTTTTGAAGGTGGCCGTGATGATGTCAGTGGAAGGGGGTGGGACTAAATAAATAATGAAAGGGTAAAATTAAGGATATGCAGAGGAAAGATTTTCATTTTGGTTTGTTTATTTGTTTCATAGATCACTCCATTTGTTTCATTAGTTTCAGATGAAAAAACAATTTCATGTATTTGTTTTATTTATTTCCCATTAAAGTCAATGGGGGAAGCAATGCAGCCTATTTTGAGCTTCAAAATTGTGGCTTTCTAATTAATTCTAATGAAACTTGTGGGGAGACAACATCAAAAGGAGGAAGAGAACTCCAGTTACCAAGACTGTGGCAAAGTGGTATAAAAGTGGCATGAAAATCCTAAGACATCATGAAGAGGGAGCAAAGGTGCATAAAAAAACCCTAGGCCCTGATAGAGGGACAAAGTAGCACAAATAGTGACATGAGAAATGCAAAGTAACCACCCACAGTGGCAAGAACACCCCAATGTGTAGAGTCTGGGGCATGGCATCAAGGCAGAGTGGCAGAAAAAACCCCAAATGTGTAGCATAAGTGATATAGTAGCAAGACACCAAAAGTGTAGCATAAGGGGTATAGCGGCAAGGAAGAGTGGTAGCAAAATTCCCAAGGTGTAGCATCAGGGGCATGGATGACAGCAAGGCAGAATGGAAACAAGATACCCAAAGTGTAGCATCTGTAGCAGGACAGCAAGGCAGAGTGGCAGCAAAACCCCTAAGGTGTAGAGTCTAGGGTATGGCAGCAAGGCCAAGTGGTTCAAAGACCCCTAAGGTATTATATCAGGTATATGGCAGCAAGGTATAGTGGTAGCAAGATGCCAAAAGTGTAGCATATGTGGTAAAGAAGCAATAAAGAGTGGCAGCAAGACTACCAAGGAGTAGCATAAGGGGTAAAGCAGCAACACAAAGTAGCATCAAGACTGTTAATATGTAGAATCTGGGGTATGGCAGCAAGGCTAAATGGTAGCAAGACCGCCAAGGTGTATGATCAGGAACAAGGCAGTTTCACCTTGATTAATTCCTCCATACTGTCTACTTTCCCTCTTCTCCCACCTTTGTTGGTCTTGGCTACTCAGAATTTCTTGGTTGCTATACTTACTAGTCTCATTGCAGCACTTTTCAATGGGCCACAGACTTGAATGGTAAACATAAACAAATAAAACTAAAATTTTTGTTTAATTAATGGGCACCCTTCAATTGTTTTGAGGTCCTCGAATGAATAAAAAATGGTCTCATTCATTGCATTTTATCCATTCATTTCAAATGAATGCACATCACTAGTAAAAACAGAGTGAACAAATATAGAACGTGTACTGCTAACAGTATACATGTGGGAGTGACATTCTCAGGGGCGGCTCAAGGCAATGTGCTGCCTGATGCAGGGACCACATGCCGCCGCCCCCCAAATTTAAATAAAGTAACCCCCCCCCCACAAAGACTCACAAAACCCCTGGTGGTCCAGCAGGATGCCAAGGAGTGATCTGCTGCTCCTGGGCCATCAGCTGCCCCTAACCAAAATGGCGCAAGTGGCCTTTAGCCACCATATGACAGGGCCATTCCCCTAAAAGACTCCAGTCTAAGTGATAAGAAAAGAAGAAATGGCAGAGATATGGGGAAAGGAGGGAGGGTGAAGAAGGTGGGGAGTACTAATCTCAAGAGAGATGTTGTAGTGGACTTTATGGAAACTAGATTATGTACATACTAGTATCTAACACTATGTAAATTTATGCAGTATTACCGTCAGTATAGGCCAATCAGACATAGCCTGTGCGATGTCTTTGTGATGTCATTATTGCCAGCATTGTGGTGCCCAGGTGAGAAAAGGATTTGCCCCTAGAATGTAAAATAGAAGTAAAAGATTTTCAATTTTCTACTGGAAATGTATGCTTTGAACTTCTAAATCACAACCTGACAATGCAAAGAGTGGAATTTTCTTCAAAATGAAATAGAGAGCACAATGCAATCACCTTACCCAAATCCCTGTAAAAAATCTGTGTTTATTTGCCTTCTCTCTTTCCCTCCTCTTTGTCTGTGCTCTGTCTCCTCTCTGGGAGTCAGTGAGATTGGCATGGCAGTGAAAAATATCAGCTCTTCCTCTCAACTGGCCCTCACCCATCTACACACCGTGACCTGTCGTGGGGATGAGAACATGCTGCTGCAGTGCAGCTACAGCAAGGCCGTGACCAGAGGCTGTAACCATGGAAACGCAGCGGCAGTGACGTGCACACCTCCAGAAGGTAAATCCACAGGGTATGGGTCTGATTCAGGGACAGCTTCCTAAAGGCAAGGTTACAGAGCTGAGAGCTCCTGGAAGTATCAGTGATGTCTCCGTAATCTTGGCCCCCTGCAGTGCTTAGGGGGCCATCTTTTTCTCTGTAGTTCTCCACTTCCTGAGAAATTGCCTCATCATGTCCCTTGGGCTTAGTTCAATCATAGGAGGCATAACAGAAAGAAAAGATGAGGAAAGCAGCTATAAGGGCAGCTCCCAAATGGTATCAGGCTCTTCCTGGGGAGATGGGCTCAAATCCCACTGTTGCACCTTATGACCTTGGGCAAGTGACTTTACCCTCTTTTGTTTCAGGTCCAAAATTAGATTGCAAGCCCTGTGAGGATATAGAAATACCTATAGTACCTGAATGTAATCCTCTTTGATGTACACTTTGAAGTGCTAAAAACTGGAATATAAAAATCTAAATATCCCAACTCTTGAGGTTAGTGTATTACAAAAGGGGGACACTTCCTTGGTGTATCTCTGTTTGCTTTAATTAATAAATTCCTCAATCAATCAATCAACCAATAAATAAATAAATAAATAAATAAATAAATAGATTAAAAAGTATTTCTTATGCACCTATCTACAAATCTATTGCTTTTGTTTTGGATTTTAGATTCAAAGAGGCCAATATTCAAAGGCATTTAGCTGGATAACTCACAAGCTAACTCCAATATTATCCAGCTAACTCCAAATATTAGGAGACAGCCAAATAAGTTTTTCAGCTAACTCTAGGCACCCCAGGATCAGGTCTAAAGTTACCTGTGAATGTATCCCTGGATAACTTTAGACTTAACCGGTGATAGTCTTTAAAAAAAAAAAAAGTATCAATTCCCAGCCCCCGATCAATGTGTAAAAATGTACCTTGCTGGATCAAGAACACCACCCCCTCAAATCACCCCAAGTACTGTTTAAAAAGAAAAGTAGGACAGGTCATCGCCAGCCTCCCCAATTAGACAAAATCTGAAATCAATGCCCCACCTTCTCCTTCCCTCCCTCCCTCCCGCCTCCCCCAACCCTAATCTTCCCCCTCACCTGGTGCCTTTATGTTATGGTTAATGGTGTGTATGTGGATCCTTGGACACTGTGGCAGCTGACCTCGCCCACGGGGGGCAGTCCCGTGAGGGACCACAGTGTCAGGCTAACCTCCGGACAGACAAACACAGATTTGAATCTTTTATTAAACAGTTTATGGAACCACCAGAGGTGGCAGTAGTGAGTAGTGGTTGTAGAACCCGGCTGGGCGCGTCTCTCACAGAACGCTGGAACAGCGGATCCTCTGTAGAGCAGTGCTGTAGTGGAAAGAGACTGAGAGTTATGAGCACACAATAAGATTAGCATTCAGAGTCCCAAGTAGAAATAGGAGAGCTCCGAGACAGGAAGAGCAGGCCCTCGAGGAGCGAGTACCTGATCCCTTAGAGCAGAGAGACTCAGTAGCATTGTACTCACTAGCAGTAGCAGAGATTCCACTAGACGAGAGGTCTGGCACCGGAGCAGAAAGCAGGCCCTCGAGGAGCGAGTACCTGATCCCTTAGAGCAGAGAGACTCAGTGGTGTTGTACTCACTAGCAGTAGCAGAGATTCCACTAGACGAGAGGTCTGGCACCGGAGCAGAGAGCAGGCCCTCGAGGAGAGAGTTCCTGATTCCGGCAAAGCAGTACTATAGAGAGAGATGTTATCTGTACTCACTGATGGTGACTGTAAGTTAGTTTTTCCAAGTAGAAGGGTAGAAGTAGCAGACAGCGACACAGGGAACATGGGCCCTCGAGGAGCAAGTACTGGTTTCCTGATAGCACCTGAAAGAAGCAGAAAGGCCCCCGAGGAGCGGGTACCCCATTAGCAACCCCGAAGGGTAGTAAGAGTTCCAGGGAGAGGTGAAGTGGCAGAGTAGCTTAGGAACGGAGAACGAATCCCATCCGTACGAATCCTGTTGCTAACTCAACGAGCTAGCAAATACTGTAGGCAGATATACCCTGAAGTCGTGATGACAGAACAGGGGGATGCCCCTGAGGTTCGCGCCAACGTGAAGATAAAGATGAGGGCGGCATGCGCACGCCCTAGAGGTACCTTGAAGGAGAATGGCGGGAGGCAGCACCAAAGCCGGTCTGGGGACGCCGGAGAGAACGGCAAGCAGACGCTATGGCGGCCATCAGTCCAAGGTGAGCGTGAGGAGCCGCAAGTAGAGAGAGGTAGGCGGGGCGAAGCCGTCGAAGACCAACGGAAGCAACACTTTAAAACCCCCTTTCTTCTACTGGGATCACAGTATGCTCATAGCACAAGTCCAGCGCCTTTCGGTCGTCCCACTGAATATCTAGGATATTATCTGGCTAACTTTAGCCATTTGAGGCTTTTTTTGAATATTGGGCTCAAAGTGTTTTTGTAGAATGGCGAGGGAATGCTGGCATATCTGGAAACTTGAATGTTTTTGCTCACTCTGAAAACTAGGAGTGACCAAGCATTTAATACCTAGGGTGAGGGAACTGCTTTCACACAAAAAAGTAGAAAGTATTAATTTCAATATATGCAGTTTCCCAAATCCTGTAAATACATTTTTCAGATCTGACAAAATTATGGTTTCTTCTTAATTAATAAGTAACAGTTTTGTACAACAGTCTCATGATATACTACAATCCTGCTCCTTATTGCAATCCTCTTTACAATATCTCCCAGATAATACCATAAGTCCTGGATTTGGAGTTGACCCCTCTGGCAGCTGGTGCTGCTGCTGTCCGCCTCTTGGATCCACCTTCATAATAGTGGCAACCATGCCATCAGTCCCTTGCTGTTCCTAACAGAATCCAGTTCACACAGACTATAGTGCAGTGGAGATTGGTTACTTAGCCAGATACCACCAAACTCCTCATGACAGCAAGTATTCAAAGTAAATAACTATGAGGTTTATTAAAGGGTATACAGAAACTAAAAGAAACATCAATAGGTTATATTGCAAATATTCAGAAACTAATAAAGAAATCAAAGCATAGTGCACTATAGTGTTTTACCACTAGAGGTCACTGAAAAAAGCAATGCAGAGTACAATATACTATTTTATCACTATGGGTCACTAGCACTCACTTGCTCAACCCCAAGCTCAGGGAAACACAGGAAAACCATGTCTTTCCCTGCAGATGAATCTTCCACATGAAATCTCAAGTGTAGCGTATGCTGTTTCAGGTGTTAACCGCAGCAGTTCAGTTAATCAAAAGTATAATGTGTGCACTGCAAATTTAAATTCCACAGTCCAGGAGTCTCAATAATATCTCCTGGACTTTGAGACACAATTCTCTAGAGAAATAAATAATTTGCCGAGCTTTTAAACATGATTCCTAGAGAAATAATATCCTCTGGACCCTATCTATCCTATATAATAATATGCAGTGTTTGCTGTTTTGAGAAACACTCATGTACTTGTGGCATCTGGCCATGGTACATGCTTGTACGCTCAGCCTGTGGGGCTGTGTCAAGTGAATGGCCAAAAACATGATTGATGCTGACATGCTCCAAACCAGGGTCAGCAGCAGAGACAGACTGGGTAAGTGGGGAGAGAGACACTAGTGAGGGTATGAGGCAGAGGGATTAGTGGAGATGAGAATGGAGAAAGAGACTGATGGTGAGAGAGACTGGCAGGAATGGGATGAAAAGAGACAATGAGCGTGGTGGGATCAGAGTGGAGGAGAGACTGGAGGAAGATAGACTTGGGAGAGACAGAGGTAGAGGGAGAGACTGGTTGGGATGAAGGAGGGGTGGGAAAGCTCAGCATTAAGCAATAAGAATACCCAGGTCTCAGTTAGCGCACACCATAATACACAATAACACACAGCACATGAGCACACTCATTATGCCTTGGGTCTGCCAACATTTTGATGTTGGCAGACCCAAGTACAGGATCATTCTTGCCCTTTTTGGATAGGTTAAGTTGGGGGATGTGGGATAAGTTGGGGGCACAGGTGGAGAGCTTTTTTAAAGTTAGGGGAAAGGGTTCATTGGCAGGGGATGGAAATTTGCTTGTTTCTTTATAGTGTGTGCTACTGCAAAAATAAAACAATATTTTGAGGTCCATATTCAGGCACAGTCCGGGTAGCAACGTTAGCCGGATAAACTATCTGGCTAACTTTGAAGGTATATTCAATAGTGCAGCCGCACCATTAAATATAGCCAGCTAACTTTAGGACAGCTCTTTGACCCGACCCGACTTAACCAGCTAAGCCATCTGGCTAGCTCTGAATATCAGAATTAGGTGGCTAACTCAGCCGGCTAACTCAGCTCCTCCCAGTTACACCCCTGGAACGCCCCTGACTTATTTGACTAAAATCTAGCTGCCTAATTTATTAGCCGGCTTGAATTTAGCTGGATCAGTGCCCAAATATTAATTTAGCCAGTAAATGCTTTAGAGTATGGACCTCTTTGTTTATCCATCCTCAAAAGCATTATCTTGTCTTGTTTTGTTGACATTTCTTATGTTAACTGAAACAACTGCACATCCCTCATGTGCTCTTGAGAGTGGCGAGAGATAGCCTGTCCCTTCTGAGCCCACTGCTGGAAGCACACGAGGCAGCTTGCCCCTTATGCCCCTATTCGATGGTCTGGAGTAGTAGTTTACGTTGACTGCATGAGCCAGATCTGTTACAAGCCGGTAAGTGACAGACATGGCGGCTTGGGTCCCTTTGTTTTTCAGTCTAACAGAGCTCTTCTCTTCCTTTTTTTGAAGAGCAGGTTTAGAGGCCCCTCTTCGGCTGGTGGGAGGCAAGGAGCTCTTCGAAGGCCGAGTGGAGGTCTTCCATGATGGCAGGTGGGGAACCGTCTGTGATGATCGCTGGGACGACAGTGATGCGGAGGTGGTCTGCAGGCAGCTGGGTCTCAGGTAACCTTTAGGCTTTACAAACTAAAAATGAACCAATGCATTCTTAGCTTCAGTCACCGGAAGTGTGGGAGAAGAAGGGCTAAAGGGTAAATGAACTGCAGTACTCATTCTTTGTTTTTATCGGTTTATTCATATAAGCCCTGTTGGCTGAATTTGCTGTTATCTGGAAACCAATGTAATGTCTCGTGCGAATGTCGGTATAGAAAAATGTTAAATAAATAAATAAATAAATAAATTTTAAAAGGGTTACGCGCGCCAGGCCTATTTTAAAAAGGCCCGGAGATGCGCATAAAGCCCCAGGACACATGTAAGTCCCGGGGCTTTACTAAAGGGGAGGCCTGGGGCGGGGTCGGGGAAGTCTGGGGGCGGGGCCAGAGGCATCTGACAGAGCGGCCATTGCCACTGTGTTGGAGGATCGCGTGCTGGCAAGCTGTTGGTGCACACAACTTGCGCCTGCCCAGAGGTAGGCGCAAAAGGTAAGATAATAATTTTGGGGGGGTTAGAGTAGGGCTGGAGGGGGGAAGGTTAGGGGAAGGGGTGGGAAGCTTAGGTTAGGGGGAAGGGAACGGGGAAAGGCAGCGCGGCTTGGCACGCAGAAGGTGCATAATTGTGTACCCCCATGCGCGCGCCGACCCTGGATTTTATAACATGCGCCTGCCTGCACGTGCATGTTATAAAATTGGACATACATGTACGCGCACATGTAGGCCGCGCACGCTTCTTTTAAAATCTACCCCATAATCCCTTTTTCCAGATTCACACTTGGAAAGGGGCGCACCCTTGGGTGCGGCTGAGGCCGGGCAAAACTCAGAAAAGCCCCAGGGTTTTTCAGTCTGGAGGGAAGCAACTGTTCCTTGAGGGATCTGGGTTTTCACTCTCGCTCCTCACACACTTGTTGAATGTTCTAACCAAAAATAAACTTTAGTAAAGTCAGTGTTAATTTGCAGTGTAATGATTCACAATAATAGAACAAAACAAGCTCCACACTAGAATCCAATAAAGAGAGCTGTGAAATAATCACCAGTACAGCTGTTTAAACTGTTCCCTGGATTTCCCTTGTAAGATGAGGATTTCCTGGGAAAGGCTATGGGAGTGCCACACATTTTTTTTTCTCATACTTATCTGTTACTCTTGGCCCTTATTAGTAACATTTTGGTTCTAGTTTTACCTTCCACCACCGCCATTGATGTAGAGAGCAGTGCTGGAGCTGCATCTAAGTGAAGTATCTAGCTTACGGGCCGATACAGTAAAGTTAGCGGGAGAGCAGGTGAACATCCGCTCTCCCGGCGCTCGCACAGGCCACTCTCCTGTGCGCGCGATTCAGTATTCAAATTAGGATCGGCAGTAAAAATAGGTAAAAATAGGTGCTAGGGACACTAGCGCGTCCCTAGCGCCTCTTTTTTGAACAGGAGCGGTGGCTGTCAGCGGGTTTTGACAGCCAACGCTCAATTTTGCCGGCGTCAGTTCTCAAACCCACTGACAGCCACGGGTTCGGAAACCGGACGCCGGCAAAATTGAGTGTCTGGTTTTCAACCCGCAAGCCGCAGGCTGACTTCAAATTTTATTTTATTTTTTTTAACTTTTTGTAACTTTCGGGACCTCCGACTTAATATCGCCATGATATTAAGTCGGAGGGTGCACAGAAAAGCAGTTTTTTCTACTTTTCTGTGCACTTTCCCGGTGCCCGGAGAAATTAGCGCCAACTTTGGGTAGGCACTAATTTCTGAAAGTAAAATGTGCGGCTTGGCTGCACATTTTCCTTTCTGAATCGCGCGGGAATACCTAATAGGGCCATCAACATGCATTTGCATGTTGCGGGCACTATTAGGTTCGGGGGGGGGGGGGTTGGACGCACGTTTTCGACCCCTTACTGAATAAGGGGTAACGCTAGCGCATCAAAAACGCGCGGCCTGTTAATTGGTTAGGGGTAGTAACTGCTGCAATAAGCAAGCTATTCCCATGCTTATTTGTTTACCCAGCCTGTGCCATTCAGTCCTTGTTGGTTGTTGTTTGAATATAATTCCTCTTTTCTTTATTCCCCCCTGCTGTTGAAGCAGTGAGTTGCGCTGGATATGTATTCCAAGTGAAGTATCAGGCTTAATTGATTCGGGGTAGTAACCGCCGTAACAAGCAAGCTACACCCATAATTATTTGTTTACCCAGACTATGTAATTCAGTCCTTGTTGGTTGTTGCCTGAATATAAATTACTCCATTTGAAAGGAAAGTTTCCAAAACCTGAGACCTACAACCCAGTCAAATTTCCATTGGCCTCTGGCCTACAACTATCGCATGGCAGTACAGCTCTGCTGACTCCGGGGATCTGTGGAGGACTGAGAAAACTCCACCTTTCTGCTTGCAATATGCAACTATTCGATCTGTAGTTTCTTCAGATCCTGTGTATTGCCCTTAAGTATGGCTGCTATAAAGCAACAGCATCCAACTGAGCATGCTCTATGCCCTTCTCTCTCTCTCAAAGCTTCTTAAAGAGAAACTCACTGTGAAAACACACTTCATGTATTGTGGGAGGGGGGGGGGGGGGTTACCCTGACACATGAACTGCCCTGATGGTTTCTCCCTGAAGAAGACTCGTTTTAACATTCCTTTCCAACTTTAGGTTAGCAATTGGACCTGAACTGTCTAAGGCAATTTTTCCTGGGAGATGGAAAAGGGCAAACATAGGGGTAAACAAATTTTGAACTAAAAATTGTCTAGTAATGAAACCATTCCAAAAGAAAGATTAGGAATGTATTTGGTGTTACTTCACTGAAAATAGACTGTAAGACTAGATATTATATCGTGGCGATGTGTTGAGCATGGAGGATTCAATTACAATGAGCTGATCATTGATAGATCATGAACGGTCAACCCAAAGCTTGTGCTGAGTAATCCATGGTCACTAAGAAGGTCAAAAAATTACTTTAGAGGGCCGGCCCAGATGCTTAGTAGCAGTGCTGCAGAGAGGGGAGTAGGTTTAATTCTTGATTCTGATTTTCTGCTTCCCAAGCAAGCAGGGGCTAGGGATGCTGCGGAAGTGGTGTTCACAACCCCTAGGGGGAAGAGAGTCACAGGCATTGTACAATGGCTCATGATGATTGTAGGATTTTAGAAGGAGTCTTGGCGCATGATCCCCAGCCACAGGATAATTCTAGTGGGAGTGCAAGGCCAGGACCAATTATGCCAGACTGGGCCCCCACTCAACAGTGAAGAAGGGGGGGGGGGGGGCCTGTCCAGACCATCTGCCACTGTACCTGAAGCCTCCACCAATGCTGCAATTCCTGACCCACCAGTGCTCAGGAACAGGAAGTGATGTCAGGGGCAGGACTACCGTAGAATGCAGCAGCCTCCAAAGTGCAGGGCCCAGGTCACTTGACCTTGTTTTCCTCTCCCGTCTCCCCAAAGGATGGCTCTGTCCAGCCAAGGACTGCTCCTGCTGCTGCAAAGGTTGTACTAAAATAATTGGGAGGTAATACAAAGTGGGTATAAAAATCCTTGGGTGTTTGTATGCCGAGCTGGAAAGCCAAAGGAGCAGAAGGAAACGGCCAGGTTGAAAAATGTTAGAAACCAGAGCAGGTCATACATGGAATTCAAGCACCTCTTTTACCTTCACTGGAGGTTTAGTGAGACATGGGGCTCTCTCTGACTTCTGATGATCTGATCTTGGGCATTCATGAGCTGGGGGAGGGGCACATTATTAATTTCTTATTCTGCCTGTATTGTTTGCAGTGGGAAGCCGAAAGCCTGGGTGTGGGCTCACTATGGACAGGGCTCTGGCCCAATTCTGCTGGACGAGGTGGAATGCTTGGGGCGTGAACTGTCACTGGACCAGTGCAGGAAGAGTAACTGGGGTGACCACAACTGTGACCACATTGAAGATGCGGGGGTATCCTGTGACCCCTTCACAGGTATTCATTAACCATAGCAGTGCCGGCGATAAAGCAGCGAGAAGCTAGGCCTTCACTAGTAAGGTCCAGATACTGAGAAAATCAGACCCCCAAACTAACCGGTGTGCCGAAAATATGTTAGAATGTGCTTGACCTTCACACAAGTGACTAAAAATAACTGCCCGATCCTGCTCACACCATCCTTTCTCCAGGAACTACACAGCAGTGCATCGTAGATGAGTAGCAGAGATTTTAAGCTCGGGGAAACTCAAATGAGTAAGATCCCTTCCTTATTATGATCATCAAATGGCCATCATTCATTTATTTATAGATTGTTCTTTATTTTTTTTTTTTTCCCACATTGCTCACCTGCCTCTCGAGCCTCCTGCTTCTAGGCTGTGCAGCCCTGCTGGCTGTTTTTAGACAGGGGAAGTCTGAGAAGGAGCAGCCCTGAGCCCCCAGGATCTGCCTCCTGATAAATCCCACCCTGCTTCAGGCAGTTCCAGCGGCCGTCCTCCAGCTGAGGAGCAGGGATCGGGGCTCCCGCTGCAGCATGCTACCACAGCTGGAAGATCTCGCCTCCAACTGGCCCGGGGCAATTTACTCCTGCTGGGCCCCACATAGTGTCCATCCCCTCACCCAGCTCCCTGTTCTTCTGGTCCTGCCTTCTAGCTCACCACCTCTTCTCAGGCCCCCCACCCCAATCCCATCCTATCTCTCTCCATCTCCCCCGTCTGCCTTCCCTTATCACGACCTCCCCCCCCCCATCTCCTCTTCTGTCTCCTCCTTCTCCCTGTTCCCCCTCTCTCTCACCACCCCCCTCTCACCCTTCTGTCACTCCCTCCGATCTCCCTCCTCTCCTCCACTTCCAGACGGCTTAAATTTAACCTGTACACTTCAGAGAGTAAAGGAGAGAGGAGAAGAGAGAAGAAAACAAAACAGCATGGCCCTACCCACCCCCTCAAAAACAAAAAATGCCAATAGTATCATTTTCTAAATAGATCAGAAGTTAGAAGCAGCATGAGCAGAGCAGTGCTACATGTTAGTTACAAATGTAAATACATAATTCACCACTTTCAAAAGTCCCATATTACAATATTTAAATTGAAAATAGACTTTTTTTCTACCATTGTCAGTATTTTTTTCTCATTGACTGTTTTCATTCTCCCCTTTGTTTCCTTTTGTTTTTTCACCTGGCAGTTTATTTCTGCTCCGTTGGGGCTTCCAGCTCACTCGGAGCTAGGGCTGGGATCTAGGAGCTATTATTCACATCTACACAGGGAGATTTTTCCCCGTTTTACATCCAGGGCCAGTGCTAGCTTTTTCGCTGCTCTGTGCAAACAATTACTGTGTTGCCCTCCCCCCCCCCCACCCTGATTTATGTACTCACTGACCCAAGCCTGTCCAAAAAAGCCCAGCTCCCACCAGCAATCTATGGGGCGGATTTTAAATGCCCTGCGCGCGTAAATCCGGCTGGATTTACGTGCGCAGCGCCCTCACGCACCGGTGGCCTATTTTGCATAGGCCACCGGTGTGCGCAGAGCCCCGGGACACGCGTAAGTCCCGGGGCTTCGTAAAAGGGGCGGGGAGGGGGCGTGTCGGGGGCGTTCCTGAAATGACGTGGCATTTCGGGGGCGTGATGCGGCGTTTCGAGGGCGGGCCTGGGGGCGTGGCGCCGGCCCGGGGGCATGGTCGAGGCTGGCTGGCGCGCGCAGATTTACGTCTGCTTTTAGCAGGCGTAAATCTGCCAACAAAGGTAAGGGGGGGGGTTAGATAGGGCCGGGGGGTGGGTTAGGTAGGGGAAGGGAGACGAAGGTGGGGGGAAGGCGAAGGAAAGTTCCCTCCGAGGCCGCTCCGAAATCGGAGCGGCCTCGGAAGGGACAGGCAGCGCGCGCTGGGCTCAGCACGTGCAGGTTGCATAAATGTGCACCCCCTTGTGCCTGGTGCGTGAACAAAAGTACGCAATCGCGCAAATGTTTTAAATCTACCCCTATATTTTTAAAAACTGGCACCTGCCGCACTTTCCCCTGAAGGAAGCCATGGATGGGGGAAGGGTATTAGGTACCCTAGGAAAACCTTACAGCCTTGCACACATGCCCCCCTCCATTCTCAAGAAACAAAGAGGAAGACGGTCTAACAAAGCTGTGAGGAATCAAAACAAGGAATAGCCGAAAGTCCTTCAAAAATCTTTTTATTAATTGCCCGACTCTAGGCCTGAGTTTCGCCCATCAGGGCTATAAAAGAAATATATAATAAATAATTAAATAAAAAACTTAAATTCAAAAATCAAAACAATTAAAATACAGTTAAAAACACAGACGCAAAATCAGCTCAACATAAACAATTCAACTTCATAATAAAAGGACAATTAGAGAATTAATCATATTCTAAAAAACAAGATACAGGAGAACATAAGTTAAAATTACAGCAAGATAAAGATGCAGAAAAAATTAGTTATATCAACTAGAACAATGAAATACAATATTAAAAATTGATTTTTCACTATAATAAAAAAATCTATAAAAACATACCTTATTTAAATCAAGATTGGCTTATTCATAAGTATGTTCTGTCCATGGAGGTTCATCAAAACTTAAATGTAAATAATATTATTAATATAAAAAATGATATTAATAATTTCAAAAAATTAAATATAATGAAAGTAATAATAATATTATAAGCCATGGTTACCTCACAAAAGCGCAATTAATGAGCCTTCATGTTCACACTGTCCAATTGACTGCACAAATGGTTTGTATTCATCCACCAACGGAAGTTCTCAATTTTAATTAGAGCAACTTCTAACTTCAACAAAAAAATGCATACAAATTACAACTGATGTTCTGAAATAAATGACCCAATAAGGAATAAAAAAATAAAAACAAAAATAAAAACAAAAAACAATTGTATTACATTAATTCAATAACTAATGTGCATAAGTTAGTATATCCTGTAAATGTGTACTGGCTGTCTATCTATTTAAACTAGCCACAATTATGCAAATGATGATTAAGCTATTTCATTTAAATGATTTTGTAGGAGAGGAATTTAAGATTGGACCCCTTTTTTTAAAAAAAAACAAAACAAAATGAATGACCAATAAATGCAGAACGCGATATCATTGAAGACAACGGTATCGCTTTCTGCATCTATTGTTTTCCCGGGCCATATATTTTTTACACACATCGCCTCAATAAATTGTAATTAGAATGTGCAGTAGTATTTAAAGGCAATAGCACAGCATGTTTTATAATTTTGAATTAATGCCGGTAGTATATGGGTTGTTCATGTATCGTTTTCTCTGTATGGTTATAAGATTGATAACATTGG
The DNA here is from genome assembly GCF_901001135.1 of Rhinatrema bivittatum. NCBI lineage: Eukaryota > Metazoa > Chordata > Amphibia > Gymnophiona > Rhinatrematidae > Rhinatrema > Rhinatrema bivittatum. The sequence continues at coordinate 116,660,329 of NC_042621.1, forward strand.
TCATTCATTTTGTTTTGTTTTTTTTAAAAAAAGGGGTCCAATCTTAAAGTCCTCTCCTACAAAATCATTTAAATGAAATAGCTTCACCATCACTTGCATAATTGTGGCTAGTTTAAATAGATAGACAGCCAGTGCACATTTACAGGATATACTAATGTATGCACATTAGTTATTTAATTAATATAATACAATTGTTTTTTGTTTTTATTTATTTATTTATTTATTTTATTCCTTATTGGGTCATTTATTTCAGAACATCAGTTGTAATTTGTATGCATTTTTTTGTTGAAGTTAGAAGTTGCTCTAATTAAAATTGTTTTGATTTTTGAATTTAAGTTTTTTATTTAATTATTTATTATATATTTCTTTTATAGCCCCTGAAGCAGCCCCTTGATGGGCGAAACTCAGGCCTAGAGTCGGGCAATTAATAAAAAGATTTTTGAAGGACTTTCGGCTATTCCTTGTTTTGATCCCCCTCCATTCTCTACACACACACACACAAATTAGGCATTTATAACAAATTTTACATGAAAAAGACCATTCAAAAGTACAGTCTTCTGAGGCAAACATATCACTTACAACGAGCATATTATATTTACATGCACTGCTGCAGTGCTAACCAGAAAACTGCAAAAACAACATTTGGAACTCCTATGGAATTAGAGATTTTGTAATGCTTGTTGGGTGTAGGCTTGGCCCTCAGAAAGGCATGAATAAACAGAATTACCAGTATAATACTGTATAGTAAAACTCCCATACCAAACACCCCTAACTGTTAGCACTCAAACAATAATAACCTTATCTATGAAAAGGCAACACTGCACATATTACAAGGATAGAACACCAATACACCTCCTAGTAGGAAAACAGATCGTTTTAGACTACTATAGATCCCTTCACAGAAACTACATGCCAGCAAAATACCTCATCTTGGTCACATATGCAGAACACAGGCAGTCCCTGACCAAATACAGGATAAAGAGTCCAAAAACTATAAACTGAAATGTGCAGAGAAGAACTAGACTAGAACCCACAACAAGCCAGTCGCTATATGCAGAGCAACAATGGAAAAACAGAAACAGTACCATTCTTCATAAAACATTAAACAAAATCAAGAAATATAAAACATCAATTATAATAGTAAAACTATATTCATAAAAAGAATAAATATTTCAAACTAGTTAATGAATAGAATATTCAAAATTTCCCAAACACCAATAAAATATTTCAAAACAGCAGACACATCAAACACTAAGCAATAATTATAACAAATAAGGATTTAAAAATCCCTCTTTTCATACCTGGGGACTTTTTATTTCCAAATGCCTGAGATTAATATAGATTAATGGGGGAGAGGAGGGGAGAGGAGGGGAAAGGCTCTCTCTCTCACACACACACACAAAACACAACACAAGCAGGCTCACATTTACACACACACACACACACACACACACATTCAAAGCAGGCTCACATTCACACATACTCATACACAAATCCCAGACATGTTCCCACTCATATACACACACACAACCCAGACAGGATCCTATTCACCAACACCCACACAACGCAGACAGATTCCCATTCACCCACACCCACATACACAACGCAGACTGATTCCCATTTACTCACACACACCCCAGGCCTACTTCCATTCACATACATACATATCCCCAAGGCAGACTTCCATACACATACATAGAGGCAGGCTTCCTTTCTCTCACACACACATCAACAGAGGCAGGCTTCTTTTCTCTCACACACACATCAACATAGGCAGGCTTCCTCTCTCACACACATATGCAGGCTTCCTCTCTCTCACATACATACATACATACATACATACATACACAGGCACACATGCTTCTTTCTCCCATACACAGGCAGGAAGGCTTCCTCTCCCACACACACATACAGACAGGCTTCTTTCTCTCATACACATACACATACATATACACACACACAGAGGCAGGCTTCCTCTTACATCGACAGACACACACATTTTCAGGCAGGCTTCCTCTTTCACACAAACATACACACAAGCAGGCAAGCTTCCTCTTTCACACACACAGACGCACACACAGCTATTCCATGGTTTTTCAGTGGTGGCATGGACTATCTTCTTCTTTGGCCGCCATTAAGTTGGGCACTGCCAGCTACTCTACTGCCTGTACTCTTTTTCAGCTGCTAGCAGGCTGGGCTTTGCTGGCAGCCCCATGGCCTCTCCTGCTGCCACTGTCTCCTAAGTATTCCACTATGTGCAAATGTACAGCATGCACACCCGGTCATACCAAGCCTGTTTACATCCCCTCCCAACTCACCTCCACCAGTCATTCTAGTGACAGTCCTCAGGTCAGGGCCATGAAAAGAGCCTCCTCCTGGAACCCTGCAGTCAAGGATCTTGAATCTGGCCACTAGGTGACACTGTTGCACAATAACTGAGACTCTGGATCAATCCATGTTGCAACTACAGCTTGAGGACTGTGTTCAGTTTTGGTCACCACTTCTCAAAAAAGATATAGCAGAATTAGAAAATGTATAGAGAAGGGCAAAAAAAAAAAAGATAAAGAGGACTGAATGGCTCCCCTAAGAAGAGAGGGAAAACAGATTAGAATTCTTCAACTTGGAAAAGAGATGGCTGAAAGGGGACATGATGGAAGTTTATAAATCATGGTTAAAGTGGAACAAGCAAAAAGAAGATGGTTATTTACCCTTTCAAATACTAAAACAAAGGGACAGAGAAGGAGAGAAAAATGCTGAGAAATGATAGGAAAAAGATAATATAGATGAAAAGAACAAAATTGCTGAACATATAGAAAGGCATAATTTAATGGGACAAAGCCAACATGGCTTTAGTTAGCCAAGGGAAGTCTTGCCTCACAAATTTGCTACATTTTTTTGAAGGTATAAATAAACATGTGGATAATGGTGAGCCAGTTGATATAGTGTATCTGGATTTCTAGAAAGCATTTGACAAAGTCCCTCATGAGAGACTTCGTAGAAAATTAGAAAGTCATGGGATAGGTGGCAGTACCCTATTTTGGATTGAGAACTGGTTAAAAGATAAAAAACAGAGAGTAGGACTAAATGGTAAATTTTCCCAATGGAAAAAGATGAATAGTGGAGTGCCCCAGGGATCTGTTCTGGGACCGATGCTTTTTAATATATTTATATATGACCTGGAAATGGGAACAAGTGAGATAATCATATTTGCTGATGATGCAAAATTATTCAAAGTTGTTAAATCACAAGAGAATTGTGAGAAATTGCAAGAGGACATTGCAAAACTGTGAGACTAGACATGCAAATGGAAAATGAAATTTAATAAGTGAAAAGTGATGCACTTAGGGAAGAGTAACCCAAATTATACAATGCATGGTTCCACATTAGGAGACACCACTCAGGAAAAGGATCTAGGTGACATTGTTGAAAATACTTTGAAATCTTTTGCTCAGTGTGCAGCAGCAGCCAAGAAAGCAAATAGAATGCTAGGGATTATTAGGAAAGGAATGGAGAATAAAACAGAATATCACAATGCCTCTGTATCGCTGCATGGTGTAACCTGTTCTTGAGTATTGTGTGCAGTTCTGGTCACCACATCTCAAAAAAGATATAGCAGAATTAGAAAAGGTACAGAGAAGGGCGACCAAAATGATAAAAGGGATGAAACAATTCCCCTATGAAGAAAGGCTAAAGAGATTAGGACTGAGGGAGAATGATAGAGGTCTATAAAATAATGAGTGGACTGGAACGCATAAACGTTAATGAGTTGTTTACTCTTTCTAAAAATAAAAAGACCAGGGGACACTCAATGAAGTTACTAGCTAATACATTTAAAATTAATAGAAAATATTTTTTTATTCAGCACATAATTAAGCTCTTGAATTCATTGCCAAGTGATGTGGTGAAAGCTATTAGTGTAGCTGAGTTTAAAAAAGATTTGGACAAGTTCCTGAAGGAAAAGTCCATTAACCGTTATTAAGGTAGAGTTGCATAAATCCACTGCTTATTCTTGGGAAAAGCAGCTTGGAATCTCATCTACCCCTTGGGATCCTGCCAGGTACTTGTGACCTGGATTGGCCACTGTTGGAAACAGGATACTGGGCTTGATGGACTTAGGTCTGACCCAGAATGGCATTTCTTATGTTCTTATCTAAGCTCTCTATGCTGTGGTACAATTATGCAACTTAAGCGTTATTAGTTTAATGGAGTGTCCCTTTGTTTAGTATTTGAAAGGGTAAATAACCATCTTTTACTTACTCATTCCAATCTAATCATGATTTATAAACTTCCATCATGTCCCCTTTCAGCCATCTCTTTTCCAAGTTGAAGAGCTCTAATCTGTTTCACCTCTCTTCGTAGGGGTGCCATTCAGTCCTCTTTATCATTTTTGTGGCTCTTCTCTGTACCTTTTCTAGTTCTGCTATATCTTTTTTGAGAGGCAGTGACCAAAACTGCACACATTCGTCAAGGTGTAGTTGCAACATGGATTGATACAGAGCCAGTAGGATATTCTCTATTTATCTTCCATTCCTTTCCAAATAATTCCTAATGTTCTATTTGCTTTTTTGACTGCTGCCACAATCTGAGCTGAACATTTCAATGTATTGTCCACAGAGGTTCTTTTCCTGGATGGTGATTCTTAATTCGAAACCAGGCTCTGTGTTTCTGTAGTTGGAATTATTTTTCCCTATGTATATCGCTTTGTTCTTGTCCACAATGAATTTAATCTGCCATTCAGATGCCCAGTCTTCCAAGGTCCTTTAACAACTTTGAATTATGTTGTGTCATCCACAATAGGACACTGTCTCCTATTTCATGACTTTTTAATTTCCAGAGGAGTCTTTCAAGAGGGACTTTATCAGGTGCCTTCTGAAATGCCAAATACATTTTATCAGGGGGTCCCAATCTCTTTGGGAGCGTGGACCCCTTTTCCACTTCCAAAATGTTCACAGCCCTCCACATGCTTCTCTTTTTTTATCTGCAGTTATGTGCCATACATAGAAAAATCTATTAATGTAATAACAAAGAAATAATTATATACCCACCGGACTCATTCATAATACATAAAACTTATTAAATAATGCTTACTGATATAAACGGAATACATATGATTGCAAGGCACAGCAGTAAATGTGGAAGAATGTACTCATATTCAGTAACTTATGCAGTGTAACTACAGGCGGCCACACAGCTGGATCTGGAGTGACTGGGGGGAGGGATTGGTAAGGATGGACTAGTAAGGATGGACTGGTAAGGATGGACTAGTGGAGGGAGAGAGACAGACAGCCTGGCAGGGATGGACTGGTGGAGGATGAAAGAGAGAGACAGACTGGCAGGGATGGGCTGGTGGACAGAGAGAGAGAGAGCTACTGGTGGGATGGACTGGTGGAGGGTGAGAAAGCGAGTGACTGGTGGGGATGGGCTGGTGGGGGGATAGAAGGGGACTGGTTGGGATGAATTGTAGAGCAAAGACAGAGAGAGAGAGAGAGAGAATGATTGGGAAAGGTGAAGGAGGGATGTGTGAGAGATGTTTGTGCACATATTTCCCTCCCAGCCCCCACCCTCAATATGGCATTTTTTTGAAAATTATTATTGCTGTTTTTAAAGAAAATCACTTGTGGCAAGGAAACCACCCTGTTGGTTTGATCTTGGCAGGGATCAGTGGCTCTCTCCACACTGCCTGCTATCAAATTTCATACATGCGGAGATAGGACATCCCTGCTCATAAAGCAAGAGGCACTGCTACAAATATTTTGCACCATTATTGCAAGGTGCTGGGCATGCATGTCGGTGGCATCTCTAGACAGAAGAACCTTCTAAGTAACAAAAAAGAACCTGGCCAATTTCAATCATTAAATAAAACTACTACTAAAATTATTCAAGAGCATCAATCAAAACTTCTTCTATATAGAAGTGGGACAAATCCTAATATAAAACCTGCATCTCACTTTCTACAATACCCTGCGTTCACAGAAACTCCTCCAACAAAGGGTGCAAAGCAGAACATTAAAAAAAAATATCCAAATTCTATTGTTACCTCAGTAACAGCAAATTAAACTCCCTCCACTATCAGAATCATTGTATAATACACAATGATGCAAAAAATGTACTCAGAATCTATAGGAAGCCTGCCATACCCTAACTATCAGATTCAAATAGTAACTTCCTTACCTATGAAAAGGCAACACTGCAAATATTACAACAGGCCCTAAAACACCAATACACCTATTAGAAAAACAGAACAAGTCGGGCTACTATAGATCCCTATATAGAAATTACTGCTAGCAGAATATCTTACCTAAGTCACACATGCAGAACACAGACAGACTCTTGCAAAATGCAGAATACAGAGACCAAAAGTATAAATATAAATGTGCAGACGAAGACTGAATTGGAAATCGCAAGAAGCCAGACTCTATACGCATTGCAATAATGTAGAAAAAGAAACATCACTGTTACTCAGAAAACATCAAATAATAATAATACAATCAAGAAATATAAAATATCAAAAATAATAAAAACATACTAATAAAAAGAATATTTCAAAACAACTGAGATATAGAGCATCCAAAAATGTAAAACTTTTATAAATTATTTTTAAATTTCACAAACAACAATAACATATTTCAAAACATTAGACACATCAAATAACAGACAATAATTAAAACTAATAAAGATTTTAAAATCCCCCATTCTCCATACCTGGGAACTTTAAAATAACTAACTTACTAACTAACTAACTAACTAACTAAATTTCCAGTCACCCTGATATTGCCATAGATTAGTAGGGGTGGGAAGAAAGGTTCACCAACTTTCTCCACTCTTTCATACACACACGCACGCACACTCCCTCTCTCTCACACACGTTCACACAAACACGGACCCTCTCATACACGCATCCTCTCTCTCTCACACACACACACTTCCTCCCTCTCATACACACATGCTCTCTCACACCCACACATGCTCTCTCATTCACACCCACACACACACTCCCTCTCACACAAACATGCTCCCTATCTCTCATAACACGTGCTCTCACACATACAAACATGCCCTCCCTCTCAAACACACATGCTCTCTTTCATACATATGATCTCTCTCTCTCTTATGTATACATGCTCTCTCTCTCATTCACTCCCTTTTGCTCATATACACCTACTCACAAGCTCCCTCGCTGTCTTTCATATAGGTTCTCTCTCACACACATGTTCATACATCCTCTCTCTCACCCAGGCCTCTCCTTATCTTTTTTCCTGGAGTCTGCAGTCCTGCTTGTCAGTATCTCATGCTGGCAATTCACACTTTCCTTCAATATATCTTTGTTTGATATCTAAAGCAGTTAAACTCAGGTGTTTCTTACTCACTCATTCCAACCCTTCCCATCAGTTTCCTGCTTTTGCTTCTAACTTCTGAGATAGTTATTTAGAGCAGCAATCCAGAATGGGGAATAAACCTCACTTTACAAAACCTCTCTTATCCATAAAATACTCACAAGGGTGTTTCTTGCACAAATTCTGATTTCATAAAAAAAAAGAAGCAAATACTTTTTTCAGTGTAAAAATATTACATGCAGCATTTGTCTTTTTATTTATATTATTTATTTATATTCCTAAACCTGCATGGCGAATTCTGCTTCACCTTCTCAGATAGTCATCCCGAAGCAAATGAAGCCACTATTATGGCTTGCAGTGTCACTTGCAGCCCCATTGGTACTATTAGAGAGACTTAGTTGCTGTGGTTCTCTTTTCTCTCTGCTTTTTCCCTTGCAGATGGCACAGTGAGGCTCACTGGTGGGAGCAGCCCTAGTGAAGGAAGGGTGGAGGTTTATTACAGTGGAGATTGGGGTACAGTGTGTGACGACGGCTGGACAGAACTCAGTGCCCAGGTGGTTTGCAGACAACTGGGATTCAGGTACAAGAAGGAAGAAACACCTAAGTACAACTCTTATGGAAGCCCTTGAACAGAAAGGGGTTTGATAGACAGAGAATGTAAATGAAGAAGAAAATAGTTTCCAGGGAGTTGAAAAAATGTGCACAGCTACCCCTCCCTCCCCTGCAAATCCCAGAGTGAGCAGAACCCAAAAGTTCCCAACTTACAGAAGAACCGGTTTCTCCACACTTATCATCAGGGTCAGTGCTATGGGGGGGGGGGTGTATGGGATAGAATCAGGGTACTTCCCTCTGCTGACATGTCACAGGGGGCATTGTGGGCCTGCCTGGAGGTGAAAGAAACAGTTCTGGGCTGGGCAGCCACTAGTAGTCTTCACAGAATGGCAACAGGAAGGTAATCAGCACAGAGTATATGAGCTGCCATGTGTTTAAAGGTCCAACAGCTGCCCAAACCCCTTTCTCCCACATGGGTTTCTTGTTTACAAGGAAACTTTGAGGGGTGGTGGAGGCACTGAAAGATCTATGAGAATGTGCTGGCTCACAGACCCCATGCAATTTTTCCCTCCTACTGTTGCTTCTCTGTGGATCTCTACCTGACTGGCCAGCCAGCTAAAACAGGTGAAGTGAAGTAGGAGGTAGGAAGGAGATGATCTAGCAAAGGATAATTGTGTGTGTGTGTGTGTGGGGGGGGGGGGCTTTTAGAAAGGAGAGGACCTGGGAAAAGTCCATGGTGAGGGGAGGAGAGAGAGTATCTGAGAAGGAGCCATGGGCATACTTGGGAACTTTGAGTTCTGGTTACTGTTACAGGTTTAGTGTGTTTGAGTGGAAAGATACAAAGCCAGTATTCCCTGGTGAGATTTGCTACTCCAAGACACAAAATACTCTGAGTCACTACAATTATGGATTCTAGAAATAAGTTTATTTTGTATCCGGTTATGCTTCAAAAAGCAATGCAGCAGAGATAATACATAGATATAGCAAAGACAATTTTTATAATAATAATACAGTTCAGTAATTTCCTATACTGTTGTAATAAGGACTCAGGAAAACAGCAGTGCTCTATCACTTCTGGAGTCTCTCTCTCTCTCTCTCTCTCTCCTAAGCCTCTGTTAGTTATACACTTTTTGTCTGCAAATCTGAAAACATGTTTTGAGAGACACATGCAATCTCCCAAAACATAGCCAGAGTGAAAAATAGTTTGTTTTATTTTGGACTTTAACTCCCTCACCATATAGCCTGTACATCTGTTGTTTACCTCTCCCTTTCCCAGACTTGTTTTATAGTCACATGATGAATGGTGAGTGAGAGAATATTCAAGCCTATTTTCTGAAATCATCCTTAGCCAAGCTTGTCAGATTTAGGATAAATACTTTTTCTTCCATTCCCTCCCCTGAGATTCCCTCACACATACTCTCTCACACAAACACCCTTTTCACTCAGACACACTCTTTCTCATTCTCTACCCCAACCCAGCACTTTTTCCTAACCCTCAGGCCAGACCTCAGCACGTTTCTTCTTCCCCCCTTGCCTGAGGGAACTCAAGCACTTTCTCCTTTCTCCCAAATCCAGACCCCAGCACTTCCCCCTTAAGCCAGACCCTGGCACTTTCCCTTCCTCCAGCCCAAGATTCCCTCTCATCCCTTTTTCTCTCTACCTCTCACCAGGTGAGTCCTTCTACCCCTTCCCAGGCTTGAACCAAGCACTTGTCCCTTCTCCCCATCCCTCCCCAGTGTGCAGAGTCCACTTCTATTTTACCAGTACGCTAGACACCTAAGGAGATAGTGGCCTAGGGTGAAGGATCTAATCAGCTTGTGGACCTTTGGGTTAATAATTTAGCAGGGTGGGCAGAGGGGCAAAGAAGACCCGGCTGAAACCTACACTCTCACCAGCCTCTAACCCACTCTGAAGATAGCATGTGACTGGCTTTCCTGAGTGATTCAAACCCTGTTGCCACTTCCTCCAGCCTACCTAGCCCAACTCAATTCCTTTCACTATTCCTTTGGCTTGCATAGGCCAATTCAGTCCCCGCTGCTTCTTCTTCTTCCTTCTTCTAGCCTATGTGGGCTAACTCCAACTTCCTTCCAGGCCATACTGCCTACAACGTCCTTTTGGCCCAAACGTCCTTCTGTGTAGGCTGATAACATCAACCTCTTTCTGGCCACAGGAGCTGTTGATTCTGCCCTCTTTCTAGCCTGCACAGGTTGCTGTTTCTGCCTTCCTCTGCCAGCACATCCATTTTCCTCAGTTTCTCCCTTCAGTCAGATGCAGGGCAGTATCCCGGAATTTCCCTGATGTCTCCAGAGATCTAGAGATTTTTCTGAAATTCTGAAGTCTCCAGGTGAAATCCAGAGAGCTTAGGGATGGGAGGGTAATAGGAGGGAGAAGAACCAGAAAAGGAGTCATGCTGAAATTAGGAATTTTAGAGGACAGACAAGTATATTTGTGCCCATAGTCTCCCCCTACCCTCATCCTCACATTTTTCTCCCTCCATTCTGATCCCAGTTCTCTTTTTCCCCAACCTGGAGGGTAGAAGGAGAGCTGGACATTTCTTTTATAATCTGCTGCTGGCCCACACTTGGATTTTGATAATTTTTCTATCCCCAAGGAACTTTTCACCCTAATCAACAGCCTCTCTTTCGTACCCCTAGTTACAACCTTGCATGGAGGAAAAGGGGTAGGAGCAGGAGGGAGAGGAGCCAGGGTCAACAAGGAGTTAGGAAAGGGTGGAGCTGGGGAGAGGGGGAAGAGGTAGGAGGAATAAGGGAGAATGTGAGGGGGAACCAGGAAGGCACCATAGGGGATGGAAGAGAGGATACAAAGGGGAGTAGGAAGGAGAGCAGCCAGAAAGGTACCATGGGGTAGATGGCAAAGGAAGACGATGTAGCGGATCCAGGGGGGAGGGAACCTGGGATTGTGGACCTTTTCTCAAATTTCCGTCCTGGTCCCCAGAATGTCTGAAACAGCGTTGATTATCATTTTAAAAGAACTTTGCTAGATCCTACACAAGTATCATAACATTTTCACTTACCACACATGGCGCCTTCCTTCCAAGCATACCTCATTCTCACATTTGCTCTCGCATATGAATACTGCCTGTAGCCACACTAAAATCATGTAGTCATACTCCCGCATTCAGATGTCTTAATCATACTCATACATCACTTAGCCAACAAGAAAAGCCAGCAGAACATCTTTATTTTTTAAATTTATTTTTATTGTTTATATGGTATTCTTTTCCAGGGTAATTTACAAGTAATTAAATGACAAAAAATAAGAATTTACTGGAAATCAATAATAAAAAAAAGTTCAGATTTACAACTTTTCCCTTTTTAGCTGTTTTTTCACGTGGCAAATCCCTCTTTGGGTCAGATGGGTCCCTATCATTGTCTTTTTGGTGAATGGAGATCGCCTTCCTCCCTTCTGAGGTGTCCTCTCCCTCCTTCAGTTATTCCTGGCAGCAAAGAAAGTTAATTTTTCAGGAATATTCAGTGGGATAAACATTCTGCTAAATATTCTTGTGTAAAGTTATCTGGCACTACGTACCCAGATAACCTTCAAAACTATCCAGCTATATTAAAATACAGCTAGTTAGGTTTGAAAGCTATCCGGTTATGTATTCCCGCTGAATGCCCCTGACAACTTATCTGCCTAACTTTAGCCGAATAAGTTGTTCACTTGCCACTTTTCTGAATATTGCCCTCACTGTACATAAATTCAATGAATTAACCAATTCTTTATTTCTTTTTTCCTTCAGTGGTTCTGCCAGCGTGGCATCGGACGGAGAGTTTGATGCCGGAGAAGGATTTATTCTTTTGGATGAGGTGGCGTGCTCTGGCTTGGAGGATTCTCTCTTGGACTGTCCTCACAGCAGCTGGGGGCAGCACGACTGCTCTCATGCGGAGGACGTGGGGGTCCGCTGCTCGAATGATAGCAATGATATCACCGACGTGCCTTCAGGTAAGCTGGCTGTTGAGCCTGAGAAACTGTGATGTCCTACCCAGTCTATGGATACTCAAACATGTAAAAAAAAAAAAAAAAGCCAAACCAAAAAAAAAATATAAATCCACCTCAAATTACAATTAGCTCAGTTAAGAAAAAATGAGACAATCCAGGTCATGCTATAACTGTTCGCTTCGTAAAGGAGAGTAGAGGTTGAGTGAACCTTTCTTAACCCTAAGTTCTATTTCAAACCGGTAACCCTGGCCTGAATCAACGAACCCCAAAAACAGACAAAATCCCTAACAGAACATCAGCTACCACCAGAACTAATTGGTAATATACAAGAATCTGCTTTATTAGTTCACATGTAAGTAAATGAGGGAAGGACAATTTGCAAAGGCAGTTACACAGGTAAATCCCTGGGGCTGAAAATTGCCTCCCCGCCCCCTTTTCCCTGTGACTAATGCTAGTTGCAGGAAAAAGGGACTGTTCCTGGGGGGAGGTCATGGGAAGAGAATTTGCAAATTCCCATATGGGCTTTGCCTGCTGGCAAAGCAGGTGCCAAGTTCACGGATATTTCTGTGCTCACGAATCTTGGTAAAGCTGATTTCCAAAGAAAAAGTACCTGCAAACCTTCAAATGAGCCGGGCTTTTGAACATATTGCCTCCTGTGCTTTTTATACAACTTTGTATTTTTTGGAAGTTAGCTATAAGATCCTTTTCAAAAAGCATGACTGGACCAGGAGGTGGCAATTTCATAAATAAGTCCCTCCCATAGAATGGAGCACCAACTCTTGCAGAATTCTTAAAGTGGAACTCTTGTCATAGAGGAGCAAATGGTCACACAGGTGATGACATCATAGCCTTGACCATTGGATATCTGACAGTGATGTCATCAGTGTGCAACCACTTCTATATTGGCAATTCGTTTTTATTATGATTTGTAAATCTAAGATATGATTCTGTACTCTATAAGAGAGTAAGAGGACAGAAAATTAGATTCTCTTTTGAAGTACTGCTGCGTGAAGCAGTGGGAGGGTTGTACCTAGGTGCATTGCAGAACACTTTAGGAAAGAAGAATGATACAAGCAGTAGCAGTGGAAGTGTTGTATTTCCCTCCAGCATCTCCCAGCACTAAGGTGAGAGCAGGAGAAGTGCACCAGTGTATTCTGAGAAAACTGCCCGGTATATTCCCAGAGCTCTCAACGGTGACATCACAGCTGATAACCGAGTTGTTCCACCTCTGGTTTCATATATTTTCTGATGCACCATGGGCATACGATTATGGTCAGTTGAGGCACTCCCGTGTTTCAATATGCAATTATTAGTGTCCTAATGTAATTTGAAGTAATATGGATTGAGAACGAAAAGGGACATCTGAGATTTGAATCGTGCGATTGATGGGTTAGGTACTGGACCACCCCGTCGATGCAGAGGAAGCCATGTCCTCAGCAGAGGTCCTCTCCAGGCATGGCTATCCTCAGTATCACTGGGAGAAGGAGTCTGTCCTTGGCACTGCTTATGCTGACTTTGCGCTGGTTATCCATGCTCTAGGACCCGCTGTGCGGCTGGTGAATGGAGAGAGCACCAAGGAAGGGCGGGTGGAACTTTTCCTAAATGGAGAATGGGGTAGTGTCTGCGACGATGGATGGACTGACAGGGATGCAGCTGTGGTTTGCAGACAGCTTGGATACAGGTAGAGTATTAATTGGTGCAACTTAGCAGTAAGAAATATGGGTGGGGATGGAGGCAGGGACCTCCCTGAGTCTTTGTGTTTGATTATTATAATCCTGCTCCCTTTGTAGTACAAGATGAATCTGTTCATGTCTCTATGTTTGCATATTAGTGCAATCCATTAGTAAGTGTGCATTTCAGCTTAGTTTGCAGATGTTGTGGTTTCTGCGCAAATATTTTGATTAGCAGTACAAATTGCTAATCAAAAAAAAAATATTAGTGGGGGTTGCTAATGAGATACCTCAAACAGTTTAATGCCTTGCTGGGTGTCTGTGCAGCTCTGCATTTGTATTGGACTGGGTATTTATATGCATTCATATGTTTGGATATGACTATATCTGGGAGATGTTTTCCAGCAGACTTTCATGTACATACAACATGAGAAATCGACAGAGGCAGACACCAAAATTGAAAAACACGTGTTCATCCAGTGCCTGCAGTGAGTTCCTCAGAGCTGGCAATCACATGAAACTTGCAAATTGCACAAAAAATGCATTCCCAACTCCTTCTGAGAACTTGACTCCATCACCACTGCCTGGAGCTTTCTAGATAAGTCTTTGTCCCAGCCTTGCTGCACAGGCCTGGCTGCCCTTTCTGTGGTTTTAACCCCTTCTGAGTGCTCTGACAGGTGTCTCAGCTGTTTTCATGGCCTGCCCAAGGCTTAGTTCTAACTCCATGACTTTGACTGGGTACTAAGATGGTATCTTGTGGCTGAATTGATGGGACAACACCTTCAGCCTCCTCAGAGATTCTGACCACCACAGTCTTCACCCCTCCTCTGAGTTCCTAGAACAGAGATGCACACTGGAAATGCAGGTTTTCTGCACACCAGCCAATGCAGTACTGCTACAGCATGGGCTCGCCCCCTACAAAAGATACCCAACAATGCACAGCTCAGTCTGAACTTTTCACTAGCCAGCAGTGCCACCAATGCTTACACATCCGGGCTACTGCGGTGACTAACCCGACCAAGTTGAGGACCATTTGCTTTATAAATAAACTGAAGAAAATGATATGTGGATATTCAAAATCAATTAATAGTCATCACTTTGAAGAAGCAAAACATATAGGGGTAGATTTTCAGACAAGCGCGAACAGCCTACTTTTGTTTGCGCTCCAGGCGCAAACAAAAGTACGCTGGATTTTAGTAGATACGCGCGTAGTCGCGCGTATCGGCTAAAATCCTGGATCGGCGCGCGCAAGGCTATCGATTTTGTATAGCCTGCGCGCGCCGAGCCGCGCTGCCTCCCCCCGTTCCCTCCAAGGCCGCTCCGAAATCGGAGCGGCCTCGGAGGGAACTTTCCTTTGCCCTCCCCTCACCTTACCCTCCCTTCCCCTACCTAACCCACCCACCCGGCCCTGTCTACACCCCCCCCTTACCTTTGTCGGGGGATTTACGCCTCCCGGAGGGAGACGTAAATCCCCGCGCGCCAGCGGGCCTGCTGCGCGCCGGGCCGCGACCTGGGGGCGGGTACGGAGGGCGCGGCCACGCCCCCGGGCCGTAGCCACGCCCCGTACCCGCCCCCAAAACGCTGCCGACACGCCCCCGGAACGCCGCGACGACCGGGCCCGCCCCCCGACACGCCCCCGACACGCCCCCCTCCGAGAACCCCGGGACTTACGCGAGTCCCGGGCTCTGCGCGCGCCGGGAGGCCTATGTAAAATAGGCTTCCCGGCGCGCAGGGCCCTGCTCGCGTAAATCCGCCCGGTTTTGGGCGGATTTACGCGAGCAGGGCTCTGAAAATCCGCCCCATATTTAAGGAAATAATCTACATGTAACAATAAATAAGGCCAACAAGATCATTAAAGATAATTTCCAAAGGCAAAATAACTTGGTTCAAAGACACACATATATTCATGACAAAATGTGAATGTTAAGCATAATGAGTAACAAACAGTAGAAAAAATGTGCATGTTACATAGCCACTGAGGGGCCGATGCAATACAGTGCACCTCTACAATGCACGTCCAACGCGGAGTGAGTCTAATAGCGCTTATCACATGCAAATTTTAGCGATCAGAAGTTAATGCCTGCCTTTAGCTGAGCGCTTCTAAAACTAGTACAGAAAAGCAGAAAAAACTGCTTTTCTGTATTACCTCCTACTTAATATCATTGTGATATTAAGTAGGAGGAAAAACTAAAGTAAATTAATTAAAAAAAAAAAAAAAAGTTTAAAAAAAAAGCGCCAGCAATCGGGTGCAGAAAACGGATGCTCAATTGAGAAGCTTCCATTTCCTGAACTCCTGGCTGTGCGGCGTTTTGGAAAATCAATGCCGATAAACTCGGCATCGGTTTTCCTAACCGGCGGACGGCTGACGCTTTCGGGCTTTTGTTAGCAAGGAGGCGCTAGTGGCACACAAGCGACCCTAGTGCCTCCTTGCTAACGTGACCCCCTAATTTAAATATTGCGAGGCACCCCCAGGATGGGCACCTGGGAGCGGGTGCTGACTGTTCAGCACCTGCTTTCTGCGTATAAATATATTGCAATGGCCCCAGAACAAATATGAAAAAGGCAATGAATTGAATACTAGGAAATAAACTATCCAATGCAGATTTTGGGCACACATTGAACTTGACATGCATTGGGGTAAAGTTGAAGGTCTTAAGCGCAAGAATCCTAATTGAATTGTATACTTTATTGGATACTTAGATAACTATTAATAGACTTACGAGTTTCTCAACCTCTTTTTGGTTAAGATCCAAGTGTAAGTCTGGGCTATGAATGGAGCATGGGGGCCTTCTTGGCCTTCTGGTTAAGACTGAAAACCTGTAAAATAGGGAAGGTTAACACCTTGCCACCCGGGGACATGAAACCATTGGATCTCTAAGCAAACTGGGAGGACTACCCCTTTACAAAACATCTGATTTTAAAACTCAAATATCCAACAAATTCTGTTTCTTCAGTAGATTTGTGATATATGTGATCTTCATTTTCTAAATGTCCCGAGGATAAAGGTAGCATTTGGTGGTGCTTTTACAAGAGTAATGGTCCTTTCCTTCTTGCTCATCCTTAATTCCAGTGGTCCAGCAAAAGCCAGGACAATGGCATATTTTGGGGAAGGGCAGGGACCAATCCATCTGGATAACGTGGAGTGCAATGGCACAGAGAGCACCCTGGAGGAGTGTAGGAAACAAGACAGTGGGATTCACAACTGTTGGCACAGTGAAGATGCGGGAGTGGTTTGCGACTACGTGGAAGAGAAGACCCAAGGATTCAAAAATACAGGTAGAAAAAGTTCTGAAACATTTGTCCTGTTACCCATAACAGTTTCAGCGGTGAGACAGTGGCACTGTGTTCCCCCCCCCCAGCCGGTGCTCTCCAGGTGCTGCTTGTGGAAGACTGGGACCAGGGGACTTGGGAGATGTGTCACTCACAGTCAGCGGTCCCTAGAGCAGGACTTCCCAAGCTTGTCCTGGGCAGCCTATAGGCAGTCAGGTTTTTCAGGATGTTAGCATAGACTGGGTTTCCAGTGTATGAAAAATTATCTCGTGCATATTCATTATGGTTGACTGTGTGGTCTCAGGACAGGTTTAGGAAGCCCTGTCCTAGACTATTCTCCTTCCCGGGGAGACTGGGTCTCATTACATCGAGGGCTCGTACACCCTTCATTACATGGACTCTTACTAGGAAGGGTAAAACTGACTTTTCCTGCATCCTATGTGCAATGACTACGTCAGGGAGAGAGTGTGGATGAAACTATGAACAAACCCATGCTCAGTGTTCTTATGCTAATTACTGTGAAGCAGAGGCATGAGCAGCCGTGAACTTCCCCGCAGTTAACACTCATGCACTGTTCTCTGCATCAGGGCCCAAATGGAAAAGCTGGAAATAGCTGTGAGGTCTTCCATGTGTAGGGCTTTAGCATCATTTGTCTTCTCTCACATCACCCTGATCTGAACCCCCTCCATTGCACTCCTAGAACATTTCCTAAGACGAGGGAGCAGTGAATTCTTGCACAGTCAGTATTCCTGCACTCTTTCTTGCTGCATATGGCTGCCAAATCCAAGGAAGAAAAAACACATCCACCCCACCCCCCCCTCCGTTCCACATTGCCTACTCTCCTCCACTTCCCCCAGCATCTTCGCACCACAGTGCCTCCACTTCAAAACCCTCCTGCTGGCCTCTTTCATACCCCCTTCACTGCCACCTCGGGCAACAGCAGAAGCAATCTATCAACCGGAAGTCTTAGGTTTTTTTCTCATTTATATTTCACCTTTTGTGACACTTCAAAGCAGATTACATTCAGGTACTGTAGGTATTTTCCTGTTCCCAGAGGGCTTACAAGATAAGGCTCTCCTTTACTAAGCATGTTTCCCATAGACTCAGTATGACAGAAAAGCCTTAGTAAAATCAGACCCTGCATTTGAGGTAATGAAGTGCAAAGTGACTTGCGCAAGGTTGCAAGGAGCATCAGCAAGATTTGAATCCTGGTTTCCCTGGTTCTCAGCCTGCTGCTCAAATCACTAGGCTTCTCCCCCACTTGCGAGGCGGTGCATGCTATGGTGGCTCCTCCTTAGGTTTTCTGTTTAGAATGGAAACCCAGGCCCAAGGAGTTGAAGGCGGCTGCAGAACTTTGAGCAGGAACTGTCCTCCAGTCCCCCTCTACTGTGTGGGTGAGAAGGTTGGCTCCTGGACCTGACCCTTTCCCATCCCCTACTTCTCTTACCTCCCTTCTCCTTGAAGGGTCCTGGCTTCTCCGTTCCCTCACCAATGCTGTCAGTCACTTTTTCCCAGCACAGATGCAGTGCCACAGCTTATCTTTCCAAGAGCAGCAGTACCAGACACCCTCAATGTGCCACCCTACCTCCTTTGCTATTTTTCTCACCACTTCTCCACTTTGTATTGTTTGCGCCTTCCCCTCCCTGTCTCCCCCTTCTTTTTTTATTGATCACCGCCACAATGTAAAAATCAATAGATATAATCGAAGCAGGACATAAATATGAAAACCTGTATAGGTAACACAGGCCCTCATAGTTTATATTTTCATACCAGTCCCAACCCTGCCCCCTCAAGTAATCATATTAAATGTAAAGGGACAAAATGTCTGCACAGGTCTAGAAGGAAGCAATGGCACAAGGAAAAAGTTTAATAAATGAAAGGAAATAATTACCAAATCTGACTTCCAGATCACACCACCTCTTGGGAATTCAATTTGATGGGGACACAAAGGTTAAATGCATTCCAGGATGTTCAACTAATAGAAATGCAAACTAGATGGTCAGTGCAATTATAGAAGAAAATAAGAACAGTGATATCAATGTTATCATCCATCTGGGAACCAATGACCTCACTATAAACGGTGTCCACAAGGTACAGGAAGATTTCCAAAATCTAGGGGAGAAGATTAGACACTTGTCAAAGACTATTGCTGACCTTCAAAAAAAACTTAAGACTTGGTTGTTTAGACAAGCCTTCCCCTAATCAAGTTTAGCACTGCCATAGCATAGCCTTGTCATAGTTCAGATGTAGGACTCTCTTAGTACCTACCATCTTTATAGTTCTATCAGTTTTTTTGAGCTCCTCCACCCTGCTTTTCCATCCTCCCAGTTTCATGCCCCTGTTTCATTGTAACTTTCTTGCTCCATTTCTGGTTATGGTTATCGTGTTTGTTAATGCCTCTGTTCCCTGTAAACCGATTTGATTTGATTTGTATCATGAAAGTCGGTATAGAAAAGCTTTAAATAAATAAAATAAATATTGCTTTTTCAGAAGTGCTACCAATTCATGAAAAGGAAAAGGAAAGGTTATAACATATAGATAATTTCAGTGTCTGGCTCAAAATCTGGTGTACGGAAATAGTTTTGGATACATTGGAAGCTGAGGCCATGTATGCAGCAATAAAAGATTATGTGGTAAGGATGGCCTACATTTGTCTGTGGCAGGAAAGAGGATGCTAAATGAAAAATTCAGATCATACATTAACAGGCATTTAAACTAGGAAGTGGGGGTGGCAGGAGGTGGCCAGTGAAATTGGAATGTCACCCCCCAAGCAATACAGGAAGTGGGAAGACAAAGTAACAAACTCAATTAGTTAAAAAAAACAGAAAAGGTGACTAGGAAGAGCAACTGGAAAGCTATGACCACAAATGCTCGTAGTTTGAGCAATAAAATTCCAGACCTGCAGGCCCTAATGGTCAAGGCGGTATTGGATATTGTTGCTGTTACGGAGACATGGTTCCCAGGCTATAACTTGTTAAAGAAGGAAAGAGAGGGCAAAAAATGGGGAGGAGTAGCTCTTTTTGTCATAAACAATATCCAAGCAACTGAATTGCAAGGACATGAGGTAAAGAAGATGCATTATGGACTATCCTAAAAAGAGAAGATGGTACTTCCATTTTTACTGGTGTGATCTACAGGCCTACAACCCAAATGGATGAACTGGACAGAGACCTGATTGAAGACATCCAAAAGTTGGGAAAGAAGGGAGAAGTGTTGCTTGTTCTAGATTTTAATATTCCAGATGTGGATTGGAGCATCCTTTCTGCGGAATCTACAAAAAGTAGAGAGATAATGGATGCCTTCAAGGTGCTTTGCTCAAACAAATGGCAATGGAACCCACAAGGGAGGGTGTGATCCTTGATCTAGTGCTCACTAATGTGGATAATATCTCTGATGTTCGGGTAAGGGCGCACCTGATCAGTAGGGATCATCAGACGGTATGGTTCGATATCGCAAATAGGATACAGAGAAGTCACACCAAGACCCAAGTTTGAATTTCATTTGTCAAAATGGGGATGTACCTGGAGAAAGAACTGGAAGACTGGGAGAAAATGGGTGAGGTGGATCAACAGTGGGCCAAATTAAAAGAAGCTATTATAAAGGCAACAATCTATATGTTAGGAAAGTAAAGAAGAGGAAGAGGAAAGAGAACCGATATGGTTCTCTAAGATGTTGGCTGAAAACATTAAGGCAAAAAGAACAGCATTTGAGAAGTATAAAGAATGTCAACAAGGAACAAGTCAACAAAGGAACACAAGGAAAAATATGTTAAAAATGAGGGAGACAAAGAAAGAAATCAAGAAAGCAAAAAGTGAAGCGGAAGAAAGAATTGCCAAAGAGGTAAAGAAGGAGAAAAACATTTTTCAGATATATCAGAGAAAGAAGGGAGGCCAGAAGTGGTATAGTGAAATTGAAAGGTGACAAGGAGCACTGTGTGGATAGAGATGAAGAAATAACAGAAATATTAAACAAATACTTCAGTTCGGTGTTCACTAAAGAAGACACTGGAGAAGGACCATTGCTGGTTGACAAGACTGTAGATGGAGATGGGTTAGATGAAACTCCGTTTACAGAAGAGAATGTATGGGAAGAGCTAGGAAAACTAAAGGTGTAGAAAGCCATGGGGCTGGATGAGGCTCATTGCAGGGATGCTCAGAGATGTGCTGGCAGGTCCACTGCATGACCTGTTCAATAGATCCCTGGAAACGGGAGTGCTGCCAAGTGATTTGAGAATAGTGGTGGTGGTCCTGCTTCACAAGAGTGGGAGCAGAGAGGAGGCTGGAAACTACAGGCCAGATAGCCTCAACTCATAAGGTGGGGAAATTAATGGAGACTCTGCTGAAGGAAAGGATAGTGAACTATCTACAGTCAGGAGGATTATTGGACCTGAGGCAGCATGAATTCACCAAGGGAAGGTCCTGTCAGACAAATCTAATTGATTTTTTTCAGTGGGAGACTAAAGAATTGGATCGAGGAAGAGCATGCTATGTGTTCTACTTGGATTTCAGCAAAGCTTTTGATACAGTCCCGCATAAGAGGCTTGTGAATAAAATGAGAAGCTTGGGCGTGAGCACCAAGGTAGTGGCCTGGATTACAAACTGGTTGGCGGATAGAAGACAGTGTGTAATCGTAAATGGACCCTACTCTGAAGAGAGAACAGTGTTAAGCAGAGAGTCACAAGGATCGATGTTGGGACTGGTTCTGTTCAATATCTTTGTGAGCAACATTGCGGAAGGGATAGAAGGTAAAGTTTGTCTATTGCAGATGATATCAAGATCTGCAAAAGAGTGGACATGCCAGAAGGAGTAGAGAGAATGAGATGTGATTTAAGGAAGCTTGAACAGTGGTTGAAGATATGGCAGCTGGAATTCAATGCCAAGAAGTGCAGAGTCATGCATCTGGGGTGCAGTAAATCAAAAGAGCTGTATGAGATGGGGGGTGAAGGGCTGTTGTGCACGGAGCAAGAGAAGGACCTTGGGGTGATAGTGTCTAGCAATCTGAAGACAGCAAAGCAATGTGACAAGGCGATAGCTAAAGCCAGAAGAATGCTGGGTGCATAGAGAGAGGAATAACCAGTAAGAAAAAGGAGGTGATAATCCTCTTGTACAGGTCCTTGGTGAGTCTCACTTGGAGTACTGTGTTCAATTCTGTAGACCGTATCTCAAAAGGGACAAAGTCTGGATGGAGGGGTGACCAAAGTGTTGGTGGATCTCCATCAAATGACTTATGAGGAGAGGTTGAAGGACCTAAATATGTATACCCTGGAGGAGAGGAGGTGCAGATCTTCAGATACCTGAAATCTTTTAATGATGCACAATTGACAAACCTTTTCTGTTGGAAAGAAATCAGTAGAACTAGGGGTCACATAATGACATTATTTAAAAATACAATCCTAGAGGCGCAGTCCAGATGTATTCCACGCATTAAGAAAGGTAGAAGGAAGGCAAAATGATTACCGTCATGGTTAAAAGGTGAGGTGAAGGAGGCTATTTTAGCCAAAAAAACATCCTTCAAAAATTGGAAGAAGGATCCATCTGAAGAAAATAGGATAAAACATAAGCATTGTCAAGTTAAGTGTAAAACATTGATAAGATAGGTGAAGAGAGAATTTGAAATGAAGTTGGCCATAGAGGCAAGAACTCATAATAAAATTTTTTTAAAATATATCTGAAGCAAGAAACCTGTGATGGAGTCGGTTGGACCACTAGATGACAGAGGGGTTAAAGAGGCTCTTAGGGAAGATAAGACCATTGCAGAAAGACTAAGGGGCGGATTTTCAGAGCCCTGCTCACCTAAATCCGCCCAAAACCGGGCGGATTTAGGCGAGCAGGGCCCTGCGCGCCGGTGAGCCTATTTTACATAGGCCTACCGGCGCGCGCAGAGCCCTGGGACTCGCTTAAGTCCTGGGGTTCTCCGAGAGGGGCGTGTCGGGGGCGTGTCGGGGGGGCGGGCCCGGTTGTCGCGGCGTTTCGGGGGCGTGTCGGCAGCGTTTTGGGGGCGGGTACGGGGGCGTGGCTACGGCCCAGGGTGGTCCGGGGGCGTGGCCGTGCCCTCCGTACCCGCCCCCAGGTCGCGGCCCGGCGCGCAGGAGGCCCGCTGGCGCACGGGGATTTACTTCTCCCTCCGGGAGGCGTAAATCCCCGGAGAAAGGTAAGGGGGGGTGTAGACAGGGCCGGGCGGGTGGGTTAGATAGAGGAAGGGAGGGGAAGATGAGGGGAGGGCGTTAGAGGATTCCCTCCAAGGCCGCTCCGATTTCGGAGCGGCCTTGGAGGGAACGGGGGTAGGCAGCGCGGCTCGGTGCGCGCCGGCTATACAGAATTCATAGCCTTGTGCGCGCCGATCCAGGATTTTAGTGGATACGCGCGGCTCCGCGCGTATCTACTAAAATCCCGCATACTTTTGTTTGCGCCTGGAGCGCCAACAAAAGTACGCCAACGCGCCTTGTTTGAAAATCTACCCCTATATGAATTCTTTGCTTCCGTGTTTACTAATGAGGATGTTGGGGAGATACCAGTTCCGGAGATGGTTTTCAAGGGTGATGAGTCAGACGAAATGAACCAAATCACTGTGAACCTGGAATATGTAGTATGCCAAATTGACAAACTAAAGAGTAGCAAATCACCTGGACCAGATGGTATGCATCCTAGGGTACTGAAGGAACTAAAAAAATGAAATTTCTGATCTATTAGTTAAAATTTGTAACCTATCATTAAAATCATCCAGTGTACCTGAAGACTGGAGGGTGGCTAATGTAACCCCAATATTTAAAAGTGGCTCCAGGGGCGATCCAGGTAACTATAGACCAGTGAGCCTAACTTCAGTACTGGAAAAAATAGTGGAAACTATTCTAAAGATCAAAATCATAGAGCATATAAAAAGACATGGTTTAATGGAACACAGTCAACATGGATTTACCCAAGGGAAGTCTTGCCTAACAAATCTGCTTCATTTTTTTGAAGGGGTTAATAAACATATGGATAAAGGTGAACCAGTAGATGTAGTGTATTTGGATTTTCAGAAGGTGTTTGACAAAGTCCCTCATGAGAGGCTTCTAAGAAAACTAAAAAGTCATGGGATAGGAGGCGTTGTCCTTTCATGGATTACAAACTGGTTAAAAGACAGGAAACGGAGAGTAGGATTCTCAGTGGAAAAGGGTAGACAGTGGAGTGCCTCAGGGATCTGTACTTGGACTGGTACTTTATATATATATATATATATATATATATATATATATATATATATGATCTGGAAAGGAATACGACAAGTGAGGTTATCAAATTTGCGGACGATACAAAATTATTCAGAGTAGTTAAATCACAAGCAGATTGTGATACATTCAGGACGACCTTGCAAGACTGGAAGATTGGGCATCCAAATGGCAGATGAAATTTAATGGGACAAGTACAAGGAGTTGCATATAGGGAAAAATAACCCTTGCTGTAGTTACACGATGTTAGGTTCCATATTAGGAGCTACCATTCAGTAAAAAGATCTAGGCATCATAGTGGATAATACTTTAAAATCGTCGGCTCAGGGTGCTGCAGCAGTCAAAAAAACAAACAGAATGTTAGGAATTATTAGGGAGGGAATGGATAATAAAACAGAAAATGTCATAATGCCTCTGTATCGCTCCATGGTGAGACCGCACTTTGAATACTGTGTATAATTCTGGTCGCCACATCTCAAAAAAGATATAGTTGCGATGTGGAAGGCACAGAGAAGGGCAACAAAAATGATAAAGGGGATGGAACAGCTCCCCTATGAGGAAAGGCTGAAGAAGTTAGGGCTGTTCAGCTAGGAGAAGAGACGGCTATGGGGGGGATATGATAGAGGTCTTTAAGATCATGAGAGGTCTTGAACGAGTAGATGTGAATTGGTTATTTATACTTTCGGATACTAGAAGGACTAAGGGGCATTTCATGAAGTTAGCAAGTAGCACATTTAAGACTGATCGGCGAAAATTCTTTTTCACTCAATGCACAATTAAGCTCTGGAATTTGTTGCCAGAGGATGTGGTTAGTGCAGTTAGTGTAGTTGGGTTCAAAAAAGTTTTGGATAAGTTCTTGGAGGAGAAATCCATTAACTTCTATTAATCAAGTTTACTTAGGGAATAGCCACTGTTATTAATTGCATCAGTAACAAGGGATCTTCTTGGTGTTTGGGTAATTGCCAGGTTCTTGTGGCCTGGAAACAGGATGCCAGGCTTGATGGATCCTTGATCTGACCCAGCATGGCAATTTCTTATGTTCTTATGTAACTCCAGGGAGGATGACTCAGAAGTAACATCAGGAAATATTTCTTCACAGAAAGGGTGGTGGATGCCTGAAATGCCCTTCCAGAGGAGATGGTGAAGACAAAAACAGAGAAAGATTTCAAAGGGGCATGGAATAAACACTGTGGATCCCTAAAGGCTAGATAATGGAAATGAAGAAAAGAGTGCATGGGGGTAACTTGCTGGTGTGGCGGTTGCTACCCTTAACCAATAAGCCTTCATACTGTTGATGCAACTCCATCATTGCTCTCTGCTTTAATGACAGGGGGAAAAGAGGAAAAGGGGAATTAGATTCAGACAACAACCAACAAGGATATTGAATTTTATGGTCTGGGAAAGCAAATAAGCATGGGGTAACTTACTGATGCAGCTCTTACTAACTTTAATCAAAGCCTGATACTTTTGATGTAACTCCAACATTGATTCTGCTTCAACGGCATGAGTTAATGGACAATTGGACTCAGACAGAAACCAACAAGGGCCCTGACTGTGATGATCTGGGAAAATAAGTATGGGGGTGACCTGTATGGCCAACAGATGCTACCATAAGCTAACTGGGCAGACTAGATGGACCATTTGGTCCTTTTCTGCCGTCATTTCTATGCTTCTATGTATGAAATGGCCTCCATATAGATTAAAATTGTAAGGGTCTGATACTGAGCTGCCATCTAGCTGCCTAACTTAGCCAGAAAAACTTATCTGGCTAACTTGGCTGAGATATTCAGTGGTGCAGCCATGCCACTGAAATACTCAGCTATATTAAAGTTAGCTGGATATGTTTATCTGGGCAATTTTAGGCCAACTGAATAGCAGTCCTAAACATATACGGCTAACTTAGCTGGATAATGCTGAATATCAGCATTTATCCAGCTAAAGTTAGAGGGACAAGTGGCCCATCCCACCCCTCACTCTGGGGCTGATGCAATACAGTGTGCTCAGTCAAGCGCACTGTATAACCCGCAGTCGGATTTGGATTAAATAGGCCCTAATCCACCCTAATGCAATAAGGGGATTAGCGCCTATTTAGCGCATTGCCGACGCGGAGTGAATGCTATAGCGCTCACCACATGCAATGCAAATGCATGTGAATGAGGCTATTACTCATTCACTCCGTATTAAAAAAAAAAAGAACGTGTGTCTCAGACGCACATTTAGCTGAGCACATTTAGCTGAGCGCATGTAAAAGAAGTGCAGAAAAGCAGAAAAAAACTGCTTTTCTGTACTTCTTAAGTAAAAGAAAAAAATAAACCTCGGCAGACGGCCGAGTTATGAAGACCGACGCCGGTAAACTCGGCATCGGTTTCCATAACCGGTCGTCTGCCAGTAATGAAAACGGATGCCGAATTTATCGGCGTCCGTTTATCGTCCAGACTTTTCAGCGCCCACTTTCCGCGCTATATATATATATTTTTTTTTTGCACCGGCCCCTCTGCTAGCTAACATTTTAGCTTGATAAAAGTTAGCTGGTGAAGTGAAAGCCGCTAACCACAGCTGGATATTCAAATGGCACCATTCAGCCAGCTAAGTCCAAACCTAGGGCCTCATTTACTAAGCATTTTCCCCATAGACCACAGAATGGGAGAAAAGCCTCGCTAAATGGCACTGAATATCAGGCCCTAGAAATCTCTTTACACAATCCACAGCCAACCAACCAGGGAATCCTTAGAAGGAAGATGAGTTTTCTTCCAGGCTGCCTCAATCTCACATTGAGCAGCCACTAAAAACTGGATAATTAAATTATCAAAGTTAGCTGCAGGTCTTGGTATGGGTGAACCCAGAAGAAATATTTTGTGCCGCCAAATTAGTTTAATCTTTTGTTATATAATAAACACAATACCTGTCTCTCCTTCTCCCCTTCACTCTCTGCCATCTCCTTGCTTGTGCTCTCTCTTTTTCTCCTCTTCGCTTTCTCCTTTTGCTGTCTCTCTCACCCTCTGCTCTCTCCCCGTTCTCCCCCCCATGAAGTCCCATCCTTTGAATTGTCCTCCTGCCGTCTCATCTTTGCGTTCCATCCTTTGTTTCCATCTTGTCCTTCTTCTTCTCCTCCCATGAACAATGTTGTGGATACTGAGCTGGTAGGTGGGAGGTGGACAAGTTTCCTCCTGCCAGCTCGGCTTTGGGAGGTTTGGAGAAGCAGGGCTCCAAATCACGTAGGCTATTACTTTTTTTTTTATTTTTTATTGTACACAGGAGGGAGGGGGGATCAGCAGTGGGGATCATGGAACATTGTTTAAAAGCCCTGCAGGCAAACGGAGGGGGAGATGGAAGAGATTTGGGGGCTTTAAAAAAAAAAAAATCATATAGGCAGCTGGAAGGGAATGCGGACAGAGGTTTGGGACTTAGGGAGGGTAAGCAATTGGACCACTTTCGGCCTGCTATTGCAGCATCTAGATTTGTCCGTTCAATTATAGCCGGCTAGCACTGAGTACCATCTAAATTTGAAGAACCAGCCTCTTGTTTTTTTTTCAGTCTGGCTATGTTTGTGCTCTCTATGAATTTGTCTCCACAAATTTAACCGGTTAAAGGGACCAAATTTTAAATGGGCCAGATTTACCCAGCTAAAATCCTATTTCAGCCAGGTAAATCCTTTTAAAATAATAACAGATAAGATCATTTGGCTCATCCAGTCCACCCGTTATTCTGGTCTACACGGCTAAGGATATATCCCAGCTGCCTCCTGTAGAAATGTGACTGTTTGTAGGATATTGCACCTTATCCAAGTTGGTTTTTCTTGTTTTTCTTTTTGGTTCTCTAGGGTAGATGAGCATACAAGCTCCCATACTTAATCCAACACCCAGCCCTACCACTAAGCTTTATAATAGCTACCAAAACTAGTGAATTTGTTGCCCGAATATGACTGTCTAGATCTCATGGCCTTGCTGGATGGTACCGGCCACCACTAACCTACCAGAATCAACCTGGTTGATTTCTGTGGCATTGTGACCTGTTAGTAGCAATCCGACTTCCTCATGACCTGCAGTGCCACTTAGGTTGTGCTTCTTTTTCTGCCGCTTGTTTTCCCCTCATCACCTCTCCCATTCACCTCTGCTTTTGAGGCAGTGAAAGGTGGGTGGTTTGCAATCCTGCAGCCTACCATCCAGATCCTAGTGCTACCCTCTATATCTGTCACAAGTATACCCAGATTCTGAGGCAGCACCGATTTCTACCATTTCTGATGGTAGATTATTCCAGGCATCTGCCACTCTCTCTGTAAAGAAGCATTTTTTACACGTTCTCTCTGAACCTCCTCCTATCAGCAGATTCCTCGCCTTACATGAATTATCTCGTACAGTGCTGTATATATGTGTGCATTCTAAGTGCTGTACTGTATGAATAATAATTTTCATAAGAACATCATTTGCATTTACTGTGGAAATTTTGGGAGTTTGAGGTCCTTCATTATAACTGACAGATTAAAGCTTACTTTAGAACATTTAAGAAGGAGAAATGGAATTGAAGCAGAAACAAAATAATGATAATTATATGCATATAAGATTTCTGTTCAAAGCTCTTAGCAGACAGATTACCCCCAAGCCCTCGCCACAGCGTACCACTTGGGAGCCGACATATCTGCTATACGGAGAAGGGGCAGTTCGTTTGTGTGACACCTAAAGATGCTGGATAACTTTGGGAAGCAAGGACTTGTGGTTCATGCTGTGCAGGGGATTCTTACTAAATGAGGCCAGCTTATTACCTAATTACACACGGTACTTCAGCATCCTGATTTCCTCCTTGAGTGGAGGATAGAACAGGCAGTGCTTTTCAGCAATGAAGACTTGTCAGTGTTTGACGTACTGGTTCAATGAAAACCAGGTTTGGACAGAGCTCCCAAGATGCCCCGGAGATTGATAGCAGCACCGACAGATTAACTTGTAACAGTATTACGATCAGAATTACGGCTGAAGTTGGGAAACAAGGGTGGTGGGGCAAAGGTGGCGGGGTGAAGGACAGGCATCCTTCTGTCGCCGTTCCTAGGGGTGAAGCCGCAGCATTGCACTCTGATCCTAGTCCATGGACCTGCAGCCTGTTTGCCTGGCTCGCTCATTTGGTGGACAATTTAATGCTTTCAGAATATTTGGCTTTCTTGAGCAATTGCATCTTTTGTTTTGTCAATGCGGTCTGCTTCTGAAGTGAAGGTGGCTGGTTCGATCTTTCAGGTGCTGCGTCTGCCGTGTGTGGGCTTCGCCTCTTGCGTCGTCGCAGGAAGAGAATCATCGGAGGAATCGAGTCAACCAGGTAGTGAGTGCCACCTCGGAGGTATGGAGGGCAGACCTTTTGGCAGTGGGCACTGCTCATTTATCCTGTGCTGGTGCTTTCTCACCTCTGAAAAGTAAAGGTACTGACAGTCTCTGAGCCCTGCATTGGATTTCCAACGTCTCCCAATGACTTCTTCTGCCAGATAGTATCCTAACTAATGTATGGCAGACCCTTGACTATGGGCTCTCCAGAATGATGCATTATGTGAAACATTTCTGCTCATAAGAACAGTGCTTGTTGGGTTACTGACATTTCTCCCTACAGAGGGTACAGAAGCCAGTCCATGGGTTTTCATGTAAGCTGTCAAGAACTGTTTGCTGCCTATGGAGGAATGACCTACCTGTTACATATTGTTGTTAACCTTCAAGTATCCTAGGGGCTTCCAAATTATGAAGATCCAGCAATAATTATTATTTATATTCTGCTTTTCAAAGCAGATTACATGCAAGTACTGTAGGTATTTCCCTATCCCCAGGGGGCTTACAATCTAAGGGGGTCATTTTCCAAGGAGGGCGGAGTTGGGGCGGAGCAAATGTAAAGTAGGGAGAATTTATTGTGTGCCGCAAAACAGCTGCAGCTCATAACTACACCTCTTTCATTTGTGTTACGTTGTGTGCTAGAGGCCAGTAAAGGTTTATTGCAGTTCATGATGTTTCCTAACAGGCCTGTTTCGGGGGGGGGGGGGGGGGGGTGGGGGGGGGAGAGAGAGAGAGAGAGAGAGAGAGAGAGAGAGAGAGGGAGAGAGAGAGAGAAAAAAAAAAAAAAAACCTTGCTATAGTGCCTCCTCCCTAGACAGGTATTTGTATCCCTATGGGAGGCCCACCTAGTAACTCGAGGTGGGGTTTAGGTATGAGTGTAGGGGGTTAGGGGCCACTTTGACATTCTACGTGAGATGTACGAACAGAACAGTGGTCTCTTGTGAAGATTTGCTGGCCTTCGGCATGAGGAAACTCACTCCAAGATGAGATTTGGGCAATGTTCTCTCCACCTAGCTTGATGGACACCAACAAGCTAGGTGGAGAGAACATTGCAGAAATCTCATCTTGGAGTGAGTTTCCTCACTCCGAAGGCCAGCAAATCTTCACAAGAGACCACTGTTCTGTTCGTACATCTCACGTAGAATGTCAAAGTGGCCCCTAACCCCCTACACTCATACCTAAACCCCACCTCGAGTTACTAGGTGGGCCTCCCATAGGGATACAAATACCTGTCTAGGGAGGAGGCACTATAGCAAGGCTCTCTCTCTCTCTCGCGAAACAGGCCTGTCAGGAAACATTGTGAACCACGATATATACTGGCAATGTAGCCCAAATTGGGCTAATAGTGCAACTTGCAATAAGAGCTTTTTGCATAGCTGATATCACAATTTGTGATACACATGCTTATTAGCATAAGGTACACCCCTTTTTGGTATCGCATGCGATACCAATGCGATATTGGAAAATGAGGCCCTAAATTTGCACCTGAGGTAACAGAGGGTAAGGAGCAGCAGTGAGATTTGAACCCTGGCTTCTCTGGTTTGTAGCCCTCTGCTCTAGCCACTGCTTAACTGAACCATGTCCAGTTTGTCCTGAGCATTCCTACTTGCAGAGGGCTTTCCTGAGCACTGACAGTCCTGCAAAGTGTTTAAAATCCCAATGTCAGTTGTCATTTGAAATCTGGTTGTGAGAATATTACACACACACACACACACACACACACACACACACAAAGACACCCAGAGTCTTACAGGGAGAATGTTCCCCCAGCTGGAGTGCAAACTGTTATGTTTACTGCACTTAAGAACTTAAGAATAAGCAGGTACATTGGTGCCATATACTTTGAATGTGCTAGTACTAGCAAGGAAATAGGCCTGCATATATGAATTGATAAACTGGGAATGAGTGCACAAAGCAAAGCAGCAACAGCAAACATTGGGTCCATGTTGTCCTCATTAAATGTGGGTGGAAGCAAGGAACAAAGATATTACTGTTCCTCAGTGTAAGGCAGAGCATCCAACCTCAAAACTATTTAAACATTAGAAGTACAGACAAGGGTCACTAAACTAATCAAGGGAACACAGACGTTTATGGGACCTTTTATTAAAGATTTATTTCATAGGAACAGAAAGAGGATAACTCCTGTGTGACTAAGGCCTTATGTGTGCTGAAAGGTTATCCAAACTGAGGGGTATTTAATTACACCATATAGATATGTCAGTGCATCTTACAGAGATCTCTGAGGTGATTTTTTTACTCATTGGAACAGCTAACAAAATAAGGGGGCATTTTCTTAGCTAAAGGTCAGACCAAGGGTCCATCAAGCCCAGTATAATGTTTCAAACAGTGGCCAAGCCAAGCACAGGTACCTGGCAGGAACCCAATGGGTAGATAGATTCCAAGCTGCTTATCCCAAGAATAAACAGTGGATTTCTGCAACTCCACCTTAATGGTTTATAGACTTTTCCTCCAGGAACTTGTCCAAATCATTTTTAAATGCAGCTACACTAATAGCTTTCACCACATCCTCAGGCAATTAATTCCAGAGCTTAATTATTTATTGAGTAAAAAAATATTTCTCTTATTAGTTTTAAAAGTAATACCTAGTAACTTCATTGTGTGTCCCCTAGTTTTTGTACTTTTTGAAAGAGTAAACAACTGATTAACGTTTACTGGTTACATTCCACTCATTATTATATAAACCTCTATCATATCTCCCACAGCCGCCTCTTCTCCAAGCTGAAGAGTCCTAACCTCTTTAGCCTTTCTTCATAGGGGAATTGTTCCATCTCCTTTATCATTTTGGTTGCCCTTCTCTGTACTTTTTCTTATTCTGCTATATCTTTTTTGAGATGTGGTGACCAGAACTGTACACAATACTCAAGATGAGGGTGCACAATGTAGCGATACAGAGGCATTATGATATTCTCTGTTTTATTCTTCATTCCTTTCCTAATATTCCCTACCATTCTATTTGCTTTCTTGGCTGCTGCTGCACACTGAGCAGAAGATTTCACTATATTATAATATAATTATAATTATCAATGATGATGCCTAGATCTTTTTCCTGAGTGGTGACTCCTAATGTGGAACATTGCATTGTGAAGCTATAATTTGGGTTACTCTTCTCTAAGTGCATCACTTTGCACTTGTCCACTTTAAATTTAATTTTCCATTTGCATGCCCAGTCTCCCAGTTTTGTAATGTCCTCTTGCAATTTCTCACAATCGTCTTGTGATTTAACAACTCTGAATAATTTTTTGTCATCGGAAAATTTGATCAGCTCACTTGTTCCCATTTCCAGGTCATTTATAAATATATTAAAAAGTGGTGGTTCCAAAACAGATCCCTGGGCATTCCACTATTCACCTTTCTGTATTGGGAAAATTTACCATTTAGTCCTACTCTCTGGTTTCTATCTTTTAACCAGTTGGCAATCCACAATAAAGCACTGCCCCATCCCATGCCTTTTAATTTCCTAAGAAGTCTCTCAGGAGGAGCTTTGTCAAATGCTTTCTGGAAATCCAGATACACTATATCAACTGGCTCACCTTTATCCAGATATTTATGTACACCCTCAAAAAATGTAGCAAAGACCTCCCTTGCCTAAATCTATATTAGCTTTGTCTCATTAAACTATACCGATCTATATGTTCAGCAGTTTTGTCCTTTATGATAGTTTCTATCATTTTACCTGGCACAGATGTCAGACTCACTGGTCTGTAGTTTCCTGAATTATCCCTTGATCCCTTTTTAAAAATTGGGGTTACATTGGCAACCCTCCAGTCTTCAAGTACCATAGATGATGATAATGATAATTTACAAATTTCCAATAGCAGGTTCACAATTTCATTTCTCAGTTCTTTCAACACTTTGATCCAAGTGATTTGCTACTCTTTAATATGTCAATGTAAATCCCAGTAAAGTGTGTAAAGACTTTTGAAAATAACCCCCTTAGAGTACTGTGTGCATTTCTGGCCATCATATTTCAAAAAAGATATAGTTGCATTGGAAAAGATACAGAGAAGAGAGACTAAAGTGATAAAGGGGATGGAATGGCTCCCCTACGAGGAAAGGCTATAGAGGTTGAATCTGTTCAGCTTGGAGAAGAGACAGCTGAGGGGGGATATGATAGAGGTCTACAAAATCATGAACGGAATATAATGGGTAATTGTAAATTGGCTATTTACTTTTTCAAAAACTACAGAGACTATGGGCACTCCATGATGTTAGTAAATAGCACATTTAAAACAAATCAAAGAAAATTTTATACAAGAATGTCGGTATATAGAAATTAAAAATAAATAAATAAATAAAAATTCTTTTTCACTCAGCACGCAATTGAACTCTGTGGTTAAGGCAGTTAGTGTAGTTGGTTTTAAAAAAGGTTTGGACAAATTCCTGGAGGAGAAGTCAATAAACTGTTATTAAGAACATAAGAAATTGCCATGCTGGGTCAGACCAAGGGTCCATCAAGCCCAGCATCCTGTTTCCAACAGAGGCCAAACCAGGCCACAAGAACCTGGCAAGTACCCAAACACCAAGAAGATCCCTTGCTACTGATGCCAGTAATAGCAGAGGCCATTCCCTAAGTCAACTTGAATAATAGCAGTTAATGGACTTCACCTCCAAGAACTTATCCAAACCTTTTTTGAACCCAGCTACACTAACTGCACTAACCACATCCTCTGACAACAAATTCCAGAGCTTAATTGTGCATTGAGTGAAAAATAATTTTTTCTGATTAGTCTTAAATGTGCTACTTGATAACTTCATGGCATGCCCCCTAGTCCTTCTATTATCCGAAAGTGTAAATAACCGATTCACATCTACTCATTCAAGACCTCTCATGATTTTAAAGACCTCTATCATATCCCCCCTCAGCCGTCTCTTCTCCAAGTTGAACAACCCTAACCTCTTCAGCCTTTCCTCATAGGGGAGCTGTTCCATCCCCTTTATCATTTTAGTTGCCCTTCTCTGTACCTTTTCCATCGCAACTAAATCTTTTTTGAGATGTGGTGACCAGAATTGTACACAGTATTCAAGGTACGGTCTCACCATGGAGCGATACAGAGGCATTATAACCAAGTTGACAAGAAATGGCCACTACTTATCACTGCATGATAGAAGCATGGGATCTATTTACTGCTTGGGTTCTTGACAGTTACTTGTGACCTGAACTGACCACTGTTGAAAACAGGATACTGGGTGGGCTTGAGAGAGTGAGAGACTGTGTGTTTGGGAGCCTGTGAGAGAAAGAGTGTGTGTGTGTGTGTGTGTGTGTGTGTGTAAGAGCCTGTGAGAAAGAAAAGGGAGAGGATGTGAGAATGGAAGCCTGTGTGTGAGAAAAGAGTTCAGGAGACAGAAGAAACAGAAAGAGAAAAGAGAGCCTGAAAAAAGAATTAGAAAAAGATAGACAAGTGAAAAGTGGAAAAAAGAGACCAGTAACAACTGATTAGAAAAAAAAAAGATCAGGCAACAAAGGTAAAAAAAAATTAAAGTTTTTAATGATTGGAATATGCCATCTTTGGGAACATGCAGATATTTCTTATATTTTTTTATTTTGCACTATCTTTAGAGTTTCAGTATTCAGAGTCTGGTTTCTTAGGTTTTCTATTTTGGTTTTATCTGCATGTTTCTATTTCTAATTTGTAGCTCCTTATATCTGTATTAGTTGGGTCTTTGTTCTGCCTATGTATGACTGAGGTGCAGTATTTCTGCTAGTGTGTATTTTCTCTGTGGGGATTTGTAGCAGTCCGGCTTGTTCTCTTTACCCAGAAGATGGTGTATTATTGTTCTAGGGCCTGGTGTAATATTTGTATTGTTGCCTTTTCATAAATAATGGTGCTGTTTGACTCCTGAGAGTTAGTACTAAGGAATTTTTAATGTTGGCAATTGCTTGAAATAATTAAATTAAAATATTTTAAAGTTTCACTCATGATGCATAACAGAAATTCTTTGTCAGGTGCCCTCTAAGCCATTATTTATGGATAAGGGTACAATTAGTGGGGCTCAGACCTCTATGTTTCCTGCCCACCCATGTTAACTTTGGGCCCCCCAAAAAAATCAGTTCTGGCTATGCCAGTGCAATTTGCCTTGTTATATCTTCCAGGTACACTGAGATTTGTTTCAATTCTGCTGAATCATCACCTTTGAATATCATTTCTGGCACTGGTATCTCTCTTGCATCTTCCTCAGTGAAGACCAAAGCAAAAAATTAATTTAGTCTCTCTGCTATGGTTTTGTCATCTCTAAGGCCCCCAAATTGTATGTGCATATAGCCAAAGTTTACAAAATATAATATAAATGTATTTATATTTAGCTTTTCAGAACTTCAGAGTTGATTTCATTCAGATACTATAGGTATTTCCGTATCCCAAAAGTGTTTACCAGGCCACAAGTGGGATTTTAACCCTGATTTCCCTTCTTTATAAACCACTATCTTACTCCTCCACCCTTCAGAGAAGAGATTCTCTACTTGGATAATGGTGAATTTATGGAACATAGCAACATAGTAGATGATGAAAGAAAAAGCTGAATTGCATCATCCAGTCTGCCTAGGAAGGATATGGTCTAGTAGTGGCTAGAAAAATGGGCTCATTTCTCCCACTGACATTACTTGTGAACTTGGGCAAGTTAGTTTATCTCTCATCTCCTCAGGTACCCAAATAGATTATAAGCTTTTTGGGGCAGAGATTTATAAAACCTGAAAAAAAATGTTCTGAACCACCTTGAGCTAAAATTGGGAAGGTGCTCTAGAAATATCACATTATTAGTATTGCCTTCCCCTACAGCCCCAGCACAGCCTACCCTCCTGCTCTAAGCCCCCAATACAAGCTTCTCTCCTCTCCTTCCTCTGCAGCCCCAGGAGCAACACAATCTGTCTCACCCCCTCTCCCCTCTCCCTTTCCCCCTAAGCCGCAGCCTAGGCTATCCATCCGAGCTCCAGCCCTAGTT
The DNA here is from genome assembly GCF_901001135.1 of Rhinatrema bivittatum. NCBI lineage: Eukaryota > Metazoa > Chordata > Amphibia > Gymnophiona > Rhinatrematidae > Rhinatrema > Rhinatrema bivittatum. Next base: position 116,696,579 of record NC_042621.1, read on the forward strand.
GCAGCACAACCACCCATAAAAATCCGCTGGAGGATCTTATTTAGTACCCTTCCCCCCCAGTTCCAGCACAGCCCTCAGCCCCAGCATAGTCTGCCCTCATCCTCCCCGCCCCCAGCAGCCTCAACACAGCTTACACTTCCCCATCTCCAGAAGAGTCATTCCCCCCCTAGGCCAAGCTTCTCCTCCCAGCTCCAGCACAACCTGTTCCCCCCAGGCTGAGCCCCTCCCCTAGCCACACTTCAGCCTGCCCTCCTACCAGCCCGAGCTTCAGCCACTCCAGCCTCCAGATATGAGGCTCGTTCTTGAGGGCTAAGAGCACTTTTCACCAAGTGCACACATGCAACCTCTCACTAACTGCTAGCTAATCATACATGTGGCACTCGGTGCAAAAGACTGGATAACCCCCTCTCACTGCTGGACTACTGTCTGCATCTTAATTTTGTTCAGTAGTGAACCATTTACAATTTCTAAGGGAGTAGGCATGTTCAAACTAATCTAAAGTACTTTTAAATTAGTGGTTTATTTTATATGTGTATGTCAGTGATCCTCCAGAGTCTGTAATTAATTTACTTATAACTACTCGATTACATATGTTATTGACCCTTGTTTTGAACTAATTCCCTATTATTGTATCAAATAAATAAATCTGTTGTTGAAAATCCTTAGGAAGTGATATTTCAGCATATGCCCTCCCATCCTTTGCTGCTAGAAAGAAAGGGGATATGGAAGCTGGGCTGTGGGAGCTGAAGCCTAGATTGCTTATGGAGTTCTCTAGAGTCCTCTGCTGGGAGAAGTATGGTCTTTCAGGACCTCTGGTACTAGAAAGTGCAGGGACTATGAAAGCTGGAACCTAGATGGGTCATCATTTGCAGGGAAAAGTATGCAATTGAGCCCTGCAGTTTTTTGCAATTGGAATTAGTGTGGGGGCTGCAGGAACTGAAGCCTAGACACATCTTTGTGTCCTCTGCTGGGGCTGTTGAGAGAAATTTGCAAATATGCCTTCAGGTCTTCTTGTGCTAGAAAGATTATAGGGGCTGAGAAAGCTGCTTGGAAAAGTATGCAAATGAGCCTTCCAGTTTCCTGCAGTTGGAAACAGTGTGAGAGCTGTGGAAATTGAAGCCTAGACTGCTCACAGTGTCTTCTGGAGTCCTCTGCTGGGGCTGCTGGGAGAAGAATGCAGATGAGAATTCTAGTCCTCTGATGCAGACAGATACCACTTCCTCCTAAACACATAGGGGTAGATTTTAAGAGAAGCGCGCGCGGGGTACATTTGTGCGCGCTATGCGGCGCGCACAAATGTACACCTGATTTTATAACATGCGTGCACTGCAGCACGCATGTTATAAAATCCAGGGTCGGCACGCGCAAGGGGGTGCACACTTATGCACCTTGTGCGTGCCGAGCCCTAGGGGAGGCCCGATGGCTTTCCCCGTTCCCTCCAAGGCCGCTCCGAAATCCGAGCGGCCTTGGAGGGAACTTTTCTTCCGCTCCCCCACCTTCCCCTCCCTTCGACTATCTAACCCATCCCCCAGCCCTACCTAAATCCCCCCCTAACTTGATTAACATTTTATGCCTGCCTTTGTCAGGCGTATCTTGCGCGCGCCGGCCAGCTGCCGGCACACCATGTCACGGCACAACCACTGTGCCGGAGGCCTCGGTCCCGCCCCCGGACCACCCCCGGATTGGCACCACACCCACGACCCTGCCCCTTTTTCAAAGCCCCGGGACATGGCATGTGCGCGCCGCCGAGCCTATGCAAATAGGCTCGGCGCGCACAGGGGCAGGTTTTCGGGGTTACGCACAGGGGTAGGTTTTCGGGGTTATGCGTGTAACCCTTTGAAAATCTACCCCATAATATATATATAGAGAAATATTATACCTGCCCTCACTGATAAGAATATTTTTCAGCTACTAGTCATTGAAACTTGAGTGCTTGTGGGATATCACTTCTTATATAAGTCAGTTTTTGTTGTCTTTCTCCTTGGTTCTCTTCTATCCTGGGTAGGTGAGCATATAAACTTCCAATTTTAATCCAACACCTACCTTCCACCACTATCTTGATGTCTTACCATCAAACTTTGTAATAATATAAGCAAAGCTAATGAAGCTGTTGCCCAACCATCCAATATCCTAGGTGGTCACCACCAACCTACTGGCACTGACTCCATTAGATTCTGGTGACCTGTAATTTGCTGATGCCAGCTCAGCTACCCCAGGACCTGTGGTGGCATTAGATCATGCTTCTATTATCTGCCCCTTCTTTTCTCCTTATCACCTTACAGTACAGTACCTACTACCTAGCCTCTATTGATCTGCTAACAGCACACAGCTGATTTCTAGGGAATTGTAGCCTGCTAGTACTTAGGGATGTGCATTTTTTTGAAACAAAAGTGTAAAATGGGATAAATGGACCCATTTTTATTTTGTTTCAAACAAAAAACAATAAAAACAAATTTTTGTGACTTGTTCATTTTTGGAAAGTAGCATACATTGTAAACAAATAACATGCACTATTTCCCCAAGATGGAAAACCCTAAAAATGATAAACAACAAAAAATCTTTGAAAAACAAACAAACAAAAAAAATAGAACAAAATTGGAAAAAATTAGTGTGCATATCTTTAGTACCTACTTGGCTATCTCATGGCCTGCTGTGTTACTATGCATTGCTTCCTTTATTAACCCTTTGCTTTTTCCATATTATCTCTCCTTTGCCTCTGTTCCTACCACAGTCCTTTGTACCTGTCTCAATCATGCTTGAATTCTATCACCTCTGTGTAGGGTATACCAGACATCTACCATCATTCCAGTAAAGTAGTCCTTTCTCATTTTACCTCTGATCCTTCACTCTCCAAATTTATAGCATGACTCCCTTGTCCTTCTAATTCCTTTTCTATGGAAAATGTCTCCTTCTTGTGATTTCTGGAAGCCTATCAAATATCTGAAAGTTTGTATCATATCATCCTTTTCCCTCTTTCCCCAGCAAGTATATTTTTTGAGTATATCGAGCCTTTCTTTATAGATTGTGTGTCAGAGGACCTGTATCATTTTTGTAGCGCTTTTCTGAATTGCTTCCATGCTCTCAGTGTCTTTACAAATCTATGGCCTCCAGACCTCAGTACTATAAGGTGGAAGTGTAGCTCCCACTTTGGTGTTAGAACTGAACTGATGTAGGGGACACATTCAGTCACAAGCCTAAATCCCAGTTTTTCTAGCAACAGTCCTTTCAACCCCGGGGCATGGATTCTGCCAATGAGGGGGAGGCGTAACCTCCTGGCCCCAAGGCGTGCATGGGAATGGGAACCCACTTTTAGTCATTTTCACTCTCTCCCAGTTAGTACTCACTGTCTGTTGGCTCCCAGGCATGGTACCTTCCTTCTGGATAAAAGCAGGCAGGCCACTGGACGTGATGTTCAAATAACGTTTACTGTAACAAAAAATAACTGCATAGTCCATTCAAAAAAATAAAGTTTATGAATCTTTGCAATAACACAGATGTAGTCCAGATTGATAAACTAAAGAGTAGCAAATCACCTGGACTAGATGATATCATCCTAGGGTACTGAAGGAACTAAAAAATGAAATTTCTGATCTATTAGTTAAAATTTGTAACCTATCATTAAAATCATCCATTGTACCTGAAGACTGGAGGGTGGCCAATGTAACCCCAATATTTAAAAAAGGCTCCAGGGGTGATCCGTGTAATTATAGACCAGTGAGCCTGACTTCAGTGCCGGGAAAAATAGTGGAAACTATTCTCAAGATCAAAATCGTAGAGCATATAGAAAGACATGGTTTAATGGAACACAGTCAACATGGATTTACCCAAGGGAAGTCTTGCCTAACAAATCTGCTTCATTTTTTTGAAGGGGTTAATAAACATGTGGATGAAGGTGAACCTGTAGATGTAGTGTATTTGGATTTTCAGAAGGCGTTTGATAAAGTCCCTCATGAGAGACTTCCACGAAAACTAAAAAGTCATGGGATAGGTGGCGATGTCCTTTCGTGGATTACAAACTGGTTAAAAGACAGGAAACAGAGAGTAGGATTAAATGGTCAATTTTCTGAGTGGAAAAGGGTAAACAGTGGAGTGCCTCAGGGATCTGTACTTGGACCGGTGCTTTTCAATATATATATAAATGATCTGGAAAGGAATACAATGAGTGAGGTTATCAAATTTGCGGATGATACAAAATTATTCAGAGTAGTTAAATCACAAGCGGACTGTGATACATTACAGGAGGACCTTGCAAGACTGGAAGATTGGGCATCCAAATGGCAGATGAAATTTAATGTGGATAGGTGCAAGGTGTTGCATATAGGGAAAAATAACCCTTGCTGTAGTTACACGATGTTAGGTTCCAAATTAGGAGCTACCACCCAGGAAAATGATCTAGGCATCATAATGGATAATACTTTAAAATTGTTGGCTCAGTGTGCTGCAGCAGTCAAAAAAGCAAACAGTATTTTAGGAATTATTAGGAAGGGAATGGTTAATAAAACAGAAAATGTCATAATGCCTCTATATCGCTCCATGGTGAGACCACACCTTCAATACTGTGTACAATTCTGGTTGCCACATCTCTAAAAAGATATAGTTGCAATGGAGAAGGTACAGAGAAGGGCAACCAAAATGATAAAGCGGATGGAACAGCTCCCCTATGAGGAAAGGCTGAAGAGGTTAGGGCTCTTCAGCTTGGAGAAGAGATGGCTGAGGGGGGATATGATAGAGGTCTTTAAGATCATGAGAGGTCTTGAACGAGTAGATGTGACTCGGTTATTTACACTTTCGAATAATAGAAGGACTAGGGGGCATTCCATGAAGTTAGCAAGTAGCACATTTAAGACTAATTGGAGAAAATTCTTTTTCACTCAATGCACAATAAAGCTCTGGAATTTGTTGCCAGAGGATGTGGTTAGTGCAATTAGTGTAGCTGGGTTCAAAAAAGGTTTGGATAAGTTCTTGGAGGAGAAGTCCATTAACTGCTATTAATCGAGTTGACTTAGGGAATAGCCACTGCTATTAATTGCATCAGTAGCATGGGTTCTTCTTGGTGTTTAGGTACTTGCCAGGTTCTTATGGCCTGGATTGGCCACTATTGGAAACAGGGTGCTGGGCTTGATGGACCCTTGGTCTGACCCAGCATGGCAAGTTCTTATGTTCTTAAGTACACACTGACTGTTTTCCCTCTGCTGTTCTCTGAGCCAGTAATCTCTATGGAGTAGGGACTTTTGAAAAATCCACACTCCTCCGTGACTGAAAGTGGGCTCCTGGCAAAAAGGCCAGGTCTCAGTCTCTTTATTGGTAATCAAACTGCTTTTCTCAAAAGAACTTCTCCAGGCAGATGAAGAAGCCACCTCATTTCATCTGGACATAGGGCAAGCAAAGCACCCAGACTCCCTTAGGCTGGGGGGGGGGGGGGGGAGAGTTTCCCTCCAGAAATGGGATCAAGTCTAAAATCTTCTCTTCCAGAAAACTCTCTTCCCTTTTCTTTCTCCAGGCCAGGAGTGCCTAGCAAGGGACCTCTACAAAAATCTCTCCTCAGAGCATCGGCTCCAACACCCTCATACCCAATTTATAGGGTCAAGCTGACCAATCCCAGCCTTAGGAGAAGGAAACTTTTAGGGATGGTCTAAAAATTCCCTGTCTCTTAGTGCTGTTACAAAAAGGGGAAAACACTAGCTGGGATTGGAGTATCCCTTACAGAAGTCTCACTAGTGACTTACAGAAGTGCAATATTGCCTCTTTTTTCCTGTTGATGATACCCCTATTTTTACAACTGAGCAGACATCTAAAATGCTTACTCATACATATTTCTTGTTTAACAGTTTCTTGTTCTTGTGTTTATAAATGACAAATAGCTAGTGAATTTTTACACCTCAAATACAAGATTTTGAAATGTTAGCTCTGAAACTCATTTTTCAAAATCTTGACCAATGTTCCAGTTTTTCCAAGTTCCATTTTATTTTTCACATTTTTTGCTAGCACATTTGGTCATAGCTGTTGCAGAAGTGGACTCTTGGGCTGAGGTGAGGTTGGTGCTACCCACAGGGAGGAGCCCTGCAGGTCCTCACTGTTGGCATGCAGAGCTGGCTGGAGCAGAGACCCAACAGGAACTTCACCAATACCAGCCCATGTTCCCCTTAGGTTGAGCCTTTGGGAGCCAGGGCTGGCTGAACTTAGGCTCGGGCCTCTGTGCAGAGATGAATCCATGGACAAAGAGACAGTTGGCCAATAGGAAGGAAATAGGGTCAGTCCAAGCAGAGGTCATGGCTGGCAGCAGACAGCAAGACGAGAAGGAGGCCAAGGTCTGGGCAGGCAGCATTCAGAAAGACGAGAAGCAAGCAGAGGTCACAAGGCAAGTAGAGATACATGATGGTCAAGAAGAGGTCCAAAGTCAAGACAGGAATCCAATCCAAAGACAAAGCCAAGGGTACAAGCCGAGGTCAAGCCGAGGAGTCAATCCAAAGGAAGGAAGGAAGGCAGGATCGAGACAGCAGGAAGACAATGAAGACAGACAAGGGACTAAGAGACGAGGATTCAGGAACTCTGAAGATAAGGAACATAAAGGCAAAGGACTGGAACAGAAGCAGGAACCAGGAACGTCATGGCAAACAGCTACTCCAAGGAGTCTGACCTATTGCTGAGGCATCTGAGGCAGGGCAGAGCAGGCTTTATATAGTGGAAGGCCTGTGACATCATTCCAGGGCGCTGCGGTGAATTTTCCATCACGGGTCTTTTAAATGTGCACGAGCCACCGCGTGCCCATCTAGGGACACCCCGCTCAGCAGAGCGGCGTCCCTAGCATGATGCATCAGGCCTGCATGGCAACTGGCTACATCTCCGACTGGGGCGAGAGGGAAGAGTGGCCGATTGTGGGACGGGCCTGTGACCGGCCAAATGCAACAATAGCTATGACACTAATGGTGGAATTTTCAGACTTTTCAATCTGGGGCAAAATCAATGGGTATTTTTTACCTGTGGACTTTGCACCAAGTTTCTTGCAGCAGGTACAAAGTAAACATTGAAACATAAAAATATGGCGGCAGTAAAAGACCATATGGCCCATCTAGTCTGTCTAGCCATCTTATTTATGTAGCCCTTACAATTCCCTTCACTCCCTCAGAGATCCCCTGCATTTATCCCATGCTTTTTTAAATTCAGTTGCCATTTTTGCCTCCACCACCTCCACTAGGAGGCCGTTGCATGCATCCACCCCCTCTCTGTAAAGAAATATTTCCTAACATTACTCCTGAGTCTACCCCCTTTCACCCTCATCCCATGGCCCTTCATTCTACAGCCTCTTTTCCATTGAAAGAGACTAGCCTCCTGTGCATGGAAACCTTTGAAATATTTAAATGTTTCTATCATATCTCCCCTATCTTGCCTTCCCTCCAGGGTGTACATGTTTAGATCTTTGAATCTATCCCCATGTGCTTTAGAATGAAGACCACTGACCATTTTAGTAGCCACCCTCTAGACCAACTCCAACCAGTTTATATCCTTATGAAGGTGCAGTCTCCAGAATTGTACACAGTATTCCAAAATGGTCTCACCAGGGACCTCCACAAGGGCAATATCACCTCCCTTTTTCTGCTGACCATTCCTCTCCCTGTGCAGCTGAGCATTTTTCTGGCTTTTGCCATTGCTTTCTCTACCTGTTTGGCCACCTTAAAATCATCAGATACAATCACGCCCAGATCCCACTCCTCTTTTGTACTTAGAAGAATTTCACCTCTAAAACTGTAAATCTCCCTTGGTTTTTGCAGCCCAAATATATTGCTCTGTATGTTTTAGAATTAAATCTTAGCTGCCAGTCTCTAGACCATTCCTCAAGCTTTGCTAGATCCCTCCTCATGTTTTCCACACCTTCCTGGCTGCCTGCCCTGTTGCAGACCCATAGGTTTATTTTTACTTGCTTTTTTTGTGTTGATAGATTTTGCAAGGAAAATACAGTAATGCATTTAGACTTTAAAATAAAATTTACGTACATTATTTTCAATCTCACCCTAAACATGCTCCCAGGATCACCTTCCCTAAAAGCACCTAAAAGTGTGCATATTACAGATCACGTCAATTACTTTAGCCAGACTGAGAAAAGGCTTTTTGTGGGTAAGTCATTATTAACCAGATTAATTGGCTTTAAAAATTGTCCTCTAAATTTCAAAAGGTAGCAGAAAAATATCAGTGGCTATGTTAGACTCTAGGAAAAAGATTCATGAACTTAAACTCATCCACATGTTTGAGGTCAGGAAGGAATCATTTTTCATTGCTATACAATCAACTATAGAGTGTTTTATCTATTTATTTATTTATTTATTTATTTTTTGCTCTTCTGAGTTACACACATAGATAACTGTTAGGCAATTAGAAAAAGTCATGCTTCATGGACTTATGGCCTTTTGCCATCTAACCCGTTGTGTAAGTGTGTATACTGTCCTGCTATCTGACGGCGCTGGAGAGGAGTGAGTGGGGAAGGACGGATTATGAAACAGAGCACACAGAGCAGAAATCCGATGATTTCCTGCCACTTTTGCTGTTTCAGAGGTGGATGGCCTTGGCAGGCTTCGCTACGGCTGAAGGGATTCTACAGAGAAACTCGTTTACTGTGTGGAGCAACTCTGATCAGCAGCTGCTGGGTCCTGACAGCCGCCCATTGCTTCAAAAGGTAAATTAAGAGTTACCCAAAAGATGTGTCACCTAGTTTCATCCACCATGCGGGAGTGTTATTGAGGCTTAAATACAAAAGGAGATTGATCTTTACAGAATGAGATAGAGACATTGTCTTACTGAATAAGAACATGAGAAGTTGCCATTCTGGGTCAGGCCAAGGGTATATAGCTCTTATCACTAAAAATAAACATACACACCTCTACTTCTAAGTAAAATTACTGAGTAGCTGTAGGATTATTTCACAGGCTATAAACAATCCAGTTTATTATTCATCTAGCTTATCAGGGACAGGTTTAACCAGTCCTGGCTTTAAGCCACTTCATTTATGGACTTGTAAAGCAAAACTGCAGGTTCACGGATATAACTGACACAATACCTTTAGATATTTGTACCTCTAAGCCAGTGGTTTTCAGCAGATGTGTCGGGACACATTGGTGTGTTGCTGTTGTGAGGCCCTTGGAGGTGTGTCACAGGGCCAGCTGTCTCCTTATCAGCCCCGGTGGGAGTTGGGTTGACTTCTCTTATGTTGGGCCTGACAGGGAAGCTCCTCTCACTTCCTTCTCCTCTTTCTGGCCCAGTGGGAGGCTGTTTCTACTTTCATCCAGATCAGAGCGAGACATTGCCAGCTCCTGCTGTTCTGGGCCTGATGGGACACAAACTTTATCTTCCCCTGCTGAGTCTGGGAGTGAGGCTGCTGATGAGCTCTTCACCCTGTGGAGGGTGGGGAAAAGGAGGGAGGAAATTCTGGGCAGATAGAAGTGGAAGGGAGAGAAAGTGTGGGGGCTGCTGAGCAGGAAGGGATGAGAAACAGGGGGTCAGGGTAGCTGGGCAGGGAGGGGGTAGGAAGAGTCAAGCAGTGGAGGGATGGAGCGCAGGGAAGAGGATGTGGGGGGTCAGGAATGCTGGGCAGGGATGTGAGTGTGAGCAGATGATTGAAAGGGAGTAACTGGGAAAAGAGAAGGATGATGGAGACATGGAGGGAGAGTGATGGGTGCATCTTGGAGAATGTGCATTTCTTCTATCTTTGTAATTTGCTTAGTGTAGGAGGAAATGTATTTCTGTTTCTAGTTCTCCGGTTTTGCACTGCATGCAGAAAGGCTTTTTGAGGTTTCCATTCCAGTTTTTGTCTCCACATTTGTAATTTGTGGTCTTTTATTCTGTATTTGGTGAAGATTAGAACTGTATGTGTGAGTGAGGTGGGGTACTTTACTAGTATGTAGGCATTTGTATCAGTCTTATTTGTTGTGTTTTCTCATTCTCAATAGGACATGCACTGGTGGTGCACTGCTGCCTTTTCATAGGTAGGGATATTGCTGAGTTCTTGGAGTTAGTATTGCTATGGTAAGGCAGGTTTGCTACACATGTGCTGTTTTTTTAAGGTTTTATATTTTACAATGGGCCTGGTAGTAAGGGAGTTTGTGTTTCTGTTACTGAGAGAGCACCAGGATCAGAATATATTTTTATATGGTGAGTTGTATGGGGAAATCTCCTCTGCATCCATTGTTTGGGGACCTGGAGGGGGAAGGGGTTCCTATGGATGCAGAGTAAATATGTTTACATTTAGCCCCATGATGGTCAAGTGTTCAGTGTGTCATACATGTAAGCATTATCTGTCAGGTGTGTCCCAATAGAAAAAAAGGTTGAGAACCACTGCTCTAAGCCATTGACACTGAGAATTTTGTTTTAAACAGATTGGCATTAGCAGAGTAGAGCTATAAAGAACTTGCGCTTTGCTGTCCTGTCTGGTGATGTATTGTACATATGAATGCATAATGTATATGCCTATACCAGGGGTCTGGCCAAAACTTAATTTTTCTTAGGGGGTCAAGGTGGATGGGCACTGTGGCCAGGCCCCCTTCACTCCCACCTCCCATACCTTAGCCCCATCCTATGTGGGTTTTCAACATAGTGGCTACAAAACCATTTTACTTTCTGGCAAGACTCTGTATCAGTCTTTTCACTGCCTCTCTCTATTCTGTCTCTGTGGTCCTTCACTCTCCCTTTGTAGTTAAGGCAACTGCATTATACAAGTGCTACTCTCTCAGGCTGCTGAAAATCAGTTATGTAAATAGGCTTCCACCCAGCACAGACATTCTTAAACTTTGAAGAGACTGAGAGGAGGAAATATAAATTAATTACCTGCCAACATTAAAGAAAGACTTTGATGGCCTCAAACTTGTACATATCTAGCCCAAATGCAGTGATGTTTCCCATGCAAGTCAGTCTCCTTAAAGGCACAGGGTATCCTCTTCTGGTAGGGATTCCAATGCCCCTAGGCTTTCTAACTGCTGCACCTTTAAAGGGCTGACTCAGATGGGACAGGACCTTGCTTATAGAGGTGGGAGCCTAAGCCAAACCAGAGCTGGCACAGGCCTGCAAGGCCCACCTGTAGCCTTGCCTCTGGTATTTAGTCAATATATGCAATAAAAATGTGTGCTGTATCTGCAAATGCAGTCTATGTATGCATATATCTATATTCTATCTATATAGATATCTAAAATGTAAGAAATAAAAATTAATTCATTAATTAAATAAAACGCCCCAGGAGGATCCCCTCTTTTAGCCTAGCCAAATTTGGCTGCCTTCTGAATTTGCAGGGCAGTTCAACTTTAACAATACGTATATACCACACACGAACATACAGTTTGAAATCAAAGGACATTGTATACCAAAACATAAAACATGATTTATCAAATCTTAGCAGTATGGCCTTAAAGGGTAACATCGAGTGCCATACTGAAGAACATTAATATATACTAAACAGGCATCTGCAGTGTAACAAGCCTTGATTATAAGTAAAAACTGTTCTTGAAGGATTCGGTGTTTGAACTTGTTGCAGTATTCAGATTATTTCAAACAAGAAGGACATTTTTCCAGTGCTGTATGTGGCATAAACAGAAACTTTAAAATAAGGTTTTTCTTGCCAGTACTGATTAAAATCCTTGTGGTCAGCTGACACAGATTTAATAGGCAAACAGTTGGCTTGCTCTATATTCAGTAAGTGATGAATTGGCATTTTTTTCCCCTTGTACTAATTTAGAAATTATTAAATTGATATAACGTTGATAACAGAACAATGAGTGTGCTTATACCCACATTGTTCTGAGGCATTCCCGGGGCAGAGTTTGGTCAAGGGAGGAAACCGTGTGTGTTGTTCTGAAAAATTGAAATTCTGTGCGTTGATTCTGCTGGGACAATTACCAGCAGAGAGAAAGAAGTCACAATTCTCTGCGTTTCTGGGGCAATAGTCCAAGCAAAAAATGCCTCTTACTTTTGCTTTGATTATAAACTCCATGGGTAACAACTGACTGCAGGATTTAGAAAAGAGCAGGTAGTTTGATGGTTAATTTGTATGTACTGTTTATATTATAAGTATTCGAGGAGGATGAACCAGAAACAATAGACCTTAAGGGGCAGATTTTAATGCATACACGCGGGCGTACATTTGTGCGCTCAACCGATTTTATCACACGCGCGCGCAGCCGCACGCATGTTATAAAATCAGGGGTCGGCGCGTGCAAGGGGGTGCACACTAGTGCAAATTGCATGCGCCAAGCCCTCAGGGAGCCCCACTGGCTTTCCCCGTTCCCTCCAAGGCCGCTCCGAAATCGGAGCGCCTCGGAGGGAACTTTCCTTCCCCCCTCCCTTCCCCTCCCTGTCCCGCCCCCCAGCCCTAAAGAAACCCCCCCCCCCCCCGTACCTTTGTTTTGGAAGTTACGCCTGACTTAACTTGCGCACGCCGGCCAACTGCCGGCGCGTGATCCTCTTGTGCCGGAGTCGTCGGCCACGCCTCCCGGACCACCCAGCCATACCCCCGGACCATCTGCCCCACCCCATCCCGCCCCCTGCCCACCCATTCAGAAAAGCCCCGGGACATATGCACGTCCCGGGCCTTTACACGCGCCGCCGGGCCTTTTGAAAATAGGCCCGGCGGCGCGTAACCCCTCCTACGCACGTAAATCCTTGAAAATCTGCCCCTAAGTTTGTAATTAATAAATGGAGATGTGAGATTTATCCCCTGCCAAATCACATTGAATAAGCATCATCTTTCCTGTCTCTGATGTTTTTAATGGACAGGTTTGGCAGAGATGCCCGCCGCTATGCGCTGCGGGTGGGCGATTACCACACGGGCGTGGAGGACGAGTTTGAGAGAGAGTTACCTGTGGAGAAGATTGTTGTTCCCCGGAAGTACCATTCAAGCAGCAACGACCGTGACATCGCATTGGTCAGACTGCGGGGCAAAGAAGAGCAGTGCTTGGCCTTCAATCGTCATGTCCTACCTATCTGTCTTCCCGAGAGGGGGCAGAAATTCAGCAGCAGACAGGCCTGCTTCATCTCCGGCTGGGGTGACACAGGTGAGGGAACGCCGAACGTACTGCATCCTAGAAGTGCATCCACTGCAGGGCCATGTGCTCTTCAGCTACAGTAGGGCGGGAACTACTTTGCCTGCTGTAATATATGTGCTTTCTCCTTTCCCGTGCATGCTGGGGGGAAGGGGGGGGGTTTGCAATTAGTTTTGTCCCTGTTTTTCCCCTTCTTCAGGGAGGATATACTACTGAATGCTAGGCATGTTGCAGCAGCTGTATTTTGTGCCGAATCTTTAAGAGAAGCCCAGAGTAAAGGGCATTTATTTATTCTGGGAGGAGACAAGGATATTCCTGGGGAATTCTGCACAAAAAAATTTAAAATTCTGCGCACAAAAACTTAAAATTCTGCAAACTTTATATTGGTCAAAATAACACAATTTACATGACAGTCTAAGTAATTACATTTTAAATTAATACAGAAAAAGGTTGTTACTTAAAGATGCAGGATTTTAAATATTTTGAGCAGAATTTCCCTAGAAATTCACTGTAAGCGTGTCCCTTCCACTAGCTCTCCCTACTCCCCTGGCCACTTTGCCCTCTCAGCCCCCAACTCCTCCACCTGCCAGTATCTCTCCCCTCCACCTCTAGGCTCAACCCCTTCCACTCTATTACCAGTCCCAGAATTTGACCCCGTTCTCAGTATTGCCCCTCACACAGGCTCCCTCTGTCCCTCCCTCTCTCACACACACGCTCCCTTTCTCTAGTACACATACACAGACCCTCATACAGGCTCCCTCACTTTCTCGCACACACACACATCCCCTCATACAGGGCCCTCTCTCTTGCATACACACCCACACAAGTTCCCTTTCTCTCTCACATATACATCCTCACACAGGCTACCTATGTTTCTCTCTCATGCACCCCTTCACACAGGCTCTGTCTCACACATACACAATCCTTTCACAAAGACTAGCACCCTCACATACACAAGAGCTCCCAATCTCTCTCACACATACACACTCCTTCACAATCTCCTCATATAGGCTCCCTCTCTCTGAAACTCACACTCAAGCATCCCCCCCACCGTGCTCCCATGCTCTCTCACCCTCCCCTCCCCCACACCCCTCCCCTCATATAGGCTCCCTCTCTCTGATACCCACACTCAAGCATCCCCCCACTCCCCTCTCTTACCTCCAATGCTCTCTCACACCCTCCTGCTCTCTCTCACCCTTCCCTCCCCCACACCCCTCCCCTCTCTCACACACACATTCTCTCTCACCGGCATGCCACAAACGGAGCGCATCCTGTGAGTGCCGCGGGACGCGCTCCATGCGTGGCGAAGATGAAGGCCCGGGTGCACCGGCACAAGGGGGCCTTCCATCTTTGCCGTGAATGGCGCGTCTGGGCCTTCATCTTCATTCGCGGCATGCCAGGGTCTCCTCTGCTATTTTCTGTGCAGAAATTGGCAATTCTGCGCAGGGGGGGAATTCTGCACAAATTCTGCGCTCCACAGTAGCGCAGAATTCCCCCAGGACTAAAGGAGGCAGAAAAGCCTGAATCCCCATTGCCATAAACGTGATGGGAATTTGGTTACCTCACTTAACGTACCAAATTCAGAGAAATAACCGTTGAGGGCATTTTTCAAGGCCATTGACCAGGAAAAATTGGGCCTGTCTGAAAATTGCCGGTTTCTGCTGGCTAAAAGAGCATGCAGGCCTCCTCAGCATGTGCACTTTCAGCTGGACAAAAAGAAATGCTCCTGGGGTGTTTGTATCGGGAGAGGAAAACAACGTGTGTACATGAGATTTTCAAAAGTACCAGAATTATTTTACTCCCCTCCAACTACCTACACAAATAGCAGCTGTAGAGTATGCAGGCACTTTTTATGTGCGCACTGTACGCTTGCTAATTTTCACGGAGAAATTGGAAAAAAGGCTGCTGAGTGGCCTCTTGCTTCTCAAGGAAGCAAAATAAACCTCCTTTATTCATATTATAATACTGGCTCCTACTCTGGCCTGTAATACATGATCAGCTTCATTACAATATGCATGAGGCTCATTATTCCTTTCTGAATTTGGAAAATTGCTCTACTCATGTCAACATGTGGAAAAGAATGGAGGAAACATGCAGATCATGCATACACTGTTATATCAGCACAAGATAAAGATAAGAAGCTAAAAAAGCTTGCCCATATTTCACTCTCCACTCTGCCTCATTTAAATATGGTGTCAAACACTTACATGCCTCTGCTCCATAGGAAACAATGGGGGGAAAAGCAGCATGAAAACAGTCTTCCTATTCTTAAGACTGTGACACTAGCTGGTCATATGGCAAAGCATGCCTTTCTCTTACTCAGAAGATGCAATAATCAACACCTTCCTATATTTGCATGCCCTGACAGTTCACAAAAGTATTATGGACAGCAAAAGTAGGGATAGTAAGAAATGGAGTCCTACCTCACAATGGCTCCATCTTTCAAACCTATCCAGCATGTCTCTGTCCAAGGAAGACTCGCCATACCTGTATTTATGCAGGGGGCTTTGTCTTCATTTATCTTGCTCATGGCAAGACCCAGGAAATCTGGTCAATACATCTAGGAGACCCTGTCTACCTGGGATGCTTGTTAATCCAAGCCCTAGAGGGTGAGAACATTTTGGGATCCCATACTGAGGGGCGCTCACACACATAAAGGAGCATTTTGGAGAATAACTTTGGGACATGAATGTAACCAGAATTAAATGCAAATGGTGCCAAATGATTACCTTCGAAGATCTGCAGTAAAGTTTAACTTGGAACACCTATCTTGAGGATCCAATCTCTTTATTCTGGTGCCTACATCCATTCAGCAACATCCACCCAACAGAGAGTTTCCCATCTATACCTTGGACCCTGGAGGTCTATCCTCCCTCCTCCTTCAGAGAATCCATATCCCGAGGCTACACAGCTGTATTAAAAAGAGGCATTCTGAGGAGTGGTTGAACATTACATGTATACCTTTAATTTTTAAAAAATGGATATATTATATACAACTAACATGCAATCTTTATGCCAAGAGTGGCCAACTCCAGTCTTCGAGAGTCACAAATAGGCCTGGTTTTCAAGATATCCACCATGAACGTACATGAGATAAATTTGCATGCACTCCCATTGTATGCAAATCTATCTCATGCATATTCATTGTGGATATCCTGAAAACCTGGCCTGTTTGTGGCTCTCGAGGCCCGAAGTTGGCCACCCCTGCTTTTTGCCTTCTTTTGAGACTATTTTAAGTTCGCACATACTTTTTATCTACCTAACAACCAGATCTTGAAATACAAACTATGGCGGAAATTTTCAAAGGGGTTTCGTGTGTAAGCAGCATGTACTTATGTACATGCTGCTTACACACGAAATCGTTGTTTAGCCCTAATGCCATGCCAGGAGCAGTGAGTAGTCTGGGTTAAGTGGGGGGGAGTGCAGGCTGAAGGGTCCGGATGATCTTGAGATGGTCTGAGCAAAATGAGAATGTCCTTCACCTGAGCATCTTTTAAAATCCACTTACCTGCATGCGCTAAAGCCGACAAAATCCTAAGGAAGATATGTGAAGTACGTTTGCTCAGGTAGCCACTTAAAATTAAAAGCACGCTTATGTGCGGTAGGCGTATTTTAAATCACGCACGCACAATTGCGCGCGTGATTTAAAATCCCAGCATATGTTTGCTCCCGCGCCCCACATGCGCATGTACGGGCGCCCGCGTGCTTGTTTCAAAGTTACCGTCCCTGTTTGTCAGAAGAATTATTGAAAGTTTACCCAGGAATGCAAATCACTTATAACAATCAATGTTCATAGCAAAGATGGTGGGGGGATTAATACTTGAATAATTCAAATACATCTTTATAAACAATTTATATATCTAAAGCAGGTATGAGTCACTGCTAGAAATTTAAAAAGAAAGCTATAGAATCACACCCAGCCAACGCATGTTCTGCACTTTGTCTCTTTGGGATGAATTTTCAAAGCCATTACTGTGCACGGTTTTATGCACGTAAATGACTTGCTAGTGAACTTGCCAGGGTTTCAGTGCAAAAAGCATGCACATAATTCTGTTTCACAAGTATTTTCTGTATGCAATTGGGGGGGAGGGAATGGAGTTGGGATCTACTGTATGTGCATAGTTCAAAAGCATTTGCGCAAATCCACGTGTGTGAGTTACGCCATGCCAGGAGCAGGCATGGCGAAACTTGTACACGTGGACCTGCCAAGAACTTTCAGAGAGAAAGGATGCAGGCACTTTTGCTTTGAAAATGTGTGGCAAGCCAGCAAGGAAAAAGTACCCTGTGGCCTTCTCCATCTCTCAGAATCACCCTCCCTTGGTGGGCTGGCAAGTTTCAGGCTGCTCAGTATTGATGCTTTTTACCCACAGGCTTTGTGCCAGTTCTCAAAGGGAATGCACATTCATACTTTCCCTTCGAAAACTGTCCCAGGACAAGGGACCCGCTGAGGCTTCTGGGTACGTTAACCGCTTGGAAATTACATGCATAGATTTGAAAATGTAATCTCTGCTTAATTAGTTCCTCCCCCTGTCCTAAACGCACCCCTAGACCAGCCAACGTTTTCCCCCTGTTAGAAGTGCCCCACGCTGTTGATCTCCCACGTGTACCTTTGGCCAGGTAAGGGCTAGACAATGTTCGGTAAATTGGTATTTGTCCTCTTTAATACTTGGTGAGGGTTTGAAGTGCAAATAGCATTCCATGCAGACATCTGGATGTGTAAAGGAAACAACCCATGCCCCTCTGAGCCATCCGTTTGCAGGGCCGGCTTACATTTGTCAGGCATACAGGTGGGAGGTGTTTTGATCATTTGTAATGATTTTAAAAATCATAACTTCAGATACCCTTTGGAAAATATGAGGGGCGGTCAATAAAGAAGGTGTATTTAAGCATGGCATCTTTCTTGACACCCCCCCCCCCCCCATTAGACTCAAAAATGGGAGAAAACCAGTAAATCAGGCCCAGTGTTTTTCATATGTTGAGTTTTGTCTGTGCTTCTGTTTTGTTTTATTTTAGGAAAGACCTACTCCCGGACACTGCTGCAGGGGGCAGTCCCTCTTCTCCCAAAGGAGTCATGCGAGACTCGATACGGAGGAAAATTTACCAAACGCATGCTCTGCTCAGGCAACCTCTCTGAAGACAAGCGGGTGGACAGCTGCCAAGGGGACAGTGGGGGGCCACTCATGTGCCAAAGGTCAAGCGGCCACTGGGTCATTCTGGGAATCACTTCCTGGGGCTATGGGTGCGGTCAAAAGGACTTCCCCGGAGTCTACACAAAAGTCAGCAAATTCATACCCTGGATCAAGAAAGTGACCAAGCAACCATGAAAGTGCAGGACATTTTAATCTTTCCATTGAGCCCTACAGAAACTGTGCACATAGATGTTAACCGTAACTGTAAAACCTACAGGCCACAGTTCCTCATGTTCCAAACAGCTGCAGCTTCAGCCTTTTCCCAAGTAACATTCCCTTTTGTTCTGCTTTTGAGAAGACAAGGAGGAAAAGACTTGAAAACTAGAAACTCACAATTTTGTTGGACTCAAAAGGCCTTTGCAATGGGTAGCTGTCAAAATGTAAATCTTATCCCTTCGATTGGATCGTTGTGAATGAGGAGTGAGAACAATGCCCCCGGTGGGCCTGTGGTAGCACAGGATGTTTCCATGGAGAACACACTGGTTGGAACCCCCAATTGTGGCTTCTCACATCAGCTGCAGGGCTAGCACTTCCTGCCTCTGAAGAAAGGGGCTTCAGATGTCCCAGCTCCAGTTAATCTCTTCTCGTGTTGTGCTTGTGACAAAAAATGTAGAATACATCCAAGTGTTGTTTGGAAGATCTGAATTCCAAAACGTTATTTGCCCTGTAAAAATGCAAATATTTTATTTTGTTGACTTCCAAAATAATGGGAATACTTCCGAAAGCATCTTTTTTTTCCCTACTTCTTCAAAATAAAACTTAAGTGGCTTATTGGACACCTACTGTCACAGGAAAGCACTTGAGCTCCCCAAAATTCGTATGTTGCTTTTGGGTTCTTGATGCTCTTCAGCCCTGGTAGATGCTCCCAGGTTGCAGGACTCAGGATTGGCATAGGATATCTGAGCAGGGAGTAGGATATCCTATGGCAAAGAAAAGGATTAAGGGTGCTTTGAGTAGTCCTATGGTGCCTCACTCTTTGTCCTACCACCAGCACCCTATCTCCACCCATCATAAGGACAGGTCCCATTTAGGTCAGGAGGTGAAGGAGACTTTGGGGAGAAAAAAGGAAGACTGGGGGAAAAATCAAGCTGTGTTGAGCAGATGGGAGATGGATTTTGCCTAATTCCTAAAATTCTTCAGAATTGCAGGCCTGTTCACTATATGAGGTGAAGTAGAGGAGGCTTTTAAGATTCACAGTTGACTGGAACTATTGCATGGCTTAACATGTAAAATCATACATTTAGGAGTGAGAGAAAGGGAATGAAGGGAGAGAGAATCAGAACTAAGTAAAGAATGACACTTTTCAACAAAATAAAATAACACAAAAAAACCCAAATATGCCTGCTTGTTTTTGTGAATTAGCTGAAATCTCAGCACAGATCCTCACAGAGATGAGGGTGATGCTCGCTCTCTGAACTCACTGCATATTCTGGTAGGCACTTCTGATGTGTATTCCCTTGCTGTCGGCATACTGTGCATAGGTAAGGACGCTTGAGTGCCATCAGCAGGGCTGATAACCACAACCAAGCTTTGCAGACTTCTGGTCCCTGCCGGATTTGTTTGCTGAGCCCATGCAATATTTAAGGATGGAGCAATGGGTGGGGGAGAGCAGTAACTCTGAAAGCTCAAGGCATTCATAGGAATGTGCTGCAACAGACTAGCTCCAATATGAACAGTAGACTTTGAGCTTTAACTCTCTTTCTTGTGGTTCCACTTGCTGGGATTGTACTGCTTGGAACATGTTTTGCACTCAGACTTTCAGTCTGAAAGAAATCTTGACACCTGATTGACTTGAAGAGACATTCCAGTTGCTAACATTTTTTTTTTTCCTTTTCTCCTTCCATCGATCTCAATTGAGCCTCTTTAGGAGTTTAAGCCAGCCTCGAAGAGTGAATAAAGTAATACATTCATGCATTTCAATGGAGAATTAAGGCATGACCACAGAAAACAATGCTTACCTAGGCTTACCACATGGTCTGGGCAGGTCTGGGTTTGTAGGGGATTTGCAGTACAGAGTTTCTTTAGAAAAGCAGTGCTAGAAATGTATGGATACAGTGGGAAAAGGCTCTGAAAGACCTATACATGCAATGAGGGTAAGGGTCTGCAAGTTTGGGAGGGGGCGTGGAAATTGTTGTACAAGACTTTGTTTTACCCACTCGCAGGCACCAAGAATCCAGGAGGGAGAGAAAGCTGCACCACGGGACACAGTGGAGGTTCCTCTGTTTCTACTTTGCTTACAACCACCAAAAAGCCACAAAGAACTGCAAGGGTTTGGGGCAGGAAATGTACACAACATACCTGACAACTTTTGAAAAATCACAAGAGGGAAGATTCACCATTAGCACTTCTATTACCCTTCTCCTTACCTCCCCTCCCCCTGAAAAAAAAAATTTGGATTTTTAAAAATCCATATTTGATTTATTTTAAACAAAAATGCTGACTCACCTGTTATTTTTCATTTTCTATCATGACCTTCCTTCCTCCCCACTCCCCTCACTTTCAGCCCTAGGTGGATTTCTTTATTTCCTCTCCAGCACTTTGTCATGCAGCGCTCACTCTCACCGCCGCACATTCACTCTTACACCTTCACCTCTCACAGTCAGATCCCTGCTTCTTCACTCAGACACATCATCTTCCTTGCTCACACTCACTCGCAGCAGTTATATCAGTCTTTTCCTGTCTCTTACTCACACTTAGCACTCCCTCTCCTTTCTCCTGTGTGAAAGGCCATTAACCCTTCCCTTTACTATTACCTTTTCCTCCTGTGTTGCCTTGCTGTCTTTCTCTCTCTCTCTGCGACCCTTTTGCTCTCTCTGCCTTTGTTCTCTCTCTCTCCCACCTTTGCTCTTCCTCTTCTCCGACTTGTTCTTGCTCTCTGCTCCCATTTTCTTTCCGTTCCCTGCTTTGCTCTCTTTATTAAAAAAAAAAAATCTTTTTTTTTATTAGTCCCTTTATAAATTCTAGAATACATCAAAGATAACTAAACATCATTATTTGTTGTTTCATTAACCATGAGAACATAATGAAAAGAAAACCGGCTTGGACTACACAAAATATGATCAAATGATGGTAGTTCTCAGCTCAGGTGCAAATGCCAGCTGGCTCCATGTCATAAGGAATGAGCTAATCCGGTCCTGGTTGTACCATATTGCATGCAGGGACTTGTACTTCTGATTGTGCCACCTGGGACAATTGGAACTAGAGGTATAGCAGCAGAGGCGGAGAGTTGACCTGAGGGTTGACAGAACTCATCTCATGAAGTCCTAGGGTCACCCAATGGTAGTAGTTTTGTTCCCTTTTTGAGCTGGGGGAAGATCACTGAGCTTTTAGTCTATCAGGTGGAATCAATTGTTATTTTAGGGTTGTTTTTGTGGTCACCCCGTGGGATGATTGGTTGATACCCATGACAAGGGTTGCCTTGACAATTCCCTGCCACATTAATGATTGGGATCTGTTGTTGAAACAGATCCTGAGGCAAGTCCCAACAGCAGCTGCACATTCACCAAGTCCGTGAAATAATCAGAACTACAAGTCCCTGCATGCAGTTGGGTAAAACCAGGACTGGATTAGCCTGGTTTATGACAAAGAGCCAAGTGGTAACCCTAAGACCAGTCCTCAGGACCTATCTGGCCAGTCTCATTTTCAGAATATACATAATGAACATGGATGATGTATGGCTCCATAGAATCAAGGTGAGAAAATTAAAAATCCTAAATCTGAATAACATTTTTTTCCTATCCTTTGTTTTAGCAAAACCAAATATCTTGTCATGCTGACTGTTTAATTTTAATTTTAAAATATTTATATCCTGCCTATCCATAGCCTTAGGCAGGCTCCATAAAAACATACACAATTGAAATAAAAACAGAACAAAACCAAAAATATCATACAAATTACTAGTACAAGCCAGACACTAAACCAACATTACTGGGGAAGCTGCAATATCACTCATTAAGTGCTGGACTAGGGATGAATTTACATTAAGGAGTACATTTTAAAAAACAGCGCACAAGTGTACTTTTGTTCGCGCACCAGGCGCAAACAAAAGTACACTGGATTTTATAAGATACGCGCGTAGCCACGCGTATCTTATAAAATCCGGGGTCGGTGCGCACAAGGGGGTGCACATTTGTGCACCTTGCGCGCGCCAAGCCCTGCGCGCGCTGCCCGCTCCCTCCGAGGCCGCTCCGATTTCGGAGCGGCCTTGGAGGGAGCTTTCCTTCCACCCCCGCACCTTCCCCTCCCTAACCCACCCCCCCAGCCCTATCTAAACCCCCCCTTACTGTTATTGTAAAAGTTACACCTGCCTCTGGCAGGAGTAACTCGCGCGCGCCATCTCCCGACCCGGGGGCTGTTCCGGAGGCCTCGGCCGCGCCCCTGGAACACCCCGGGCTGGCACCACGCTCCCGACACGCCCCCAGAATGCCCCGAACGTCGCGCCACCCACCCGACACGCCCCCCTAGCGAAGCCCCGGGACTTACGCTCGTCCCGGGGCTTGCGCGCGCCGCTGAGCCTATGCAAAATAGGCTCGGCGCGCGCAAGGGCGTTTTAAAAGGGTTACGTGGGTACCTTATGTGCGTAACCCTTTTAAATTCTACCCCTAAGTGTCCCTATATGTTTACCTAAAGAAAAACTCTTTTAATCCATAAATCATCAGGCAATAGATTCCAGAGCACAGGACCAGGAACAGCAAAAGGTTGCTCCTTTGTTTCACAAAGTCTTATTTGGCAGTAAAAAAGGAATCTCAAGTAGGTTTCATCCTTGCAATTAAAGGTGATGCCCAGAATCTAAGAACATAAGAATTGCCATATTGGATCAGACCGAGGGTCCATCAAGGACAGTATCCTCTTTCCACTGTGGCCAATCCAGGATACAAATACCCAGCAGGATCTCAAATTGTAGATAGATTCCATGTTACTAACACCCAAGGATAATTAAGTATTGGCTTTCCCCAAATCTACCTGGTTAATAACAGTTTATAGACTTCTCTTTCAAGAACTTCTCCAAACCTTTTTTAAACCCAGTTACATTCACTACATTTATAACATCCTCTGGCAATGAATTCCAGAGCTTAATTGTGCATTGAGTGAAAAAGAATGTTCTCCAATTTGTTTAAATCTGCTACTTATTATATGGAATATCCCCTACTTTTTTAATTTTCTGATTCACATTTACCCATTCTATTCCACTTAGGATTCTATAGACCTCTAGTAAATCTCCCCTCAGCTGAATCTTCTCCAAGCTGAACAGCCTGAACTGCTTTATCTTTCATCATTGGAGAGCTGTTCCATCCCCTTTATCAATTTTAGTTGCCCTTCTCTGTATCACTGAACCAAGAATTTCAAAGTATTATCTATGATAATTCCCACTGCTTTTTCCTTGGTGGTAACTTCTAATATGGAATCTAATATTATGTAACTACAATGTGGGTTACTTTTCCCCATGTTAATCACTTTGCACTCGTCCATATTAAATTTCATCTGCCATTTGGATGCAAAATCCTCCTACAATTTCTCACAATCCACTTGTGATTTAACAACTTGGAATAATAAATGTTATCACCTCACTTGTCATACCCTTTTCCAGATCATTATTAATATATTAAAAAGCACCGATCCCAGTACAGATCCCTGAGGCACTCCATTATGTACATTTTTCCACTAAGAAAACTAACCCTTTAATCCTGCACTCTGTTTCCTATCTTTTTTTTAAATTTTATTTTTAATCATTTTAAATTATACAGCAAGTCATCCAACTTACTTACAGAAAATGAAATGCATTATACATCCGAAAAGAAAACAAATAACAAAGTATTACATTGCCCAAATTACAGTATAATGCATTCCCCTATTAAAGAAACTTTATAGGGGGCAGAAAATAGGAAGATTAAACAATTTAACATAATGCAAGTATTGGCTTTACATAGATTAATGACCATCATTCAGAAATATGATCCTTATTTTACGGCTTTAACCTGGTGGTAGCAATTACCCTCCTAGCATTTAAAAAAGATTTTAATTGCTCGGGGGTAAAAGAAAATATAACATTCCTTTGGGGATTTTACGACACACTTGCATGGGTATTTTAAAACAAAAGAGAAACCTAAAGCAAGCACTTGTGATCTCACTGTGAGGAATTCTCTTCTCCTGTCTTGGGTAATAGGAGCAAAATCAAGAAATGCACGAATCTGTGATCCCCTAAATTGGAGATCCGCATTTTTAAAATATCTTTTCATAATCTCAGTAATATCTTTCTCAGTTATAAATGATACTAATAACGTAGCACATTCGTAGTATTCGCAAGCTGAATCTTCTAGAAACCTAGTCAAATTGCCTTTATTCATATCAACAAGTTGTTGTGTTTCTCTATTTCTCGTGGATACAGGCAAAAAATATAGCTTGTTAACTGAAAGTGTTTCACCCTCTTTAAATTTCAACACTTCTGTGAAATATTTCATAGGGTAACATAGGGTAATTCCCCTACCATTTTCGGAAAATTGAGAAATCTTAAGTTTAAATGACGTGAATAATTTTCTAAGTATTCCAGTCTTTTAGATAATACATTTAGATCTTTTGTAATTTTCACATTACATTGTTGAGTTTTCCCCATTTCAGCTTCTACTGTTTCCAATCTCGGCTTGAATTCTTTTAATTGGGTATCGAAAATCTCCAAATTTTGTTCAACATTATCCAGATTATCTTGAAAATCCCCGATCGATTTTACTGTCCCAAATAGCTTCCAAAGTTATTTTATCCGGCTTACCAGGCATCTGAAAACGGGGTCTTAAAACTGACTCACCCGTTTTCTGCACCGGAGATAATCCTGCCAGTAAAACTTCTCGTCTGGGACCCGTCGACTCTCCTCCAGATCCCTCAGCTTCCCTCTCCGAAGTCGGGGTAGACGCCGGAGGCACCGAGGTTAATCCCTCGGCTCGCGCTGTCTCTGGACTCGCTGTGGACTGCGGTAGAGCATCGGCGTCCTTCGCCCTCTGGCCTCCTCCCACTGGAGTCGCGTCTGCTGCGTCACGGACATGCGACTCTGCTGCC
Organism: Rhinatrema bivittatum; assembly: GCF_901001135.1. Classification (NCBI taxonomy): domain Eukaryota; kingdom Metazoa; phylum Chordata; class Amphibia; order Gymnophiona; family Rhinatrematidae; genus Rhinatrema; species Rhinatrema bivittatum. The sequence continues at coordinate 116,721,831 of NC_042621.1, forward strand.
TGAGGGCTCTCGGGAAGTGGAGTAATTTCGGGGCTATGAGGATCCGGGGGGGTGAGAGTGACTTCTCCTGGTAGAGCCAATGCTTCCTCAGTGGACTCCACAACGGAGCTTGCACCCCCCTTTTCAGTGGTCACTCCAGGTACGTATGATGTTATTAGGCGTTGAGTGGCCATAACCTCCGAATCTGAAGGAAAAATTTGGAGTTTGCCTTTCCTTTTCGCGGGCATGTTTGAAAAAATCTTAGCATGAATCAGAGCTCAGCGCGTACGTGTCTGGCTACGCCGCCATCTTGCCCCCCCCCCCCCCTCCTATCTTTTAACTAGTTTGCAATCCATAAAAGTACATTGCCTCCAATCCCATGACTTTTTAATTTTTTCAGGAGTCTCTCATGGGGGATCTTATCAAACGGCTTCTGAAAATCCAAATACAGTATACCCACAGGCTCACCATTATCCACATGTTTATTAACCCCTTCCAAAATGTAGCAGATTGGTGAGGCAAGACTTCCCTTGTGTCCCTTTAAACCTTGTCTTTTGTTAAACCTGTTCTGTGATTTGATGCTTCCTTATTGTTTGCCATAAAATACACTCTACCTCTTGATGGTTTTAATGCCCCAGTGCTGTTTGCAATACCCTGCACTAAGTCTTAGGGGTTTTGATGTCTCTGGGGTGGATTTTAAAAGGGTTCCGCACAAATATTACGCTCGTAACCCCGAAAATCCGCTCCTGCACATGCCTAGCCTATTTTGCATAGGCCTGGTGATGCGCGCAAGCCCCGGAACGTGCATATGTCCCGGGGCTTGAAAAAAGGGGTGGGGAGTGGGTGGGGTGGGGTGGTCCGGGGGCGTGGCGGGGCGGGGAACTAGGCCTCTGGCACAGTGGCCATGCCGGAGGATCGCGTGCCAGCACTTGGCCGGCACGCACAACCTACGACTGCCCAAAGGCAGGCGCAACTTATTCAACAAAGGTCGGGGGGTTTAGATAGGGCTGGGGGGAGGGTTAGGGAGGGGAAGGGAGGGAAAGGTGGGGGTGGGGGTGGAAGGAAATTTCCCTCCGAGGCCGCTCCGATTTCGGAGCGGCCTTGGAGGGAATGAGGAAAGCCATCGGGGCTCCCTTAGGGCTCAGCACGTGCAAGGTGCACAAGTGTGCACCCTCTTGCGCGCACCGACCCTGGATTTTATAACATGCGTGCGGCTGCACGCGCAAGTTATAAAATCGGGCATAGATTTGTGTGCGCCGGGTTGTGCACACAAATCTACGCCCTTGCATAGCTACTAAAATCTGGCCCTCTGTGTAGTTTGCAATAACTGTACTCTATGCCTTGTGTGTTTTGATGCCTCTGTACTGTTGCCATACCACATACACTGCCTTGCTACCATACCCCTGATGCTACACCTGGGGGTTTTGCTGACATTCTATCTTTTTCTCTATACCAGTAGTTCTCAACCGGTGTGTCGTGACACACCAGTGTGTTGCCAAGCACACGCAGGTGTGTCGCCACACTTCCCGGTTCCCTGCTGTCCCAGCTGCGCCCCCTACCCGAGCAAGATAGGTCCTCCACCTGGGCTTAAAACGCTGAAAGCCCGGACGGAACGCAGCAGGAGAGCTGGAGACAGCAGCATTGGCATGCTCACTTCTTCCCACGTCCCCCCCTGTAGCCTGGAAGAGGAAGTGGTGATCAGCGGGTGTGTGCGTGGGAAGAAGAAACCATGCTAGTGCAGGCAGCATCAGCCCAAAGAAAAGAGAGGCGCAGCCTGAGGAATGAGCAGCGTGGCTCAGAGAAAAACAAAGAACGTCATCAAACCCCACGGCCGATGGGATTCCTTGCTCTGCGAGGGTTGAAAATGAAGTAGGTTGCTGCTGCCTTTAGGGTTAGAAGTGGAAGAGGCTGCTGCTGCCGCTAGTTTGGGGGGGGGGGGGGGAGTGAGTGAATGAACAAGCATGTGTGTTTGAGATCCTGTGTGTGAGATAGCATGTATGTGAATGATTGAGAGATTGAACATGTGAAAGAGAGTATATGTGTGATTGAGAGCTGGTTTAGGTGAGGGAGCATGTGAGTATGTAAGTGAAAGCCTGTGTGTAAATGAGAGAAAGAGAGATAGCATGTGTGTCTGTGTCTGATTGAAAGCTGGTTTAGGTGAGGGAGCATGTGAGTATGTGATTGAGAGCCTGTACATGTGAAAGAGAGTATGTGTGTGATTGAGAGCTGGTTTAGGTGAGGGAGCATGTGAGTAATTGATTGAGAGTCTGTGTGTAAATGAGAGAAAGAGAGAGAGCATGTGTGCCTGTGTGTGACTGAAAGCTGGTTTAGGTGAGGGAGCATGTGAGTATGTGATTGAGAGCCTGTTTGTAAATGAAAGAGTGAGAGAGCATGTGTGTCTGTGTGTGATTGAGAGCTGGTTTAGGTGAAGGAGCATGTGAGTATGTAATTGAAAGCCTGTGTGTAAATGAGAGAAAGAGAGAGAGCATGTGTGTGTCTGATTGAAAGTTGGATTAGGTGAGGGAGCATGTGAGTATGTGATTGAGAGCCTGTTTGTAAATGAAAGAGTGAGAGAGCATGTGTGTCTGTGTGTGATTGAGAGCTGGTTTAGGTGAAGGAGCATGTGAGTATGTAATTGAAAGCCTGTGTGTAAATGAGAGAAAGAGAGAGAGCATGTGTGTGTCTGATTGAAAGCTGGTTTAGGTGAGGGAGCATGTATGTGATTGAGAGCCTGTACATGTGAAAAAGAGTATGTGTGTGATTGAGATCTGGTTTAGGTGAGGGAGCATGTGAGTGATTGATTATGAGCCTGTGTGTAAATGAGAGAAAGAGAGAGACCATGTGTGTCTGTGTGTGACTGAGAGCTGGTTTAGGTAGAGAGCATGTGAGTATGTGATTGAGAGCCTGTGAGAAAGTGAGAGAAAGAGAGACCATGTGTGTCTGTGTGTGATTGAGAGCTGGTTTAGGTGAGGGAGCATGTGAGTATGTGATTGAGAGCCTGTGTGTAAATCAGAGAAAGAGAGAGAGCATGTTTGTAAGTATGTGAATGAGAGTCTGTGTGTGAGAGAAAAGGACAGCATGTATATGTGTGATTGAAAGCCTGTGTGTGTAAGCCTGAAAAGATAGCATGTATGTAAATGTGTAATTAAGAGCCTATATAAGTGAGAGAGAAAAAGCACGTGTATGCGTGAATGACTGTGAGCCAGTGTGAGCGAGAGACAGAGAAAGAGGAGAACTACCCCTCCTCCTGCTAATTCAAAACAATCTCAGGGCACCTGGATATCAAACGTTCCCAGGTATGCAGAGCAAAACATTTTTTGTATCCTTATTATTTTTCATTACTGGGTCTTTGTGTCTGCTATTTTGAAATATTTTATTGGTATCTAGAAATTTTTGATATGTTTTTAATTATTGTTAGGGTTTGAGGTGTTGGAGTGGATTCTTGGGTACTGCGGAGATGGCCACTCCCACAGGGAGGAGCCCCTTGAGGAACTGCAGTACTAGGCTAGACTCTATACACGCAGACACAGAGAAGTTGTATTTATTGTACTGCTCGATGGTACTGCCCGGGGAGCAGGCAGCAGTGAACGTAATCCAGTGAAGTAGTCCAGGGGTCCTCAGCAGAGGAGACCAGTCTCACAGTCGAGTAGGTGATAGGCAGCGCAGCGTAGCAGGAACAAGTCTCAGATGTGGACACTGAGCGCTGAAGCTGAGACAGACTGTGAAAGGGTTAGTACTCATTGAAGCAGAAAGCTGTATTGTTGAAGGTCCTGGCAGGCAGAAGTAGTTCAGTGGCAGGCACCAGATTAGGGAGAGCAGGCCCTTGAGGAGCGAGTACCCGGTATCCCAAGATAGGTACCTGAAATAGAACAGAAGGGCCCCTGAGGAGCAGGTACCCAGGTTAGTGGAGAAATACCTCGAAGGGCCAAGAGAGCTTCCTGCGGCAGCTTATACCGGAGGCAATCCAATCCAATCCTTGCTAACTCAGTTTGTTAGTAAACGAAGGGCAGGCTAAATACCAGGATGCAATGATGACACTCGGAGGGGACACCCCCGAGGTTCCTGCCATGATGTGGATAAAGACGTGGGTGGTGTGCATGCGCGCACCCTAGGAGGCCCTCAGGAAAACACCATCGCCGTTGCCGATCCGGGGACACCGGAGAAAGCAGCATGAAGACGCGGCAGCAGCCATCTTCCCAAGGCTTGAGGAGAGAGAAGGAAGAAAGGTGAGGTACAGAGGTCGAAACCATCTGAGACCGACGGACGCAACAATACCCCCCTTCAAAGGGCCCCCTCCAGACCCCCTACCTGGTCTCGGTTTTTGAGGATGCGATCGATGAAATTGACGAAGCATCTCTTTGTCCATGATATTAGCTAAAGGCTCCCAAGAGTTTTCTTCTGGTCCATAGCCCTCCCATGACAGGAGGTATTCCCAAACTCTGCCTCTCTTTCTTACATCAAAGATGGTATCCATCTTATATTCGATGTCTTCTTCTGCATCAACAGGGGTAGGTTCAGGTGTCTTGGTGGAAAACTCGCTAAGGACAAGCGGTTTCAGCAGCGAAACATGGAATGCATTGTGAATCCTCATAGCTGGAGGAAGTTTCAGACTATAGGTGAATGAGCCCAACTGTCAGAGAATAGGAAAGGGTCCAAGAAAGCATGGAGCAAATCGAGCAGATGGAAGCTTAAGTCTCAGATGTTTAGTAGAAAGCCAAACTTTATCTCCAGGCTGGAATTCAGGAGCCTTGCTTCAGTGAGCATCATAGCCTTTCTTTGCACTTTGTCCTGCTTTTTGCAGCATCTAAAAAATATATAAAATATATAAAAAATATATAAAAAACCTGGACTTCCTTTCCAGCTACCCCTTTGTCAAGGAAATTTGGACCCATGGACTCCCAGGTGAGTCTAATGTAAGGGACGATCTAGAAGAGAATTCCCAGTTAGGGGTTTCCTTAAGTCCCAGGTCCTTACAACCCCCTTTACAACTGAATATAGAAACTGTTAATAGGAGCAATATGTTTAATGATGTAGTAAATTCTCCTGCTTTTGCCACCCCAATCCTAAATGGAAAAGGGAACGCAGCAGAAGGGAATACCCAGGTGAGATCAACTTTGCTGGGGGAAGGGGCAGCAGTGAGTAATACCTTGGTCCCATGTCCATCAATAATCTCTGATCTAAGTAATGAAGGTGAGGAAGGTAATGTGGAACCTGAAAATGTAACATTAGCAGATGTATGGAGGTTATCAGCAAAAATTGATAAAAAATTGTCTTGATTTGTATTTCAAGTACATACTTTCACTATTGAAGGTAGAGTTAAATTTGAGGATCTAGATTGTAGGACCAATATTATTTGGCCTTTAGCCCTTACCATGTGACAGGGGCTACCGCTGCCATTGGTTGGCCCCTGTCACATGGTAGGGGCTAAAGGCCACTGGCGCCATTTTGCTTAGTGGCAGCCAAGGCCCCAGGAGCAGCAGATCACTCCCGGGCCCCCACCTGGACTACCAGGTATTTTGTAAGTTTTCTTTTGGGGGGGAGGAGTCGGGGCTGCGACCAGGGGCAGGGCTGGGGGCAGCACGCAGGGGGGCGGCACAAGGCTGAAGGTGCCTAGAGCGCCCAATCCTCTTGCACCAGCCCTGGATTCAAGTCTTTCCGGATGTGTCTCGTGCAACTCAAACATGTAGAAAACATTTTCTTTCCTTTAAACAACAGGCCCTTGAAATGGGGACAAGTTTTTTCCTTAAATTTCCCTGCAAATGTCAGATAACGTATCAAAGTAATAAGTTTGTTTTTCTAGATCCCTCACACTTGGAACGTTTTATTAGGGATAAATCTCAAAATAATTGAGGATTGTAAAGGTGAAAGGTTATATAAGAATAAGTAGACACATAGTAGATTGGAACTCTCCTACTCTTCCTAGATGTAGGATAAATAACTGTTTAAATATATTTTGTAGATGGATTATTGGTATTATTTCTGGAATTCATGGATTATATCATTTTTGTTAATGTTATAACTCAATAAATAAATAAATAAATAAAATAGCGATACCGGGGCATGATCAGACCATGTAATATCATATATCTCAGCCTCTTGTACCCTATTTTGCAGTAATTTGTCTACTAACTCATTATAGTAAACACTTCCTTACCAATTCTCAATTTCAAAACAGCCCTCGTGCATCCACTATATGTGTAATATAATCAAAAGTAAGGCTTCGAGAAATGAGAATTCCTATGCCTGCATATTTCGTACCACATGTGCTAGCAGCTAGGTACTGGTGTGGATATTGCACAGATGATAGCACATACTCATGCCTACGCTTTACATGAGTTTCTTGTATAAGCACTATTGTAACTTTATGATGCTGTAAATCTCTAAAAAGGAGATTATGCTTTCTGTAAGTGTTCAGTCCCTTAACATTAAGGGACCACACCCGTATAGTCATGAGTATTTTAGTATGGATGGATATTGTAAAATAAAGAACCTAATAAGAATTGAGGTACCCCCCTTATCAAAAACATCTAAGAAATATGAGGTACATACACCCAACCCTCCCTTCCTGTCCCCCCCCCTAATAATCTGTTCACCTTGTCCCCACTGTGAACTACTCCCATCAATGGGGGTTAGCCACTCATAAGAGAAGCCCGTCCACTTGCATTGCTGTGCGCATGTTATAAAATACAATATCCGTGCGCATATGTACACCGGATTTTAACATCTGCACATGTATGTGCAGGCGGACCACGACGCGCGTGTGCAGGGGGGGGGGGGGAATTTTATAAAGTACGAACAGCGACACGAGTAGGCCTTCCCCGGGAGCAGACTGGGAGGGAACTTCCCTAACCCTAACCCTACCCTTCCTACCTTTTCCCCTCTCCTTCCTGACCCCTAACCTAATCTTACCTAGCCCTAATTTTTTATTTTAATACTTACCACTCCTGCCAATGCGTGCTTTCTTGTGACAGCAGCTAATGGCGCTGTCCCAGCCCGCTCCCCACCCCTCCCCTCCCCACCCAGACCACGGCCCCTCCGGGCTGCCCCTTTCAACAGGCTCGGCACTTCGGTGCGTAACAGGGGTTATGCGTGTGGCCAGGCCCTTTGTAAAATGCACGAGCAAGGCCTGGCCACGTATGTAACCCCTGAAATTTACGCACGTGGCCCTTTTAAAATCAGGCCTTTTGTGAGGATCTAATTACAATTTATGAAGGAAATCTTATAGTGAGTAGGGATTTTAATATCATTAGATCCCAATCACTACATAATTTGTCTGGATTGGGATTGATAAATAGGCATCATAGATTTAAGTTTAAAAAATTTGTTATTGACGCTGGAACTGACTGATGTCTGGCATTTCTTTAATCCCTCTAGACCTGGGGATTATACTTTCTTTTCTAAACATCATAACTCTTATTCCAGAATAGATTGTCTTTTGGTTGATAAAGCAATAAAATCTAGGGCAAGTAGAGCTGAGATAGGCACCATTACTTGATTAGACCACACGGCGGTCTGGCTAGATCTGCAGCCCACACAAAGAGACTTAGACAGATGCTTCTGGAGGCTTAATGAGAGTTTATTAAAAGACACTACAATCTGTCAACAATTGAAAAAGAATATTTTGGAATATCTGCAATTAAATGATGGCTATGAATCTTTTCCACAGATAGTTTGGGACTGCCTGTGGTGACTCAAGGAACTTAGGATGTGTTTTGGTCTATAGGACAATCTGTTCTGGGGTCTTGGCTTGGATGAAGGATATCCTATGCCAGTACAAACAGGTAATCAAGTATTATCACGGACCTAAAAGTCTGGGCTTACTGCTTCCCTTTTCCATCAGGATTCTAACTTAGCCTTTTTCACATACCCCTGAGGCTAGGACACTTTGTTCTCAGTGTCTCTTCCAGTATTTATAGCTATTCTCGCTCAGTCTTATTTGTAGACCTCTATTAAAGCCTAAGGATTGGTCTCCTTTCTTCCCTATATCCCCCTCAGTGAAACAGACTGAATGTGCTCATGGCTGGAGTTATACTGCACTCAGGGTTTGGAGTGAAGGACCGCTCAGCTGCTCTGCTTTTCGCCATCGTTGCTCAATTTGGGTTTAGTCTAACTCTCCTACCAAAAGAAATAAAACACTTTGAAACCATCTCCATTTTATAATCTTTTTTAATTCTTCAGTCACCAGTGCAGCTCACATTTAATTGGTAACCTTCAGACTCTTTAAGATTCACAATTAATGCATCTGATCAAGGTCAGCTTCAATTCCCCATACATTTCTATAAGAGCTCCCTAAACTATATACATTATGTCAGTTTTTTGACATAAAAAATGTAAGAAAACTAGCTGATATTTAATTGACAATAACAGCTCCAGTTCCCTGATGCTCCCTTTATATAATTCCCTATTTCAACTAAGTAGTAGAGAGGAGTCTGGTCTTTAACCAGTTATCACAGTTCAATATATTGGGAATAGAACACTGCTGATAATCAGGCCGATGCAATGTAGTGCGCTTGGCCGAGCGCACTGCTTAACACATGCTTGGACGCGCGTTTTGGATGCGTGTCCAAAACCCCAAGGGGGTTAGCGCGTCCAAAATGCACGTCCTAACAGGCATGTAGCTAGTAGCGCTTATCACATGTAAATTCATGTTGATGAGGATATTAGCTATTACTCCTGATGCAAAAAAAAAAAAAAATTCCCCCATGACGCGCACATTTTTACTCTCGAAAATTAACGCTTGCCCCGGAGCAGGCGTTAATGCTTGAAGAGCCCCTAAAGTTAACAGAAAAGCAGATATTAAGTTGGGGGAACAAATAAAAGGAGTAAGGAAAAATTTTTTTTAAAATAAAGTCGCCCATGGTCAGGTTAGGAAAACGGATGTTCAATTAACGAGTGTTCATTTTTCTATCCCGTAGCTGTGCACAGGTTAGCAAAACAAATGCTCACAAAATTGAGCATCCATTTTCCTAACCTGCACTGACAGCCACCTCTCCGGGGTGCCCGCTGACGAGGAGGTGCTAAGGGGGCACAATTTCCCCTAGTGCCTCCTTTTTACCATAGCAGCCCATTTAAATATTACATCAGGCACCCCGGAGAGGTGCGTCAGCGCACATTAGGAGAGCGGGCACTCAGTCATGAGCACCTGTTTTCTGCACACCGATATTGCATCAGCCTGAATGTCTCGCTGACAACTGCCTTTCTGAATGTTCTCCGGTTAATGCAAAAAGACAGAAAAAAAAAAAACCCTTCCCCTTTTAAATATTACTAGTATGGCTTATTTGGGAGAAACATATTACAGATTTTCATACCAGCTGTATCACCTGTATCTCTTAAGATAAGCACCCACTACCTGGTAGCTCTAATTTATGGGTTTCTCTGGGGAGTAGCTACATCTAACTGCTAGTTAATTTGGTACCTTGATAAACAAAACACAGTTTCTAAATTAGTGCCAATACTTAAGCTCCCCACATTTTCCCTTCAGTTAAGTCAGTGTTCACTCTTTCAAAAATCCCCACTGAATCAACTAGCCAACACTGCTTCAGCTAATTACATTCCAGGTCTCTATAAAGTAAAAATAAAGCTTTTATACAGATACCAGCAATTCAGTTCTTAAAAATCAAGGTATTGTTCAGCACAACTCAATTTTTACTTTTTTTTTTTTCCCTATGTGCTCTCCCACAGGATCTGTACCAAAACTATTTGTCTGTCTTTCTTAAGGTTCCCTTAATTATTGGAATAGTCTCTCTTACAGGCCGATACAGTACCGACGCGTAAAAAAAAGTGCGGCAGAGCCAAGCGCCCACGAGTTTCACACGCTCACATTTTAGTTCGCAAGCCGCTCAATTCAGTATTCAAATTAGATGCAAATCCAAGTGGCGGCAAAGGAGCGTCAAAAGCGCGCCTATGAAGCGGTAGGCGTTCGCAATCCATTTTACTGTATAGAGCGGTATACAGTGCCTATACAGTATCCAGGGTGCGCTGGCGCCATACCTGTCATTTCAAATGTCATTTCAAATGTCATTCCAGCAGGTAAGTGGATGATTCTTTTCTACAGACCCCGCAAGGACACCGGGGCCGCAGCCCTGAGCATCCGGACATCCTGGATCGGAGGCCACCCCCAACCTTCCACGTCCGGGTGCTTAAGGACATGCAAGGACGTCCGGGCATCTGTGAAGGTTGGGGCCTCCGAGCATGGACGCCCATGATCGGAGGCCCAGCTGCCTTCCAAATGTCCATAGCCGCTGCCTTGAGCGCCCGCCCGGACGTCCAAGGTCGGGGCTTCCATTCATGGACGATCCCGCCTATTTCCGGGCGTCCATGATCGGAGGGGAGGCCCCGCTGCCTTCCAACGTCCATGGCCGCTGCCTCGGGCGCCCAGCCGGACGTCCAAGGTCGGAGCTTCCGTTCATGGACGTTCCTGCCTCTTTCCCTGTTGGCCTCTCCAATCTGCCTTGTAGAATTCGCTTGCCGAGCATTTCTTATTCTGCTTCTCAACCGAATGAAAAAGATCGCCAGAGCCAATATATACATGTTGTCCATGATGCTGTCTGGTCCGAAGCTGACTGAACACCACACTAATGCCAGGGTCAGGGTAGGTGGTAAATATAGAGGTTAAAGAGGCGATAAATAAGCTGGTTAAAAACGCAATAATTTGGGCGCGCATTACTGTATTGGGGGGAATAGCTAATCCGATCATTAACATATCATATACATGCGGCGGGCAGAAATGGATACGCGTCTTTTTCGGTAAGCACTAAGGACGCATAAAAGCCGATACTGAATCGCGCGTCCATCTTATGTGCTCAAAACGTGCATCCAAAGCGGGTTAAAACCGTGCAACTGCGGCCGCGCTTTACTGTATCAGCCCCTTAGTGTTTTTCAGAAAAGGAGTCAAATGCTGAGAATGTCCTAGGGCTGGCTCTGGCTCTTCCTCCTCAGAGAACTGTAGGATAGGTGATTAAAAGATTTAACTGACAATCTGATGATACAAATTCAATAGTGTTAAGGGAGCAGTTGCTTACACTTTTTGTGAGGTAATCAATCAGTTTTATTGTAGCAGTATAAGTATACAAGATTTAATACGGTTTCTTTTATTTGTTTGTTTTTAAGTTTCTAAAGTTTACACAGCAAAGCACGGTTATGAAAAATGAGAATGACTCATGCGTTATCACCAAGTCAACTTACACTTGCCGAATATACAATGCCAAACTAACTAACCCAGCTGAAAGATTAATTAAGCCAGTTTATCTCACCCTCAGCATTGGTAGGTCACACTCCTGCAGTGAAGCGCAGCTCAGGAGTCCAGCAACCCAGCTAGCATATGACAGGAAAATAGAACCCAAAGGTCTCATATATGTCTCTATGAGGGATGCCAGCAGGAACAGGGCAAATAAGTCCTTGGCTTGCCAAAGTTCTTTCAGGGATTAAGTTAGCAAGGCACCTACTCTAGAATTAGTGGAGCAGACTATGCTGAGCACGGAACTCAGTCTTAGACTTGCTGGTTCACAGGTATAATGAACTGCAGCAGTCAAAGTTCTGGGGAAGAAAATCACCTGGGAAAATGTTTCTTGGGAAAAATTCCCTGGAAAAAGTCCACAGTCTGTATAGTTCAGAGTCTTTTTCTCTGCTTGGCACTTTATTGCATATTCAGTTCCATAGGATTCAACGTTGATCTTGATTAGATATCAGCATCATCTATAAATGCAGGATTGGTGGGATTCAAATGATATCATCTGAGTCCAGATGCATATGAATATTTTCATTCCTGGTAAACAGGTTAATCAGCGGACATTTGCTGAACAATTTGCTGAACAATACCCATTTCATAGCTGGTTTCATGGCTAGATACAAAGTTTTCCTCAAGGACATGCTCACAGTTCTTGTGTCATAAGAACATAAGAAATTGCCATGCTGGGTCAGTCAAGGGTCCATCAAGCCCAGCATCCTGTTTCCAACAGAGGCCCAACCAGGCCACAAGAACCTGGCAATTACCCAAACACCTGGGTGTTCTAGCACATTCTGAGGTGCAGACATGTCTGATAGGGAAGAACAATTGCAGTCTCTTCTCCTCTGTGTGATTTACAGTCTCATATGAAGTTGCCAAGATCATCACATGGCTGAAGACTCGATCTTTGTGTTGCTTAGGCCTGCACTTTTGTTCAGTCTGTGTGCATGGCAGCTACTTGCTGTGATTCTGACTCATTTTGATTCTCTTTCCTGATCAGCCTCTCTCAACACTAACTACATTGGAAGCTGGGAAATGTAGTCCCAATAGTGGCCATCTTAGTTTTTGTTAGCCCTATTTTATACCCAGTAGCTCTTGCCTTATGGTTTTATATTTTTTACCTTGCCTAGGGACTAACACAAATCCTACTACATCATCACATTACTTTAAGGTGGTCATTCAAGAAAAGCTGATTGTTTAGTCTGTTTGGAAAAAGAGAGATAAAAAGTGAATTGGTTCCAATTTAATGAACTCTTTTAGGTCTTTAGAGCAATTGCATAAACAGTCACCAAGTTGGAAACTGCTAGAACTAAATTATGCTTGCTTTTTGTTGCAAATATTACCCACCATTTGCACTTAACACAACAGCAATACTTTGAATATGGTATTAAGGTAAGTAGATTGTTAGGTTTAAAACTGAAGAAAAATTTAGCTCAAAACCAATTACCCAAACTAAAGATAGGCATGGGAACCAATAAGCCTTGATGTTTTTGATGCAACTGCAACATCACTCTCTGCTTTGACAGCGGAGGGAGGGGAGGAATGGAAAAGGGGAAATTGGATTCAGACGACAACCAACAAGGGTCCCAAATTTTATGGTCTGGGATACTGATACACATATAATTTATTTATTTAGACATTTTATATACCTTTGTTTATAACAGTTTACAAAAGTAACATTCATAGCTACAAATCAACAAATAGGGACAGGTTACAGAGGTAATATTCATAACAGGCACTAACGTCTATCAAATGTAATGTTCCAATATATTTGACCAAGAATCTGGGACATAGGCGAGGATTATAGACAGTACAAATAAAATAAAATAGAATAAAATAAAATAACAATTTTCGCATTTTAGTTGGTAAATTATATTGATTCTTGCATTCTCTCATTAAGTTTATTCCTCATGCTTCAATTATCATCTCCTGTCCTTCCTGTTATTGTAGTTCTCTCCATTCTGATGTTTCTAAGTTAGGTTTGTTGCACTGGAGGTGGACCCTTGGCCTGGTGCAAGATTGATACAGCCCTCCAGTCGGACCTGGAGAGCACCTGCCACCAGGAGGCGGATCACAGGAGGAAACAGAGGCTACTGGAGCTTCGCCAATAGCAACCTGGGGTTCCCTCAGATTGAGCCCTTGGTTACCCGGGCCGCCTGATCTTAGGTGGGCCTCGCAGGGTCTCCTAGAGAGGAAGCGCAGGGGAGTGCCCACCACAAACAGGGGTGCGCAGTCGATGTCCAAGCAAGAATGTCCATAGGTCGCAGGAGGCCAAAAGAGAGTGTCCGAGTGGATAGCGAGGATCAAGGCCAGAGTAATAGTCTAGAATGGTCAACCAAAGCAGGGGGGTCAGTACCTGTAGTCAATCTGGGAGTAGTCAGGTTAGGCAAAGGTCAAGTTCCAGGCAGCGGTCAGACAAGGTCAGTGGACAGGCAGAAGTCGGTTCCAGACAGCGGTCAGACGAGATCAGTAGACAGGCTGAGATCGGTTCCAGGCAGCGGTCAGGCATGGTCAGTGAACAAGCAGAGATCGGATCCAGGCAGCAGTCAGACAAGGTCAAGAGCAAGCAAAGTTCAGTACCGTGAGATCAGTCTGAAGGGTACTACCAGGGATGGAGAGACAAAAGAACAAGAGACACTGGAACAGGAGACACAGGAGAAGCTGGAACAAGAGACGTTGGAACAGGCAAACTAGAGAACACCGGAGTGTACGACCCAGTTGCCAAGGCAATGAGCTAGAGTCTGAGCCCTATCTTTATATGGGGCTCAGGTGACATCAGACTCGTGCGCCGCCTGAGGGTTTCCCACGCCTGGCCTTTAAGTTTGCTGGAGTTCTGCGCGCATGCGCTAAGGGGTGGGGCCAATGCTGAGGAGGACGCTGAGCCCCAGCGCGAGGAGCACTGCGAGGTGGATAGCCTGGGGATGCTCGTGGATGCCTCGGTCAAGCAGAGCTGGGATTGAGAGCGGAACTGGTAGAGGGTCGTGCCAGGTGAGCAGGCCCGGTCGCGGCACCAGCGCGGCCGGGAAGCACAACAAGGTTATAAGCATTTTTTTTTTAATTACATAAATTTCAATAAAAATTTATTTTTTCCCCCTGTCTCTCCCCAGTCTCACCACCCTGAAACCACCCGAGTCTCACCCCTCAACCCACCCATACCCCCCTCTCACCCCCCACACCCTCCCTCCCCTCACCCTTCCCTATACCCCCCGCCCACCTCTCACCTCATCGCCACCTATCTACCGTGCTCCACTGTATCTCCAGTTAAAACTCACAACCTTTATGTCTAAATCAAGATACCATTATTACCTGCTGTAACTGCTGTAAATAAGCTAATATTTTATATATATGTGTTTAATTGTTTAATAAGTTATCAATATAATCCACCATAACTGCAGTAATTAAGCTTTGATATATATCATTATATAATCTATTTATCCTTCATTAACCGCTGCAATAATCAACCATGTTCTAACCTCGTTAAGCAACCTCTCTTGTAAATACTGATACGTTCCTTGTACCTTTCTCAGCTGCTGTATTTCCTCCTTTACCTCTCTCCCCCCTCTCCCCCCCCCTTTTTCGCTCCTGCTCCACTCCCCCACTCCCTGTTTTTTGTAATTTCCTCCTTTCTCAAGTTTATTGTAAACCGGCGTGATGTGCTTGCACGAACACCGGTATATTAAAATAAAAAGCTGTTAAATAAATAAAAAAAGTTAACAGAAACAAGAACAATGTACTGTACAATAAGCACAACATTTGGATGAGTGTAAAGCATACAATCAATAAACCATATTTGACTCAAATTTCATGTGTTCAATTACATCACTGCAACCTACAGCAATGATACATTCAAAGCCACTTCTCGCCAGTTCCAATATGGATCCCAAATCTGCTTATAAGTATCCACTCTGTTCTGGAGCATATAGGTTAACCTCTCTAATACCACTATCTCGGTTAGTTTGGACCCAACAGCTTCGAGAAGGAATAATTTTCCATTGATGTGCAATCTGGAGATGTAGGTTCCCTAGAGTGGAATAATGTTTAATGTTTATATACCGCCTTTCCAATTCAAAGAATTAATCAAAACGGTTTACAGAAAACATACACAAATTTTCATAATTGAATTAAATTGAGCCGCCAAAAACAATCAATAAAAAATTAACAGCGTACAACATCAACACTTAAACAAATAATAAAACTATAAGATACATCAAATCAGTAAATTATTGAAATGTAAAGAGGTAACAGGATTGTATTATGATGGTAAGGAGAACAACAAAATAGTAATGATACCAGGGTTATGAAGTGGATAATGAGCTATAAGCTTTTTGAAATAGATACGTTTTTAACATTTTTTTGAATTGTGGAATAGAGGATGTGAGACGAATAGAGTCAGGGAGACCATTCCAAAGAATAGGGCCAGCCACTGAGAAGGCCCTCTTCCTGGTTAGTTCTAATCTAGCCAATTTAATAGTGGGTATGTCTAGTAAATTTTTTGAAAGAGACCTAAGCTGTCTGGCCGGTTTATAAATACGCAAATTTGAACAAAGCCATGTTGAGTTTGTGTTGTAAATTAACGCATGTATAATATTCAATACCTTATAATGAATACGGTATTTAATTGGCAACCAATGAAAAGAGAAGAGAATAGGGGTAATATGGGTTCTACGGGCAACTCCGGATAAAATCCGAGCTGCTGAATTTTGTATCAATTGTAAAGGAAAAATGGCCGAGTCTGATAGCCCCAAAAATAAAGCATTACATTAGTCTAAGCTGGAGAATATCAAAGACTGTAATACTGTCCGGAAGTCTTGAGAAAACAAATATGGCCGAATTCTTTTTAGTAGTTGTAATTTGAAAAAAGATTTTCTTGTGACACGAGAGATGTGATTTTGCATTGAAAGATCGGAGTTGATTATAACCCCTAAACTACTAGCAGAAATACCAATTGGGATGGAAATGCCCTTAAACAGTAATTGATGGGGTGGTCCTAGTGTTGAATTGGTAATAGATGATAGGTAAGTCAGAGTAGTTTTAGCAGGATTTAATTTTAATCGATTATGATCCATCCAGGAATTTATAGTAGTTAAATATAAGGAGATTAACGATAGTGTCTCTGACCAAGAAGATGTATAAGGAATTAGCAATTGAATATCATCTGCATAAATTCGCAAATATACATTTAAAGCTGCAAGAATATGACAAAGTGGAAGAAGATAGATATTGAAAAGCAATGGGGATAATGATGATCCTTGTGGAACGCTGGAAGAAGAAGAGTAGGGTTCAGATGCATGATTTTTTACTTTTATTTGTGAAAAACGATTTGTTAAGAAAGATTGAAACCAGGAAAGAATCGTAGCTTGAATTCCTAAAGACTTTAAACCTAACAAAGAGTATATGATGGTCCAAGGTGTCAAAAGCAGCTGATATATCTAAAGAGATAAGAATGTATTCTGTGTAAGATTCATGGGGGGTTCATGGGGGATTAGGAGTTCCTACCATCAAAGAGTAGTATGTGACTTTGCAATTGCAGGTTATTATTGATTGGCTAGTAAATTCAGATTTAAACAATAGGTTCAATTGAAGCAAACATTTTGGGGATCTACTCCATTAAAGACCTTTTTTGTAGATACCTAAGTGAGCATGTATCCCTGCTGTTATATACTGGAGGATATGGGATTCCTGGAAATCACGGTTGATTGGTAGAAAAATGTATTTGTTTTTGACTCCAATAGCAAATAAGCATTTTCCACTGGATTTGCAATCCAATGTATTTAGGACTTCAGACGATCTTGAATTTAGCCAATTAAACCACTTCTGGTAGCAGGGAAAATTTTTAACCATTGAGGCGTTGGCTGAGAAATACTGTTTCCCGGTAAGTGAAAAATATAGGTTCTCACATATGTAGGTAAGACATTTTATTTATGAGGAACAGGTTACAAGTGTGAAAGGGAAATCATTACTTTTAGGAATATGTGCTAAAACGAGTTTCTAAGGGACTCATTTCAAAATGTATTATTTGCTGAACAGAGAGTTGCCTATGAAACCTAAATGTGTCATAGTGTGGGAGAGAGATTTTGGTGAAACATGAAAGGGAGATCTATGGGATATTTGTTTTTTTAGACTTAAATGTTCAGTCTCTTCTCTTATTGTGGAAAATGGTTATAAACCTTTGTTTAGGTAGTATCTTACACCTGAAAGAAGAATTATCCCACTGAAGGAGATGGTTTCTGGAGAAAATGTAGTGGGGGTAGGTACCTTTTTATCATGTCCTGTATAGTGGGTATGTCCTGAGATCCAGAAATATTGGGATATGATGATAAATATGAATCATGAAATAACAACATGTAAAGTACTTAAAGATCTTAAAATATTTTTGGGGCTCCCTGATCGACATTTCCTCTAAAATGGTGAACTGTATTTCTAATGTGATTATAGCTGCAAGATGTGAACTTGCTGCCCCCTGGAAAAATGAGCTTTTGCTGAAGTTGGCTTCTCTACAATATTGTGTATGGAAGGTTTATGTTTTGAGCAAATTTACTGCATTAAAGAATGATTCTATTGATGCATTTTTTGCAGACCTTTTGAATAATGGTTTGACATTTGATTGGACTGATATTGCCAATATCTGATTTCTTCCCTTTTTCTCTTTTCTGGTTTCTTCCTGGGCTTAGATTATACATGGGCAGGGGTTGATAAGGGCGGGTGAGAGTTTGGTGGGGGTATATTGAAGAAAATAATTTAATCTGGTTATTGGCTGGATGACTGTAAGTCATTGTTTATTGTTGAAATATTTACAGCTGAATACAATTTAAATGACCAAGAGAGACTAATGACCAAGAGAGACTAATATGTAAAAGACCAAGAGAGGAAACAAAAGAAGCATGAAATAGGCAAATTGATAATTTTTTAAAGACTACAATGCTGATATTGTCCGTGTTGTGGCAGTACTGATCCAGGAAAAGAAACCAAACTATGCAAGATTCTGCCAGTAAAAAAAAGTTCAAGCACTGCATGCTAAGCCTGCCAGCTGATCCCATGTATGATTCTGATGCAATCCTTCAAAAATTGCCATCTCAACAAATTCTCGGATTTATAGTCAGAATTTCATGACAGGAAATGTAGGGTCAATCCCAGAATGGCTTAACTTGTGTTTTGCAAGACAAGAATTGCATCAAAATTAATTTGGCAAGTACATGTGTGTTGACTATAGTACACAATACTGTCTGGCAAAGAAGAAACCTTATCAGTGTTAGGATATGTGCGTATGTGGGCCCTGGGCCGAGGTGAGAGATGGTACTGCCCATGGGGAAGAGCCCCGTGAGCCTCATCGTCGGGAGGCAAGGTCTCAGCTAGGGGTGCGCAGAGCAACAGGTGCTGGAGAGAGAGAGGAGAGGGCAGAAGAGCTAGAGATGGTGACTCCAAGGGGTGGAGCCATGGAGCGTCAGCACGGGAAGCTGATGTCAGGTCTAGCTAGAATGTATTTAAGTCTTTATTAAAGAAACAGAGTGACACTGCCCGCGGAGCGGGGAGTGAAGCAGAAAGACTCACAGACATTGGGGTGCCACAGATCTGTGCAGTGGGGTATACCCACGGAGTAGTCCTCTGTAGAGATGAACAGTGATGGCCTGTAGAGCGGGGTACACTGATGAGGGTCCTCAGTAGCGTTAGTACGGCAGTGGTCCACAGAGCGGGATACACCAATGAGGGTCTGCAGAGCGTTGGTACAGCAAAGGTCTGCAGAGCGGGGTACTCACTGTAGTAGAGCGAAATTCCAGAGGAAGCCCCGGGGAACGGGGCAAGGAGTAATCCAAGAGGCAAGGCCCTCCAAGGAGTGGATAGCCAGAGACAAGGTAGGGTCCCCGAGGAGCAAGTACCCGGAATGTCTCTCATCAAGGAAGCAGGAGCTGGAACGCAGGTCCGAAGTGAGTGGATTCAGCAATGAGGGAACTCGTTGCCAAAACGTAGGCAGGCAGGGCCAGCCAGCTTAAATGTCCATGAGAAATGTCCATGAGAAATGATGTCATCCGGGGGGGAACCCCCCTGAGGTTCCTCCATGATGTGGATAAAACTTCCAGGGCAAGATGGCAGTCGGCAGCGTCCATGCTGTGCGGGAAGGCCCGGGAACTAGGGCGTGCAGGCCGTTGATAGCTGGCGGAGGCCGCCAATCTCCCCAGAGGAGTTGATGCTGGAAGGCATAAGGTGAGCAAAAGCGGTCGCAGCTGTCTGAGACCAACGGACGTAACAATCAGTACTCTCCTCCTCTCTTAATCCGCTGCTCTTCGACAAAGGGGTAGATTTTCAAAGGATTGTGCGCGTAAGATTACGGGCGCTACTCCTGAAAACCTACCCCTGCCTCCCCCTGCGTGGGCATTCCGTGGGCGGGGCGCAGGCCCGGAGGCAGGACCGAGGCCTCTGGAATAGTCACTGGGCCGGGGAATGGAGAGCCAGCGCGCGCAAGTTACGCCTGCCCAGAGGCAGGCGTAACTTCTTCAATAAAGGTCGGGGGGGGGGGGGGTGTTTAGTTAGGGCTGGGGGGCAGGTTAGATAGGAGAAGGGAGGGGAAGATGCGGGGGGCGGAAGGAAAGTTCCCTCCTAGGCCGCTCCGATTTCAGAGCGGCCTAGGAGGGAACAGAGGCAAGCTGCTCGGATCGCACAGGTTGCACAATTGTGCACCCCCCTGCGTGCACCGACCCTGGGTTTTATAACATGCGTGCGGCAGCGTGCGCATGTTATAAAATTGGGCGTAGATTTGTTCGCGCCGGGTTGCGCGAACAAATCTACGCCCGCGCGCATGTTATAAAATCTGGCCCATTGAAAGAAAATCAATTTCCTGGTCTGGCTTCTAGCTTCACTCGAGGTGGTGACCTTAGAAGACTACCTAAGCTTTGATCCTAAAGCATTAATCACTGTACATCTAGAGATCATATCACAATGGGTTCTTCCCACACCCTACCTCAACTGAAATCTCAGGGGAAGTCTTACACTTGTATAAACACTCCATGAATTGAATTAAAAAAAAATATTCAGGAAGACAGCAGTACAAAAAGGTGAGTGACTGCTTGAAAGTTTGAGGCTGGGCTTGGAAGCTGGTATGGCACACAATCGTGAATTTTGACAATAGGGCATGACCGGTACAATGGTATCTGGTGCCATAGGCAACCTTTGGCCTATTGCAATTCCCTCACCACCAAAGATGTTCCTACTGGTGCTAGCTCTCCACTCTTCTGCCACTGACAGGATGGGTTCTGCTGGCAGCCCCAGGCCTCCTCTCACAATTTTGCTGCATCCCACCCCCTTCCAAAGTGTGGCACACTAAGCAAGTTTGCTTAATTAAAACACCGGCCCTGCATCAGGGAACGTCTTTTAAAAATATGTTTCCATTTTCCACATTTCCTCCCCAGTCCCAACATCAATCCCCAACCCCATGACATGGATGTCAATAATTCAAGGATCTATGTTGGTCAAAAGCAGACAAGTATTCTCCACTTCAGGGACCTTTTACTGCTGGCAGAAACTGATCGCCCCCTACCCAGCACATCAGCTCTGCAGTATATTCAAACTTGGCTAGCTCTAAAGGAAGCAATATCTAGGCTGGTACCACAATGAAAGAACATCTTTTTAGCCTTTAGTTCATTAATAGACAGAATCAGTAGGATTCATGCAAGAAATCAAAAACTGATTAAACCCATGAATATGCATCTTCTGCGTCTAGGTATGCACCAACTCTTTATGCAGCAGCAACACTGCTCTAAACAGCCAGGGAAGAACTATTAAGAAAAGTCCAGTGAGCGAGCATGATCTAGAGAAAGTCATAATGAAAGGGTGATGGAAATATGATTTGATTCTGGAAGACTTGATGGATCTCAGGTTTCATGTCTCTAACCAACTATCTGCTCTTCTAGAACAACATGTAATCAGTACCACTAGGAATGGGACTACATTACAGCTGGGCTCCAGAGAAGGAAATGTCACTTTCTAGAATTGAGATGTTGAGGGCTATTCTATGACTTACAGGTCAGATCCTCTTTGTTTATGTGTTAAAAATCCATTTTTCACTGGATGGCCTGTGAAGTAGACAACAGTGCAACAGAGAGTGCGTGAAAGGATTCTTACTTTCAAGGCCAATATCCTACCTCTTCTGCACCGTGGAAATGGATGGAAATATTTCAGTGCCCTGGAGACTGGTATTGAATTTAGAAATTGCCCTAAGTCCAAGAACGCATCTTTTGGCTTTTAAAATTACAATTTCTTAAATGTTAATCCTTCTTTGAATTTTCTCTTTATTAATTTCAAAATCTTCACTAAAACATATGACCACAATAACAACAAGTATTAAGAACAAAACTAAACAGAAATTAAACCATAGTAGCTCACATCCCACCTGAAAAGTTGAAGTGCACAATAGAATGCGTGAACAAAAACTAGAGAAGATCAACATAGATAATCTTTTCTTTTTTTTAATTTTTTTTCACTGTCAGGTTAGAGCACTTTATAAAGCTGCCCTGACTTTGGTTATGCTTTACGGTTCCTGGACTGTGCATGGAAGGAGTTCCATACATGGCTGCAGAAGGCTGTGGGACATCACAATGCTTGGGTTTTCTCAACCGTTTTATGATCACTTGGTTTTCTTTCCACAGTTTGAGAGCTTCGTGTGATATTAAATCACTATCTAAAATGGACAAATAAATAGAATACAAAAATGCCACTTGAAGATATGCCTTTTTTTTTGGAAGCAGGGAATGTGATGACCACAAATATATTTCCCATGACCTACTTTTGTTCTCTGTTAGTCTTGTAACACCCGTCCCCCGCTTGTGTCCTCACTCTGCAGGGGGACGGGGGTAACTAGGTATAGTTTGTTCCTGAGCAGGGGGAAAATGTCATTTCTAGGCCTTAGGGTGCAATGATTTGGATTCAGGAAAAACAATCACCACACTCAAAGAGGTTTTCTTAAAATAGAAATTATTCAACACACAGGGCCGGATTTTAAAAGCCTACACATGTAAATCCAATGGATTTCCGTGCGAAGGTGGAGTTATCCGCACCAGGCCTATTTTAGAAAGGCCTGGCAATGCGCGTATGTCCCAGGGCTTCGAAAAAGGGGGCGGGGAGGGGGCGGTCCGGGGGCAGGGCGGGGTCAGAGGCTCCCAGTACAGTGGCCATTTGCCGCTGGGCTAGGGGATCGCATGCCGGCAGACTGCCGGTGCGCGCAACCTGCGCCTGCCCGGAGGCAGGCACAGAAGGTAGGACAAAAGTCCGGGGAGGGGGAGGAGAAAAGATAGCGGTCTAACATTGGCATTGCTCTGCTCGGCGCTTTTCCTCTAACTTTGTTTCTGCGATAATATCCTCAAAATGCCGGCGAAAAGAAAGGGGAAAGTAAAAATCTTTCCCTCGGAACCCCCTTTTTGTTCCGGGCAGCAAACGATTGTGCAATGCCTGGCAACGGCTTCACTTTTGGGTTCAGGAGTTCCGGCTGCTGAGGTGAGTGGAGGAGAGCTCACCACAGCCTCGGAGGAGGTGTTCCTGAGCCCGCTCGACATCAGACGCCCACCACAGGAGCGGGAGGGGCCACAGCAGCTTGTTGGGCAGAGTCCCGGTGTAGTTTGTCTTATTCCCAACACCAAGGGAGCCTCTGCGAGGAGCTTTTCCGCTCCAGAAGTGCTGGGAACTGCAACGGGAGGACCAGGACGGCTCTCCCTAGATGAAATACCTAATGCAGTAAGCGGTGGAGTAGAAGGTGAGAGGCTGTTGGAGCCAACAAAAACCTTTGTGTTGATCCAGAAACCAACCATAGTCAATTCAATCTGGGACCTTGTTATAAATATGGGCAATGCTATTTCTGATTGTTCTCTCAAGATTTCTACACTATCACAGCAGTTAGAAACAGTTTGAAAGAACAACCAGCTTCAAAACCAGGAAAAATGTAATCATATAGAAGAAGAGATGAAAGCAATTAAAGGAGTACAAAGCTCTTTAATTCAGGATGGTGATATTCTGAATAGAAGAATTGAGTACGTTGAAAACAGGCTGAGACATCTGAACCTGCATCTTCTAAATTTTCCAAGGGTGGTGGGGGAATTGCCACGTTTCATTCTAAGGAGATATTTCCTTGAAATCCTTGAATTTTCTTCGGAAGTGATCCCCCTCTTGGACAAAGTATTTTTTTACCATCTGGTTCAAGATCTCAAATACAGATACGGGCTGTTGATTTGAATAACCTTACTGATTATTTGGAGTCTTCCAACTATGAAGTAATAGAAAGAGCTACGCTACTGGTTAATTTCTTAACTGATAGTGACTTGAGTGCTGTGTATTTGTCTTTAAGAATCTTCCCAGACTTCTCCAAGACTACTCAAGAAAGAAGGAAGGGTTTCTTAGTCTTGAGGCAGGAAAGCCTGGCCTTAGGGGCGTCTTTTTTCTTAAGATACTCGTGCAAATGTCTGGTCAAGTTTAGGGGAGATAATTTTGTATTTCTCGCACCGGAACAGTTTAAAAAGTTTATTGAATCAAGGAAAATTATACCATCTGCTGGAATCAATGTTCTGACATAATTTTTTATGTAGCCGTGTTATACTATGTCATTTCATATATTTATTTCTTAGTATTCTCCTAGATTTAAGTCTGACTCCCCCCTAGATTGGGGTCTAATGGATACAATGATGTAAACTTAGGAAATAAATTTCTTTCTCCTGTGTTGTTCCTTTTCAAATAGTTGCTTCTTTGGTATATCATGTTTCTCTAGCAAAGAGGATTCTTTGTGAAATATATTTTGAAATTTCAATAAATAATAAACTTTAAAAAAAAGTCCGGGGGGGGGGGGGTCTAGATTAGAGCTAGGGGGCGGGAGGGTTAGGGGAAGGGGAAGGGGAAGGGAAGTTAGGTTAAGAGGTTGGGAAGTTCCCTCCCGATTTTGAAGCGACCTGGGAGGGAACGGGGGAAGGCCGCGGGCGTCGGCATACGCAGGTTGCACAATTGTGCTCCCCTTGTGCGCGTCGATCCCCGATTGTATAACATGCGCGCACCTGTGCAAGCATGTAATAAAATCGGGCATCCATGTGCGCGTGCTGGGTAGCGCGTAACTTTATAAAATCTTCCCTTTTGAGTCACAAACAATGATAGCATTTGATGCCTGTTTATTAGGGGCTAAGCATCAGTCTCCGTGAGTCCAAAAAAGAAAAATTATGGTTGAGTGAGCAGATGGTGTAGTGGACCTGGCACAGAGGCTGGAACTCAGAAACAGTGTGCAGGTAAGGCTGGAACTCAGGAACAATGGGGCCAATGCAATAAAACATGTGTAAACAAAATGCGTTCATTAGGTACACACATGTTTTGAACGTGTGCACAATCTGTCTTCGTTAAACCAGATGCAATATTTAAATTAATGAAAAATGCACGAAAAACGCGCGCATTGATCAAAACAGAGCATTTGTAGCACCATATATTTTATTGCATTGGACATCCAATATTGCATCCAAAGTGCGACCTGTGTATGTATATATCTGTCAAAAAGGCTTTTGTCAACTGTAATATAATAATAAAATGTTTTCAATTAAAAAAGTAACTATATTTTAAGTAAAAAAACAATATTTGAAACTGGCTTTGCTCCCCTAATGTAAATGACAGCATGTGCGTCATAATCCCATCTGCTGGGTATATAAATCACTGCCATGAGGCAAACTTTCCTTTTCTGCTGAGTTCAATTGGACCTGTGCTTGCGACAGACTGGTGTGAACTGGTCCCCTGAATTCACGCGATTTTGCATCAATTTCTTCATTTTCCAAAGGTAAGAGATGGTTGCTTTCTGTTTATTTGTATGTCCACAGACTTGTTCATTGTTTTTTTCATGTTATATTTTACTTTTTGTTGGCGTGGAGGAGTAATTGGATGTCCTTGAAGGTGTTACCGATGCTCAATTCTCTGACATCGATTGGTTCAAAATGTCCCAAAGCAAAGTCTTTTTTTATCGACATCAATTTCCTGCATGTCCACTTTAAAATATGAATGGTGGGCAGGCAGCCTCTGGGCACTAACATTCTTATCCAGCTTTTTTAATGTCCTTGTATTCTGACCCCTGGAAATCGCTTTAGCGATGCCCAGGTCTTGGAGGTTGATTTCAGGCCCAGGCCTTGGGTGTTGGTACTATACCCATTAAAGGACCCTACAGGCATATAAAAAATGGGTCATCTGTAAACAAGCCTTTTTTTAAAGGACGCCCAATTCATGTATGCCCAAGGGTTGGATTTTGGCACCATTAAAGCCTGATTTTTTCCTGCTTCCAGGGAAGCCATTGTAATTCCAATAATTGCCTGTGTTATGTTCTTATAAGTCCCTTTTTCTTATCGGTCCCTGCTCTCTGGGAGGCCTGTGTATTTGTCCTTCCTATGATAGTCTCTCTGGGAGGGCTGTGTCTTTGGTGCTCTTATAATATTCTCTTTTTCTATCTGTCCATGCTCTCTGGGAGGCCTTTTTCTTTCTGTCCATGTTCTCTTAGAGGTCTGTGACTTTGTTGTTCTTATGTTAGTCTGTTTTCCTATCTGTCTGTGCTCTCTGGGAGGTCTGTGTATATGTCTTTCCTATGATAGTCTCGTTTTCTATTTGTTCATGCTCTCTGGGAGTCCCGTGTCTTTGTTGTTCTTATGATAGGAAAACAGACTATCTGTCCTTTCTGTTTTCTCATGTATCATTGCTCTTTTTGAAATCACCAATAACAGGTATACAATACTTTTGTTCCCTGTCTCTGTTTTAGCAGCAAGCAAATGAAATGGAGAACAACGGTCATAAGCTGATGGCCAAGGTGACGGTCAGCTCAATGGAGGAAAATGAAAGTTGCCTCAGGACGACAGACAGGCAGCAGCACAGGAAGAGTAGGCAGGCCCCAAGTGGTCTCCAACATCCACTGAAGCGTGTACGTGATGTGCGCTTCTCTGATGTGGAGAAGGAGCAGCTGTGCTAGAGTGTGAGAATTACAGGGTGCTCTTCAAATCCAAGTCTTCCGCATCAACCAAGAAGCAAATCTGGGTGCGGATTGCACAAGAGATCAGTTTCCAGGGGATCAAGACACGGGATGTGAAGCAGATTCAGCACCGCTGGCGTGACACCCGCAAGGAGGTTAAAGAGAAGGTGGGCAAAATTGCAGCTTCACGAAAAAGGACAGGTGGTGGACCTGCTTGTTCTCTGACATTGACTTCCCTAGAGGAGCTGATCCTGTCAACTCTGCGCCCAGAGGTGGTGGATGGAGTGTCTGCACCCAACGGGTGTGATTCAGGATGACCAGAAGGTAAGATTTTCGAACTGACTACTGTGTTTGCATTGTTGATTTCTTTTTTTGGTGCTTGCGTGGTTAACATAACTAATTATTGACTGTCTTATCCTTTCCTGCAGCTGCACCATCGAACAACGTGACCACTCAGAATGTGGAGGATGTTTGGAAGGAGATTCAGACTCTCCTTTCATGCCGGAATTCATGTTCCTGGACATTTCAGATGAGCACCTCCCACTGAGAGCCAAGTGGTTGAGGAGAGCCAGCCCGAGGAAGGGTGGATACTAACTCTGCAGGAGGCCCCCCATGAAACACAGTCGGTGGAGACTACAGGGGCTCCAGTAGAACAGCAGGAGGAAGTGGTTGGCATGCCCATCATTTGCCTGGATGAGCTGGCTAACAACATGGTGACCAACACCAAGCGTGGGAAGCCTGCGAAGAAAAACACAGGAGATAGTGTCACAAGCTATCAAGGAGGAGCAAGTTTTCTCACCGTAAATGGTGTTTTCCATAGATAGCAGATGAATTAGCCATGCTGTATGGGATGTCCTCCATGCCATTAGGTGGTGGATCTCTCAAAGCTGAAAACTTATCTTTGACAGTGAGGCGCGCCTGCTTGTATGATTCCTCGCCGCCTCAAGTCTCCTCAGTCTGTATCAAAGCAGCTAAGTGAAAAACTGTCCGGGAAGGCAGGAGGGTCAGCATGGCTAATTCATCTATCTACAGAAAACACTGTTTACGGTGAGCAAACTTGATCTTTTCTCGTAGATATGCAGCATGAATTAACCATGCTGTATGGGAGTCCCCAGCTAATGTATTGAGCGCATAAAGCTGGTATAATGTACACCTGATGTAACCAGGAAAAAAATGCGCTCAAGGCGAAGACCATAGGCAGACAGTTTTATGAGGATACTGTCATAGTGGTTCAGATATGTGCAACTCGAGAACTGTGTCTGTTCCGTATATGTCAATCGCAGATGCTCGCAGCAGTAGCGGAAGGTTAACAGAATAGCAAGGACCCTGGGGTTGTGTTGCAAGTACTAGGGTAGGTTATTCATGGATATGGCCCAGTGAAGCAAGTACAGTGTGGACGTGGTGTGCGAAATAGGCTGTAAACAGGGTCTCTGAATTCTGTTGCCAAAAGAGAAAAGTAATTCGAGAGTCACATCAAGAGAGCGTCATTGAAGATAGGCGGTCTCGGGCATTCGGGTTAAAGGAAATGCAGAGCTGTGGGGCTCTGTAGTCAGAAGGATTGTGACGTTGTGAAAAAACGAATGTTTGGTTACAAATTAGAGTATGGAGGGTAAGCTCGCCCTGGTATACACTTCCCGTGCCCGGGGCACTGGATGAAGGTCAGATTTTGCACGTTCTTGACCATGCATTTTCCTTTTTTTTTTTTAAGGTCTACTTGATAGGAAGCCTGACGTCCTCAGGAGGGGGATGCTCCCAGCCTGGTTCCCACAGACAGCAACACCCAATTGTCGGGAATACTCTGTAGGATTCCAAACATCTGCTGTATGGGACATGGACTGCTCGAGTTCCCACGTTGAGACTGTTATAAAATCGGTGGTCGGCGCGTGCAAGAGGGTGCATATTTGTGCAACCTGTGCACGCCGACGCCCGCGGCCTTCCGCAGTTCCCTACCCCTATACTAACCTTCCTACCCCTTCCCCTAACCTTCCTACCACCCCCTAGCCCTATCCTAACCCTCTCCCAAATCCTTGTCTTACCATTTGCTCCTGCCTCAGGGCAGGAGCAAGTTGAGCATGCCGGCACCCTGCTAGTGCAGGATCCCCAGGAACAGCAGCAAATGGCCACTGTGCTGGGCAGCTCTAACCATGCCCCATCGCCTGGACTGCCCTGCCCCTTTCCTGAGGCCCCGTGGCCAGGCCTTTGAAAATTGGCCCAGCGTGCGAAGGTTTTGAAAATTTACCCCCTAATATATTCACTAATAATTTGAAAAACATAGAAAAAACATAGAAACTTTAACTAACCGCTCATCAATAATTTTACTCAAAAACTAAACTCATAACCAAAGCAAAAATACTTAGCTGAAACACAATAATATAAAATGCTGTTTGAATGCAGGGACAAGAGCCTGCGTCCAGTACCAATACCCAGTGTGTGATGTCATTGGTTACCCTATTCAAACATGGCTGCTCTCAGAGGAGCAGGAACCAGATAAAACATTTCAAAAGGAACAACTTTCAGCTAAAATGCGTTAGTGACACAGGGCATGTCAGACTGTCATGTGTGCTTTTGAATGGTTGCATGGTGCAGCGAGGGTATGGCTTTCTTTTATATACTTATTTCAAGACAAGATCAGCTATTAAAAAGACCAAACGTTCCAACCCAGTCTAAACCAGAAGCCATGGTGTAGGAGGCTCATTTACATTTTGTGTAGACGGGGCTCTCCCTTTAGAAGGGGGATGCTAGACTTTTATACAAGGGTAAGAGAAGCTGTGAATTCCTTTACAGGCAGCTGCTTCACTTTTCTTCAGACTGACAACTGTAGAGTTTCATGCAGCACCAAGCATCGTGATGGTTTTGTTAAAATGCTTTCTATTAGGCATTTTTGCTTCATGAATTTAGATATGAAGCTTCAACTTTATTTTAAAAGTTTTATTATTATTATTATTATTATTATTATTAGTGTCTGTTAATAGGTCATTATTTCTGAGTTTTATAGATTTTTCTACACAGGGACGATAACTTTTAAATGGGCGCACATGGTGCACGTGTTCGTCGGCCTGCGCCCAGGAATGCGGCCATTTTATAACATATGTGCGTATATGCGTGCATGTTATAAACTAACCTGAACGCATAGACATGTGCATTCAATTTTAAGTGAGCGTTCCCCTTATCTGCATGGACGTTCTTTTTCTCTGCAAATCCAGTGCTCCAAACACCATCATCTCAGGACTTCATTCAAATTAAAAAGCAAGTCTCGATTCTATATCTCAGATTTAGGCTCCTGGAAGTGGCTATTGGGGGCAAAACATGGACTACATCGGAGTTCTAAGAGGATGGTGTTTGTTAGGCATGTTGAATTTTCCTTCTTCCTAATAATTTTCTGTGTGAAGTTGATACCTGCAAGTTAAGTATTCATTTCAAAAGCTATTGGAGAAACAACTGTTTAATATGGAGTCCTGAGATGATGGTATTTGGAGCACTGAATTTGCCTTCTTAGTGGCAACACCTGTAAGTTTCGTACAAATTCTATGAGCAGTTAGAAAATTGAAAAAAATCTTCAATATTTGTTTATATCTTTTGCACTGATACTTGTAAGACAAGCATGAATTACAGCAGCAATTGAAAACATTTAAAAGTTCACTGGTATGAACATTGTTTTGGAAATATTAAAGGAAACGTTTTTGGGTTTTTTTTGGTATGTCATGATTATATTAAGGGCTTGGTTGCAGTCAACTATATTTATGGGAGGGTTTGACAAGAATACGGTATATGAACATTACCTTTTTCACTTTTCATTGCTTTTCAAGTATTTTGAACTTCAAATATTTTTTGGCATGGTTTGTATAAGATTATTTTGTTACATTGACTTAGTGGACTCTTTAGTTTACTTATTTATATATTGTGGTCTCTGTTAACCTTCTTGCCTTAGTATTTTTTTTGCAGACAACCAGTATTACCAGGTAGATGTCTCCTCGCCATCATCTCCATTGGAAGGCTGCTCTATGCATCCATCCTTTCTTGGAAGAAATAGTCCTTACTAGTGTAAGTGTCTGTACCAAAAATGACAGGAACATGTGTCCACTCGTGCCCCCAATCTCCCCCACCTCCGTTCCTCCCTTGTTCTCAGCATTTGAAAGTACACATGCTGTTACATGGCAAGTTTACTTTCACAGCAGACAGGCGAAAATGCGATGTAATGCAGCGCTTACAATTGGAAACAATTTTTAGCTATGAATAATGTGTAGAAATTTGCTGTCTTCACGCATCTCATGAGAAAACCATTTGGATTGTATTTTTGTGCTGATAAGTGTCAATCTTTGGTAGAACACTGAGTGTAGACTTTAAGGAAGCAAAAATCATATCGGTAAATGTCCTGAGAAGTCAGCACAAATATAGCACTGGAGTCCCCAACCACATGGCGCTTGGTGGCATAAATTCCGCCCAGGTAGCCCTTGTAGTTCAGGGAGGCCCAAGGTAGAAGGGGCCCACTTACAGCCACTCCCAGATCTTCTGGAATGGAATCCCTGCTATGGGGGTCCCTTAATTTAAATGTTTAACTCCATGTTCTTTCATTGATGGCACATACTTTCAGTCACACAGGAAGTGGCCCATATAGGTGCTGCAGTGGAAGGAGGAAACAGGCCACTGCAGGGTCAGGGCATGTCCTTTCTTCTACTGGTGAGCCAGTGTGAGCCTTCTCTTCTGTCTTGCACCAGCACTCCTGTTCTTGCCACAAGGTTACCAGATTTTTTGAAGATCAACTGGGGACATTTGTTCCCATGGTACTAATAGTGAGCAAACAGTTGGTAAATCTTTATACGGAAGCCACTCCCAGAAAATGATTTACCAACAGTCTCAAAACATGCAAAGTGCTGATACCTAAGAAACATTATTTAAATGTTCCTACTAACAAATACTAGTGACCCAATTTAACTCACCAAAAACAAGTAAACTCATTTTCTTAAATTCAGCTTTGCCCATACATAATTCCTCTCTATATGGGACATGCATGCAGATTGCAGACTATAATGCTTTGGAGTGGGTCCCAATATTCTTTATATTGATTAGTTAATGAATAAGTTCTTTCAGAAAATAAAATAGTTTCCCAACCTTTGGTACCTAGTTTTATTTAAGAACATAAGAACATAAGAAAATGCCATACTGGGTCAGACCAAGGGTCCATCAAGCCCAGCATCCTGTTTCCAACAGTGGCCAATCCAGGCCATAAGAACCTGGCAAGTACCCAAAAACTAAGTCTATTCCATGTTACCATTGCTAATGGCAGTGGCTATTCTCTAAGTGAACTTAATAGCAGGTAATGGACTTCTCCTCCAAGAACTTATCCAATCCTTTTTTAAACACAGCTATACTAACTGCACTAACCACATCCTCTGGCAACAAATTCCAGAGTTTAATTGTGCGTTGAGTAAAAAAGAACTTTCTCCGATTAGTTTTAAATGTGTCCCATGCTAACTTCATGGAGTGCCCCCTAGTCTTTCTATTATCCGAAAGAGTAAATAACAGATTCACATCTACCCATTCTAGACCTCTCATAATTTTAAACACCTCTATCATATCCCCCCTCAGTCGTCTCTTCTCCAAGCTGAACAGCTCTAATCTCTTTAGTCTTTCCTCATAGGGGAGCTGTTCCATTCCCCTTATCATTTTGGTCGCCTTCTCTGTACCTTCTCCATTGCAATTATATCTTTTTTGAGATGCGGTGACCAGAATTGTACACAGTATTCAAGGTGCGGTCTCACCATGGAGCGATACAGAGGCATTATGACATTTTCCGTTTTATTCACCATTCCCTTTCTAATAATTCCCTGTTCTGCTTCTCTCCATTTTTTCTTATTCTTTGTTCCACTTCTCCAGCGATGACAAGGGTAATCAGGCCTACATGGAGAACATGGGCATTCCAACTCACAAAGAATTCTTGTACAATATCAGAAATGGACCACAAATATTACTAATAAAAAGCTGGGAGAGCTCATTCCTGCAGTAGGAGCACCTAGATCTTCTGTCCTCACTGCCCGGGGAGGCCCAGCCCCTTGCCCAGGATACTTAAACTTCTCCTAGTAGACCTTGTCTACTTCTGGCTCTGCTCCTCACAAACTGACAGCCATTTCTGGTCAGCGAATCACTTTTGATCTCCACAGTCAATCACAGCAGATCAGCAAAGCATGCAGTATCAATCACAGCTTGGTCTCTCAGGAATGTTCAGCCTGCAGCACATGATCAGAGCTCAGAGCTGTTGGTGTTGTTCAATCACAGAGCAATCGTCTGGCCCGATGCAAAAAGCTGAACGTTAAAACTGTGCACTGAAATTCAGTGGTTTCTTAACGCACAAACAAAATTTTTTTTTTAGCTCCTAATGCAGTGAGCTAATGGTATGCTAATACCTCGGGAGTGAAAAAATGTGCAGAACAGAAAACGGGTGCAAAAGCTTAATGCACAGAAAATATGATTTATCTGCACAACTCATATTTTATGCACAGAAATCATATTTTCACATATAAAATATGGTTTATGTGCACAAAAAATTTTTTCATTGGAAAAAATAGTTTTTTGTGTGTGCAAATCATATTTTATGTGTGGAAAACATGCTATTTATTCACAAAGAAAGATTTCTGCTCATTAAATACTGAGTATAGGTCCTGGCACCAGAGCTCCAGCTCCCAGACTACCATTATTAGCTCTGGAAGCTTCACCTTGGGCTAGAAGTTAAGTTTCCAGCGCTAAGAAAACAAGAGGTAAGCCAACATACCTCTCTGCATCAAGGGGGTAATAGATAATGCCATCGTTAGTATGGAATTTCCATGCGAAGGCACTAACTTAAACATGCATAGTTGTGTGCATATTTTTGTGTGCATAAAACTCCATGCTGCATCGCCAATAAAGTTTGCGCACAACTGCTGGTTAAACTGTGCCGATTAGACCTTATAGTATTGGTCCCTTCCTGAGCAGTGCCTGCCCTCCAGGGTTAGTGCCAGGGGCGGATTGGCCTATCGGGGGATCGGGCATTCCCCGGTGGGCTGGTCGCTCCAGTCACGTGGTCTGCCATGCGCGGCCGTGACGGAGCCACGCTCGGCAGACCATGTGATATGTCCTGGGCCGGCCTGGGTGGCGAATCCCCGGGCCGGTCTTCCTCGGGAATCCGCCGCTGGTTAGTGCCATGCTTTCCAGGGTGATGCAGAGTTCTGGATGTGCTGGGTAAGCGGGAGCTTATTTATTCAGTCCCCGAGGCATCTGATGCCTCAGAGGAGGAGCTCACTGCATGGGAGCCTGCAACAGCCTCCAATTGCTGGAGACTCATCCTTAATGCAACAAGACTTGTCATGCGTTTTCCTCTGCCTGTTTTTTTCTCTCTGGTATCTCTGTTCTCTTTCCTTTTTGTTTTCCATTTCAGTTGTTTTTTTTTTAATTTTCTTCAGTGAATTCTTTATTCCTTTCCCTCCATCTCTTCTCCTGCCTCTCTTCTTGTATTATCACTCTCCTTTCCTCTCACTCTCCACGCTTTCTCCAAGAGCAGCAACAGCAGTCCTCCAACAACTACAGCATGTAACAGAAACTGTATCTAGTCTGCCCATCCACACCAACTAATTCAATTTATGATTACTACCACTCCCTCAGATATCCCCTGTATTTATCCCATGCTTTCTTGAAATCATATCTCCACCACCTCCACTGGGAAGCTGTTGCATGCATCCACAATCGTCTTGGTAAAGAAATATTTTCTTAGATAATGCCTGAGTCTACCCCCCTTTCACCCTCATCTCATGACCCCTCATTCTAGTGCCTCCCGTTGAAAGAGGCTCACTGCCTGTGAATGGAAACCTTACAGGTTATTTAAATCTCTTTAGCATATCTCCCCTATCTTTAAGTCTATCCCCATATGCTTTAGAACGAAGACCACTGACCATTTTAGTAGCCACCCTCTGCACCAACTCCATTCTGTTTATAGCCTTTTGAAGGTGCAGTCTCCAGAATTGTTCACAGTATTCCAAGTGAGGTCTCACCGAGGACCTATATCAGGGCAATATCACCTCCCTTTTTCTGCTGACCATTCCTCTCCCTATGTAGCAAAGCATCTTTCCAGTTTTTGCAGTCACTTTATTCACCTGCTTGGCTACCTTAACATCATTAGAAACAAACAATCATCTCCAGATACCATTCTTCTTTTGTATTTAGAAGAATTACACCCCATACACTTATCCTTGGGTTTTTGCATCCTAAATGTATAATTCTTGGCACTTTTTAGCATTAAATCTTAACTGCCAGACCCTAGACCATTCCTTGAGCTTTTCTGGATCCCTCCTCATGATTTCCATACCTTCCTGGCTGTCTACCCCATTGCAGTTTTTGGTATCATCAGCAAAAACAAACCTTTCCCAACAATCCTGGCAATCTCACTCACGAAAATGTTGAAAAGAACCGGCCCAAGGACCGCACCCTGCTGCACACTGCTAGTAACGTCCCCTCCTCAGAGTAAATACCATTTACTGCTACTCTTGGGCACTTCCTACTCAACCAGTTTCTAACCCATTCAACCACTTTAGGGCACTCAATTTATTAATAACTTACCTATGCGGAACAGTGTCAAAGATTACTGAACATAGAGACATAGTAAATCCAAGTACACTACATCTAACACTCTCCTCTGATCCAATGCTCCAGTCACCCAATCAAAGAAATTGATCAACTTTGTCTGACAAGATCTACCTCTGGGAAAACCATGCTTCCTCTGATCTTGCAATCCATCGGATTCCAGAAACAACACTATTCTCTGTTTTAGCAACAATTCCATTCATTTTCCCACTTCAGAGGTCAGACTAACTGGCCGCCTCTGTACTTAAAAATCACGTTGCATCTATCCTATGCACATATAAACAGCCCTTGACTCACTTTGTATTTCTCTTCTAAGCTGGCTACCTAGGACCTCTGCACCGACTCCAGGGCTGAGGGAGTCAGGTTAAATTCCCGCTGGAAAGATAGAGCATAGAAACTTATAACGGGGGGGGGCCACTATGCGCCACTCTTCTTCTCTTTGAAACATTGTTTGCTGTGAGTCCCTAATTGCCATCCTGCCCCCCTCCCCCCAAATACACACACTCTCTTGTTTCTGAAAGAATGTCAGCTGCTCAATCAGGAACAATTTTATCCTGCCAGCAGGAGGGGGGTGGGGCAGCAAGGAATTGGGGAGAAGGGGGATGGGTGGCACAGACTCAAACATTTTGATGTCCTCTTGTCAACCTCTAACGTCTGTATCCTTTTGGAGATGGACACAGTGTTCTAAATGAGTTCTTAGCCATAATTTATACAAAGGTATTACCATCTTTCTTTTTTCCTGCTGCTTATCTCTCTCCCAAAGAACACCCGCATCCCACTGGTATTGTTTGACAACTCTGAAGTCATCAAATATGCTCAGTATTTCTAGATCCCGCGCCTTGCATGCATATCAGGCACTACGCAGCTACGTTCCTGCACTATTCAGCACCTTTTACAGTGCATCTCGATTTCCAAGCACTTGCCCACTCTTCTGTTCCACCATGGCTCTCTTTTCTTTTTACACTTCCTCTGGTATGGATCTTTATCCCATCGTATCACATCAATATATGTAAAGCATAAATGTGACATGAAGAGCTGAAGAATGGTCTCAAGAAAGATTTTTAACAAGGAATGTTGGATTTAATCAAGATTGCATGCTGTAGGGAATAAAATATTTGCTATTTAAAGCAAAGACCTAGGAATCAAACCCAAAAAGAGTAAGTAAGAGAGGCAAGAAAACGGCAGCTTGCTACTTTGAAAAATCCCAGGCAGTAGTGCTGCATTAACCTTCCCTTTGTCCTGTACATACCAGAGAGCATGATGTAGCATGGAAAGTGTGAGAATTGCTCACTGAATTCTGCGCGCAGTTTCTTGACACGCACACTACAAATGTGCTTTTGTAACTCCTCCAATGCAGTAAGTTAATGGTATGCTAATGTTGTGGGGGTTAAACAGCGTACTGACTTGCATAATGTGCACACAAACCAGAGTTAAAATGTGAGCTCAGCCTTTTGCGTGGGCTGAATGCACATTCACTCGGGTGGCTCTACAATGCACACATTTAAAATTAAAAAAAAAAATAAAAAGCCCAATTGGGTTTTGTGTACAGAAAATATGATCTAAGTGCACAAAACAGTAGCCAATCCAAGACACAAGAACCTGGCAAGTACCCCAACATTAGATAAATCACAAGCTACTATTGCTTATTAATTACTGAAATAGCAGTTTATGGATTTTTCCTCTACAAACTTATCCAAATCTTTTTAAAACCCAGTTATACTAACTGCTGTAACCACATCCTCTGGCAATGAATTCCCTTTATCATTTTGGTTGCCCTTCTCTGTACCTTTTCCATCGCAACTATATCTTTTTTGAGATGCGGCGACCAGAATTGTACACAGTATTCAAGGTGTGGTCTCACCATGGAGCGATATAGAGGCATTATGACATTTTCCGTTCTATTAACCATTCCCTTCCTAATAATTCCTAACATTCTATTTGCTTTTTTGACTGCTGCAGCACACTGAGCTGACGATTTTAAAGTATTATCCACTATGATGCCTAGATCTTTTTCCTGGGTGGTAGCTCCTAATATGCAACCTAACATCGTGTAACTACAGCAACGGTTATTTTTCCCTATATGCAACACCTTGCACTTGTCCACATTAAATTTCATCTGCCATTTGGATGCCCAATCTTCAAGTCTTGCAAGGTCCTCCTGCAATGTATCACAGTCTGCTTGTGATTTAACTACTCTGAATAATTTTGTATCATCTGCAAATTTGATAACCTCACTCGTCGTATTCATTTCCAGATCATTTATATATATATATTGAAAAGCACCGGTCCAAGTACAGATCCCTGAGGCACTCCACTGTTTACCCTTTTCCACTGAGAAAATTGACCATTTAATCCTACTCTCTGTTTCCAGTCTGTTCTTGTTGTTCCAAAACTAGGTTAAGATCCAAAGGGGTCACCGGCGGTCTCAGTCTCAACATCCCTTTCATGAAGCATGAAATCAGGGAATGGTTCGATATTGGAAGTCCATTGTGTGGGTGATGATATGCAGCAATATCACTCACATGAACCGAAGCTGTTGCCAAGCCCAACTGGTAAAGAGTGTGAAGGTACTCTAGCAAGGTTTCCAGTGAGCAGGAGAATGGATTTATATCCTTTGCTTGGCACAAAGTTGAATAATGGTACCACTTTCCTCGATAATTTCTCCTTATAGAAGACTTTCATGATAATATGAGGATGACCTCAACCCCTGTTGATAAGTGCAGATGGTTTAATACTGTCCTTTCAATTTCCAAGCTGTGAGATGAAGTGAAGAATGCATGGGGTGCAGCAATATTCCCCTTTCCTTTGGGGGACAGGACAAATCTTTTGGAGATTTGTCCTGTCCCCCAACAAGATAGGAGGAGCGATGGACAGTCAAACTAGATAGGCATACCAAGGTTATCTCAGTACGCTGGAGCAATGAGTATCAGATCTGCGACATCCCCAATGCATTTCTGTATAGTACGAGAGATGAGAGGGATTGGAAGGAAAGCGTATAGAATACCCCCTGTCCACGGGATGAGGAACGCATCCTGCTCGAATCGTTCTCAGCTGGGATAAACTGAGCAGAATGCTGGAACCATTCTGTTGTGCACCGTGGCAAAGAGATCTATGCAGGGGAGACCCCATCTCTCGAAGAGGTCATCCGCCATGCTTTGGTTTAGAGTCTATTCACGTGGGTGGAACACCCTGCTTAGTCGGTCTGCTGCATAGATGGCCACCCCTGGAAGGTAGGTTGCTTGCAGGGAGATGGAGTAAGTCTCTGCCCATTTGAGGATCTGGATCACCTCCTTGCAAAGAGGCCATGAATCTGACCATCCTTTTTTATGCAGAACATAGCTATTTGATTGTCTGTGTGGATCATGACACGCTTTAGTTTGACCTGATTTGAGAAAGAGAGAAGAGCATTTCGAATCGCTCTGAGCTCCAGCAGATTTATTTGGCAATTGGTCTCTGACGGGGACCACACCCCCTGCATCTTTAGCCATCCCAAGTGTGCTCCCCATCACTTTGTTGGAGCGTCTGTGATCTGAACTAGCTGATGTGTCAGGCTCTGGAATAATGCTCCTATGGAGAGGGTGGGCGGGGATAGCCATCATGCTATATCCTTGAGCATGGCCTTTGTTAACAGCAACTTGGTGTGTAACGGTTGAGTGAACTTAGTTCACTGAGACTTTAACCCCCATTGTAGGTGCCGCATATGGAGTCTGGTGTGTGGTACTATATATATTGTGCTGCCATGTGGCCCAGTAGGATTAAAATCTGGCAGGCTAAGGGGTGAGTTGTACTATGCAGTTGAAGTCTTAATGACGGAATGGTTTGCATTCTGTTCTTCGGGAGATAAGCTCTTCCCCCGACTATGTTGATCTTGGATCCAATGAACTGCAGAAACTGCGTTGGCTGGAGGTTGGACTTCTCATAGTTTATTACGAAGCCTAGCGCTTCCAAGCAATTGAATGTCTCTTGTAAGTGAGCCCGCAGAAAATTTTAATCGTCCAGATAAGGGCATAGCTGGATCCCTTTCCACCTGAGGTGGGCCACTGCTACCTCCATGCACTTGGTAAAGACTCTCGGGGTAGACGATAGACCAAAAGGGAGCACTTTGTACTTGTAGTGGCGTCCATTGATTTGAAAACGTAGGTAACATCAGGAGGATCGGTGCATCGGAATTTGAGAGTGTGCATCCTGTAACCGTTGCCGCTCATGGGACCCAACCCGCGAGCAGCCCTTCACCTCTGTGCTGCTGCAGTGCCAGTCAGCCTGGTGCCCGACTGCCTTTCCTCCCCCTTCGCGGCCGCAACCGCCATGGCTTCCCTCTGCTGCGTGGAGCCGTCACCACCGCCGCCGTAGGAAGGGCCGCTGCAGTCTTCATTCTTTGCGGCATGGAGCCGCTGCCGGAACATTGCCTCCTCGCGGCAGAAAGCTGCTGCTGTCGCTCCTTTCTTCTCGACCCTGGTGCTGCCGTCGCTGTGCCTCACCTTGCAGCAGGAACGCCGCTGACGTTGCCTCTCTGTTCCTGCCTGTCCCGGGCCCTGCATAGGTGCACGTGCACCTCTTCATTATATTTAAAGGGCCAGCGGTGGGAAAAGCCCCGCGGCCCCATCAGATGATGTCATCAGCCTGTTTCTTCACTAGCCCTATAAAAGGCCCTGCTTCCTCTCCTCAGAGCCTTCGCATCGGATCTTCATGGACACCCATGCTTCTTCTGTCTGGTCAAGGTCCTCCATGGTCTGCCTTTGTCTAGATGGTTCTGTGTTCCATGTTAGATATTCCTGGTCTCTGTGGATGTTCCTGTTCTTCGTTGGAGCTCCTTCGTCATCTCTTCGGTGTCCTGATGTTCTTTGTTCCTGATATTCCAGCCCTGGCCCTGATGTTCCCATCTCCAGCTCTTCGTCCTGCTTCCAGGTTTCCTGCTTGTCCACCTTTCCTGGTGTGCCAAAGTCATGGTCTGTGACCAGCCCATGGGGGTTGTGTAGAGCACATCGTGACACGAGGCCTGTCTTCACATCTGCAGCGCAAGTCTCCGGAAAGCCCTTGCTTTTAATGCTGAGGTCTGTTCTTGAATCCAGAGTCTTGAATTCTGTTCCTGGTCTTTAGAGTTCCTTGATCCTGCGTCCGTCCATGTCCTAGACTCAAGCCAGAAACTGTTCCGCTTCAGCGTGGTCCGCGACCAGCCACAGGCAGCTGTGTAGGGTGCACTTCGGTGCAGGCCTCTCCTGAATCTTTGTCATGTTACTAGTTCCAAGTCTTCACCTTCTCATCTGGAGTCTGATTCGCTTCCAGAGTGGTCCACGACCAGCCATGGGCGGCTGTGTAGAGCGCGCTGCGGTGCAATACTCAACCTGTACTAGTGTCTGAATCTTCCGAGTATCCAGAATCCTTGTCTGAGTCTTCCAAGTTCCTGAGTTCCATGTCTCGTCTTGTTCCTGCCCTCAGCCTCTGTTTGGCCTCATGCACTCGTCATTCCCAAGTGGCAGGTCCAGAAAGGCTACCGAGTGAACAGAGAGCTACCTTTGAGACCAGCATTGCGTTGCTGGGTCTCACCTTTGCATGCAGGTCCAGTGGAGGTCTGAGCCTGCCTTGTTCCAGTTCCTCGATGTTCCATGTCTCAATCCTGGTCCAGCCTTTTTCCAGCTCCAGCCCATGCTTGGACGCTCTCACCTTCCACAGTGTGTGTCTTGGGGCTCCTCCCTGAGCTGCGCTGTGGTCCAAGGGCTCACATCCCTCTAACGCAAGCGACCGCACCCCCGAGTTCGCATCAGGATGCGAAGGCGGTCATTACACATCTTTTAGATCTATCGAGCACATCCAGTCGTTGGGTTTTAGAAAAGGCAGGAAGGACTTCAAGGAGGTCATCTTGAACTTCTCCCTTGGAATAAACTTGTTGAGGGCTCTTAAATCCAGGATTGGGTGGAAACCCCCAAATTTCTTTGATATGAGGAAGTATTGGGAGTAGAACCCAAAGTTGTGTTTGCAAACGGGCACCACTTGGATGGCATGCTGTTGAGGAAGAGAGGACACTTCTCCTGTAGAAGTGGTGCCTGGGTGCAGTTTTGCAGAAAAGGCATAAGATGTGGAAGTGGTGGGGATCTTCTTGAATTTTAACTGTTAGCCCTCGCAAATGATGTTCAAAACCCAACGGTATGATTTGATTGCTGCCTAAGAGTCGTAAATTGAGCTATCCGGCCTCCTACATATGGCAGCAGTAGTGGCTTGGCTATCCTCAAAA
The DNA here is from genome assembly GCF_901001135.1 of Rhinatrema bivittatum. Classification (NCBI taxonomy): domain Eukaryota; kingdom Metazoa; phylum Chordata; class Amphibia; order Gymnophiona; family Rhinatrematidae; genus Rhinatrema; species Rhinatrema bivittatum. The sequence goes on from NC_042621.1 coordinate 116,762,823, forward strand.
ACTCTGAGGTGGCTTCTGGGGCACAGTCGACAGCTGTCTCTGTTGGTGCTGTGCTCTACATCTATTCCTGGGGAGCGCCGGCTGCGCTTGTGGTCTGGGCTGTGGAAAAGCCTGTGTCCAATAAGGGGTAAACTGCCGATACGGACATCTGTGGTAGCCTAGCTTTTGGTAGCTCGGATAATACCTCCTGGAAGCAGATGGTTGTTCCAAGGGGTGAGCCAGGGACAGAACTGCCACATTCTGATCCTTTAGCTGTGAGACTGCCTCCCGCAGCTTGTCCCCAAAGAGATTATCACCTTTACATGGAAGATCGGCCAACTGCTTGTGAACATCTTCCTGGATGGCGCTCGCTCTCAACCAGGCCATCCTGTGGGCCCCTATAGCCATCACCGACGTACGGGCTGATGTCTTGAAGGCTTCTTATATCATCCAGAAGAGGTGACAAAACTTCCTCCATGTCCATGAAGGGTTGAGGTAGCACCGCATTCATGGAGTCGCCCCGAAAATGGGGCCCTGATCGATTGCAAACGCTCTTAGAGATACTGAGTAATGTAAAACTGATGTTGCTTGATTTTCACAATCAGCATGGCTGCTTGGAAGGCCTTCCTCCCGAACTCATCCAGGTAGCGGTTGTCCCTTCCCAGCAGTGTGCTGGAATGGAGCCTGGATTTCTTTGCCTTCTTCATGGCCGATTCAACCACAATGGAGGCATGCGGTAACTGCACCGCATTATAGTACAGCAGCTTCCTCATCCAAAACTTCAGGTCTGTTTTCTGGATGTCGGAAGTCCCGAGAAGGGGGACTCCCAGGTTTTCTTCATGACCATGTCCAGGACTGCATGGGACAGAAGCACTGTAGGCTTGGATAGGACCTCAAAGATTTTTAGGATGTAGAGGACTTCTGCTGTAGGGCCTTTGTCTCTAGGGACTTTGAGCAGAGATCCCACATTCTCTATAAACAGAGTAAGAGAGGTCTTCAGGTGGCGAGGATGGCTCTTGGGGTTCCTCAGGTGGGTCGGACAGAATGCCCGTAGAAGATCCCAACGAAGAAGGTAGGGAATCAGGCAGTTCCGAGCTTGGCTGTGGTGATGATGGTGGGTGAGATGCTCTTTCTTCCTGGGGGCTATGTGGTCAAGGTGAGGATTCATCCCATGGGGACAACTCCTCCAACGAAATGCTTGGAGGCGGACGCAGTCCCTGATTCCAGAGAGGTGAAGAAATTGCTGAGAATTTCTGTGATCTAGGACATCACCTGAGAGGCTAGGCCACCTTCTGTGGTAATATTCTGCTCCTTTATCGTGGTAGCTGCAGTGGTAGAATGATGATACTTGCCCTGGGCTGACTGAGTTCTCTTGGCCCCTGTCAGTACCGCAGCCATGAGGATGCTTGATGCAGCCCCTCGTTTATGATGAGTTGCAGGTTCCAACACACTAGACGGCCTGTACCTCTTCGACAGAGGCTCCTCAAGCTGGGGTGAACGTCTTTTCCTTCAGGAGATGGACGATAGATTGGAGTATACTCTCTGCAAAGATATGGAGGAGACCTCTGACAAGGGAGAGTCTGGGGGCATTTCCACATCGGAAAACCCCATTTCATGTAGCTCCTCTGTCGTGAAGACACACTGAGGGGCTAGTCTCAGTTTTTCCCATCGACACAGGCTTAGTTTGAGAAGGTTTGCATTGTGGGCCCGCATTGCCACTGACCTCAGCGAGCAGGTGCGTCAATGCATGCTTCCACGCATTAGTATGTCATGCATCAAGATCGGTTGACTTCACCGCCCATGCCAGACCTTTATGGTGAGGATCGTCAGTCTTGCTCAATTGCGACGCGTTCTTCGACGTAGCCATGTTAACGTCGTGACCGTTTGTCAACGCTGTCTTTGGCATCTGGCCAGAAGGCGCCTATCCCGATGCCTGGTGCTTTTGCGAGTTGTGGAAGGCAGAAAGTGTCGGGGGCATCAGACCCAGTTGGCTCTGCTTACCCTGAGGCTCCAGGGAGGAAGCCCTTTTCTTCTTTGTCGGTCTGTCCATCTTTGGTCCCGGGGAGGAATGAGAAGAATGGCAATCCGACAGTGGAGCGTAGGACACAGCATCTTCTTCCCGCAGACGAGCGATTTTTTGAGCGAGCTGCCTCTGGTAAAAGTACTGTCCATCGTACTGATAGTACTTGAAGCCAGGTGGTTTAGGTGCCATGTTAGCACTGAAACGTGCTGGGTTTTTTTTTTTGTTTAAAAAGAAACTCCGAGGCGGAGAAAGAAATCTCCGTGTGTGTCTTGTAGCGTGGAAAAAAACAGATTGAGGGGAAGATGATGATCGTGTGGGGGGATACGCGTAGAGAAGCTGTGCTAGAGGCTCCAGAGGATGTCCCAGGCAGTATGGCTAATTCAGCCCTGCTATCGACGGGAAAAACTTGAGTTAAGCCAAGGCACCTTACTGCATTGGGAGGTAATAAATAGCTAATGCTTTTGTAACATGGGATTTCCATGCAAGGCTGCTGAACAGTGTGTACGGTTTTATGTGCAGTTTTGTTTGTTCGCAAAACTCCTTGCTGCGGGGGAAGTGACGTCATCCTAGCTGATGGCAGCATGGCTTTCAAGCTCTCCCTTTACCCGCGATATAAACAGCATAAATCATCTACTCCGATTCAACTTTTTCTCTTAAACTGAGCTTAAGAACACCACACATCTGTCGCAATGGCTGGGAAGAAAAAAAAAAAAATCGGTGGACTTCCAGCACTTTGCCTATCATAAACTGTCTGAGGCCGGTTCACAGGGGAATGGTGGGCATGAGGAGCTCGGCCATGATGGTGAAACAAGAGAAGAATATGATGAATTTAATATAGCTGTGGAGGAAGCACCAACTCGCGCAGATTTCCGAAATTGATTCTGTGCCATTCGCCAAGATCTAAAAAGCTATAAAATGGAAATACATGGAATGTTGGATGACTTTCGCAAGGAACTTTCTACTATAGGCAACAGAGTAGATGAACTGGATAATCGAATGGAGGGTCAAGTGGAACTAACTAAAGGAATGCACGATAACCTCCAGGAAATTCAGGAAGAGAATAGAGTCATGTGATCTAAACTCGTGGACTTAGAAAATCGAGCAAGGAGGGGAAACCGTCGGTTTCGAGGAATTCATGAAAAAGCAGAGAATGCGGACTGTGAAAACACTGTACGCCAATTTTGTCAATTCTTATTGACTCCTGAAGGGAGCGAAGCGAATTCTATCACACCGCATATAAAAATAGATCGAGTGAATCGGGTTTTGAGACCAGCAAGGGTGAATGTAACAAGAGATATAATTGTATGCTTCATGACTTTGCCCAAAAAGAACTCATTGCTAATGCAGCCAGAAAGCAATCGCGGTGGATGTGGGAGAACCAGGAGGTTTCAGTGTTTGCTGACTTATCCCAGGCGACTCTTCAAAACCGCATGGAGCTCAGAGAAATTACCCAATTTTTACGCACAGAAAATGTGAAGTATCGGTGGTTGCACTCACTCGGGCTTCTTTTTACCTGGGATGGCGTATCAACTCAGATTCGCTCTGTGCACGAGGTGGTGGCCATTTTACGAGACAGGGGATTCAAACCCATGACCGACTTGGGCCAGGGAAGCAAGAAGAACAGCACTAAAGATCAGAATCCCCGATGGCAGAGAGTTGGAGCTCGCAATAGCAGGCTCAAGCGAAGTTCGGATTCCTCTACAAGAGCTGCAACAGGCACATGACGTTTCTCTATTTTACTAAGTTATCAAAATGCTAAATTGCAGGTGTGCACTAAGAAGTACGTAGTGCTGTGCGGTGCACTTTTTTCTCAAGTTTAAAGTTTCACAATTGTTTCTTTACTCTGTTTTATGTTATTCTTATGCTTCATCATGTTAGTTGAACTAGAAGACGGGTTGGTATACTGTATTCTAGACTGGGTGGGGGGGGGGGGCGTATTGGTAGCTACTTTCTTCCTCCAGAGAGGTAGGAGAATGGATCTGCAAGGAGGTGCAGGCAGATCATTAAGGGGATGGGGAGGGGGAACAGGGGATTCTAATGGAAACCAACTAATGATAGGTAATCTATGTAAGTGGTTTAATTGTGGGACTGATAAGTATTTCGTGATGAGACCTTCAACACTAATCCGGTTCACTATATTGCAGGAGGAGAGGCACCCCCAGGCGGTGTTTTGCTGTGCTATAGTAATGAAGGTCCTCAGACACACTAGCTGATCATGGCTCCCATACGTATTGGCTCTATTAATGTTAAGGGGCTAAATACCCCGTTTAAACGAAGGCTATTTTTTAAAGAACTCACACTTCAAAATCTAGACATTGTTTTCACATTAGAGACTCACCTAAAGGCGAGACATGAAAGTCTACATAAGAACATAAGAAAATGCCATACTGGGTCAGACCAAGGGTCCATCAAGCCCAGCATCCTGTTTCCAACAGTGGCCAATCCAGGCCATAAGAACCTGGCAAGTACCCAAAAACTAAGTCTATTCCATGTTACCATGCTAATGGCAGTGGCTATTCTCTGAGGGGCGGATTTTAAAAGGCGCGCGAATAGCCTACTTTTGTTTGCGCTCCAGGCGCAAACAAAAGTACGCTGGATTTTAGTAGATACGCGCGGAGCCGCGCGTATCTGCTAAAAACCTGGATCGGCGCGCGCAAGGCTATGGATTTTGTATAGCCGGCACGCGCCGAGCCGCTCAGCCTACCCCCGTTCCCTCCGAGGCCGCTCCGAAATCGGAGCGGCCTCGGAGGGAACTTTCCTTTGCCCTCCCCTCACCTTCCCCTCCCTTCCCCTACCTAACCCACCCGCCCGGCCCTGTCTAAACCCCCCCCTTACCTTTGTCGGGGGATTTACGCCTCCCAGAGGGAGGCGTAAATCCCCGCGCGCAAGCGGGCCTCCTGCGCGCCGGGCCGCGACCTGGGGGCGGATACGGAGGGCGTGGCCACGCCCCCGGACCGCCCCGGGCCGTAGCCACGCCCCCGTACCCGCCCCCAAAACGCTGCCGACACGCCCCCGAAACGCTGCAACGACCGGGCCCGCCCCCGACACGCCCCTGACACGCCCCCTCGGAGAAACCCGGGACTTACGCGAGTCCTGGGGCTCTGCGCGCGCCGGGAGGCCTATGTAAAATAGGCTTCCCGGCGCGCAGGGCCCTGCTCGCGTAAATGCGCCCGGTTTTGGGCGGATTTACGCGAGCAGGGCTCTGAAAATCCGCCCCTAAGTGAACTTAATAGCAGGTAATGGACTTCTCCTCCAAGAACTTATCCAACCCTTTTTTAAACACAGCTATACTAACTGCACTAACCACATCCTCTGGCAACAAATTCCAGAGTTTAATTGTGCGTTGAGTAAAAAAGAACTTTCTCCGATTAGTTTTAAATTGTGCCCCATGCTAACTTCATGGAGTGCCCCCTAGTCTTTCTATTATCCGAAAGAGTAAATAATCAATTCACATCTACCCGTTCTAGACCTCTCATAATTTTAAACATCTCTATCATATCCCCCTCAGCAGTCTCTTCTCCAAGCTGAAAAGTCCTAACCTCTTTAGTCTTTCCTCATAGGGGAGCTGTTCCATTCCCCTTATCATTTTGGTAGCCCTTCTCTGTACCTTCTCCATCGCAATTATATCTTTTTTGAGATGCGGCGACCAGAATTGTACACGGTATTCAAGGTGCGGTCTCACCATGGAGCGATACAGAGGCATTATGACATTTTCCGTTTTATTCACCATTCCCTTTCTAATAATTCCCAACATTCTGTTTGCTTTTTTGACTGCCGCAGCACATTGAACCGACGATTTCAACGTGTTATCCACTATGACGCCTAGATCTCTTTCTTGGGTTGTAGCACCTAATATGGAACCCAACATTGTGAATTATAGCATGGGTTATTTTTCCCTACATGCATCACCTTGCACTTATCCACATTAAATTTCATCTGCCATTTGGATGCCCAATTTTCCAGTCTCCCAAGGTCTTCCTGCAATTTATCACTATCTGCTTGTGATTTAACTACTCTGAACAATTTTGTGTCATTGCAAATGTGATTATCTCACTCGTCGTATTTCTTTCCAGATCATTTATAAATATATTGAAAAGTAAGGGTCCCAATACAGATCCCTGAGGCACTTCACTGTCCATTTCCTTCCACTGAGTAAATTGTCCATTTAATCCTACTCTCTGTTTCCTGTCTTTTAGCCAGTTTGCAATCCACGAAAGGACATCGCCACCTATCCCATGACTTTTTACTTTTCCTAGAAGCCTCTCATGAGGAACTTTGTCAAACGCCTTCTGAAAATCCAAGTATACTACATCTACCGGTACACCTTTATCCACATGTTTATTAACTCCTTCAAAAAAGTGAAGCAGATTTGTGAGGCAAGACTTGCCCTGGGTAAAGCCATGCTGACTTTGTTCCATTAAACCATGTCTTTCTATATGTTCTGTGATTTTGATGTTTAGAACACTTTCCACTATTTTTCCTGGCACTGAAGTCAGGCTAACCGGTCTGTAGTTTCCCGGATCGCCCCTGGAGCCCTTTTTAAATATTGAGGTTACATTTGCTATCCTCCAGTCTTCAGGTACAATGGATGATTTTAATGATAGGTTACAAATTTTTACTAATAGGTCTGAAATTTCATTTTTTAGTTCCTTCAGAACTCTGGGGTGTATACCATCCGGTCCAGGTGATTTACTACTCTTCAGTTTGTCAATCAGGCCTACCACATCTTCTAGGTTCACCGTGATTTGATTCAGTCCATCTGAATCATTACCCTAATCAATACTATACCCCCTGTGCTAAAGGGGCTAAATATACAGGAGTGGGGATCTTATTTGCCTCACAGTTTATTTTTGAATGTATGCAGTTTATTAAAGACCCAGCAGGTAGATATTTATTATTGGGAATTCTCGTAGATGGGAGGGCATACACCCTCTTAAATATTTATGCCCCCAATACCAGTCAAGGCGCCCTTTATGATCAAATATCCAGCTTAATACTGACACATAGTGCAGGTCTATTGTTAGTGGGAGGAGATTTTAACTTGGTTAGATCACCAATGATAGATGCCTCTAAGGGGCATGTATCGGCGCCCCTAGCTTACAGAAGTAAACTGCAGGGATTAATTGACACCTGGCAATTACTGGAATCGTGGAGGATGAGATTCCCGCATACCAGATCCTATACTTACTATTCGGCGGTCCATAAATCATATTCACGGATAGACTATTTCTTGACGGACAAACGGCTGTTTAATCAGATCTCCAAGGCTGATATTGTACCCCTTGCATGATCAGATCATGCTCTAATTAGCTTGGAGATCCAGCTGGATAGCTACGACGCTGGTATAAGATTTTGGAGACTCAACGAGTCCTTATTACTGGATAAAGAATTCAACCAGAATTTAATCTCTAATATTCAAGACTTTTTTAGCAGAAATGATACAGGTGAAGTCTCTTCTCCAAGAGTATGGGAGGCATTTAAGGCTTATCTCCGAGGGATTCTAATCTCCAGGGGAACTTTTATTAAGAAACGGAATAATAGGGAGGCCCAGGTATTGCGGGACACTATCACTGCCCTAGCACGACAACATCAAGCCACAGGCAATACCAAGATACTAACCCAATTATCTCGGGTGAGGGAAGATCTCCTAAGGATGGAAACATCTAAAATGGCACACTGGATGCAGCTGTCCAATCAATCTTATTTTGAAGGAGGAAACAGGGCGGGGAAAGTGTTAGCTAATAAATTAAAAAAGATTCAATACCAGAATATTATCGCTAAAATTAAGGGGAATGGAGACAAAATACTAATAACACGGATATTCGGAACAGATTCCTCGATTTTTATGCTACATTATATAGCTCTAATAATTCTATTTCCCAGAATAATGTTACAACATATTTAGACAACCTTACTGTTCCGACTTTAAGTGATGAGGCCAGAATGGAGCTAGAGGCGGAGATTACAACTCCGGAGATCCTATACACAATCAAGTCCCTTAAGGTGGGAAAATCACCAGGACCTGACGGCCTTACAGCCAAATTCTATAAACAAATTGGTCCTTATATTGTTACGCAGCTGCAAAAAGTGTATAACTCCCTGAGGGAAGAAGGGTGTCTGCCCGGGGACGCTAACTTAGCAGGAATCACGATCTTGCCGAAACCGGGTCGGGATCCAATTAATTGCGGGTCGTATCGACCAATATCTCTGATTAACTTAGACTTGAAAATCTTGGCCAAAATATTGGCTGGGCGCATCAATAAATATATTACACAGCTTATACATCAAGACCAGGCGGGATTCATACCAGGGAGGCTTGCAGGGGATAACATACGCAAACTGCTGAACCTGATGTGGATGGCACACTCTAGTAAATTGGAAACTCTCTTTCTCTCCATCGATGCTGAAAAGGCATTCGATATGGTCCATTGGCCGTTTTTGTTTGGTGTCTTAAAAAAGATGGGATTTGGGTTGAGATTTTGTAGTTGGCTTAATAAGCTTTATGATAACCCCAGAGCCTGCTTAAACGGGGGATATTCTAGCTCTTTTAATGTTGAGAGAGGGATTAGTCAAGGGTGTCCATTATCTCCAGCCCTTTTTGCCCTCTTTTTGGAACCCCTGGCTATTAACATCCGCAGGAATAACCTGACACAAGGTTTTGAGGTAGGCGTAGACACTTATAACTATGTATTTTCGCCGATGACATTATGTTTACAATCAAATCAAAATCAAAAAATGGGACCACATCACCCCCATTCTGAAGATCCTCCACTGGCTCCCTATCAATTTCAGAATACTGTTCAAAGTTCTAACCATCACCCACAAAGCAATTTTCAACATCACACCTTTGGATCTCAAGTTCCCCCTCAGACTGCACTTACCATCCAGGCCGGTAAGAGCAGCATATAAAGACACCCTCCAAGTTCCCTTTCAAAAAACAACTTCAGGAATGAGAGCCCTCTCAGCGTCTGGTCCAAAACACTGGAATTCTCTCCCTCCAGACCTACGGCTAGAACACTGCCCGGTTACTTTTAAGAAAAGACTCAAAACCTGGTTGTTCAATCAGGCCTTTTCCCATTCAGATAATCCTCTGAATTAAATTCCTCCCCGTTCCTCAGCAGTATTTACACTTTTCCTATTCATTTATATCTCCTTAGTCAAAAATTTCATGTTCAGATTTGCTCCTCTACTTAGCTCCTGTTGCCTTCACTACGGTTCACATACCTAATCCTCACTCCACTAGCCGTTTATTATATTTGTACAGTGACTCCCTTATGCCCCTCTGTTCCAAGATTTCAGTTTGGTGCTATACCTTAGCGTCAACCCCTAGTTTTCTGTTGCTTAGTCCAAGACCTAAGCCTCTGCGATCACATATGTATTATATTTACGCTCTTTGAGACATTGTTTTCTGTACAAATGTTAAATGTTATTCTGCTTGTTTTTGGTTAATAAGATATTTTATTTTAGTTCTTTGTAATTGTTTCACATTTGAAGCTCTGTCAATGTTCAATGTAATTGCTTTCATTTACTGAAGCACTGTTTCTGTTCAATGTAAACCGAACTGATTTGTAAACCCTTACAAGAATTTCGGTATATAAAACTGTTAAATAAATAAATAAATCCCCCAATATTTTCTTGATGGCGATCGAGAAGGAAATCCAGCAATTTAGTGAGGCCTCCAGATTTAAAGTAAACTGGGAGAAATCAGAGATTCTCAATATTACTTGCTCCCCAGAAACAGTGGATGCTATGCGGCATGCCCACCCCTTCAAATGGGCTTCTCACAAGCTTAAATATTTAGGTGTTCAATTCTTAAGTCATCCTGGTGATTTTTTTAAATTAAATTATCCACCACTAATACACAGACTATACAGGGACTTGGATGTATGGAATGGACTGCCCTTGTCGTGGTTAGGATGAATAGCCACAGTAAAAATGAGTGTGCTCCCGAAATTACTGTACTTGTTCCACTCTATACCTGTTGTGATACCTAACAACATTCTCCAGAGATGGCAATGCAAAATCTTTAGCTTCATATGGAAGCGTAGACCACCCCGGGTGAAAAGACAAGTACTATATCTATCTAAGTTAGCGGGAGGCCTAGGAGTACCAAACCTTATTTGGTATTATGTAGCCTCCCAATTGAGACCCCTTGTAGTATGGCACAATTCACAAGACCCTAAACATTGGGCTCTAATGGAACAATACTACATGGCGGATATGCCACTAGCTGCAATACCTTGGCAGCCACGGAAAACATGTAGAGATTGCCCCAACATGCTGCAAACCACTAGAATTACTATGCAGATTTGGGATAGATGGAAGGCGTGAATTGTGGGAAAAAGGGACTATTTTCACCTTACTAATCTTTTCCACAATAAGACATTTCTACCAGGGATTCCCAACCACTCCTTTTCTGCATGGAAAGCTAGCGGGCTGACTCACTTAGAACACATTTGGAGTGTGTGTACACTGACTCCTTTTCCAACTCTTTGTAGTGATAATGGCCTCACGTATTGAGATAATTTGTCTTACCAACAAGTGACCCACTTTTACAGACGCCTGAATGTGGTCAATGTGTTGACATCTGGAAAAACACAGTTCGAGGGGTTTTGTTCCGCATCTAATGATACAAAAAAACTAATATCCAAGATCTATCAGATTCTCAATGCACCGCTTACTACTCAGGCCTCCTTTCTTAAACAATGGGAGGTCAATTTACCTTATGTACTGGCGGACGAAGCTTGGTCAACGATTTACCTCCAGATTAGCAAGGCCTCGGTCTCCTCAGCTATAGTTGAAAATGGTTATAAAATGCTTTATAGGTGGTATTATACACCAGACTCTGTAAGATGTTAATTCTTAAATCTGATAAGTGCTGGAGGGGTTGTGAGGAGGTTGGGACCTTTATACATATGTGGTGGTCTGGGGCTTGTATTGCTTCAATGTGGTTACGTTTGCAAACATGGATTTCAGACATACTAGAGGAACAATTTGAGCTTTCTATGGACTTTGCATTACTTCATTATATGGACAGCGAAGACTCGAAGGAGACTCAGTTCGGTTTGCAAGTCTGCATAGCCATGCGCATGGAGATTGCCAGTTCCTGGAGGTCGTCACAAGGGCCTTAATTTACAGCCTTTTTGCGCAGGTTGGACAATGTTTGTACAATGAGCAAATTCACAGAGCCTAAAAGACACAATTTCCATTCGTTTCATCACACATGGGATGTATACCTCAAATGGTGCACATCTGGCTCTGGCTGAGGATTTTCTGATGATCGGATGTGACAGTCTCAGGCTATTATAACCCACAGACTCATATTAGACACTACTAGTTGGTTGGGAAGGGGGGGGAGGGGGGAGGGGATTTAAATTTGGGTTAATAATGAAACGTGTGGTGCTGTCTTGTTCGCCGTTTGTTGGCATTGCATTGTTATTTTATTCATCAATAAACATATAATTACAAAAAAAAACCCTCCTTGCTGCATCTGGAGTAAAGTTTGTGCAGAAAAAAAAGTGCACGCAACTGAGGTTAAAACCGCACAGAGTCTGTTGAGGTCCGTATTACATTGGGTGAGATAGATTCTAAGCCAGAGACTCACAATATCTGCTATAAAAGCATGTTGGCAGCTGGTTAAGTCTCAATGAGAAATTCAAAGTTATGCTTTTAGAGTTTACTTACTGGATGCATTTCACCTCAAGCTGTTTTACAAATCCTGCAGGGTAAGAGATATACAGAGGACCCTCATGTCATGGTACCTGAGCATCACAAACTGGAAACATTTTGGTGCAAGGGATATTGTTGATGTGGTGTGAATTGCCTTGTATGGCACTGTGCAAACCAATTCATGTAATTACATTTTTCATTTCTATTCCACCTTTCATGACTGGACAGCCACGTCAAAACAGATTATAACAAGATGAGACTTTAAATAAATATTGATATTGATGTGTTTGTTTTAATTGATATTTATCATGCAGTGAATGGAATTTTAGATATTGTTATAATATATTTGTAGGTTTTATGTACATTTTTTTTTATTAGTTGCTTCTTACCTTGGGCATTTTAGCTTGGAAAGGTATATGCTAAATCTTAAAAAAAGAAAATAAATATCCCAACCATCCCAATGCACTCAGTTTAGACACGAATAACACAATACACCTAAACCTCCATTACCCCTTCATCACAGTTAACTTTCCTGTGGATATCTTCTACTTGTTGTCTGTTCAGTTTAAGCCTTGATGTAGCTGCATTAAAACAGAGCTACCAAGTGACCCACTTTCTGGATGGAGACTTTTGGGGTTGTTGTGGTTTTCCACATATCTTCCCCAGATGCACGGTGGTTTCTACAATATTAATTTCAAAAGAAAACAGCAAGGCCACAAATACTACAATGCATTTGGAAATAAGTTCAGCTGTGAGGAATGGACAAAAATCTCCCTTCAGAAACTGGGTGATTTGGCAGTCCCGATTTCAACAAACTGAAATTATTTCGACTTGTATAGATTTTTATATGCATATTCAAGCAACATCATCCTTCACTTATCTGAGGAAGACAGTATAGCTCTCCAAAGCTAGGCACAAATGTATTTAGTTACTAAAAAAATATAAGCTACAACTTTGTTTCTCAACCTTGGACTTATAGGAAATGGATTCCCTGGTCAAACTGCTTTCAGGGTTGCTTCCACCTGAGTACATTGAAAAGTGATCCCTTGCAAACTTCTCTCTGCCCAATTGAAGGCCACATTTTCTCCTGAATTTTAAACTTCCCATAATAAATAAAATCACAAATATTTCATCGGCAGACTAACCTCTTATGATGGAACCAGTGCTGAGATCCTGGCACCAGGAACCCTTTTTCACAACTATCTGGGGAATTTTTTCCCCTACTGTAATAGACCTCTTCCCGACCCAGCTGGTCCTAATGTAGTCACTGTTGCAACGGTCCTGAGGCCATGCACCTGTGCGCTTTCAGGAACCCTCTATCATGGGTTCTACATCTGGACACCAGCTGTCACTCTTGTTGATGCCCATGACTCCCTTCCAGGGGGTATGAATACTGGTTTAACAAAAGACCTGATCTGGGAATCAAACCAGGGACTATCCACAGAGCAATGCATAGTGCTGCTACTGAGCCATCAAGCCAGCCCTGATCTTTCAATTCATGTTTCAACATTTTTCATAATGAAAAAAATCCCAGAATGCTCTGAAACAGGTGTTGAAGCATAAGATCTGATCAGTAAGTCAACTATAACTTGAGGACAGCAGGCCAGATCAATCAGGGCCTTTGCAAGGGTATTAGGATTCCTAGGCAAACCTTACTGCCTTATGCCCTCCCTAGCCCCGCTCCCCCCCCCCCCCCACAGTCCTCTCCCACACACAATTAAAATGTATATATTTATAATAAAAGCAAATTTGCTTACCGTAAATGGTGTTTCCGTAAATAGCAGGATAATTTAGTCATGCTGTTTGGGTGACACCATCCGGTCAGAGGGACGGAGCTGACTCTCTAAGCTTGCAAAACTTTGGATGGTATGCCTGCGCAGCTCTTCCCATGCATTGCTCTGTGGTTATTTCAGTTAATGATAAAGCTTCCTGTTGCGGAGCAATAGATGGCTCTCCAGGGAGGAGGGCAGGTTCGCATGCCAAAATCATCCTATCTACGGAAAACACCGTTTATGGTAAGCAAACTTGCTTTTTTCCATTGATAAGTAGGTCTATTTAGCCACGCTGTCTGGAAGTCACAAGCTGAAGGTTGCATGTGCCATTATTCATGAAAGGCAACCCAAGCCTCCTATGGATAGCCCTTAAGTTCTTTGCAAGTGATGCAACACTGCTGATGCCAGCGCATTGTCAGCCGCTGACAGTCGGTCGAGAAAGTAATGGGAATGTGAAAGTATGAATTGTTGACCAAGTTGCTGCTTTACAGTTGTCCTGAATTGGAACATTATATAGGTGCGCTAACGAAGTTGCTTTCACTCTCACTTGATGCGCCTTAAGAACATTTGGCAGTGTGTGTGAATGTGATGCATAACAGAGCTGAATACACTGTGTTATCCAATTCGATAATGGTCTCTTTGGTACAGCTCTTCCCAGATCGTTTGGGTTAAAGGAAACAAAAAGGTAAGATGTACGTTAAATGCTTGAGTTCTTTTCTTGTAATAGGCCAAGGCCCTCTTACGGTCTATTGTGTGAGAAATGGTCTGATTTAGATGGAACGCAGATACCAACTTTGGCAAGAAGGATGAATGTGTACACAGTAAGACCTTGTCATGGTGGAATTGCAAGTATGGAGACTAGATCACTAAGGCCTGTAGCTCACTTACTCTCTGTGTTGATGTTACTGCGACCAGGAAGAGTTCTTTCCATGTTAGATATTTCAAGGATGTTGATTCCAGAGGTTCGAAGGGAGGGCCAAGACAACTGTCCAAGACAACATTTATGTCCCATGGAACAGGAGGTTTCTGCAGTGGTGGGCGAATATGTATTAGCCCCTTCATAAAGCGTGAGATTAGGGGATGCGACGATACGGAGGGATTGTTCCCCATTGTATGATATGCTGCTATTTAAGAACATAAGAAATTGCCAGGCTGGGTCAGACCAAGGGTCCATCAAGCCCAGCATCCTGTTTCCAACAGAGGCCAAAACCAGGCCACAAGAACCTGGCAATTACCCAAACACTAAGAAGAACCCATGCTACTGATGCAATTAATAGCAGTGGCTATTCCCTAAGTATAATTGATTAATAGCCATTAATGGACTTCTCCTCCAAGAACTTATCCAAACCTTTTTTGAACCCAGCTACACTAACTGCACTAACCACCTCCTCTGGCAACAAATTCCAGAGCTTTATTGTGAGTTGAGTGAAAAAGAAGTTTCTCCGATTAGTCTTAAATGTGTTACTTGCTAACTTCATGGAATGCCCCCTAGTCCTTCTATTATTCGAAAGTGTAAATAACCGAGTCACATCTACTCGTTCAAGACCTCTCATGATCTTAAAGAACTCTATCATATCCCCCCTCAGCCGTCTCTTCTCCAAGCTGAACAGCCATAACCTCTTCAGCCTTTCCTCATAGGGGAGCTGTTCCATCCCCTTTATCATTTTGGTTGCCCTTCTCTGTACCTTCTCCATCGCAACTATATCTTTTTTGAGATGCGGCGACCAGAACTGTACACAGTATTCAAGGTGCGGTCTCACCATGGAGCGATACAGAGGCATTATGACATTTTCCGTTCTATTAACCATTCCCTTCCTAATATTTCCTAACATTCTATTTGCTTTTTTGACTGCTGCAGCACACTGAGCCGACGATTTTAAAGTATTATCAACTATGATGCCTAGATCTTTTTCCTGGGTGGTAGCTCCTAATATGGAACCTAACATTGTGTAACTACAGCAAGGGTTATTTTTCCCTATATGCAACACCTTGCACTTGTCCACATTAAATTTCATCTGCCATTTGGATGCCCAATCTTCCAGTCTTGCAAGGTCCTCCTGTAATGTATCACAGTCTGCTTGTGATTTAACTACTCTGAATAATTTTGTATCATCCGCAAATTTGATAACCTCACTCGTCGTATTCCTTTCCAGATCATTTATATATATATTGAAAAGCACCGGTCCAAGTACAGATCGCTGAGGCACTCCACTGTTTACCCTTTTCCACTGAGAAAATTGACCATTTAATCCTACTCTCTGTTTCCTGTCTTTTAACCAGTTTGTAATCCACGAAAGGACATCGTCTCCTATCCCATGACTTTTTAGTTTTCGTAGAAGCCTCTCATGAGGGACTTTGTCAAACGCCTTCTGAAAATCCAAATACACTACATCTACCGGTTCACCTTTATCCACATGTTTATTAACCCCTTCAAAAAATGAAGCAGATTTGTTAGGCAAGACTTCCCTTGGGTAAATCCATGTTGACTGTGTCCCATTAAATCATGTCTTTCTATATGCTCTACGATTTTGATCTTGAGAATAGTTTCCACTATTTTTCCCGGCACTGAAGTCAGGCTCACTGGTCTATAGTTACACGGATCGCCCCGGAGCCTTTTTTAAATATTGGGGTTACATTGGCCACCCTCCAGTCTTCAGGTACAATGGATGATTTTAATGATAGGTTACAAATTTTAACTAATAGATCAGAAATTTCATTTTTGAGTTCCTTCAGAACCCTAGGATGCATACCATCCGGTCCAGGTGATTTGCTACTCTTTAGTTTGTCAATCTGGCCTACTACATCTTCCAGGTTCACAGTGATTTCTTTCAGTTCGTCTGAGTCATCACCCCTGAAAACCATCTCTGGAACTGGTATCTCCCCAACATCCTCATTAGTAAACATGGAGGCAAAGAATTAATTTAGTCTTTCTGCAATGGCCTTATCTTCCCTAAGAGCCCCTTTAACCCCTCTGTCATCTAATGGTCCAACCGACTCCCTCACAGGTTTCTTACATAAGAACATAAGAACATAAGAAATTGCCATGCTGGGTCAGACCAAGGGTCCATCAAGCCCAGCATCCTGTTTCCAACAGAGGCCAAACCAGGCCACAAGAACCTGGCAATTACCCAAACACCTAGAAGATCCCATGCTACTGATGCAATTAATAGCAGTGACTATTCCCTAAGTAAACTTGATTAATAGCAGTTAATGGACTTCTCTTCCAAGAACTTATCCAAACCTTTTTTGAACCCAGCTACACTAACTGCACTAACCACATCCTCTGGCAACAAATTCCAGAGATTTATTGTGCGTTGAGTGAAAAAGAATTTTCTCCGATTAGTCTTAAATGTGCTACTTGCTAACTTCATGGAATGCCCCCTAGTCCTTCTATTATTCGAAAGTGTAAATAACCGAGTCACATCTACTCGTTCAAGACCTCTCATGATCTTAAAGACCTCTATGATATCCCCCCTCAGCCGTCTCTTCTCCAAGCTGAACAGCCCTAACCTCTTCAGTCTTTCCTCATAGGGGAGCTGTTCCATCCCCTTTATCATTTTGGTTGCCCTTCTCTGTACCTTCTCCATTGCAACTATATCTTTTTTGAGATACGGCGACCAGAATTGTACACAGTATTCAAGGTGTGGTCTCACCATGGAGCGATATAGAGGCATTATGACATTTTCCGTTTTATTAACCATTCCCTTCCTAATAATTCCTAACATTTTATTTGCTTTTTTGACTGCTGCAGCACACTGAGCTGACGATTTCAATGTATTATCTACTATGACGCCTAGATCTCTTTCTTGGGTGGTAGCTCCTAATATGGAACCTAACATCGTGTAACTACAGCTAGGGTTATTTTTCCCTATATGCAACACCTTGCACTTGTCCACATTAAATTTCATCTGCCATTTGGATGCCCAATCTTCCAGTCTTGCAAGGTCCTCCTGTAATGTATCACAGTCTGCTTGTGATTTAACTACTCTGAATAATTTTGTATCATCTGCAAATTTGATAACGTCACTCATCGTATTCCTTTCCAGATCATTGATATATATATTGAAAAGCACCGGTCCAAGTACAGATCCCTGAGGCACTCCACTGTTTACCCTTTTCCACTGAGAAAATTGACCATTTAGTCCTACTCTCTGTTTCCTGTCTTTTAACCAGTTTGTAATCCACGAAAGGACATCGCCTCCTATCCCATGACTTTTTAGTTTTCGTAGAAGCCTCTCATGAGGGACTTTGTCAAACGCCTTCTGAAAATCCAAATACACTACATCTACCGGTTCACCTTTATCCACATGTTTATTAACCCCTTCAAAAAAATGAAGCAGGTTTGTTAGGCAAGACTTCCCTTGGGTAAATCCATGTTGACTGTGTCCCATTAAATCATGTCTTTCTATATGCTCTACAATTTTGATCTTGAGGATAGTTTCCACTATTTTTCCCGGCACTGAAGTTAGGCTCACTGGTCTATAGTTACCCGGATCACCCCTGGAGCCTTTTTTAAATATTGGGGTTACATTGGCCACCCTCCAGTCTTCAGGTACAATGGATGATTTTAATGATAGGTTACAAATTTTAACTAATAGGTCTTGCTTTGGATATATTTTAAAAAGTTTTTATTATGAGTTTTTGCCTCTATGGCCAACTTCATTTCAAATTCTCTCTTTGCCTGTCTTATCAATGTTTTACACTTACCTTGACAATGCTTATGTTTTATCCTATTTTCTTCAGATGGATCCTTCTTCCAATTTTTGAAGGATTTTTTTTGGCTAAAATAGCATCTTTCACCTCACCTTTTAACCATGACGGTAATCGTTTTGCCTTCCTTCCACCTTTCTTAATGCGCGGAATACATATGGACTGCGCCTCTAGGATTGTACTTTTAAACAATGTCCAAGCCTGTTGAACACTTTTAACCTTTGCAGTTGCACCTTTCAGTTTTTTTCTATTTTCCTCATTTTATCAAAGTTTCCCTTTTTAAAATTTAGTGTTAGAGCTGCAGATTTACTTATTGTCCCCCTTCCAGTTATTAGTTTAAATTTGATCATGTTATGATCACTGTTGCCAAGTGGCCCCACCACCGTTACTTCTTTCACCAAATCTTGTGTTCCACTAAGAATTAAATCTAAAATAGCTCCCTCTCTTGTTGGTTCCTGAACCAATTGCTCCATGAAGCAATCATTTATTACATCCAGGAACTTTATGTCTCTAGCAAGTCCTGACGTTACATTTACCCAGTCAATATTCGGTAATTGAAATCTCCCATTATTATTGCACTGCCAAATTGGTTTGCTTCCCTGATTTCTCTTAGCATTTCATCATCTGTCTGACCATTTTGTCCAGGTGGACGGTAGTATACTCCTATCACTATACTCTTACCCAACACACATGGGATTCCTACCCATATAGATTCTACTGAGCATTTACTCTCTTGTATGATCTTTATCCTGTTGGACTCTATACCCTCCCAGACATAAAGTGCCACACCCCCACCAAGTTGATCCTTCCTATCATTGCGATATAATTTGTACCCTGATATAGCACTGTCCCATTGGTTATCTTCCTTCCACCAAGTCTCTGTGATACCAATTATGTCAATCTCATCATTTGCTGTACTCATATAGATGTTATCACTAATCCGGAGGTGGAAAGCAAGTGCAGGAAGTCTACCAAGCTTTCAGGTGAACAAGTGAAGGGGTCAATTCCTTGAGCGTTGCACCAGTCAATTCCTGGAGCGTTGCACCAGTTCGAATATCTTCTTCACTTGAAGGCATAGGTTTTTCTTGTGGACAACTTTCTAGATGCTATCAGAACCTCATTAATGTGAGAAGGTAGGTGGAAATGTTTTAGCACTGCCCATTCAATCTCCATGCCATGAGTTGGAGGAAGGAATGCATTGGATGAATGAGTGTCCTGTCTTTCTGTGGTAGGAGTTGTGCGCTATCCGCCAGAAATATTCGTGGATGACTTGAAAGTTTTAGCCACAACGGAGATATGAATATCGTGTTCGCTTTGTCGAAAATGCACTTTTGTACCATCCAAGATATTAAGGGAATCAATGGGTATAAGAACATAAGAAATTGCCATACTGGATCAGACCAAGGGTCCATCAAGCCCAACATCCTGTTTCCAACAGTGGCCAATCCAGGCTTCAAGTACCTGGCAAGTACCCAAACACTAAGTAGATCCTGTGCTACTGATGCCTGTAATCGCAGTGGCTATTTTCTAAGATACTTGATTAATACTGCTTATAGTAAATAATATAATTCTTTATTTATTACCAGTTAAACTATTAGTTTTATTTATTTTTCACTATGTTAAATTGTCATCCATTTATACTGTTCCATATGTTCTACGGTTCCATGTAAAGCTCCACTCTCTGTTGAGCAGTTCTTTGTTTTATGTAAACCGGAGTGATTTGTAGTCCCTACAAGAACTTCGGTATATAAAAATTAAAAATAAAAAAATAAAATAATAGCAGTTAATTTTATTTATGTATTTAAAATCTTTTCTATACCATCGTTAAGCGGGTGCCATCACAACGGTTCACAATAAGGCACAAAAACTATGTTGTATAAAGTGTCTACAATTCTAACTCTTAAATAGGTGCCATCAAAAATACTGTAACATAATATCATAATAAATACTATTTGGTGAGTGTTATAAGTCATGTCTAGTTTTTTCTAACTCCGCTATAAGATTGGTGTTACTTAACTCTAGTACTTTGTTGTTTAAAATAAAAAGAAGAATTTAGAATATAGGAGAGAAGACACACTTTAAGAAGAAAGGTGTGTGTGTGTGTGTGTGGGAGTTTGCTTGACCGCAACTAACATTTCCCTGGGTTCTACTCTCGATTCTCTTTGTGATATGCTTGCTTAAATAGCCATATTTTTAAATTTTTTCTGAAAGTTTTGATGTCTCTTTCCAATCTGATTTCTACCGGCATGGTGTTCCATATTATAGGTCCTGCTAGGGATAGGGCACTGTCCCTTACTTGTGTTAATGGACTTCTCCTCCATGATCTTATCCAAACCTTTTTTAAACCTAGCTACTGTACATGGATGGGCAGTATATTGTATTTCCTGACCTTATTGGCAACCTATTCCGCCACCATGTGCTTTGGCAAGTCCAGCACCAGGAAGAAGCCGACTCCCCAGAGACAGTACCTGATTGAACTAAAAGCAACGATCCCCATTGGTCACCGGAAGTAGAAAACACACCCAGGATGCGTGTCAGACCATTCCTATTGGACATTGTAAAAAGTTTAAAAGTCACGGACACACAGCTCCGCTCTGAGAAGCAGCACTGAAAACCCCGTTGTAACTTGCCTGCTCCTCCGTGGAGCAACAACTTCCTCAATTTCTTGTTCCGCTTTTCTTTGTCTTTGTCTTTCTCTTAAATAAAACTTGCTTTTTAGATCAAATAGCTGCCTGAAGTTGCCTTCCTGAGTCCCGCTTACAAACACTACACTAACTGCACTATCCACATTCTCTGGCAACAAATTCCAGAGCTTAATTGTGCGTTGAACGAAAAATAATTTTCTCCAATTAGTTTTAAAGATGCTACTTGCTAACTTCATGGAGTGCCCCCTAGGCCTTTTATTATCCGAAAGAGTAAATAACTAATTCACACTTACCCATTCTAGTCCTCTCATGATTTTAAAGACCTCTATCATATCCCCTCTCCAAGGTGAACAGCCCTAACCTCTTTAGCCTTTCCTCATAGGGGAGCTGTTCCAGCCCCTTTATCATTTTGGTCACCTTTCTCTGTACCTTCTCCATCGCAACTATATCTTTTTTGAGATGCGGCAACCAGAACTGTACACAGTACCCAAGGTGCAGTCTCACCATGGAGCGATACAGAGGCATTATTACATTTTCCATTTTATTCACCATTCCCTTCCTAATAATTCCTAACATTCTGTTTGCTTTGTTGACTGCTGTAGCACACCGAGTGACGATTTCAATGTATTATCCACTATGACACCTAGATCTT
Organism: Rhinatrema bivittatum; assembly: GCF_901001135.1. Lineage (NCBI taxonomy): Eukaryota > Metazoa > Chordata > Amphibia > Gymnophiona > Rhinatrematidae > Rhinatrema > Rhinatrema bivittatum. The sequence continues at coordinate 116,784,273 of NC_042621.1, forward strand.
TTTCCTGGGTGGTAGCTCCTAATATGGAACCAAACATCGTGTAACTACAGCATGGATTATTTTTCTCTATATGCATCACCTTGCACTTGTCCACATTAAATTTCATCTGCCATTTGGATGCCCAATCTTCCAGTCTCGCAAGGTCCTCCTGCAATTTATCACAATCCGCTTGTAATTTAAAGTACTCTGAATAATTTTGTATCATCTGAAAATTTGATTACCTCACTCGTCGTATTCCTTTCCAAATAATTTATAAATATATTAAAAAGCACCAGTCCCTGAGGCACTCCACTGTTTATGCTTTTCCACTGAGAAAAGTGACCATTTAATCCTACTCTCTGTTTCCTGTCTTTCAACCAGTTTGTAATCCACGACAGAACACCGCCTCCTATCCCATGACTTTTTAGTTTCCTTAGAAGCCTCTCATAAGGGACTTTGTCAAATGCCTTCCGAAAATCCAAATATACTACATCTACTGGCTCACCTTTATCCTCATGTTTATTATCCCCTTCAAAAAAATGAAGATTAGTGAGGCAAGACTTGCCTTGGGTAAATCCATACTGACTGTGTTCCATTAAACCATGTCTTTCTATATGCTCTGTGATCTTGATCTTTAGAATAGTTTCCACTATTTTTCCCAGCACTGAAGTCAGGCTCATTGGTCTATAGTTACCTGGATCACACCTGGAGCCCTTTTTTAATATTGGGGTTACATGGGCCACCCTCCGGTCTTCAGGTACAATGGATGATTTTAATGATAGGTTACAAATTTTAACTAATAGATCTGAAATGTTATTTTTTAGTTCTTTCAGAACCCTGGGATGTATACCATCTGGTTTAGGTGATTTGCTAGTCTTTATCTTGTTAATCTGGCCTACTACATCTTCCAGGTTCACAGTGATTTGGTTCAGTCATCTGACTCATCACCCTTGAAAACCATCTCTGAAACTGGTATCTCCCCAACATCCTCATTAGTAAACACAGAAGCAAAGAATTCATTTAGTCTTCCCTAAGTGCCCCTTTAACTCCTTGGTCATCTAACGGTCCAACCGACTACCTCACAGGTGTCTTACTTTGGACATAGTTTAAAATGTTTTTATTATGAGATTTTGCCTCTACGGCCAACTTCATTTCAAATTCTCTCTTAGCCTGCCTTATCGATGTTTTTCACTTAACTTGACAATGCTTATTCCTATTTTTTTCAGACGGATCCTTCTTCCAATTTTTGACGGATTTGTTTTTGGCTAAAATAGCCTCTTTCACCTCACCTTTTAACCATGCCAGTAATCATTTTGCCTTCCTCTCACCTTTCTTAATGCATGGAATACATCTGGTCTGCACTTCTAAGATTGTATTTTTAAACAATGTCCATGCCTGTTGTACACTTTTAACCTTTGCAGCTGCACCTTTTAGTTTCTTTCTATTTTCCATTGCCCAAGAGATCAGGAAATAATTCCGAGATATTCTCTGTTTGCTGGGAAGGACTGAGCAAAACATGCTTAGTTTTGCGTTGCTCTCTGACGTGAACAGATCTTTACACGGAAGACTCCAGCACTTGAAGAGAGTATCTGCTACACCCTGGTTTAGAGACCATTTGTGAGGATGAAAGATTCTACTTGTTGCATTCGTGCCTCTTCTCACCCCTCGCTCCACCCTCTCTACCTTGGAAGAGACTTCCTTCGGCTCTGATGGACAGATGCAACCGCAGCTTCTCTCCGCCTCTTGGTCCCGGTGTCCCCGGGCTGGCTTGACGCTATAGATCCGCCATGTTCCTGATGACGTAAGGGTGCACACGTGCTCCAGACTTTGTACCAGCAAGGGCGTGAACCTCAGTAGTCATAGCGGTTGCCATAGGTGGCGCTCTTCATCTACAATGTCTTCTTGGATTACAAATTGAGAATACTGCTACATTCTATCTACTTGGAAGTCGTGCTGAAGGACTACAGCACTGTTTGATTCCAAAGTAAAGTCATCTCTACCTCTCAGTTTTGTGTTGATCCATTCGGAGGTCATGCTGGAGGTTTAGAGAATTGCTGATTCGGAGGAAGAAGACATCACTAGCTACCAGTATTTCGATTGGCCTACTCGGAAGTCGTGCTGGGTACAGCATTGTTTGATTCTGAAGAAGAAGATATCTCCATTCATCGACTTTACTTAAGGATTACTCGGAAGTCGTGCCCATAACCTATGGTACTGGTTGATTCCGAGGAAAGAAGAAGAGGTTCTACTCATCAACTTCGTTGGATCATTCGGAAGTCGTGCTGGGGGTTTACAGCACTGTTTGATTCCGAGGATGAAGAATTATACATCCATCAGCCTGTTCGTTTTGCTGGTATTATCAACATCTCTCTTCCAGCATCCTGCGGAAGAGCGACATCAGAAGTGGATATTGGACCAATTTCTACATCACCACTTCCACTGAAACCTCAGTGATGTCCACAGCAGCCCATCTCATTGCTGCTGACGTCATTATACATTCTACTAGATTCTTCAAAATCTCATCATCATCTACATCTATCTGTGTTATATGAACTTGAACTCAAGACTTTGAGACCTTGTATGTTTGAAAAGAGACTGAACTTTGTTGGCCTGAAAAGGCTTCGACCCCAAAACCATCTTTGGGATCCTTAGACCTATTGGATAAGAGATGCTCATCAGTTCCACCTCGCGCATCTCTGGTACTTAATTTGGTACCCAAAGAGGAGATCGCTCTTTGAAGGGGGGTACTGTTGCGTTCGTGCCTCTTCTCGCCCCTCGCTCCACCCTCTCTACCTTGGAAGCAACTCCCTTCGGCTCTGACAGACAGATGCAGCCGCGGCTTCTCTCCGACTCTTGGTCCTGGTGTCCCCGGGCTGGCTTGACGCTATAGATCCGCCATGTTCCTGATGACGTAAGGGTGCACACGTGATCCAGACTTTATACGAGCAAGGGCGTAAACCTCGGGGGCATCCCCCCGTAGTGACGTCATCCATTCGCACTTTAAAGGGTCTTTGTTTGCTAACCTCTAACGAGTTAGCAAGGAACTCCAACAGGACTTGCTTCGGCAGTCCACGATACTTGCAACAACGATCCAAGTCAGCGAGGGGAATCCTTCCTCACTGCTTGGCCTTTTCAAACTTACCAGGAGTACCCGCTCCATGGGGGCTCCGCTCTCTCTTCTTGATTTCAGATTGCCAGAACACTCAGAAGACTCCTCATTGCCTGGAAGTGATCGTGGATGTGAACACAGTGAGTTCTATTACATAGGAATCGGTATTCGCTCCATGAAGGCCTACATTCCTATAGCTCTGAAGACTCCCTTCCGTCCAAGACTTTATCGCAGGTACGGAGATCAAGAGTTACATTGGCAAGATTGCAGATAGGAACCGGTACTCGCTCCATGAGGACCCATGTTCCTAGAATCCTTTTCAGACTTTCTTCTACTCTAGAAGCCATTTCATATACAGCAATTGTGAGTTCTTATTACAGACTGTTTGTGGGAACCAGTGCTCGCCTACGACTCCTGTTCCTGTACGTAATGAAGACTCTCTGTGGCATAGAGACCATTAAAGACATCTACTATTGTGAGTGTACCATCTTGTATCCAGTATACCCTGTCTACTCACTACTTCTAGTCTCTCTCTACAGCTCAGCGACCCAGAGATTATATTTCAGTATCAGAAGGACTTCAGCCTTGCCGAACACAGCGACTCACTACTGCCACCCCTGGTGATCTAGCTTCCAGTCTAATAAAGAACTATTTGTGTTTATCTCATATTCTAGCCTAGCCGGTGGTTCCTCTCAGGATCTCCTCCTGGGGGCGCTGTCATCTGCCATCGGCCCAGGGATTCACCATTTCCTCCAACTGGTCATTCCTTTCACTACTGTCACTCTGTGGGAATCAACCACTACAGACCACTAACTCCGCTCACAGAAGTATTATATGGACAGCTACTCCTCTTTCTTGCAGCATATATATATATATATATATTTTTTTATATATACAGATTGCTACTCCGTAGCGGAGGCATGATAGATTGCTATCTCAGTAGCGAAGTACAATATACCTATTGTTCTCTCCTCTCCTCAGAAGAGTATCATTATACAGATTGCCAACTCCTCTTCCTTGGAGAGTTGATCCATGACAGATTGCTACCTCCTTTCCTTACAGGAGCATCTTACAGCAGTTCGCTAACAGATCTACAGATAGCTAACTCCTCCCGTCTGGAGGAGCAGATCATGTTATATCGCTACTCCTTCCCCTTTCAGGAGAACAACAGAACAGATTGCTAACTCCGCCCTCCTGGAGGAGGAGGGCATACCAGATTGCTGACTCCTCCCCCCTGGAGGAGGAGAGCGTAACACTGCTTAATCTGTCTGCTTCCGTGTTTGCCAGTCCTGGTAAGTAGGATGCATGTAGGGTGATCCTTTCTGCCCATTCTCAAATCTGTACTGCCTCCTTGCCCAGAGTCCTGGAACCTGACCCTCCTTCTTTATTTATATTGTTCATTGCTACCTGATTGTCCTTGGAATCATCACACACATTCCTTGAAGCGTTGATGCAAATGTATGCATTGCATTATTTATCGCTCTTAGTTCCAAAAGATTTATCTGACATTGGCCTTCTGTTGGGGTCCATAGGCCCTGTATTTTCAAATGAAGTAGATGGGCTCCCCAACCCTTCGTTGAGGTGTCTGTTGCGAGAATTAACTGATGAGTGAGATTCCTGAAAGGAGCCCTTTCTGTCACGACTAAAGGGGTCAGCCACCAAGATATGTCTTTTAGGGACACAGAGGTCAGTCACCAAGATATGTTTCTTAGGGACACATGGCAGGAATCCTTGCTCCTATGAACTGAAGAGTCTGACAAGGGTTGAGATGGGACTTTTTGTAATTTATGATAAATCCCAGGTATTCTAGGCAACGAATTGTCTCCAGCAAGTGATCTTGTAGGGTTTGTGATTCGGAAAGACAATGAGCCAATCATCGAGATACAGGAAAATCCAGGTTCCCTGTTTTCATAAGTGAGCCACAACCACTACAAGACATTTTATGAAGACTCTTGGGGTAGAAGAGAGTCCAAAAGGAAGGACTTTGTACTGGCAGTGCTGATTGCCCACCTGAAAACAGAGGTAGCGCCAACAAGAACTGTGGATGGGAATGTGGGTATAAGCATCCTTCAGATCCAGAGAACACATCCAATCATTGGGTTGTAGAAAGGGAAGGATCGATTTCAGAAAAGTCATTTTGAATTTGTCTTTTGATATATTTGTTGAGAGAACACAGATCCAAAATTAGGCGAAGACCCCCAGTTTTATTGGGAATGAGGAAGTATTGGGAGCAGTATCTCTTGTTGACTGAGAGGGTGGGAGAGTGCGGCTTGCTCGCTGACATAGCAGAACCTGCGATTCCTGTTGTAACAAGAGAATTTGGGAAGGGTCCCATGGGGGCACTACCAGATGAGGCATTAGTGGACACTGAATGAAGTCCATTTTGTAGCCCTGAGAAATGATATTCAGCACTCATTGATCTGTTGTGACTGTGGACCAGGCCTGTGAAAAAAAAAGTTATTCTGCCCCCAACATGTGATGGGTGATGTGTGTGAGCATATCTCAAAAACCCTAATGAGGCTTTTGGGGTTGTGGTTGTTGCGGTTTTTGGGGTATTTCACTTCTTTGCCAGTCCTTTTGCTGCAGCTGCTGGCTTTTAGGCTTTGGCTGCTGATATGGTGGCACTCTGTAAAGCTGGTACTGCCTGCAGCACTTTCGTTGATAGGATCTTTTAGATGGCGAAAACTACTTTGTGGTGGTAGAAAGATGATCTCCAGGTGACATTAGTGATTGTACTGCCACATTCTGTTCTTTAATCTGAGAAACCATTTCCCTCAGTTTCTCACCAAAAAGGTTGTCTTCCTTACAAGGCAGGTCTGCCAGCTTGCCACGGACATGTTTGTGAATTGCGCTGGAGTCCAACCAAGCTATGCGTCTCACAGCAATGGAAGCTGCTGAGATCCAAGCCGAAGTGTCAAAGGCCTCACAGACAGTTCTAAGGAGGTGTCTTAAACCTTCTTCCAAGTCTCTTAAAGGCTGAGGTGTTCTTTGATCCCCCTCGCCCTTTGATATAAAGGGTTTCAAATTTTGGACACATTCATAATGATACTGCATAATATAAAATTGGTGTTGTTGTATATGCACATTTAGCATGGATCCCTGAAACATTTTTCATACAAAATCATCCAATACCTTGTTGTCTTTGCCAGGGGGTGTATTAGAATGTAATCTTGACTTCATTGCCTTCTTCATGGCTGATTCAACGACAACAGAGTCATGTGGGATCTGTACCGTGCCATAGTGAGTCAACTTCTGCATCCTGAATTTGAGATCCAACTTCCTTGATGCCCTGACCATGGTATGAGGGGACTTGCATGCTCTATCCACAACCAAATCCAACAGCTTATGTGACAGAAGAGCTGTTGATTCCGATGGTACTTGAAAGATCTTTAAAATAGCCATCATCTCTGCTCTAGGATTGGGAATTATGTGAATTTACACATTTAGGAGTGTGCCAACTTTCTCCATAAATCTGGAGTATGTGAGGTCCTCTGGTAGTGAAGAAGGTTCTGGGGGTTCCTCTGGCGGGTCTGAGGGGATACCTGTGGAGCTCCCTGATGAGGCTGATGGTGACTCATGAGGCTGATCATCTGGCTGAGGAGAAAAACGTGGGCTCATGTGAAGCTCCTGACTGATCTCCTCTTCTATAGGGGATGGGGATATTCTGATAGCGGAGAAGGATTCTCTTCAGATGGAATTGGAGAATGAGGTGATCGGGGATGATAATCTGTAGGGAGGATCGTGAAAAAGGACTTAAAAATGGAGGTGTGATCTGAGACACTGAATGGGAAGTTGACATAGCTGGAGTCCTTGGAGATGTTTCACCCTTTTGTGATGCCTCCTCTCCAGATAGGCTGTGAGATGAGTGAGATTTTGTATCCCTGCCCCCTGGTGGGGGTATTGTTACCTTAAGATGTCTGCATCTGGAACCCTGGGTCTGGGCACCGGAGGTTCTTTCAATGGAAGTCTGGGTATCTTCTGTACAGAATCTTGGACAGGAGAATGGTGGCATCTATGTCTCTGGAGGAGAGGCAGGAATGGACTCTTTGTCCAAGTGGGATAACAGAGAGGAGACATATGAGGATCTTAGAACTAGAAACCTTTCTCCTTTCTCCAGGTCCGAAAGATTAAGGAACTCCTCTGATATCTTGAATGGCTGCTCCCCTTGGATGGTATGCCTCGATGAAGTGTCGAGGGTTTTTTTGTGGCCAACTAAAGCATTAATGCACTGTGTGGATATCGCCCAGAGTATCCATGTGCGTTATCTGCATTGGTTTCCTTGATGCTTTTGTTATCTTGTCTTGCGTTGTAGTATGCAACGTTTTGAGATGTGTCAATCTCTCCAACGCTATCTCTTGCGTCAACTTCCAACACTTTCCTTTCGTCAACTTCTCCAGTGCCTTGGTCTGCGTTGATTGGTTTGATGCCTTAACTTGCATCAACCACACCGATGCCTTCTCTTGCCTTGAGTGCTCAGATGCTTTCCCGTGCATCGCTCGCTCCTTGGGGACCTCCGGTACTTGCATCGGGGCTCTCTTTACTGATGCATCCTTTGATGGATTTGATTTTTTGGATGGTTGTGGCATGCTGGGAACTTTCCCTACCTGGCTACTTTTGACTTCCATTGGTTCCATGGATGCTGATCACCTTACCAGGCTTGGCTTCTGCTGGGACTTTGGCCCTGGGGATGAGTGGGCAGAGTGGCCTTCAGCTGATGAAGACAGAGCATAGCTGCCTGAAGATTCTTGCCGGAGCCTTGAAATTTTGGCAGCGCTTTGGCGTTGAGAGTGGGGGGTGACATGTGCTCGCAGTGCTTGCAGGCTGATTGATCATGTTTGGGATCAAGGCACAGATAACAATAATTGTACCCGGTCACAGACAAGATTTTACTGCTAGGCGCTTTCGGCACTGTAGCATTTAAAAGTACTTTTGTTCAAGAACCTTTGAAAAATAAATTTTCCTGAAGAAAAAAATTAGAGAGACAGTAGACTGCGCTGCCATGAGAGAGGAAAAAAAAGAAACTGAAGTAACCGCAGAGCAACACGCGGGAAGAGTCACGCAGGAGTACCATTCAAAGCTCTACGAGCTTAGAAAGAGAGTATTGTCCTGTGACGACTGGATGATGTCACTCAGACAGCATGGCTAAATAAGCCTGCTTATCGAAGGAAAATATATATTTTACATTAAAAAGGACAAAATATAGTCACTTACAACAACATGTATATTATATTTCCATGCACTACTGTGGTACCAACCAGAAAAACTTGCTAAAAAGCAAAAAAGATATTTGCATTAGGTAGGCTTGGCTCTCAGAAAGCCATGAGAAAAGTGAATTACAATTATAATATAGTAAATCTTCCATTCCAAAACAGCACTAACTGCCAGCCTCTCAAACAGTAACAACCCATACTCATGAAAAGGCAACACTGCAGATATTACATCAGGTTCTAAAAGACCAATACACCGCTTATTAGGAAAATAGAACAAGCCAGGCTGCCTTGGATCCCTATAGAAACTACACACTAGCAGAATACTTCACCTCAGTCACACAAGCAGAATATAGACAGACGTTAACCAAATACAGAATAAAAGAGACCATAGAAACATGCAAACAAAAACTGAACTGAAAACCCCAAGCAGCCAGACTCTGTATGCAGTGCAATAACAGAAAAACAGAAATATCATCATTCCTCATAAAACATCAAACAATAAAATTAAGAAATATAAAACAATCATAGAAGTCAAACCATACCAATAAAACTACATAATCCAAATCAGCTGATGAATAAAACATCCAATAATTAAATTAATAATTATTTGATTATTAGGTACTGTTTTAAAAAAAATTAAGATCCTCCTTTTATTTCATTTCTTAAACAATATTAGTAAAGTTGTTGAAAGCCTTGTCTACTCAGCTGTTCTCGCCCTGTAACTAAATTGGGTGATCCTGACAAGAACCCCAGGCAAGCATAACATTGATATATGTAAAGCCCAACTACAACACAAACTGCTGAACAATGAATGAAGGATTGTTTTTTAAAGGGGGGGTGTAAGCATACATAATAAGGATGCATGCTTGTTATTTTCAGGGCTAGAATTCGTCACGGGCAACATAGGTACCTAGGTTGCCAAATTCTGAAAGTGCCCCCAAACTGGGATTTCCCCCGGTTGCTCTCAGATTCGAAGGGATCAAAACCCAATCCTCTGTCTATGAGCTAAATAATCTTAAATCAGGCTCTAGTTATTAAAAAAAAAGGAAATGTATCAAACTTACTAAGTCTGTCTCTTACATCAGGAGTCAATTTCCCACGGTCAACCCTAACAGAAAGAAAACCGCTTCTGGCATTAACTACTTGTGGTCTATGGTGACAGCTTTGTCAGCTCTCTGACTGCCTTAGGGAGGGAGGCAGGGCAACTGAGATAAGGAGCAATTCGGGGTGTGAGGGCTAGAGAGTGAAATTTCTCTGCTCAACTGTCCCTCCAGCTCACAAATTTCAGGCAACAAAAAATGTCACCCTTAGCATTTTTGAAACAGATGATCATAGGTAGAGGGCCATACAAACACTGACAATAAATAAACGGAAGAAATAAAATAAGACAAAAAAAAAAAAGAAAAAGCGATCTAAAAAGAAACGGGATCCCACAACAAGAAGATTAATCACATCCAAACTCTTCCACACAGCGTCCATTTCGGACTGCCCTAACCTTTCACACCCACCATATAACCATAGAGCAGTTCAGGGCGGAGCTTCTACTCTATGGTCTTTCGGGTGGCCGGGGGGGGAGGAGGAAGGCGGAAGTAGCAGAAAGCGGAAGCCGGGATCAGCTGATGGAGGAGCTCCAGGTGAAGCTGAGAAGGGGGGGGTGGGGGACGAGAGCCATCTTTATACGGAGAGGGAGCTGGGCAGTGGGGGGAGGGGAGGTGGGAGTCCTTGCTGCTGGCTAGTGCCAGCGAGCGAGAGGAGGGGAAGGGGAGCGGTGCTGGAGAAGAAGGGAATAAGTTCAGCCGTTGGCTGGAAGGAGGGGGGATCAGTCAGGAGGTGAGAGGGGTGGGGGAGGTTCTCGTCCGGGGGCGCTCATTCCGAAGGGAGGGGGGAGAGCGGTGGAGCGGGGGTTGAGCGCCGGAGGCGGCTTTTCTTTGTGAGAAAGGAGGGGGGAGAGCCGGCTGAGACTGCAAGGACGAGAGTCGGTCCCCTGACAGGAAAGAAGGACCGGGGCTCCCTGCTCCTTGCCAGGGGGCTTCCTCCTCCAATTTTAATTTTTCTTTGGGGGGGGGAGGTGGTGGTTTTTCTTTCTTTCGGGGGTGAAAAGCCAAGTGTCTGGAGCCCGAAACCAAGCACGAAACAATTAAAGCTGGCACAGGAATTTTTTTACACATTTTTTTCTAACTTTTCCCTTCAGTATTATTAGTATTCTGCCAAAGGCGAAGCAGTTCCTCTTTGATCCTGACTCCAGGAAGGCTGGATTTTAATGCCCCGGCGCTCTGAGCAGAGAGGAGACATGGAGCAGAATGGGGCTGCAGGAGATCTTCGGCCGCCTGCTTCACGTTAGGCAGGAGAATCCTCCTTCATGGGCCAAGAGAAGCCTTTTCCGAAGGGAGAGGGCTGCACCCCCTTATAGCCCTAAGATTGAAGCGCCCCTCATGGTCGGCTGTCACACATGAGGCCGAGGGCACCACGAAGCTGACCCAGGAGGGACGTTTCCAGGACGAAAGGGGTGCGAAGAATTTTGTCATAAAGATTCCCTACTCTGTGGTTTTTTTTTGTTTTTTTTTTAATTTTGAGGCTTTTTTACAAAGTAAACTTTCATTCCGGAACAGGAAGTCGGACAACAACGAGATTTTCATTTCACCCCTTTTGTTATCCGGATTAAGAAAACAAGACCAGATCTCTACTGGCTGCTGAGCTGGAAGTAAAACAAAATACCCTCAAAACTGCTAAAAGAATAAAGAGAGAGCCAAAGAAGTCTCTGGGAATAAAAACCTTTTTTTTTTTTTTTTTTAATGGTGCAAGACTAAACTCTTACAAGAAGGTTTAGTCATTCCATTGAAGATTTCCTTGGTTCATGATTTCCTACGTCTGGGGTTCTGATCCAGGTGAAGTAGTTCAGCACCAGAACTGTCACTACTTGTTGTTTGAAAAGTTAGGTTGAAACCTCGGGGGGAAGTTTAAAAATACTAGCTGTCTTCACAATGAATTGTATGTGTTAATTTATTTTTAAAGCCCATCTTGTATCCTGCCTTACTTCATTGACACTTGCTTTGTTTGAAAGTGGATTCCAACTCAAAAAGCCAAAAGCTAAAGTTCATAAAAATATTTTGCCTGTGTCCTGGAGCAAGTGCACTTTTAGGATTTTTTTTTCCTTTTCAATGGATCCCCATGTTTCTCTCAATTTAACTTAGGCAGCATTTCTCAATTTTATGCTCCTCCATATTAACAAGCATGACTGTCAAAGCCTTTACAATATTTGCAGTTTGTATATATATTTGTCATTTTATTTAACTACTACCCCTTTCTTGAACTCTCTAATTTCATTATTTTCCTTCACAAAATGTTTTCAAATCATTGGACAGCAGAGAACTTACATTTTGTAAATTAACACTTCCTTGTGAGGGGTGAAAGAAATCTCCTGTGTTGCAGAATGTTTTCAGTGGTTACAGTATTTGAGAAAAAAGCACAATTTCAGGAATCCTGAAGTAAGAGGTTTTTTGTTTGTTGGTTTTTTTTTTTCCAATGAGTGAACTAAATCTTTGGACAGAAATATAATCATTTATAAACTAAAAGACTAAAAACAAGCAAACTTTCCTTGAAAAAAAAAATGCATCATTGTCTGTTAGGCAGTAGCAAGTTTCTATGGAATGGCAAAAGTAAATAAGTTAGGCACATTTGGAGGACACAGTTTGTACAGCTTTTAAGGTGTTTTGTTTTGCTTTCCCATATTTTTTGGGGGTATTTTTCCTCATGTATGTTTTTTGTTCCTTTTCCCTTATAGTTTGGAGACCCACTAGCACTAGTTTTTTGTACACTTCTCCCCCTCTCCTCCCAATTCAGCAGTGTACGGTTTGGGGATTCTAGTGGGTTTGTCTGCCATCCCTTTTTTCCCCCCTCCTTTGTCTTTATATGTGATGGAACTCATGTTTGCTGAGTGGGAGGACGGTGAGAGGTTTTCATTTGAAGACTCGGACCGCTTTGAGGAAGACTCTCTCTGCTCCTTCATCTCTGAGGCTGAAAGCCTGTGCCAGAATTGGAGAGGATGGAGGAAACAATCTGCTGGCCCCAATTCTCCCACTGTCAAAATGAAAGGTGAGGACTGTTGTGTGTATACAGGGTCAACTTGAATGTTTGTTTGTAAATGAGATCTTTTATATTTAGGAATAGTGTATTTTACACAGTGCATAGTATTTCCCTTCTCCTGGCCACTCACATTCTCTGTACTTCCCTTTGTACACTACATCCTCTTTACAAGACTGCTTCTATAGCCATTATGTAAAAATCTGAAGAAAAGCAGATTGATGTATTTTTTTGGATATTTTAACTTGCCCCAGGATTTGGGTAGCATATGGGTACCCAGAAGGAATTCTTTGGCGTCCTGTAACAGCAGTCAAGAATCCAAAGTTAGCCTGACTTCTGAAGTGGTAATTTCATGTACTTTGATATCAGCCCTGGACATTGGAATGAGTGTTCAGATAAGAGGGCTTGTGAAAGGTTAATATCTGGAAATGTCTCCCCCCCCCCCCCCCCAAAAAATAAAAAATTAGAAGCTTAGTTATAAAGGAAAAGCAAGGCATATCAATCTTTTAGACAAATGCAACAAGATAATGAGGTTCAATTAACTTATTTATTTATTTTGCATTTTTATATACCGACATTCTTGTATCAGATACAAATCTTACCGGTTTACATTAAAAACAGAGTATGCAGGAAAATAGGTTTCCTAAGTCAAATACATTGAACATATTTAATAAACAAAGGATTACTAAACACTATGAAAAAGGTTAATTAACAAAAGAAATGACCATCTACAAGTGTGTTTCAGTAACAGGATGGATATAACTGAAAATGTGGTTTTGTGAGAAACATAATATAAGTTCTTGAGGCACATGTATGTATATGCCCCAAACATGGGCTTACAAAGCACTCCTAATCCCATCAAACACATGTATCAAATGTTCTGTAACTAGAGGCTCTTACCTGCATAATTTTTGGAATTCTCAAATAGTGGATTTTTTGGACTATCTTGGAAAAATCTTTTGTCTATTTCCGCTTTCTATATGGTTGTGCTTGTTTGACATTTTTGAGGATTTAGAAACAGGTCTAACAAAGAGGAAATGGATGTTTTTACAAAAGGCATTTTATATTGCAAAAAAGACTATTTTGAGCTGTTGGATAATTGCGGAAAGGCCTACTCCTCAATGGAAGTTCAGGCTTCATTTGCTTTTGATCTTTGAACATTTGAAAGGTTTATCTTCAAAAATAGTGACTGTCTTGGAAGTATGGTGTGAATGTATTCTTTCCTTGTCTCCCAAAGGGAGAAGTTTGTTTAATACTCAGAGGAGTGCTTCCCTGTTTGTTTATGCAATGCAGTGATACCATTGATGTGTTGCTTGATTTTGCAGATGAATGCATTTATCTATAATTTGCCACATGTACAATGGAAAGGGTGGTTTATTCTTCTAGGTGTGTAGGGGAGAGGGATGTAATTAGGACTCTCTTGATGTTAGTTGGGAGTGTGGTTTTTTTTTCTTTAGAAAAATTAATAAAGAATAGTTTGTTTAAAAAAAAAAAAAAAAGCCTGCAAGAGGAGGAGGCATCCTAGTAGTCTTGTTTACAAAGACTTATTTGCCCAGATGCGCATGTGCCTTTTGCTCATTTCCAGGATCCCTCAGATCTGAATGCATGTATTCTATTCAAGATGGAAATAACTCTGGTCAGGATGCTTCAACAGCCTCAGATCCCATTTATTCCTATGGATGTAGGCTGTCCTTTTTTTATTTAAAAAAACAAAACATTTTTATTCTGACTTTTCATAAAACTTTACTTGTAGCACAACATTTCGGTAATTTCTTATTGTATAAAAGTCCTCCCCCCCCCCCCCCCCCCCCCAATTTCATAAAATATGTATTCATTTTTAAAATCCCTGTAGTGGTCTGCTCATGCTTTCCACTTACCAAGATATCATTTGATCAATTCTTTATTAGTATTGGTGAACTGTAAAAATAAGTGCTTATTGCATGGACCCAAAACCTGCAAAAAAAAAAAAAAAAGCGAGAGATCTGGAAAATTTTCAGACAAGGATATATATTAGGCAAATCCATCTGTGCATCATCAGTACACAGTCGTCATATTCTGGACTAGAAATATCTCCTCTGCCTACCTAGTGCCCATATTTAAAGAAATGTCTCAAGATCCCATATCCCACTCAAAGAACAGTAGGCAAATGCTAAGGATGTCCACACACCATGCCACCCACAGTCATTCAGCATCAAATACAATACAGGTCTTCATTCCACTCATGGCAGTTCTGTAGTGATGGACAACCGCTCTTAAATTAGTTAATTAGTGGCAGGAAGATGAGCGTCTCTGCTGGAAAAAGTAGAAAAGTTCTAGTGACCTGTGAGTTGAACAAAGTTGGGAACATATGAGGAGAAGTGCTGGGTTTGAACAAGGAGGCTTGTCCTTCCTTTCAGTTACAACTTTTGAACCTATCCACCAAAGCCTTTGGATCTTCCAGATGACGTAGGATCTAGAGGGCAGATGTGAACCAAAGAAGGCGTGGGGAGGCAGGCATAGTTCTCTTAACATTGGCGTGTGGACCTCAGTTTACAGGGAACCTGCCCATCTGTAAGGAAACATCTGTATCTCCAGTAACCACTATTCTCCAAGCTGAAATGCTTATGTGCATGGCCCTGCACAACTGGAACCCTTTCATGTATAGCCGCTATCTGCCCATGCATTTCTAAGGCACTATTAGCATTTTTAAAACTTGTGTGCCCACACTTCTTGGCTGCTGGTCTTTTGCAGAGCTGCTGGCTTTCTGTGGTAAATTTGCATAGTTTTGCATAGTTTCACACCAATGTGTGAAAAAAATCAAATTTTTTAATTAAAAACCATTCATACTGTTTGTTTTTTTTAAACAAACTATATACAAATAAAAATGTATCAAGTACAAAAATCAAAGGTTTATCGATTTTAAGACTTATAAGTGAAATGTCACTTTTGTTTTGAATTGTATATGTTCTTGAGAAAGTCCTTGCCTTTTTTTCTGAGTATGTGAGCTGCTTATTCTGAAAATGCCCTCAGTATCAGCAGTTTATTATGCTGTTAATCACGCAGAAAGATATGCGCATGTATATTGGACACAGAATGAAAGATTAAAACTTCTGTTAATTCAACCCATTTTTGTAACTCCTCAGCAGAGGTGTCGGGCATCAAGGCTTTTATGAATTGAAATTAATGCCCCCTCCCTCATTTGTGAGACACCAGCAGTTGCAGACTTCCAAAACACATCCAGGTCTTTGTAAATGGTGTATGACTGGTCACATATGCAGGTGCAAGGACCTTGTATAAAGAAATCCTTCTATAGGGACCTCACTCCATCCAGGAGTTTTATCAAAATTATCTTTGTTTTGATAAAGATTTAAGTGATCTTTGAGGGATCAAACATTGACTGCTTTTCTCTGTCCACTCCAATTTCATCCCTTCCCCTCCTTCACTCAGGACAAGAGGGGGTGGGGGGTTTGGGGGAACAGAAGAAGGTTTCCTGCATGCTGTTTGCTGGAGCTGAGACTGAAGGCAAGCAGGCTCCCTGCAGCTTTGTTCAGAGGATTGAATTAAAAGGTGTTAAAGCTTTCAGGAATGTTGATTCTGTGGCAGAAAGACAATTATGCAGGTTCTACTGCTATGGCAAAATCGCAGGAGGCTAGGGGCACTGGTCTTGTTCATCATGAGATTAGCAACCAGTAAGGTCGCAAGTTAAAAAAAAAAAAAAAAAAGCTCATAGTGGTGCTGTCACAGACAAGTGATTGGCAGAGTGATTTCAATTAAGGGTCCCTACCTCTCATTAGTGCAGTCAATCTTTCTCCACTCCCATTGGTGCAGTGCTCACCACTGCATGTGCCAGGGGTCCTTCCTCCTGATGTGGTTGACAGTGAGGCCTCTTTCATTGCCATGCTGTCTGATTGACCTGCTGCCCCTGTAGCAATTGGGAGCCACCTCTTTTGCTCTGCTTGTGGTCCTTTAATGACCCTGTTGCAGGTGCAGCCTGTCAACCAGACTTCCAGCCCCTGAAGCTGCAGCCTAACATGGGCTCTGCCCTTCCTTGCAGGATTGGCACTGGGATAAAAATAAACAGGCCAGTAGGCCTGCAGTTCTGCTGTTGACCTGAAGTCAAACTTTAAAGAGTGCCACAACATTAGGTCCATACATACACAAACAATGTCTAAGCTCCAGGCTCACAAATAGTTAAAATAATCTGTCAAGTACTGGCAGCAAAGGGGGAGGTGGGCAGAAACATCACCTAATGGGAATCCATTTCTCCCCCAGCCACCCCCCCCCCTTTCTCCATAACCCCCTCTGTACTCCCTGGCAAAATGATGTGCTCAACAGTGGTGTACACTCCCACAGAAAACTATCAGGAACATTGTCGGTAACCCTTCTTCCTGACCTGTCTGTATCCTGCCTGTAAGGGTACCTGATGATAGCTGGTAGCATGACTCCACAGATGCTGTTTTCATGTACATTCTTCAGATGCTCTGTATGGAAGTTGGCTGCTGACAAGTATGGAATGACTTTTTTTTTTTTTTTTTAAATTTCCCTGGCATGATATAGCTCGCATCTGATGTGTGGAAGCAAGCTTCTTGCAGGTCTTGATTAGAATGCATCTCAGCTCTATATTTGACCTGCTGATTCTGTTGCAGTGTCATAAAAAAAACCATATGTACTGCTTCAGCTTGTTGGTTCTGATGAGCCTGAAAATGTTCCTTTTAGTCTTTTGTCAAGATCCAGTAATGCTGCATGTTTTTTTTTGCAGAAAGACAGACAACTTGCAGAACTTTTCTTTGGCCTGTCTCCATTTAGATAAACTGAGGATGTTACAACAGGAAATGAGAGATGGGAGTAAAGAGAGGGGTTTTCTCTCATCCAGAGTACTTTTTTTAAGTCTACTTCCAGAGGTAGTGCAGTGAGAAGGGATTTGATTCTGAGCTTGCCTGGAGAGTGGAGGGCATTGAAGTATTTGCAATAAAAGGTCTTCACTGGCTTCATAGTGAACACCCACCCCTGGGTCAGAGACTTGGATATCCATGTCCTCTAGAAATAAAGCATGACCAGACTTGATTGTTCTGTTCAATTATGTGCCATCATTTGGCTCCTTTGAATTAACATTGGTTACTTTTTATCCAGTAGGACTTTAGCAGTGTTCCACTGGTATCAGTAAAAATATCTTCTTATTGGGGAAAGCTTACTTCCAGGACTCGGGCAGGGAGTGATATTGCTCTCTGTCTACAGATGAAATATTTGCATGGTATCTTTTGGTCCTGTGGTTCCTCCTTGGAGCACTGGTGTGGATATTGGATAAGGTAAAATCAGAGAGAAAGAGTTCATTATGTAGAATGAAAATTTTGTTTTGTCTTGGAGGGAATCCTTCAGCTTAGTATCACTGTCTAGTCTGTTCTGTTTCTTAATCTTTGAGAAGGTTGTGCAAGATTTAGAAAATTCAGTCTGGATGTGTAGTATACAAAGGAGATAATCTTAAAGTTTCTTTGGTTAGAAAAGGACTTTATTACCTTCAGTACCCAAAGTACCTCAATGTAAATCTGCTTTGGAGTGCTTGAAAAAGCAGATTATAAATCAAATAAATTAGACTGATACAGCTATACTGTGATGCAAAGCAGTGGCTATTTTTCCTGCATAGCTATCTTGATTTCCTACAGCTTTTACATAGTGGTTTCTGTGTGTTTGTGTTAGACTATTTCACAAATGACAATATTCTTGTGGGCCACAAACGAACATTTGTTGCAGTCATTTTTTGCGGAATGTGGGAGGAAAGTGGTGTAAACAGGATTTTTGTTGCTAGGATCTTGAGACTTTCTGCAGTGGTAGAAATGTTCTGTGGTGGTATGATATCATATGTGATCTATGTAATCCCTTGATATTTCGGGGTATTGGTTAAAAACAATCTTAAGTCCAAATTGTTACAGTATTAAATGCTCATATTACATGCAAACTTGTATTTTAGTCTCCCCCCCCCCCCCCCCCCCCCCCCCCCCGGTCTTTCTGCTCTTTATATTCTTATGACTGTTCCAAACAGGAGGGTCCCCAGCTCAAGCATGGGGCAAATGTGGTCTTCCCAAGTTACAAATGGGTCTGCTTTTCAGGGTCTCCATAGAGAATACTCGTCAGATTTGGTCTAAGAGCCCACTTAATTTATACCTGTTCACCTGAAAACTGGAAGTATTTCTAGCTCTAAAGGACCAGAATTGCCTGCACCACCCCAGTTCCAGCTGGCTAAAGGTTGGAAGGGAAAGCCGCCTCTGTGTTCCCTTTAGTATCCTGCTCTGCTGGATTACTTGCCAGTATTGTGCTACCAGTTGTCTTCCTCCAGAGCTTGAATGTGTCACCTTCAATGTCCTTGAGCCCTTCCTGGCTCATCCGGTAGCCAGTGTGCAACTCTGTTGCCAAACCAAAAGGTCTTTAGATTTCTGGGCCCATTTACTGTACATACTGAATGTTATCCCAGTGTCAATGTTGTGGACAGCTGATTATTGGCTATTTATCTGTTTCAGGATGTGGGATTGGCTTATGGTTTGTTTCTTTGTTTTAGAATGATGATTGAACTGGGTTAGGTATATTTAGGGTTGCAAACTGGCTCCAGATTTTCAGGACAAGGTTGATCCAGTCCTGGTTTTACCCCATTGCATGCTGGGGCTTATTCTGATTTCCCTGTTACATTTCCTAAGGAAAGCAAGACTATAAGTACCTGCATGCAGTTGGCAACCCTAGGTATGTTGAGTATAATTTTTTTTTTTTAATTTGGCGCAACATACTTTAATGATGAATCACTATTTGTTTATTTGAAGGAACAGTCACAAAACTGTGCATGGAGAATACAGAAGTTTCTTGGAAACAATAGCTGTAATATAGTCCTGTAAGGTTAAGAAGTAGATTTTCACTGTGACTGGATAGTATTTTTTTTTTTTGTGGTAAAATTACGGAATGATCTGGTGCTCAAGGAAATATTGATTATAGTACTAGCTTTAGAAATTAGTTGAACACATTTTTAGAAAGAAAAGATATTGGTGGTGTAGTTAACCAGCACTCAGTTTTCCTAATGTTTATCCTAATTGGAGGGAATTTTACTGCTGAAGTTGGTTCCAGGTGCATACTGTTTGGATTATATGCAGAGATCTAGACTGCATGTAGAGATGCACTTGGGGTGTAGAAATCCAAAGGAGCTATATGAGATGGTGAATGAGAAGTTGAGGTACACCAACCAGGAGAGAGACCTGGGAGTGATTAATGTCCTATCTGAAGTGAAACAGCGTGACAAGGCAGTGGCTAGAGTCAGAAGAGTGCTGGGATGTATAGAGAGAGGCATAACCAGCAGAAAAAATGTGATCGTGCTACCGTACAGGTCATTGGTGAGGTGTCACCTGGAATACTGTGTTCAGTTCTGGAGACCTCATTTCAAAAAGGATGGAGGCAGGCTAGAGAGAGCCAACTAAAATGGTGAGGGGTCTGCATCAGAAGCCATATGAGATGAGACTTGGGGATCTAAAAATCTATATGGGAAAAGTAAGTTCTAGAGCTAGGGGACGTAATACGAAGCTCAAAAGGGGTAGATTCAGGACCACTGACAGAAATTATTTCTTCATGGAAAGGATGGTGGATACCTGGAATGCCCTTCCAGTGGAGGCAGTAGAGAAAAAATACTGTACAGGAGTTCAGAAAGGTATGGGATAAACACAGTCCCTAGGATGGTAATAAAGCACAGGGGTAGCAGGCATGGAGCAGTTAAAAGCCTAAAAAAATCCTTACTGAGCAAACTAGCTGAACCATTTGTTTTTTTTTGTTTTTTTTTTTCTGCTGTCATTTTACTATCTGGCCGATACAGTACAGTGCGCTCCGACGAAGCGCATTGTTAACCCTCTATTGTATGTGCATTTTCAACGCGCCAGCGTTAACCCTTATTCAGTAAGGGGCCGAAAACGTGTGTCCAATCCCCCGAACCTAATAGCGCCCGCAACATGCAAATGCATGTTGATGGCCCTATTAGGTATTCCCGCGCGATTCAGAAAGCAAAATGTGCAGCCAAGCCGCACATTTTGCTTTCAGAAATTAGCGGTAGGTGCTAACTGCTTTTCTGTGCACCCTCCGACTTAATATCATGGCGATATTAAGTCGGAGATCCCGAAAGTTACCAAAAGTAAAAAAAAAAAAAAAATAAATAAATTTTGAAGTCAGCTCGCGGGTCAAAAACCGGACTCTCATTTTGCCGGCGTCCGGTTTCCGAACCCGTGGCTGTCAGCGGGCTCTAGAACCGATGCCAGCAAGATTGAGCGTCGGCTGTCAAACCTGCTAACAGCCGCCGTTCTGGTCCAAAAGGAGGTGCTAGGGACGCGCTAGTGTCCCTAGCGCCTCCTTTTGCCTGTTTTTTTACCGCCGAGCCTAATTTGCATAGCGAATCGCACGCATAGGAGAGTGGCCTGTGAGCGCACCAGACTTTACTGTATCGGCCCGTATGTTGGATGACTGATAGGCCATGATTAGGTTGCTTTATGGATCCTAAGACGTTTTTTCATCCTTAGCAGCTTTGTAAATGATGCAACACGCTTAAAAGTCACTTAGCTATATTTCCCCAAGGTTTCATGCTTTTAAATATTTGAAGGGCGATTCCTGATGGATGGAGACCTTGAGCGGGCACTGGATGCTGCAGAAAGCATTGTTGGAGGCACTGTTCACTGAGCCATTACTGAACCAATGCTCCGATTTGGCATGAAGGGCATGGTTACTAATGCTGCCATGTTTTTCACATGGGATGTTAAACTGAAAAACCTCTTGCTCTCCAGATATTAAATATCCCCATGATATTCTGATGCTGATCTTGATATATAGCTGCATTCTGTCAGTTATACAGTCTGGTCTGCTAAAATTTTCTATAAGAAACAGTCTGTTTATATATCCTTTAGTAGTGTACCTTTCTCCCCAATTAATGTTACGAGTGAAGTGATCAATTTTCCAGATGATATAATTGTTTTGAGTCACTAAAATGGCAGTGGATCGTGAAGAACTGCAGAAGGACCTTGGGGAAACTGGGTTTCTGAATGGCAGGTGCTATTTAATGTGGACAAATGCTCAGTAATGCACATAGGGAAAAGTAATCCCGACCACAAGTACATGATGCTGGGTTCTGTGTTAGGACTCCCACCCAGGAAGAGGACCTCCAAGTCCTTGTGGATAATATTTTGAAATCTTTGGTTGGTGTGCGGCAGCGGTCAAAAAGACAAATCAAATTTTAAGAAATATTTGTAAAGGAATAAAGAACAAAATTGAAAAGATCATAATGCCCCTTGTATAGATCCGTTGTGCGATCGCACCTTGAATATTAAGAACATAAATGCCATACTGGGTCAGACCAAGGGTCCATCAAGCCCAGCATCCTGTTTCCATCAGAGGCCAAGTCACATGTACCCAATGTTAGATCACCAGCTACTGTTGCTTATTAATTACTATAATAGTTTATAGATTTAACCTCTAGGAACTTATCCAAATCTTTTTTAAACCCAGTAACACTAACTGCTGTAACCACACCTTCTAGAAATAAATTCCAGAGCTTAACTGTATGTGCTGAGTGAAAAAGAATTTACTTCGATTTGTTTTAAATGAGCTACTTGCTAACGTCATGGAGTGCCCCCGGTCCTTCTATTATCTGAGAGAGTAAATAACCGATTTACATTAACTTGTTCGAGTCCTTTCATGATTTTGTAGACTTCTGAGTGCATCTCAAAAAAGCTATAGTGGACATAAGGAATCTCCAGAGAAGTGTAACAAAAATAAAGAATGGAAAAACCTTATGGAGAGGGGCTAAACAGATTAGGGCTTTTTAGCTTGGAAAAGATCGAGAAAGGGCTGTGATTGGGATGTATAGAGTCATGAGTGGGGTGGAAGTAGAATAGATAAATAGGGAAAAGTTATTTACCCTTTAAGAAACACAAGGACTAGGGGACACTCCGTGCAACTGGCAGATTCCTAATAATTCATAGGAAATATTGTTTTCACGCCGTGTACAATCAATCTGTGAAATCTGTTGCTGGAGGACATGGTCAAGGCAGCTAGCATAGTGGGGCTCAAAAGAGAATTGGACAAGTTCCTGAAGGAAAAGTCCATAAACAGGTATTAGCCAGTACTTATCCCTGGGAGTGAGATACATGAAATAGATCAACTGTTGGGGATCTGCCCAGGTGGAGTGGAGGAGTAGCCTAGTGGTTAGAGCAGGGTTCAAATCCCGTTGCCTCAGGAACAAAATTAGATTGTAAACCATTCAGAACCTGAATGTAATCCGCTTTGATGTACACTTTGAAAGTGTCAAAAAGCAGAATATAAAATTCTAAATAAAAAATACTTGTGATCTGGACTTGATGGACCTTGCTCTGACCTAGCATGTCTTATGTTGTGGTGTTTCTGTGGGTTTTTTTTTTTTTTTTCTTTTTAAGAATGAGTGTACCTGTTCTGTTTTTAAAGTGTTACTAAGTTTCAGCTTTATATATTTTTTCATTTTTTAATAAAAAGTGAAAAAATACCCCTGAATAATCCAACAATTTAAACCTTACTATTTCCTCCTCTTTTCTGCATCCTCTTCCTGATTTTCTTTCCATTTTACCTGTCTCTTCTCTTTCCACCTCTTTTCCCATGATTTTCTTTTATCTTCCTTCTCATTTTGCTGTTTTCCACCAGGTCCTTTCTGTTGTCCAGCATCTTTTCATTTCTCCCACATGTCATTCATTGTTTCACAAACTTCTAACTTCCAGCTGTCTTCTCCTACTCCTTCCATTCCTCCCTTAATTTTTTCCATCTCAATATTTTTTTTTTAAATTTATAGTCCACTTTTGGCAGAATGAATTACATTCAGGTACTGTAGGTATTTCCCTAACTCCAGAGAGTTTGCAATCTAACAGGGTCACTTTTCAGCACGAGGTAATGACCACATTGTGGTGATAAAATGTAAATGAGGGGAAGGGTTTGGGTGGGATTTAAAAATTTTGGGCCTGGTGGCGCTGTGGGTGGTGATTCACACTTTTTATGGCCAGCAGTAGCGCCGGGAATAACTACACCTTTGCAGGGGCACTATGGGGGTGATAGTGGGCACTGCAGCAAGCGAAAACACACACCGCCATGATGTGGCCGGGTGCACACTATCGCCCCCCCCCCCCCCCCCCCCCCTGGCCTTGCTCTGGCTCTTCATTCCACTATATTTATAGAGGGATGAAAAATCTAGGCCCATGTTTGTTCCTGAGGCAGTGAAGGGTAAAGTGACTTGCCCAAAGGCATAGGGGAGTGGCAGTGGGATTTGACCCCTGGCTTCCCTGTTTTGGTAGCCTGCTGCTCTAATAACTAGGCTACTCCTCCACACATTCTCCATCTTACTTGCCTTTTCACCTCTCTCCATCTCTGGATCTTAACTGCATCTAAGCCATCTATCTTCTCTGTCTCAGTAAATTGCAATCCATCTTCCCCCTGTTTGATTCATCTTTTCAGTCTTTCTTAATCTCTCTCCCCAGTGCTGAGCCCCCCTCCCAACATTGTTTGGCAGACTGAGTAGTAAGGATTTTGAAAGCCACCACAGTGGTCCTCTGGAGCGGATTTACAATTTTGGCATCCATCAACAGAGTGCCATGGCAGTAGCATCCCTTTGAAGCTCTGCTGGCACGTGGCCCTAAAGCGGGCCTGGATATTTGGCGCCCTATGTTTAAATCCAGGCCTGATGGTCCTGCCATTGTCGTTTTCTGCTCACAGCACCTCTGCTGGTTTTCAAAGGCAGCGCTGCGAGTAATGTTGGTGGTAGGATCCCCCCTCAGGGACAATGCACGTGTTCTCCTGCAGTGTACACTATTGGCTCAGGAAATGGGGACTAGAGGTTACTGCTTCCACAGTGGGACTCGGCACCAGCTCATTCTGCAGGAGGAAAGGCCTATCGCATGGAGAGTGGTAATTTGAGGGAGAGAGAGATGTTCTATGCATATTCCTATGAACTTTTCAAATAATGTTAAGAACATAAGAAATTGCCATGTTGGGTCAGACCAAGGGTCCATCAAGCCCAGCATTCTGTTTCCAACAGAGGCCAAAACCAGGCCACAAGAACCTGGCAATTACTCAAACACTAAGAAATTCCCATGCTACTGATGTAATTAATAGCAGTGGCTATTCCCTAAGTAAAATTGATTAATAGCCATTAATGGTGGTACACACCACTGGTTGAAAAACTCTGTATTCTATATATTGTTAGGATTTAAAAAAAAAAAAAAAAAAAAAAAAAAAAAAGGTGGCTGTTTAGTAATTTCTTTTTTCACATATTTTTCTAGTGTGTTTGGTTGTATGAACCTTGTTGAACTTCATTTAAAGGCATTTCTGGGTTTCTCTGCTATGAACGCTGCCTCCAGAGCATCCTTAGACCTAGCTGGCCCAGATATGAAAGACCTTACCTGAGAATTGAAACCAGTGTTGCATGGCACTGCATAGCATCCATCACCAGTGAGCAACAAAATTAGCCCCTTGTTTTGTCATGTTAATAGTTCTCAGAGTAGGGGTGTGTGTGTTAATAGTGTGTCAGGATAGTTCAACTTGGCTTTATAGTTTTCTGACCTTACTGCATGCTAGATAATGTTTTCGTGTTAAGAACCTTGCTGGAGTCTTTTATATATTACATTGGAGCATCTCCTAACCAAGGTGTTTAAGGCCGTCAGCAGCTTGATTTAGGACTTTGCTATGTTTTGATTTCTGGCTGTAACTTTGTGCTAATCCATTAGTGTCATGCCTTTTAGTATGAGACTGAAAAAAGTGCAGACCTTTTGTTCCTTAATAGGTAGAGCGATGATTTGGGAAGGGGGCAACAGGAACTCGGATATTGACTTGCCTCATTTTTGTCTCTCCCTCAAAACTACATTTGCGCACTTTAGGCTTTTCCACTTATTCTATAATTTCAGCTTCCTTCCAAGGGTTAGGCTTTGACTTGAGTTTTCGAGGTTTGGGAAAAGGGCAGTTTCTTAATTATTTTTCTGAATATTCTTTGTCTGGAGACCCAAATGATTTCAATCAATTTCAATTAAAAAAAAAAAAAAATCTTCAGAAAGCAGGCCCTGTGGCTTTGTGATTATGCTTTATATACAAAGGACAGAAACACCCCTTTCGTACTCACCAGGTCTCGTAAGAATTGTTCTAATGGTTACAGTAAAATCCTATTGAGTGGGAGGGGAGAAAGGTCAGATCAGACTGCTTTGCACAGTAAGCGTTAAAAGGGTTGCACTGTGGGCAGTACTGGAGTAAGAATAGACAGAAACAGCTCAGAAAATAGACCACTGTGGGGGGTGAGATGGGGCACCATGAATGCTACAGGCTATTTTAAGCTGAGCTGCAGGCGAGCACAATGTGCCTCATTGATTAGGATTTCTCTCTCCTCCCCCTGAGAGAAACGAGGGTGGCATAGACAGGGGGGGAGAGAATCTATCAACCAGGGGAGAATAAAAGATGCTTTAGCCCCCTCCAAAGAGATCTTTGGGTGTTTCTCTTCGGACTGAATAAACAGGAGTTTTGCTGTCAGCCTCTCTTTGGCTAGCATCCAAATGTAGGGTGTGACTTACGAGCTGAACATGGCTCTTTACCTTCTGTCTAAGACTGAGAATCTGTACAATATGGGGGTTAATACCCAGACTCTCACTGGGGATATGATGAGGTAACAACCATTGTCAGGGTGGTATTTAAGCCACATGCAAAAAAATTAGAATCTTTTATTTGAATTTGATGTATTACTTAGTGTTTGTTGATCTAGCATTGTTAATGCATAAGACTTGGTTCTGAATCATTTGTTAGCCCATCACACTGTCCTGCATTACTTTAACTGATTGATCAGATGGCCACCTTCCTCCTCTCCAAACACTTGAAATATTGAGTAACCTTTGTCTAGACTCTGGTGTGAAGATTAACTCTGGTCCTTGAGGGTCACAAGCATGGTTTCAGAAGAGTTAATTTTTGCAAAATAACTTTGTTCTTGGATCAGGTATGTACTTAGATATATATGTATATTCATTGTGAACATCCTGAAAACCAGGCCTCTCTGCAACCTTGAGGATCGAGGGTTAGAATCCCTTTTCTAGTGGGTCAGAGATTGACCCCATTTAAAGCACTTTGGCTAATTTCCCTGTTAATTATACTTGATGACCAGATGCTAGTTTCTCAATCACATGAAAACCAAACTTCTGCTGACTGGTCAAACATTGGTCTCCTCTACCCTTCCCCCTTTCCTTGTGCTAACTAATCAGATACCAACTCCTGTGAAAGGGGAAAATGGCTTTTGAGTAGGTAGCTCCAAACTTGAGTTAAGGTGTGGGCATGATGTCCAGGAACTACCATTTCTGGAATGTGAACTCAGATCTGTTGGGAGTGTAAGCAAGAAACAGGTTGAGTAGGGTATGTGAGAACAGGCAAACTTAGAATTGGCATAATGTTCTCCGGCAAGCAGCTTTGGCAAGGTTTGTTGTTGATGTGCAGAGCAGCTGATTATGGTTTCTGAGCAAGGGGTCTTGCTTTGGGTTATGTAGATAGAAAGCCAGAATCATCTATTCTGTAGTACATATAGCTATGAAGTGCATGGGTAAGCCAGCCTACTGGCAATGTCAGATGTGACGGTCTAGTGTTGATGTACTTTGGCCTGACAGGTTGTCAGCAGGCAGTGCTGGATTAGTTGGAGCACATATGTGCAGACACACACACAAGTTACATACCATTTTTTTAAACTTTGACACACTGGGTTAGATGCATTTTAAGCATTTTTCTCTTGGGCACAAAATGAGAAATATCAAGTCCATCTGGCCCTAAATCTGTTAATATAAGCAATTTTATATTGCTTCGTGCAATGCTTTTGTTAGACTTGTTCTCGGTAAATAAATGTAATAAGTACATTGGCTAGTGAACATCTAGAAATTTGAGAATTCAGCTTTTTTTTTTTTTTCAGGGCGTATGCCACA
Source organism: Rhinatrema bivittatum (assembly GCF_901001135.1). Taxonomy (NCBI): domain Eukaryota; kingdom Metazoa; phylum Chordata; class Amphibia; order Gymnophiona; family Rhinatrematidae; genus Rhinatrema; species Rhinatrema bivittatum. Next base: position 116,811,593 of record NC_042621.1, read on the forward strand.
GTGTATAGTTATACTAGCCAAATGTTGTTGTACAGCAGCAATACGCATTATTCTCACCTTCCGTGCTGTCCAAGTATAAATTGAACCTGGGGTTAGCCATTACAAGAGGTACTGAGCATGGAATACATTGACCTTGTGTGTGGGGTTTTGGGTTTTTTTTTCCCCATACAATAATGGTAAGGTGGGTTTGTTTGGTTTTTTTTTTTTTTTTCCTTCTCACAAGGGTCAGAACAATTTTTTGCCTTCATGTTATGGGTGGTGGGGCTTGGTTCTAGTTTCCACATTGGTTACCTGTATACATTTTACTCTGGAAGATATTCTGTTTCAGACCAGTGGGAAAAGTTAGTTTTCTAGTCTCATTACTTGCTCTTGAGATTTTATTTTTATTTAGCATGTCTTTTTCTTATAATCCACAGTCTCCAAAAAAAAAAAAGATCACAAAACAGTGGAGTGCCTCAGGGATCTGTACTTGGACCGGTGCTTTTCAATATATATATCAATGATCTGGAAAGGAATACAATGAGTGACGTTATCAAATTTGCAGATGATACAAAATTATTCAGAGTAGTTAAATCACAAGCAGACTGTGATACATTACAGGAGGACCTTGCAAGACTGGAAGATTGGGCATCCAAATGGCAGATGAAATTTAATGTGGACAAGTGCAAGGTGTTGCATATAGGGAAAAATAACCCTAGCTGTAGTTACACGATGTTAGGTTCCATATTAGGAACTACCACCCAAGAAAGAGATCTAGGCGTCATAGTAGATAATACATTGAAATCGTCAGCTCAGTGTGCTGCAGCAGTCAAAAAAGCAAATAAAATGTTAGGAATTATTAGGAAGGGAATGGTTAATAAAACGGAAAATGTCATAATGCCTCTATATCGCTCCATGGTGAGACCACACCTTGAATACTGTGTACAATTCTGGTCGCCGTATCTCAAAAAAGATATAGTTGCAATGGAGAAGGTACAGAGAAGGGCAACCAAAATGATAAAGGGGATGGAACAGCTCCCCTATGAGGAAAGGCTGAAGAGGTTAGGGCTGTTCAGCTTGGAGAAGAGACGGCTGAGGGGGGATATCATAGAGGTCTTTAAGATCATGAGAGGTCTTGAACGAGTAGATGTGACTCGGTTATTTACACTTTCGAATAATAGAAGGACTAGGGGGCATTCCATGAAGTTAGCAAGTAGCACATTTAAGACTAATCGGAGAAAATTCTTTTTCACTCAACGCACAATAAATCTCTGGAATTTGTTGCCAGAGGATGTGGTTAGTGCAGTTAGTGTAGCTGGGTTCAAAAAAGGTTTGGATAAGTTCTTGGAAGAGAAGTCCATTAACTGCTATTAATCAAGTTTACTTAGGGAATAGTCACTGCTATTAATTGCATCAGTAGCATGGGATCTTCTAGGTGTTTGGGTAATTGCCAGGTTCTTGTGGCCTGGTTTGGCCTCTGTTGGAAACAGGATGCTGGGCTTGATGGACCCTTGGTTTGACCCAGCATGGCAATTTCTTATGTTCTTATGTTCTTATGTAAACACACAAACAATGCACAGATATACCTACATAAACTCCTCACCGCTTTTTTTTTGCACTGTCTTTTGTTACATCCTCCTCAGATGGGCTGGTGATCCCCTTGGTGGAGCTGTCAGCGAAGCAGGTGGCTTTTCACATTCCATTTGAGGTGGTGGAGAAGGTTTATCCCCCTGTGCCAGAGCAGTTGCAGCTTCGCATTGCCTTCTGGAGCTTCCCAGAGAATGAAGAGGACATCAGGTACCAGATGATATGTCTGTATTGTAGATAAGGGTAATAAAATGGTGGGTTTTTTTTTTTAAACGTTCTTGGGGTAAAAGAGGAGCATTCATATTAAAAATAGTATTATTGTAGGGAAAAACTATACCCTGGGAGAGTTAGTAGTGATTGGGTGAAAGGCCATGCTGCCTTTTTTTTTTTTTTGTCATGTCTTAACTTCTGCAGTGCTGGTCTACCTGGGGAGCATCAAGTTTGCATTAATTTTACTTTGCACATCATGTAACATAGCATATAAGATTCAGAAAATGCATATTTTACTGTTCAGAGTTGCACAAATACATGTTGATGCAGGAGTTATATAGACTCTGTTCTAAATGTCTTAGTCAACATTTAATCATCATGCCTAAATATTATTAGTACTTGTTTTATCTATATTTGGGAAGGATGAAAGAATTAGTTCACATGAATATTAGTTTTGATGATAATTCTATATGAAGCACTACCCATGGTTCATTACTGACGAAATTCAAATTATCTTGATGCAGATGTTTGAGCAAGATGCCCTCAGTGTGAGCAGAAAACCCATCAAGGCATACAAGTTCTGGGGGAAACTTTTTATTGCAGGGTCCTGGGGTTTTCTGGTCCCCCCCCCCCCCCCCCCCCCCCCGTGTGACTTGTTTTACCAGATGAGTACTTTTGACATGGATGTGAATCCTCTCTGCTCTTTCATTTGTCCTGAGGCTTGATAGGTCCAGGGTTACTGAGAATGTCTGTTGATCATAATAACTATGAAGTCAGACAGCTCAATTCATTCTGTCTTAATTTCTTTAAATCTTGTTAAGTGGGAGTACATAATCTGCTCCTCATGCTGTCTGGTTCCACTGAATCAAGTTTTCTGGGCTGAATGCAGCTCAGGTGCCCATTTGAAATGGAGATGCAAGGGGAGAGAGGAGAACGAGAGTCACAAATGACAGGGCAAGGGGGGAGGGGGGAGAATAAGTTGCACAAAGCAGGCTCTTTTCTGAATAGCTAATCAACTTGTCTAATTTTGTTGGAGATTTTCAAGTAGTATTCCACTAGTCTGGAATGCTTATAGCTATTAGACACCTAGGGTTTTTCTTTATTTTTATCTGTCAGTGAATGAGACCTCGGCTTCAGGCTACCCTAGAGAGCGGGAGAAGAATAATTCAGCTTCTTACTACAGTCTCCATGGACATAACCCCCTCCAAGTTTGGGCTCTTCTCATTCTTGGTGTGAGAGATTTAAGAGTCTGTGTTCTGATGCTGCTAAAACTGGACTAGCAACAAGGAAACTGATAGCAGAGAAATGCTTGAGTTCATCCAGTCTGCCTGCTGCAGTATTGCAAAGCGTACTTGGTCTCTTGCTTTCCCACTACTGTGGATCTGTTCCTGTCCCATATCTTTCTGATATGCCTCTCTGCTAGGAGGCTGTTCCATGCATCAAGCCTTTCTGTGAAGAAATGACCCTTTCATATTTTTTTTTTAAACCACAAAACAGCTGCTTTCCTTTTAGGTACTTTTATTTTTATTTAACCCTTTTTTTTTATATACCTTTTTGTCAAAAAAAAAAGTCAAAGCAGTTTACAAGCTAAAAATCTAAAAAATACAATTAATAAAAATTGCATACAATAAAACTGCAACATAAGAGAAACCCCTGCCAGATTATCCTACTTTTACACATCACACTAAACCAAGTAACATACCACATTATGCCACTTTTGTAATCATACACCTTCCTAAAATGCCAATATGCTGTACCAGGCCCACCTATTTTTTTCTTTTATTGGCCTCCACTCCTTAACAGCCATTCACCTCAGGAAAATTCCATGTTTTTTTCTCGCTTTACAAAAACACAGGTAACTTATTTCTTGGTGAATAGCTGGTAGCTTATTCCAGAGGGGAGGGATCCATCACAGAGAAAGCTCTTACCCTTCTTTGTATACTCTTCACTGCCTTAAATGTGGGTTCTTTCAACAGTTGCTCTTGACTTTAATCACAAGCTCCTCCTTGGCTAATAACCACTTTTTTAATGCAAATATCCAGGGCATTCTCCTAATTTAAATATCAAAACACTGATCTTAAACTGGCTTTGCCTTAGCTGGGAGCCAGTTTGAGATGCCAAGTATCTTATTTACTGATACTCTCCTGAAGCACAATTCTGGCTGCCACATTTTAAGCAATTTGCAACCTGGGTATCAAATGTAGTAATCCTATTAACAATCCATAGCAATAATCTAAATGTGAGACAACCAGTTTTAACATTTTTCCCTCTTTTTTTTTTTTTTTTTTTAAAAGAAAGTTGGTTTCCTTACCAATTTTATTTCCTCTATACCAGATGAATTGTTTGTCACCTATGCCTCGCCCTCAAATCCAAATATAGCCCCAAATCTCTCAAGTTCTCCACAGTCAACACTCTAGAGGCCCATACCATATGTATTGCATACCTTTGTGGTATGTAAATGTCTTTTTAATGTCCCCCCTTTCCTTCAGGCATACAGATCTAGGTCCTTAAGGCGCATTTCATAGAACTTATGGCACATGGTGATACGAATCTTAGGCTGTTTTAATAACACCCTCTTAGGGGAATGCAGAAAGATGTGTTCAGCGGAATGTACAGTTTTACCCATAGCTGGGTGCATATTTTCTTCAGGTAAACCTTACTGCCACTACAGCAAGGAATTGTACCCATAGAAAATGTGCATGTAAAACTGTGCGTTTGTATGGAAATCCCATGCAAATGAGGGCATTAGCTATTCCCTCCCAATGCAGGGAGGTGGGCTGGAAATTTTAATTCCTGGTCAGAGGTGGAGTAAACTTTCCAATGCTAGGATAATGTCACAGTTTCTCTAGAGTTTGGCTACAGTGTAGAAAGCGGAAGGGGGGTGGGGGGTCAGAGCATCCCTCTCCCCTCCGCTCCTAAACTCATCCGCATGAGGCAGAACGAGAAGAGGATGCTGCAAATAGTAACATTTGTTGTGGCAATGTGTGTCTGTGTGTGGTGGGGATGAGATGCTTATCCCTTCTGTCATTCAATCCTGGCTGCGGCCAAGTCTCTGAGAGGGCTGCCTTTCCCCTTCTGAAGAGAGGTGTGGAGCGGGAGGGAGATTTCCCTGAGCCTCCCAGAGATGGGGACACCTTGCACCCGCAAGGCTTCACCTTCTGTCCGAGTGGCACCCGGTGGATTCCCCTTCAGATCATGGCTCCTCCATTGAACCCCATCTCTTTGCCTTTCCTCACTACCAGTTGGTACGGTCCAGCCCGTTCCTGGACCTGCTCTGTGATTCTTCTTTCTCACTCCCGCTTCCGTCCTCTCCTCGTTCCTTTGTTCTGAAGCGGAGGGTGCCCGCATGAGCCCCTCTTGTCGGCAGAATGAAGGCACCAAAAGCTGATAGTCTGTTTCTTCCTCCTTTTCCAAATTCTTTTGCTTGCTGCTTCCTTTTTTTATTTTTGGTTGGATCTAATCCCAGAAATCTCAGAATAGCCTCTTTCAGCACTGCAGTTCTCGACCTCCCTCATCTCTAAGCCTCCCTCCTTACACAGTGCTTGCTTCCCCCGCACCCCCGGCAAGTTAAAATGTGCACTTGGCCTATGCTGACTGTCTACATGTTGGTGTTTTTTTGTTTTTTTTTAAATTCCTGATGTATTAGCATATCAGCTTACTGCAATGGGCGTTAAAAAAAAAAAAAAAAAAAAAAATTCAGCACACAACTTCTTAATGTACAGATTATTGCACCGGCCTGTCTGTTTTTGACACTTTGTAGCTTTTCCTTAGAAACTCCTCTTCAGGTTGCTTTGCTGCTTCAGCAGCCTCACAAAACACTTTTCAGTGCTACTACAAAATAAAAAGAAGATAAAGAATATCCGGCTCCAAGAAGGCCACCTCAAATGTTTGTTTAGGATTTTGTGTGTGGTTGCAAGATGTCCAGTATAGAGTGCCCCAATATTTATTTTATAAATTCCTGCACCCAGACCACGGTGCAGCTGATTGCTATGACTGTGGCTGGATGTCACAGAGATCCCAGATGAACATAGCCTGGAAGATGGAAGAATTTTGCAGGTCGGTGATAAGTCAGTTGTTTTTCCTCTTGAAGCAGGGCCTTCTCCATGCTGAGTCGAGCAGGAGCTCCTTGATCAAAGTTCTCCCATTAGTGTCATCGGTTCCTAGATCCACCATAATGCAGGGGTCGAGCAAGACGCAAAAGTGTCATGATCAAGGATCAGTGAGCCCCTTAGTGCATGCCCTCCAGGGCTTATCTGTGCACAAGAAGAAAAAGCGCCATGTATTGGAGCCATTGGTGTCACCAAAATGTAAGTTGGGATTGGTGCTGTTGACATATCTGGTCGCGACTCCTGCATCTGCCAGCGTGCTGGGCCTTGATTCAACTGCTGTAGCCAGTTGCTTCATCAATACATCTAGATTTGACATTGACGACTCTTCAACCTACAGAACCACTGATGTTTGTGCACTGATGCAATCAGCAGACCAGCTCCCTGCCCCATTAGTGCATTTAATGCACTTGCAGTGGAAACATTCTTTGAGGGGGCCCTGAAGGTGATTTATTGTGCTTACCTACCTTCATTTTGATGTCGTCCTCTCTATCCCATCTCCTCAATTTTAGACTTCCTTTGGAGTCTCCGGATCAGATATGCTGTTGTGCCTCTGGTCTCCATGCAGCCACCAGTGCAGTTAACGCAGGAGGGGGCTTCGTAGATGGATGATCCCATCAAAGGAGGATACCTCTTTCCCAAGTCCCAGGTTAGAGGGGACAACATCCCTTAGACCAGGTAGCTGAATTGGTGAAGCCTTTTTTTTTTTTTTTTGCCTTACTGGCAATTAGTGATAAGGAGGGCACCCTTCAATCTTTCCAGGATGGTGAATTTGTTCCCTCAAGGGGGGGGTTCCTCTCGTCTTCACTCCTTGGGAGGGCTTGGTAATGAGCCCTAGCGCAACCATTTCTCTCTGTGGAGAAATCTAGCTTGTCTGAGGAGGGAGCATGGGACACCATTGTCCGGATCATGCCCTAGGAAGATTCCTCTGAGACAATAGATGACATGACCACCCCCAATCACATTAATCATCACTAGAAATGGTAGCCCCCCCCCCCCCCACACACACACTTCTGTACAAGATCAGACAATCGCAGACTGCCTCAGAGAATGGTCTGTCCCTCTAGTTGAAATACTAGGATAAGGGACTAAGGCCATCTAGTGGGGTCCCCACAAACCATATGGTTGGACAAATGTACTTTAGATATTTGAAACAGATCACAATTCACATACCAAGCATGTTTTGTAAGCCCACTGCACTATTTGTGGAGGATTTCAGCAATGAATAAGCTGCTCACAGAGGATATCCAGCATTATATTTAAAATCCTCCTCATAGTGTAAACCAGTCTTAAATGAAAAAATTGTCTAACTGGAATATTTGCTTTTAGATGTGGAGGATGAACATTGTTATAATGGAGTAAGTTATTTCTATCAGTTGGCTTCATAAATAAAGTGGTTGAAAAAACCCTAGTGTCATACCATACCCATGTGTCTAAAAATGGCACCTGATACCTATGCAGGGTTTTTTGTAAAGCATGAATTGGGAACCCAGTTTTTTTTTTTTTTTTTTTTTGTCATCAAATTCCAGGAAACCTTCCTGTAAACGCTTCAGATCATAAATATATCATTGATGTACCTTAACTAGAGGGGAATAAAACCTCCAAAAAGGATAGATCACGCTGTCTTCAAAAGCAGAAATATAAAGACAAGTTAAATCGGGGCCTGTTTGATTTGCTTATGCAATGTACCTCCCCAGTCAAAGTACTTTTCTGTATATTAGTTAGTTACCAAAAATGAGGTGGGAACCCCGTACAACATCAAGAGCTTCATGCTGAGAAATATTGGAATATAAAGACTGTCGAGAATAGCTAACCACACATCCATAGTCCTTGTAAATGGATACCACTCAATAACTCGGTGAAATGAGAGGAATCCTCACATAAAATTGAACCATGGGGTCAAAGGATTGAAGAAATGTAACCATAAATTTTGATAGTTCTAATACAGAACCCAAACTGGAAATAATTGGGCATCCAGGGGATGGCACCAACTTTTGTGTATTTTTGGCAACAAAAACAAGGAATGCAAGTATGTTCTTCATTAGGAAAGCTGCTTCCTTGTTAATAATGTTGTCTATAGATAAAGCATTACATACAAGACCTTCATTCGATCCAAAATAGGATCAATCAACAATTGTTCATAATATACAGAATCTGAAAGCTGTCCAAGAGCCTCCCACTGATAGTCCATGGAGTTCATGACTACCACACATCTGCTCTTCTTGGCAGGTTTAATTACAATGTTGTAATAGTTAGCCAAGTTATTCAAAGCTGCTTGTTCTGCTCTTGACAAATTACTTTTACCGCATCATAGTCCAGAAACTCTAAAGCGCATACATCATGCTCTACCATACATTCAAATGCCTGGATCATAGGATCACCTGAATGTGGAGGACACCAGGTGGAAGATCTAGATACCACCAAGACATCACTATCCAGAAGTATATTCTGAAAAAATAGCTTCAAATGTAGCAACCTAAAAAAAAAATCTACTCTCAATAATCTATGATATTTTCTGTCCGTTATCCACTTTGGTTTTTTTTCTTATTTTATCTAGATTCTCTTCTGAGCATGGATCAAGGTCCATCTTCTATTTATTTATGCTTTTGTTGCTTCTTTGTAGACGAGCAGGCATAAATAAGCCATAACACATTGGGTGACATCTGAAGGCGCCAACATGGACACAGCTCTTAAAGCTCAGATAAAGCCTTTCTGAGCATGTGTGGGAGTAAACTCCTTATTCTATTTTTGTCTGAGCTATTGCATGGATATATTCTGTGTTTGGTTTTCTTCTTGCCTCAGGTTTTATGAGTTTGCAAGACTCTTCTCATTGCTGCCTTAGCACCTCAACAGAATTTTTAAGTTGTACAAAAAAAAAACAACTGTAGAAACTGAAGGCTAAAAAGCCCCTGGTGAATGGGTTTAAGGTGTGAGCATCGCATCTCCATCACAGATACCCACATAATTTGTTATTGCTGCTTGGGTCTATATGATGATGCTCCCAACTGTCCCAGTTGTGCCAAATGTCCCTGAGAGTGCAGCAGTTCTGTACCTGAAAGATGGAAGCACTACAGAAGGCACCATCAGGTAAAACCCCAAAGACTTGGACCAAATGCAGGCAGCACAGCTGCTCCACGACCTGGAATGGTCCATGACACTGTGCTAGAACCTTGCTCCACGACACTGTGGCTAGAACCATGACACATTTTTCTTAGGAGCTAGGAGGCTTGTGTAGTTACAAGCAAATGGGCTCCAAGAAGATATTCACATCCACCTGTACGGATGCGAACTTGTTCGGTGACACACTGTCTCTTGGACTTTATCTGATCAAGGAGCCTCAATTCACTTTGCTATTACTGTTTGCGGTGACAGAAAACCAACCTGGACCAGTCAGATAAATCAGCACTTCATACAAACATCCATTTTTTCCAGAGACAGCCCTTCTGTCCTTTTCAATATCATTGACCTCTTCCTGCACTGCTGTAACAACTGCGCGCCAGAGGTTGATGGAAATAGTGGGCAACTGAAAGCCCAGCATCAGTCACAGTCTAAGCCAGAGACCAATTTTTAATGTTCCTGAGATCCACCACGTCTGGTGCAGTCCTTTCTGCCAGAATGAATTTGCATCACAAAGGACAAGTGGGTCCTGAGAATTATGGAGTATACCTACTACTTGTGCTTTTCGCATGCACTTCTGATCTACTGAAGATAGTTTTCAATTCTGACCTCTCCCAATCTGCTCAGCTGCCAGCTGGGAGTAGCCCCTCTCTCTTTCAGCAGAAGGCCATAGAGCTTGTTCTTTCTCAGGTGGTGACAAAGGGTTCTGTTACCAGTACTTCTTGATCTCCCAAGAAGTTAGGGGCACTGAGGCCCATTTTGGATATGTGTTAATTTGGGAGAGGTTCAAGATCTATTCCCTCCAGACAATTCTGCCCTTCCTTCAAATGAAGGGTTAGATGTATGCTCTGGATCTGAAAGACCTTTCTGCGCACATTCCTATTCACCCTACCCATTGGCAGTTCCTCAGGTTCATGGCGTGCACTAACAGTACAAAGTGATCCTGTTTGGTCTCCTCGCTGGTCTTAGTGGTATACGAAATGTCTGAGTTGTGGCTGCACCGCTTCATAGGCAGAGATTCCATGTGTTCCCATACCTGGACGATTGGTTGTTGATGGACCTGTCTCCAGCAGGCATGATCAAGTCCTTATGTATGATGGTCCAGTTTCTCCAAACCTGAGATTCCTGGTCAATTTTTTAAAGTCTAACTTGATCGTTTTCCAGAGGAACCAGTTCATAGGAGCATGGATAGACTCATTTCAAAAGGTTTTTTTATCTGCTGAAAGGGACTTTTTGAGGTTCCTCCTATAATAAAACCAAAAGTCGGCAAGGTCAATCCTTGTCTTTTTGGGTCACATGGGTGTGGCGGTTCATAAGGGTGTTCTGACTCACCTGCATATATGGGGTCTTCAATGGGCCCTCTACAGGTAGGTTCAGATGTTTCAGCCTTTATTTCACCTAGTCATTGGTAACCTCTGAGATGTGAGCATCCCTCCAGTGGTGGATAAACCTGGAAGTTCTGGCACTAAGTCTGTCACTGCACATCTCTATGCATCTCTTGACTGTGTCTACCAGTGATTCCACAAGAGGTTGGGGAGTGCACACCAGTTCTGCATTGACCCAAGGAATATAGACCCAAATGGAAAGTCCACCGGCAAATCAACCTTCTGCTTTTGCAGGTCATTTGATATGCATTAAGGGCTCTTTCTCACTTGCTGTCGGGCAAATACCTAAGGTACCTGAATGTAATCCTCTTTGAAGTGCCTAAAAAAAGTGGAATATAAATCAAATAAAAGAATCTTTATACAGACAATTAGGTAGCTTTTGTTCTATATAAATAAGGGACACAGGCCCATATGCCCTCTAAATCTGATTGTAAGCCTGTCTTCACAACTCATCTCCTGGTGACCAGGCATTTAGGACAGTTTCCCAACTAGTGTGCCTTCAGACCTGATCAGGTGTGCCATGAAAAAGTCGCCGCTGCTTGATACTCTGATACTTTAATCCAGGCCAGCACCTAGTGTCTGCTCTTAACACCTTGGGAGCACCACCGGTGTCTCTTCTTGCTAAACATTTAATAGCTCCTTTCTGAGCACATGTAATCATGCATACCTTCTCTTCCCAGCTACAGCATAAGCCCTCAATTGTGGGACTTAATGGGCAGCATGCAGGGCATAGATAGCTTGGCACTGCTTTCTCTTGTTATCCTTTCTTTGAGTCCTTCCAGTCTCTATCTCCTTTCCCAAGTTGAATGAGATGGGGAAGGGAATGTGTATAAGTGCTGGGAGGAACAACAGTGGAGAAGATCTGGCAGCCATGCAGCAGCCAGGGTAATTGAGTTGGCTGCCTGTACCACAATAACTCTTATTCTGTGCTTGTATGAAATGGGAGTTGGTCCATGTTTTTTTGCCCCTCCCCCCCCCCTCTCTTTGTGGGGCTGTTAGTGTATCTCTAGCTGCTGTTTTGGCAATGTGACTGAGCACTCCCTGCTCTTTCTAGGCTAGTGTGCATAAAACATTTTTGTTAAGTGTGCCTTGGGCTTGAAAAGGTTGGAAAGTGCTGATGCTGTTGGACAGTCATGTTAGTTCTACAGTTGCTCGCATAATCCATGATTCAGGAGGTTGCAAACGATTTGTTAGGTTGTAGGGGAAGTCCATTAATTGACCTGTTCATCTCAAAGCACAATGGAAGGTAAAGAAGTTCTGTTCCATATATCCAAGTGATTGCAGATTAGCTCCTGATGCTTTTGTGCTAAGCTGGCACATCAGTCTACTGTATAAATGCCTGCCAGTTTTTCTCATTGCCAGGAATGTCCATAAGGTCCTTCAGGATAAAAGGCTCGGCCTGTCCATGTCAAGTGTGGCATCCATACCTCCTCTGTCTGTCAGTTCAACCTTAGGTACTCTTGGGGGGGGGGGGGGGGGGGAATTCCATCTCTCATAACTCAGTTGGGCAATTGATTCTGCCATCACTGATCTTTACTGCGTGTTCAACATCCATGCCATGGTCACCTCCTTACATCTTCCTAAGAAGGTGAAGTGTGTGCTTATTTCAGCCAGGAAGCCTTAAACCAGAAAATCCTATAGTTTCAAATAGAAGAGGTTCTCTACATGGGGGTGAGACCAGCCTCCAGGATGCCGCCTTCTGTGGCCTTTTTGTCCTCAGGCCTCAGCATCTTTTCAGTTAAAGTACATCTCTCTACCATCATAGTATAGCATCAGCAAGTAGACTGGGCTTCAGTCTTTTTCCACTCTTTAGAATCTAAATTCACGTTGGGACTGTGGAGTTCCAGTCAGTAAACATCTGGTGCCTTGGAACTTCAATGTGGTTTTGATTCAGCTCATCAAACCACCTTTCAAACATCTAGAATCAGTGGATTTGAAGTTTCTCATCTGGAAACTTTTTTGTGGCTGTCCCTTTGGCATGAAGAACAAGCAAATTACATGCGCTGGTCTCTTATTCCCCATACCTGCGTTTTTTTTTTCACAAGAGTTGTACAAACTCAAAATTTCTTCCAAAAGTGATGTCTTGATTCTACAGTAATCAAGCTATTGTGCTGCCAGTATTCTTTCCAAGACCATGTGCACAAAGGAAAACTGCTGTCCATGCCCAGGACAGCAAGAGAGCCCAAGTATATTACCCGAAGAACACTCAACCTTATAGTGTTAAGTTTCTCAACTGTTCATGTCCTTTGATCCCAACTGATTGGGAAAGGAAGCTGCCAAAAGAACTCTAATTGACTAGTGGACTGTGTGGAGCACTCTTACATTCTGGCTAGCTTATTCTTTAGCTTCAGGGAAGAGCCTGATGCTTACCTTGTAAGAATCAAGGAAGGAGAGTCCTTCAGATTTCTGCAAAATGAGATCTACTGCTACAGGGTCTGGTCATGTGCAAGGATCAGCTCCTTTTTGTCTTATTGCATGGCCATTGAGATGTTGCTTCTTGAGAGGAAAGGATGTTCTGAGAGGGTTTCCATGCTTTTACAGGCCTGCAAGAGATCTGCCTCTCTAGCTTATGTGAAGAACTGCACATGCGCAGACACTGAACTTGAGAGCTGTTTTGGGTTGGTGCTGTTGTATGACACAACCTTGCGTGCTATGACTGATTTATCTTGTCTGTGGAGAACGTTGTTTACAAGTGAGCAAACATGCTTTATCTGCAGTTCTTCCCTAATCAATTCTTCCTGTAACTGCTGCACAAAAATGTGTTCAGAAAAAAAATTCCAAATATTGTGCTGGTTTCCCTACACACATTCTTACCCTTCATTTTTGTCCCATAATTCCATGTCTGCACTTCCCCAATCACTAACATAACTTAAATGTCTTGTTTCCCTGTCTTGTTGCCTTAGATATCTTTTTCTAGTTGTACTTTAGTTTGCCCTATTGCCTTTCTTGCTCTCCAGTGGTATTTTGTTTTTCATGGTATTCATCAGTATCATTACTTCCCATTTCTACATAGCTTTCTGAACAAGGAATAGTCTAAAATAGCTATATCGGTCATAATTCTGATAGCACTGTGTACATAATAGTGACAGTATGCAGGCCAGCTTCTTCCAGGAGAGTCTCCAGATCTGGGATTTTTTAAAAATTGTTTGAGCATTCATACATATTGCATTTTTCAAAGTTTGTGTGTTCCCCTTCCTGTAGCTTTGCAACTACTTTGTCCTACTTGTCATTTTTTGGTGTACTTAATGGTTCCATACCTTTTGGACATTTCTCTGCTCATAACATTCACTTTCGTTGAACAGCTTAAGTTTCCTGTTTGTGTGCCATTACCCTTAGTTTAAAATCTTATCAGTATAGGATCTGTTAATACAGGATTTTGGACTCTTGGATGCCCCAGCCCCGAATGAAGCTGAGTCTTTGCTTTGCATCAGCTCTTCAACCATTAAAGTTTAAGTACATATTTCCTAGCGTGTAGCAGATGGACTCAGGACCAATGGGTATAGTGTACTCCTGATAGCAGTTGGAGACGGATCAGATTTCAATCTGACGTCAGCCCTAGTACATATACCTCTGCAGGAAGTGCAGCTCTTCAGTATTTTCCATCTCCATAGCAGTTAGGGACTCTATGCATGCTAACACAGTGTTAAGAGTAAAATTTACCAAAGAAACCCAAATTAAGAAGAAATCTTACCTCTACAGACGAGCCTTGCTCTTCTGCGGTGACACCCGTTGGGTCCCTCTCCCAGTCAAGATTCCCGAGGTGATTTCCGTGATCCCTTGGAGGTAAGCCTCGGTCTGGCGGCTGATCCTCGGCGGGGACCTAGCCCCCGGCATCAGGTGAGGCTGAGAGGCAGCGGGTGCAACCTTGAGCGTGGCGGTGAAGGTATTCCCCCGCCCCCCCCCCCTCCCGGGCAGCCGGAGACCACCCAGAACAAAACTGGGAAGCGCCTAGACAAGGTAAGGTAAAAATCTATTTGAAAGTCTCTGAAGCTCGAGGAGACGCACAGGTCGCCAGCCAGGACCAGTGCCACCGGGTTGATCTGCCCAAGCAGGGCTAGACCCCGGTCAGATCAGAGGGCCCTCCCAAGTGGAGACCCTCCAAGGTGGTTGCCATATTGTCCGCGAGGTCGCAGTCACCATTTTGGTCCCGTTCGCCACTCTGTCCGCCATCTCGATCCGTGCGCGCAAATACTTTTGCGCACAACGTCGCGTGCACAAGCGAAGCGCATAGCCACGCGCCCACTGTGCCGGGCGCGTAATTTCGACCCGCGCGCACCAAACCCACGCGTGCAACTTCGCACACCCGAGCGCACAACTGTATTGTACGCGCACAAATCATGGCACCACCTGAAAATAAGCTCAAAGCTCAGGGCCTTTGCCCAGCATGTCACATTAGAGCGACACAGCATGAGGAGGCCATGGCCCTGTGCATACAGTGCGAAGAGGCCCTAGGGGACCCAACTCATGGCCATCAGCCATGAGTTGGGTCCCCTAGGGCCTGGAATCTATCCCCAGCCTTTCGAGCAGTTCGCCAGACCTAGCATCACACAGCGGGACTCCCCCCCCCCTTTTCAAACGGGGCTCCCCAGGGACACAGCACCCCCTAGTCTAGACCCAGCTTCTATCTCCTGGGTGGAATTCTTCAAAAGTCTGCATGCAACCTGGGCCTTCTACGATTCGGTCACAGGCCCCACCAGAGGACCTCAACATGCCAGGACCCTCTGTGCCCAGGGAAGTGATCCCACTGCCCAGAAGCCCCACCCTCGGGGACACAGACATCTCAGATGAGGGTCAGAACCCCTGGAGGAAGGGGAACTCCCTCCGGGGGCAGAACCCCATCGAGCCATGAGATGCTTCTTCACCAAGGATGAGCTTCCAGACCTGGTCACACACAGCTTAAAAGAGCTTGCCATCCCAGGCACAAATGCCTCTGGGGAACCTAAGACGAACCCATTTTTGGAGGGTCTCTGTCAGACCTCCTGCCATTTCCCACTATTACAAGCAGTCTAGCAACTAATTGACCTGGAATGGATGCCTCAAACGACGTTCAAAGGGGGCCGGGCTCTGGCAGCCATGTACCCTATGGACCCTGCCGCCAAAGAGCTCCTGGCATGTCCGAAAGTGGATGCCATGGTCTGTGCGGTCTCGAAGCGCACTACTATCCCGGTGGAGGGAGGGGCAGCACTCAAGGATGCTCAAGACAGACGTCTGGAATCTATCCTCAAACAGTCCTTTGATGTCTCCACTATGTCTTTACAGATAGCGGTCTGCTGTGCCGTGGTGACACGCGCCTGCTTAGCACAGACCAGGAACAACACTCCTGGGGAAGCCATAGAGCCAGCTGTTTCATTCCTCGCGAATGCCATTTTGGATCTGGTACGCCCAGCAGCTAGGGGAGTCTCATCCGCCGTGGCATCCAGAAGACAAATCTGGCTCCGAAACTAGTCAGCCGACGCATCCTCCAAAACGAGACTCACAAGGATGCCTTTCAAGGGAACGGTCCTGTTCGGAAGCGAACTAGAGAAATTATCCAACAAGGGGGGTGAGTCCCCACTGCCATGGCTACCGGAGGACAGGAATAAGAGAAACCAGTGATCCTTCCCCTGGACCTCCAGGGGCAGAGGATCACAGTGCTTCAACACATTCCTATCCATCAAGAGCATCAGCGTTTTCTACGCTTCTTGATCCTGGACCATCACTACCAGTTCCGGGCACTGCCTTTCGGGTTAGCCACTGCACCCCGGACGTTCACCAAGATCATAGTAATGGTGGCAGCAACACTGAGGAAGGAAGGAATCCGCGTGCACCATTATCTAGACGATTGGCTGATCAGAGCAAAATCCCCAGAGGAAAGCCACCAGGCAACCAACAGAGTCAAAACTCTACTGGAGAGCCTCGGGTGGGTGGTCAACACAAACAAGAGCTGCCTGCAGCCTTCCCAATCTCTAGAATACTTGGGAGTCTGATTCAACACCAAACAAGACAAGGTCATCCTGACACTGACAAGGAGATCAAAACTGATGACCCAGTTAAGAACCCTATTGAGCGAACTTCACCCCACAGCATGGGATTACCTACAAGTTCTCGGCCTCATGGCATCCACACTGGAAGTAGTCCTATGGGCACAGGCTCTCATGACCCCTGCAACGCTCACTACTATCACGATGGAATCCACTGTCCCAGAACTACACTGTACGGCTTCAGTTCCCGGACAGAGTTCGGGCCCAACTACGATGGTGGCTACAAGAAGCCCATCTGAGCCAGGGAACCAGACTATCCTCCCCAACCTGGATCCTACTCGCCATGGATGCTAGCTACGAGGATGGGGAGCATGCGGTCAGGAGCTAACCGCCCAAGAGCAATGGAACAAAGAAGAGTCGGGTTGGAATATCAAATCGCCTAGAAGCCCGTGCAGTCAGACTAGCCTGCCTAAGGTGCGGTCAGAGTAATGTCGGATAACGCCACAACAGTGGCCTACATCATCTGTCAGGGAGGAACCAGAAGCCAACAGGTGTCTCTGGAAATAGACCCCCTAATGTCATGGGCGGAAGTGAATCTTCAAGAGATCTCTGCCATCCACATTGCCGAGAAAGACAATGTCGCAGCGGACTACCTCAGCAGAGAAAGTCTAGATCCATGAGAATGGAAACTGTCAACCACAGCATTCCAATTGATAATAAACCATTGGGGAACACCGACCATGGACCTCCTGGCAAACTGGTCCAACGCCCAGATACCCAGTTTCTTCAGCCGCAGGTGGGAACCCCAGTCCGAGGGAATCAATGCCCTGGTACAAACCTGGCCACAGGAGACTGTTATACGCCTTCCCACCGTGGCCCCTATTGGGCACATCATCCACAAGATAGAACACCACAGGGGGCCAGTACTTCTAGTGGCCCCGGACTGGCCAAGAAGACCGTGGTACTCAGACATGCGAAGACTGCTGGCAGGGAACCCCCTGCTGCTACCTCCACACAGAGACCTGCTCCAACAGGGGCCGATCCTCCATGAGGATCCAGCTCTATTCTCTTACAGTCTGGCCATTGAGAGGGCTCGCCTAAGGAGGAGAGGATCCTCGGGGGCAGTAATTGACACCCTACTCCGAGCATGCAAGTTCTCCACATCCCTAATATACATAAGGATTTGGAGAGTATTCGAAGCCTGGTGCGAGGACCACAACATCATACCACGCTCAGTCAAAATTCCTGTGATTTTGGAATTCCTACAGAACGGGCTACAGAAGGGATTGTTCCTCAACTCCATCAAGGTACAGGTGGCTGCCTGGTCATGCTACGGAACCAAGAGCGAGAGCAGCAGCATAACCTCTCACCCGGATGTCTCCCGCTTCCTGAAAGGAGTCAAGCACATCCGACCACCCCTAAAGTGGCCGGTGCCTCTTTGGAACCTTAACCTGGTCCTAGACTTCCTAGCAGGAACCTCATTCAGACCTTTCTGCAGCCTGTCTCTCAGACTATTAACATTGAAGACAGCCTTCCTGCTGGCAGTCTGTTCAGCCTGTCGTATATCCGAGCTACAAGCACTGTCCTGCCGAGAGTCGTTCCTCAGACTCGCCCTAAGATCCATCCAGTTACGCACAGTTCCGTCGTTCCTCCCCAAAGTGGTGTCTCACTTCCATCTCAACCAAACCATCTCACTACCATCGCCAGATGAGCATAAGAATTCGGAAGAGGCTTGAAGCCTACGCCATCTCAACGTCTGCAGACTCCTAGCCCGATACCTGGAAAGGTCGGAATCCATACGAAAGACGGACCATCTATTCGTCCTTCACAGGGGGAAGAAGCAGGGGGAAGCGGCCTCGCGAGCAACCATAGCCCGCTGGATCAAAGAAATCATGAAGGCGGCCTACATGGAAGCAGGCAAGCCACTGCCTTTACAAATCAAGGCCCATTCTACTAGAGCCCAGGCAGTGTCCTGGGCGGAAACCAAGATGCTGTCACCTGCCGAAATCTGCAGGGCGGCAACATGGTCCTCTATCCACACCTTCACCAGGTGTGGATAGAGGACTACTCGCCATGGATGCTAGCCTACGAGGATGGGGAGCAATGAGACTACTCCATTACCGCATGGATGTTCAGGCTCTGGAGGACACAGTATTTGCAAGGACAGTACTAAGTGGGTCACGGGCAGCCTCCCACCCGGTTCGGGAGTAGCTTTTATACATCCCATTGGTCCTGAGTCCCTCTGCTACACGCTAGGAAATGGAGAAATTACTTACCTGATAATTTCGTTTTCCTTAGTGTAGACGGATGGATTCAGCATCTCACCCACGGCTGCCGTTACTCATGGAATTCTCGGGGGATATCCCCGGGAGCGAGTGATTCATGGGTAAGCCATGCTTTCCTTGATCTACGACACCCAGCCTACCGGGTGTCGACGTTTCTCAGTTGAGGGCATTAGCTGTCTCCAGCTATAGCCAATTCAACCAGATCAAGTCAACCAAGTTATAAAGTTAATCAAGTTATTCAAATATTCAGTCATACATATATCCACAATGCTTTTTGAGGAAAATACTGAAGAGCTGCACTTCCTGCAGGGGTATATGTACTAGGGCTGACATCAGATTGAAATCTGATCCGTCTCCAACTGCTAACAGGAGTACACTATACCCTTTGGTCCTGAGTCCATCTGTCTACACTAAGGAAAACGAAATTATCAGGTAAGTAATTTCTCCTTCCACTGTCAGAGAGGCATTACTCTCTGCAAAAGTTATGGATTGAGTCAATTAGGAATTTTCAGAAGGGTCTTACGCAATTTATGGAGTATCATGTCAAATTCTTACCCATACTGTTTTCCTCTTGGAAAATGACATCAATTTTTTCCTGCTGTTCCTTTAGATTCCTCTGAATAGTTAGCATAGGTCAGGGATGGTGAACTCCAGTCCTAGAGTACAGGCCATGTTTTCAAGATATCTACAATGAATATGCATGAGAGATTTGCATGCACTAGCATGCATATTCATTGTAGATATCCTGAAAACCTGGCCTGTTTGTGGCACTTGAGGGCTGGAGTTTGCCATCCGTGGCATAGGTAAATGCCTACCTCCTTTTTCAGACACTAAATCTATTTCTCTTTGTGGTCTCCACATCAATCCTGTATCTTTATTTTCTGTACAAGTGCCAACGGGGTTTTCTGTTTATGGCCGTGAAAGAACTATATATAGTGGAATTGACCACTGGAGGAATGAGGTTTACCCC
Source organism: Rhinatrema bivittatum (assembly GCF_901001135.1). NCBI lineage: Eukaryota > Metazoa > Chordata > Amphibia > Gymnophiona > Rhinatrematidae > Rhinatrema > Rhinatrema bivittatum. The sequence goes on from NC_042621.1 coordinate 116,831,192, forward strand.
TTGTCCTTCCTCAGTCCACTTTAGTCTGTCTATTTCACATCCTTCATTCCTCTGAGGCAGCAGGATAGATTTTTGTCAATCCTGGATAGAGGATGAGGCCTCTGAAATAAAGTAAATTGGCTTTCAGTCTAGGCATATGCCTGCATCTGATCATGTTTTCCAAAGAGTGTGTTTGAAGCTTGCTGCCTCACAGACATTGCACTTCCAGTTTATTTTCTGTTTTGGATTGATTCAAATGCTATAGTATATCCCTTTGTTAGCCCCCTCCTATCCTGTTCAGTCCTTGCTCAGTGGACGTGTCTATACTACTTTATCCTCTTTGTATTATCATCATATGTCATTCTGTCATATCTTGGTGCACAGCTAGTTTAGTTTTTGGCTAATAGGTTTCTGTGCCACTTGTTAAATGAGTTCTGAGCAAGAAAATGTTAAGTGTTGTGACATTCCACCACAAATTCAAGAGACTTTGTACAACAATTTAAGTTCTTTCCTCCCAGTTTAAATCTGTGAAAAAAACATATTTGAGTAAGGACCTAAGAGGTCTGTTTGCTACATTGTTGCAAGCATTTAATGAATAGGTTCCATTAGAAAGAAATAATGGGAAAAATGGTAAATACTGTATGTTCTACCTTAAGTAGAGATCAAGTATTCCCTGTACATACCGGATCAGTCCAGACTCCTGGGTTTTGCCTCCGCACCAGCAGATGGAGACAGAGCAAAACTTGACAGGCTGTGCCATAAATACCAGGGTGCCACCCACAGCCTGTTGGTATTACTCTGTCTCCAGCAGATGGTCCGGGTGTACTTCCCACAGTCTGATTTGATTTAAAAAAAAAAAAAAAAAAAAAGATTTACAGGGATTTTAGTTAGTAAGGGTGTTTTTTGTGGCTTTCTTCCTTTCAATTAAGTTTAAAAAAAAAAAAAAAAAAAGAGAGAATTGAGGAAGACGTTCATAGTGCCGGTCCTTGTCTCCCAGGGGGTTGTCAGGCCCTGAGTGGATCATCCCCCCCTGGTCGAGTAGATTGCTGGGACTAAGGGTCGAGGACCCTGGGTTATCTTACAGCCTAGCCGGGGTGATACCGGGGAGCCCGGCTCACTCACCCCAGCTGGACCGCTTCAGAACCCGATGAGGGACAGCTCAGAGGTTTAAAAAAAAAAAAATAGCAGTTTTTATTTAGCGGCGGCTTCTGGACTCTAGTGCGGTGGTGGCCGATTCGACATTCTCTCTCCTCCTCTCCCCTCCTCCTCCCGTGGGTTTAGTTAGGGTGAGTTTTCTCGTTAGCGCCGAGCATGCCACGGGGGTCGGCCTGCTTGGCTCGTGGCTCGGATGGTGTGCGCCTCTCTCGGGACTGGCTGTGTTCAGCCTGCTTACCCAGAGGTGAGGGTCCCTCAGGATCATCTCGGGGAGTGGTAGTGAGGCGGCGGATGGTCGGAGCGCTCAGCAGCACCCCCCCCCCCCCCCCCAAGCAATTGGCAAAAATCACGGGAAAACCCGCCATCTTGGCGCCGGCTCCCCTCGCGGCACTGTTCGCGGCGGGGCCCAGAGATTCCCCGCACCGCCCGGCCCCATGGCCTGTTTTGCCAGAGGGGGCAGCGAGGGGGGGGGGCACAGGCACAGATTCTGAAGACTCCGATGCTTCTTTTTCCTCGGGATTTATTTTGGCAATGCATAGGGCCTTTAAAGCCTGCAAAGCCTATAAGAGGCACTCACCTCAGTCAGGGGGCCTTTAGGGCCCATACCCCACGGACAGGGCTCATCCCTGCTTGGAGAGCACGGAGGGGCGGCCCAAATCAAAACGTCCGTTGCGGGCTCTTCCCCCTAGGGAGGACACAGAGTCCCCCTTCAGCTTGATGGATCAGGAGATTCAGGAGGAGCCCTCCCTGCCCCCAAGGGGGGGGGGCAGAGGGAGATGGCAAACAGGCGCAGGGAGCGGCAAGGCAGAGCCAGGCTTCGGAGGGTGATGACCCGAGAGTGATCTGCCTTTTCCGAAGGGACGAGCTGGCTCCACTGATTCCCGCCATTCTGGGGGAGTTAGGGATCGCTACGCCGCCCGAGGAGTCTCTGCTTGGTTCAATGGATCCAGTGTTGATGGGTCTGAGTGGCCCTTCTACAACATTTCCTTTTCACTTCTCAGCGACGGATTTTCTCTTTCGAAAATGGGATACCCCAGACTTGGGTCTGAAGGTCACGAAGGCTATGGATAAACTTTATCCCTTGCCGGAGGATGCTCTGGAAGTCCTGCGGGTGCCGAAGGTGGATGCCGCAGTCTTGGGGTAACGCAGAGGACCATTCCGGTCTCGGGAGCCACGGCATTGAAGGATCTTCAGGATCGCAAGTTGGAGATTCAGCTGAAGAAGATTTTCGAAGTCTCCGCTCTGGGGGCCCGAGCGGTAATTTGTAGTAACTTCACGTTACGGGCCGGTCTACGTTGGGTGTAACAAGTGCTCGCCAACGAGGGGATTTCAGAGGAAGAAGCCAGACAAGCGGGTCGCCTTGAAGCGGTCGTGGCTTATAGTGCGGATGCCCTGTATGACCTCCTTAGAACTTCGGCTCGTTCCATGGTTTCGGCCATCTTGGCCAGACGCCTATTGTGATTGCGGAACTGGTCTGTGGACGGAGCCTCCAAGTCTCGCCTGGGATCCTTACCATTTAAGGGCAAGCTCCTGTTCGGTAAGGAATTGGAAGACATGATCCAGTTGCTGGGCGAAAATAAAGGGTACAGACTCCTGGAGGACAGGTCGCGTTCCAAGGGGTCCTTCTCGTCCAGATCCAGATTTTGGGGAAATCGTAAGGCTCGTGCTCCTCGTCCTAGTACCCCTTCATCCTCCTTTCGTTCTGGAGGGGGTAGGCAGCAGTCCCAGTCCTTTCGAGGAAGACTATTTGGTAGACCCACTTACGCCGCTTCGACTCCCTGCGGTAAGTCAGCATAATGATGTCCCACCGGTCCACCCCTCCATGCTGAAGGTAGGGGGCAGACTGTCTCTTTTACGAGGTATGGACCACAATCACAACAGACCAGTGGGTACTCTCTGTGATAAAACACGGCTATACCTTAGATTTTGTTTGCCTTCCCAATCCAAGATTTTTCCCATCCCTGTGCGGTCACGCGGAAAAGTGGCATGCGGTTCAGCAGACTTTGGTCCGGTTGTTGGATCTGGGGGCAATTGTCCCAGTTCCCGCATTGGAGCAACGAAAAGGACACTACGCCATATACTTCATCGTTCCAAAAAAAGAAGGAACCTTCTGGCCCATACTAGATCTAAAGTACGTCAACAGATGTCTCCGGATACCATGCTTTTGCATGGAGACCCTGAGGTCCAAGAATGCTTCCGTGAGGCTGGGAGAGTTCCTGGCTTTGCTGGATCTCACGGAGGCATATCTGCACATTGGAATCTGGAAAGATCATCAGAGGCTCCTCAGGTTCTACATGTTGGGGAATCATTACCAGTTTCAAGTGTTACCTTTGGGTCTTGCGACGGCTCCCAGGACTTTCACCAAGATCATGGTGGTGGTTGCAGCGCAGTTGCATCGGGAGGGGCTGTTAATCCATCCGTATCTGGACGATTGGTTGATCCGAGCAAAGTCCGAGGCGCTTTGTCGTTCAGCGATTCAGCAGGTTCTACAGTTGTTGCGCTCCCTCGGCTGGGTGGTCAATACATCCAAGAGTCACCTCAATCCCTCTGTCACTGGAATTTTTGGGAGCTTTATTCATGCAAGGCAAGGTTTTTCTTTCCATCGAGCACAGTCACAAATTACAAGACCAGGTCAGGGCCTTGCTGCAGAAACAGACACTGACGGTTTGGGACTATCTGCAGTTGATAGGTTCCATGGCATCGACACTGGAATTGGTACTGTGGGCTTTCGCACACATGCGACCCTTACAATCGGCATTGTTTTCCCGCTGGAGTCCGGTGTCCGAGGCGGTGCATCTGGCTCTCCAGGCCTTCCTACCCCTGATTCAGGGAAAGTCTGTCAGGGTACTGTCCGACAATGCGACAACGGTGGCCTATATCAATCGTCAGGGGGGGGGTGGGGAACCAGGAGTCTTCCGGTGGCGTTAGAAGCTCGGCTGTTAATTCAGTGGGCGGAATGGCACCTTATCAGCATTGCCGTGTCTCACATAGCAGGGGTAGACAACATTCACGTAGACTGAGTCTGCATCAACTAGACCCGGAGAATGGGAGCTTGCGGATCGTGTGTTCCAGCTAATTTGCGACAGCCGGCCATGGATCTGATGGCAACCTTTCAGAATGCCAAGGCTCCACGCTTCTTTGCCCGCCGCAGGGAACCGGGGGCAGAGGGGGTGGCCGACATCGATCCGTCTGTGTGTTTTTCCCCCCTGGCCTCTGATCGGCAAGGTCCTTCGCTGAATAGAGTCAACCTACGGAGGTAATTATGGTGGCTCCTGAGTGGCCACGGCGCCCGTGGTTTGCAGACCTTCTCAATCTAGCATTAGAGGAATCACTGCGTCTTCTGGAGTTACCGAATGTACTTCATCAGGGGCCTGTTTGTTTCGATCAGGTAGATCGCTTTTGTCTAGCAGCTTGGCGTTTGAGAGGCGCCGTTTAAGAGGTAAAGGTTATTCTGATGGAGTGGTCTCCACTCTCCTACAGTCGCGCAAGACCTCGACTTCCTTATCATATGTGCGAGTTTGGAAGGTTTTCGAATCATGGTGTGTTGCACGGGCGATTCGGGCTACTCTGGCATCTGTTTCTGATATTTTAGCCTTTCTTCAAGGATTGGCCAAGGGCCTGTCCTGTAGTTCATTACGTGTGCAGGTGATTGCCCTCAGTTGCTTACGTGGTTCTGTGGAAGGGGGGACGCTGGCGTCACATCCAGATGTTGCCCATTTTCTTAAGGGGGCAAAGCATTTACATCCACCGCTGCTTGTTCCTTGTCCCTCCTGGAACTTAAACGTGGTGCTAAACGCCTTGTGTGCCCCACCGTTTCAACCACTGAAGAGGGCGACATTGAAGGATCTTACGTTGAAGGTAGTATTTTTGGTGGCAATCGCTTCGGCTAGACAAGTTTCTGAACTTCAGGTGTTATCCTGTAGGGAACCTTTCTTGCGGATCTCTGAGTCCAGAATTAGTCTTCGGACGGTTCCCTCGTTTTTGCCAAAATTAGTTTCTTCTTTTCAATTGAACCAGTCGGTGGAGCTTCCTGCGTTTTCGCAACTCGACAGGTCGGATCCCTTTTCCAAGGACTTGAAGAAGCTGGATGTGCGTAGGGTCCTTCTACGCTATATGGCAGTTACTAATGACTTCGGGTGTCGGATCATCTTTTCATCCTCTGGTAGGGTCTCAAAAAGGGTAATATGGTGTCAAAGACCACCATCTCACAGTGGTTGAAGGAGGCCATAAATTCCGCATATCTTTTAGGTGGTCGGCCCTTGCCTTTGGGTCTGAAGGCACATGCTACATGTTCCCAGGCGGCTTCCTGGGTGGAGTGTCATCAGATCTCCCCACAAGAGATCTGCAGAGCAGAGACTTGGAAATCGTTGCATACGTTTGCACGTCATTATCGGCTGGATGTCCAGAATCCCAGGGAGGGCAATTTTGGAGCAGGCGTATTGAGAGCGGGCTTCTCCGGGTCCCATCCCAAGTAGTTTAAGCTCTGGTACATCCCAGGAGTCTGGACTGATCCGGTATGTACAGGGAAAAGAAAATTAGGTCTTACCTTCGATAATTTTCATTCCTGTAGTACCAAGGATCAGTCCAGAGTCCTGCCCACTTCTGCATTAAGTCGGAGAGTCCGCTGTTTCTAATTCTGCTCTAATTCATTTGGTCTGTGAAGATTCTTATACCTGTCTATTTCTGTTTTCGGGTCAGGTTCCTTGTTGGAGCTAGTGACCTTCATAATACCCCACGGCAACTCAGATTGCTTTCTGATTGTTTGGGGGTTTTTTTGTTTGTTTTTTTTTTTTACTGCTATTGGGGGTCACATATAATTATTGGTCCAGAGGTATATTGTGTGTGTGTGTGTGGTGTTTGGTCTCTCTTTTTTTTTTTTTTTTAAATTTTAAAATTTCAAAATGGCTGACTAAGGAAAACACCAAGCGCAGAAGGAACCCCTTGCAAAATCAAATGCTGGTGTGGTATAAATAAAATGCCCCTGAAGCAGAGGTAAACAAAATGTGATAACTCATCAGGCTGAAGACCTCTGAAAGGACTATTTTAAGAGAAGTTATACCCTGTTTTTAAGAGTATAAATTTTTCTTTAAAAAAACAAAACAAAATGCAATATACTTTTGGACTAAGGATTAAATGAGACCCCCAAACAGTGGTAAAAAATCAGAAAGCAATCTGAGTTGCCATAAGGTGTTAGGAAGGTCCTGCTAACAAAAATATAATTTTGGTATTCTTTGATAAGATATGCCAGTAATTAACTAAAAAGAAATGTGTGTATGCTGTGTGGCCATAGGATTGACTTGTATGGCTGAAATTTTCTCTTCAGAGAACACATGTTGCAGATTAGCAACTTTGCTTTTTGTGGTGAATACATCCCTTACATAAAAGCTGTATTATAGACTTCAGAAATCAAATGTGCGCACTATTTTTTTTTCTTTTTTTAAGGAAGGAAGATTGTTTTTTTTTTTTGTTTTTTTTTTAAAGAGTATAAAAGTGAAATACATGGAACAGAAAATACCACACCAGAGGAAAAGAATATGGCAATGAACCCTTAGAATGGAAATAGTAGTAACATATAGCTGAAAAGTTGCGAGAATGGATTGTACTGCCTTCAAAAGAAGTTCACTTGACTTCTAACTCTTGCTTTCCATTAGAAACCTCCTCTGTACTGAATATTGCATTTGTTAGACTTTGAAGTAGAAGCTCACAGAGAAATCCTAATGTAAGTGAAAGCCTCTTTGCTTTCTGCTTTTTCTGTAGGTTGTACTCCTGCTTGGCGAATGGCAGTGCAGACGAGTTCCAGCGAGGGGAGCAGCTCTTCCGGTTGAGAGCAGTGAAGGATCCTCTCCAGATAGGTGTGTGGAAGCTTGACTTGAGTTTCTCATGAGTCCTGCACCTGTTAAAATGTACTTTCCCAGGCTCAGAAAAAGGTAGAAGAGAAGGATTTAAACTCTGAAATTTTCTTTGAAGCCTTATATTTTAAAGCTCATTTGGAGTCTGGAAGAGTGGCAGCCTATAAACTGAAATTATCTGCATATTGCTGATATTGGTGAACCCATAGTAAAACTTGAGTATAAAATTATCTATTTATACTCCTCCTGGAATAAATGTAATAGAGCAGGGCTTCCCAAACCTGCTCTGGTGACTCCACAGTCAGGTTTTTAGGATCTCCACAAAGATTATGCAGGGTTTCCAATGTTTGTAGATTTCTCTCTTGCATAGTCATTGTGGGATAGTCTGAAAATCAAATTGGCTGTGGGGACACCAGAACAGGTTTGGGAACCCTGTAATAGAGTAAAAAAGGTTCCATATGAAGACCACATTGTAAAATTATTTTATTTATTTAGACATTTATAAATGTCTCTTCCCGTTTTAAGAATCGCTCAAAGCGATGTACAAACAATATTATGCACATCAGCTAAAATAAAACTAAAACAGAACAAAAATATGCACATACAATTAAAATATCTCAATATTTTAATTATTTTCAAGTATCTGCTGTATACCTTGCCTAACAACCTAACTTTACCCTTTCAATATACTTTTACTGCTACTGATCAACCTGTTATAGCCCCTTCCATACACTTAAATTACTGTTCCCTTTACATACCCAGATCAGGCCAGACTCCTGGGTTTTGCCTCCCTGCCAGAAGATCAAGACAGAAAAAGTTTCACTGAAACTGTACATAACCCAGTGTGCCACATGTAGTCTCTCAGTATTTCTCTGTCTCCAGTAGATGGTGTAAAACCTGCAGTCTGAAGAGAGAGAGAGAGAAAAAAGATTAAAAGATTTCTGGATCCTCCCAGGGGGTTGTGAGGTGCTGGTGGGGCTATTCCCCCCCCCCCCCCCCTGGTTTGAGGTGGAGGAGCCAGGGGGTTGGTGACCCTTCTGATAGCTCGGTCCAGAGGTCTGCCGGGTGGACATCTGGTGGTCCCCCACAAGACAGTGGTGGAACCTACTGGCAGTTCTGCGCTGCAAGCCCGGTGGAGCAGGGAAGTATCCCTTTTATACAGTTTGCCCTGGGCTGGGTCGCTAAAATTTGCAGAAAGGACACCAATGCCGCGTCCCAGTTTAAATCTGTGAAAAAAACATATTTGAGTAAGGACCTAAGAGGCCGCCTAGAGCCAAAGTTCAGGAGAGCTAGGTGCTGGGGACAAACAGGTCCAAGTGCCTTTCTATCTGTGAGGCTTACTGTCTGATAGTAATTCAGTCCTTGTTCTCCATTTGTGTCAGCGCTGTTTAGATGCTCAAAGCGATTTGACTACTTCAGCTTTTGCCCATGTTGGAACATCCCTTTGGCCTATAGTATCTTGGAAGGGATTGGAGTGAGAGGTGAAGCGATGGTCAGTTCTCTTCCTCCCGTGTTCCTGAGGGCAGAAGCTTCTGCACGCGAGAGGTTGGAGAGATCATGTTTGGGCCTATGGACTCCAGTATAGATCCATCCTCATTTTCAGGGCCTGCAGACCTTATGCAGGGGTGCCCAGCGAAGGCAAAGCAAGCTACTTTGTAGGAATCGCATGCTCGGGCCTCCCATTTGTCAGTCACGGCGGGCAAATGCCGCAGGAAGGCTGGTAATGTTCAAGGGGTGTAGATCGTGAGACATCTGAGGATTCTGATGGGGAATTGGCTTTCTCACCTCTAGAAGTGCGAGAAATTGCATATGATTGAGAGCCGCTTCAGACTCTGCTCAGATTTTTTTCTTTCTTTTTTTTCACAGAGATGTCTTGCTGAATCTGTTGGCTCAGACCCTGACCATGCTCGGCATGGTCAGGGTCTGAGCCAACAGATTCAGCACTTACTGTGCACTTACTGTGGCTGGATGTCAATTTTTAAGTTGTCCTGTTTCTTTTTCCCCCCATACCCAATTCAAGAGATATTGGATTTAAAGAAGGTAAATGCAGCTTTCAAGGTTGCCCATTTCTGCATGGAAACTCTGAAGTCCAACTAAAGTCTGTCATAGCAACGGCACGCAAGGGAGATGCCTTGATAGAGGTGTATCTGCACATAGCCATCAGGCCAGAGCACCAGAGATTCCAGAGGTTCATGGTCCTAAGGGAACATTTTCAGTTTTGAGCCCTTTCCTTTTGGCTGGCAACGGCTCCACATACCTTCACCAAAGTGATGGTGGTAGGTGCGGCTGCATTGCAAAAGGAGGGTGGGTTGGTGATTTATTTAGTTATTTTATATGTTTATTTCCAAATAAAGATCACAATGGTTTACAACAACAAACATTTTATGGCAAGACTTATACAATGACTTGTTATAATCACATAACATACATAATATGTATGTTATGTGATTATAACAATGTTATAATGATGTTATGTTATGTGGCTTGTGTGCGGCGTAGGCCTCAAAGGGCCTACGCCGCACACAAGCCACGCAAGCAACCACAGCCCGCAATCAGCTACAGCAACCGCTCATCAAACCAACACATACACAGCAGCGCTCGAAACTCTTGAACCCACGTCCACCCTAGAAATAGCGAACATCCTTAGGAAGATAAAACCGTCCTCTCACCCCTTAGACCATATACCATCAAACCTGCTGAGTTCAATCCCTGACATCATTGCCAAGCCAGTTGCAGATATCATTAACTGCTCCCTCGCCCAAGGCCAAGTTCCGGACCAACTCAAGTTAGCATTGCTCAAACCTCTCCTCAAAAAACCCAACCTTCCCACCACAGACCCGGCTAACTACAGACCTATAGCTAACCTCCCCATTCTAGCTAAAATCATGGAGAAAATTGCTAACAGACAACTTTCTGAATTCCTTGACGACAACCATATCCTCACCACTAACCAATATGGATTCCGGAAGAAAAAGAGCACCGAATCCTTATTATCCACACTAACGGACACCATTATCTTCAATCTCGAAAAAGGCCAACCTTGTCTCCTCGCGCTTCTGGATCTTTCCTCAGCGTTCGACACCGTGAACCACTCTAGCCTACTACAACGTCTTACAGACATCGGCATCACAGGAACAGCTTTCAATTGGTTTAAGTCCTTCCTAGAGAACAGAACATACAAAGTTAAGATAAACAACAAGGAATCTCACCCCATCCAAGCCAAGATGGGGGTACCACAAGGATCATCACTCTCCCCCACCCTCTTCAACATTTACCTTCTCCCACTCTGTCATCTACTTACTAACCTCAAGCTCACCCATTTCTTATACGCGGATGATATACAAATTCTCATCCCTATCACGGAGACCATACACAAAACCATGGACTACTGGAAAAAATGTCTCTCATCCATCAACGATCTTCTAACCAGCCTCAACCTGGTTCTAAACACCAACAAAACGGAAATACTCATAATAGCACCGGATCAACCTGCCCCGCCAACATCCAGCAACTCTCCAGACACCTCAGGATATGCCACCGCACCTCAAGTCAGAGATCTGGGAGTACTACTAGACAACAGACTCAGCCTCAATAAATTCATAAATAACACTACAAAAGAATGCTTCTTTAAATTACAAGTGCTAAAGAAACTAAAGCCTCTTCTACTCTATAGGGATTTCCGCACAGTACTCCAAGCCATCATTCTCCCTAAACTAGATTACTGCAATTCACTCCTGCAGGGCCTTCCAGCATGCACCACCAAACCACTCCAGATGGTACTGAATGCCACTGCAAGGATACTTACAAACGCCAAAAAAAGGGACCATATCACCCCAATCCTCCAGCATCTCCATTGGCTGCCCATCAAATATAGGATTCAGTTCAAAACCTGCATGATGATTCATAAGGCCCTACATAACATCTCTCCACTCAACTTAACCTTCCAGCTTCAACTACACTCCTCTAAAAAACCAACCAGAAGGGCATACCAGAACAGAATGATCACCCAACCTGCAAAATCTACCCTGAGGAAACGTGCTCTATCTACAGCGGGCCCGTCTCTCTGGAACTCCCTACCACCGGACCTCCGCATTGAGCCGTGCCATACTACTTTTAAAGTGAAACTCAAGACTTGGCTCTTCCGTCAAGCTTTCCCAGAGAGCTAAAAGCAAGAAGAACAACAACCATCCTTGCCTTACAGCAATAATCTAATGTTTATATTACTTCAGTTATATGTTTCCAAGTTGTGTTCTAAGTTGATCTTAGTTGTTTTTCCCAATAGATTGTACTTTATTATATATTATCCGTTCATTAATTCGATATGTTCCATGTAAACCGCCTCCCCGGCGATAGTTATTTCTGTTAAATGTGAACCGGAGTGATATGTATTGTATACAGGAACTTCCGGTATATAAAAACCAAAAATAAATAAATAAATAAATAATATACATAGGCATGAACATTGACTTAATGTAATCAGGTGTGAGAGAGATCTATGGGGTGTTCTAGAGTTTTAACTAAAGGTACTGGGATAAGAGGTTAGTGGTTTATAAGATATGTTTCATATTTTTTATTTTGACGTCATTTGGGGTATGATGGGCTGTTCGTTTCTTTGACCTTATTGGTGCTTGTTCTGAGCACAGGTAGTTTTAAGTTGTCTTTATCGGTGTTTGCTCTGATTTCAGGTACGTTTTAAGGTAGGTGTTAGGTATTTTTAAATAACTATGTTTTCAGTTCACTTTTGACTTTCTTTCTGGGGTCAGTCATAGTGTCTCGGGCAGTAGGTTCCATAATATTGGGCCAGCAATGGAGAACACACGGTCTCTTATTTTTGTTAGATAAGTATTCAGTAATGTTGGCACAGCTAATAATCCTTTTATTCTGAGGTCTTGGAGATCTCTGTGGTTTTGTATGGTTGTAGTCCTATGGCTGCCAGACCTAGGTTATTATAATGGATAGTTGTATCTATTAGTGTTAATACTTTGTAGTGAATTCGAGATCGTACAGGTAGCCAATATAGAGCTATCAGTGAGTGCATGATAATATCAGATTTTCTTAATCCTGTTAAGAGCCTTGCTGCAGCATTTTGTAGAAGTTGTTGTAGCTTTATTAGATAGGTACTCCTAGTAAAAGAGAGTTACAGTAGTCTGTTAAGATGTTTAGGGTTTGCAGGACCGAGCGGAAGTCTTCGTGAGTCAGCAATGGTTTGAGTTTATGTAGTAGGCATAGTTTCCCATAGCCTATTTTAATTAATTTGTGCTTTTCCATTGTTAGGAATGCAGATAGATGAAAGCCTAAGTCTCATGCTTGTTCAGAGGGTGTAATTTTAAAGTTACCCATGTTTAGTGGATGGGGTGTAACTATGGGTGGGTTTCTTCTTAGCAGTATGATTTCAGTTTATTTTTTTTTTGTTTAGGGTTAGTTTGAGTTGGGATAGTTAATATTGTATTGCTTTCATTTGCGTCAAGATTGTCAGTGCTGTATTTTCAGCAGATTTGGTGCACGGTATGTAGAACTGGATGTTGTCAGCGTATAGGTAGAAGGTGATTCTTAGATCTGATAGTAATTTGCATAGAGGAAGCATGTAGATGTTGAATAGAATTGCCGAGACTGTTGAACCCTGGAGGACACCTGTGTTGTCTGACACCTTCCAGATCATATAGTTGCACAGTTGGAAAGTCCTTTTTGATAGGAAGGAGGTGAGCCACTTAACATTGGCACCAATCCTGCTTTTTATTCAGCTGATGGCATAGGAGGGTGTGGTCAACAGTGTTGAAGGCTGCTGTTGTGTCAATTAACACCAGGAAATATAATTCATCATTGTTAAATCCCCATAATAAGGGGTCCATTAAGGATATGAGTTAAGTTTCGGTTGAGCAATTTTTCCTGAACCCGAATTGGTTTGGATGATGTATGTCATGGTTGTCTAGAGACAGTCTTAAAGATGAGAGAGAACAGCTTTTTCAAGGACTTTTGAGAGGAAGGCCAGGTTGGATATTGGATGGTCCCAATCATTAGAACTGCCGGTTTTATTTTTTAGAATAGGTTTTATCACTGCTTGTTTCACCCTGTATGGGCCTATTCCTTCAGAGAGTGATTGATTATGGATGTGATTGCTGGAGTGATAATGTGTATTAGTTTTAAGGAGCTAGCTAGAATTGGGTCATGAGGGTGGCTTGCAGGTTTTATTTTAGAAATGATTTCACCACTGAATCTGGATGACTGCCTCATTTGTGCAAAATCAGAGAACTTCTGTCGATACTCAGTACAAAAGGTATTGATGTGCTTGTAGTCTCTATGATAGGTGGTGAACCTAGCAACGCTTAGCAGAGAGAGATTGCTGAAATTGCAGAATCAGATTAGGCTTCTGCTAGAGCTTTCGGTTCCCAGGGTCTGGGACTATTTACAGGTCCTGGGTTCTATGGCATTGACATTGGAATTAATGCTTTGGGCGTTTGCACATACATGGCCTCTGCAGGGGGCTCTTCTTTCCTGCCAGAATCTATTATTGGAAGAGTTTCATCTTCCTCTTCCTTAGAAGGGGAAGCCAGGGACAGTCTTTCATGGTGGGTTACTTGCACCAGTCTTGAGCATGGTGCGGAAGTGGGGGTTCCGAATTGGGTAATAGTCACCACTGATGCAAGCCTCTCCGGATGGAGGGCGGTATGACAAGACCAGTCTGCACAGGGCCAGTAGTCGAAACAGGAAGCCTTGTGGTCTATCAATCAGATGAGCGGTGCATTTCGTGTTGCTTGCCTGTCCGCCAAGGTTACACAGCCATCCAGTACAGATACTATCAGACAATGCAATGATGATGGCCTACATCAACCGTCAAGGTAGAACCAAGAATCAGGCAGTGGCTCGAGAGCCCCATGAATTGATTCTCTGGGCAGAGCAGTACTTGGAGCAGCTGGTAGCAACTCACCTTGCCGGAGTGAACAATGTTAAGGCGGATTTTATCAGTTGCAGAAAGTAAAACCCCCAGGGAATGGGAGCTGTCGGAGGCAGCGATGAGCCTCATTCACAGAAGACGGGGGTATTTCGATTAAAGAGAACACCAAGGCATCAGTTTTACAGCTGTTGAATAGAACACGGTACAGAGGGAATCGGAGCTCTGGTGCTGCTGTGGACTTGAGGGATACTTCTTTGTGTTTCCTCCCATGGCATTTGGTATACAAGGGATTACAGTGGATAGAGAAACATCCGGACAACGTGATCCTGATAGCTTCAGAGTGGCCACATCATCCATGCTTCCCAGACCTGATCTGAACCTTAGGGGCCATAGATGGGCCTCTGAGGTTCAGACATCAGTTGAATCTTTTCCACCAGGGCTTTATATTTTCAGGTCAGGCAGCTCACTTCTATCTTGCAGCTTTACTTCTGAGAGGAGACGTTTGAGATGGAGGGGATATTCCAAAGCAGTTATTTTCACCTTTTTGCAGGCTAGGTGACCTTCGACATCCTTGACATATGTGCAAGGATGTAGAAGGAGGATCTTTGAGTCCTGGTCTACTGTTGATGGATGCAGTCTCAACTTGTTCATGCTATGGTTTTGCATGTTTTGGCTTTTCTACAGAGGTCTCCGGGGTAAGATGTAAGGGTCCGCACATCCGAATGTTCTATGGTTTCTTCAGGGAGCTAAGACCTTGCGTCCTCAGGTGCAGAACATTTTGTCTATCTTGGAATCCAAATTTAGTCATTAAAGGATTGTGTGAGGCTCTGTTTCAATCACTAAAGAGAGCTAAGGTTAAGGACTTGACTCTTAAACTGGTTTTCTTGGTGGCTATTTGTTCAGCTAGGAGAATCTTGGAGCTCCAAGCACTGTTGTATAGAGATTCCTTCCTAGAGATGTCTGATTTGGAGGTACCTTTATACATGGTGCCCTCCTTTTCTCCATCTTAGACAGTGGAGCTTCCATCTTTTAATGGATTTGGATCCCTCTACGCCTCATGCAGAGGAGTTTAGGCTCTTAGATGGGAGGCATGCATTACTGAGGTATCTAAAGGTCACTTATGATTTACATAGATTGTATCACCTTTTTGTAAAATGGAGTGGGCCAAATATGTCATCTAAGGCTACAATTGTACAGTGGCCGAAGGAAGTGATCAAGTCAACTTACATTTTTAAAGGGTGCCCGCTGCTGGGGGGTTTAGGGGTACACTCAATGTATTTGTAGGCTACTTTCTGGGCTGAGTCACAACAGGGTCTCCACATGAAATTTGCTGGGCGGCTACTGGAAAGTCATTGCATACTTTTGCTAGGCATTATCACTTGGATGTCGGGGCTCTGGTTGGTAAGGGGAGCTTAGGTACATCCCAGGAGTCTGGACTGATCTGGGCACATACACGGAAAGGAAAATTGGTTCTTACCTGCTAATTTTCATTCCTGTAGTACCATGGATCAGTCCAGAGACCCGCCCATTTATTGGGGGAGAGTCCACCACTCATACTGTTGCTTTGTATATAGTGCGGAGTTGTTGGAGGTTTTCAGTGCTGATTGCTTATGTTTAAAATTTGGGAAATGAGCTTTCCATTATCTTTTTGGGCAACTTCACCTTCTGGCTCATTGGAGTAGGGGAGCAAGTTTGCTTAGAATTGTATGGTTGTTGCTGTCATCTTGGCTTGGGAACAGGACAATACTGAGGGACTACAGGTGGCACACTGGGTTATGTACCTTGTCAGTGAAATTTTCTGTCTCTCAATCTGCTGGCAGGGAGGCAAAACCCAGGAGTCTGGATTGATCTGTGGTACCTCAGGAACAAAAATTAGCAGGTAAGAACCAATTTTCCTTTACTGCTCATTAGCCATATTTTCAGCACTTTGAAATTTCAATAGATCTTGTTCTTCTCTTAGACACCCATGAAACTCATTCCACATCTTCAGAATTGCTATAGTAAAATCTTTTTTTGTAACCACATTTTTCTAAAAGCTTTTACTGGTGGTAGGTGCAGCTGTGATTTTTGATTCAATCTCCGTTCCCTCTCTCTGATACACCACTGAATTCGGCTTTTTAATTGCAGCAGTCCCAAGTAATGTAGCTTTTAAAAAAGCTACATGGCTTGGGATTTTTAAAAACGCACCTCTTGTGCGACCAGCATCCAATATAAATTTATCACTGACAGGTATGCTGGAACACTTCTTGTGCACCCCAGTACTACCTGTGCTGCCACATGTTGGACCACTTGCAACTTTCTTGTTAACCTGTTTCTCCAAAGATTATTGACTCCAATTTTAACTCTTCTGCCGATAGTAACCTCACCCCTTTTTAAAGAAGGATGAGAATTCTAGTCCTGTACCTAATTTCAACAATTCAGTTGTACTAGAATTCAACACCAATCCATTTTCTCTTAACCAATAAGCCACTGATAATAGACGTTCATTCAGTTGTAATACAACTAATGATTCGTTTCTTCCCAGCAGGGTCAATATCTGGATATCATCCACATAAATAAATGGGATGCACCCAAAAGATCTCAACTTCCCCATTGAAACCAGAAACAAATTAAATAGGAGTGGCAACAGAGTGGCCCGCCTTGCACAACTTCTCTACAAATTAGCTTTTACGACAAAACCCTTAGCTTAATTTTCTTTTTTTCTTTTTTTTTGACATATTCTCATTTCTGTTACTTTAAAACTTGTCTTGGAGCCTAACCAGTAACAACACTGAAGATTTTAATATGCAGGCTTGTGTGTGATGGCATAATGTGCTATTAAGGCAAATAAGCACAGTTGTGTGGAACAGTATTCTGTTGCATCCTATTCTGTATTAGCAGCATAGTACGCTGTCTTCATAACAAGCAGGCTAGTAGAGTTTGTGCTCAAAGCTGATACTATACAAACATTTTTTGAGCATCAAGACTTTGCTTGTTTTTTTTAACTTTTTTTTTACAAAGCAGGACCTTTGCAGTTGTAAAGACCTGAAATGTTTTCCATTTAGTTTCCAGTTTTATTCAACGGGAATAATTGAAATTAGCTGTCGTAACTTTGTGAAAATGTTGAGGAGCTCAGGATGTCTCAAAGGATTTGGCACAAATTCATAGACCCTTTCACATCAAATGAAGGATTTCAAATCTAGCTAAGGTCTGTAGTGACCAAAATATCTTATTGTCTGAAACCTGGAATGAGCTGGTGGTTTCTGTTCAGTTTGTATCACAAAAACTATTTTATAAAAATTTGGTACAGTTGTTAGTTTCGGCAGAGAGGGCAAAGATTGCATAGGCAGCCTGAATTATCCCCTCTCTAGACTGCTATATGTTGTGAGTGAAGCAGTTTGTGTGTGTTTGTAAAGCTTGCATTGCTGCTACCTATGAGAAATCTGTTGCTTGGTGCTGCTGTGCATATAAAGCTTGTACTGCTGTTGCTCATGTTGTACCTGTTTTTGTGGTAGGGCTGTCTTTTGTGTATGTATGTGTGTTTTGTAAAGTGTGCACTACTCCTTTCTGCAGCTTTCCTGCACTGTATTTGTGAGAAGTTTGCAGTTACCTATATTGTTCCTGCCCTGAGATGGGGCAGAGTGTGTAAAACACTGCTGCTACCTTTACTGTACCTGATCTGAGATGGGATAGTGTATAAGGCAGGAGTGAGAAACCTTTACCTCTGGTGTTAGGGGGAAGACATGCACTGCTTCTACCTGTGCTATTGTTCTGGGGTGGGGAAGCATGTGAGGGAAGCTTGCACTGCTGCTGCCTGTGCTGTACCTGCTATGTGGATAAATGGAGCATAACAGTTTGCAAAGCTGTCAACCCAGCACCTTTGTTAAGCTTTCGATTGCATTATGAAAATGCCCTTTTTTGTAGAAATATTGATTCCCTTAAGTTTTGCGCAGTTAACTGTATAGGCTTCATCTAAAGATTTATATATGAGCTTACTGTAATTCTGAAGGTTTTTGATGACACATTTTGCAAATTGGCTGTAAAGTGGAGAAACGTTAGATTACAATTGATGGACATATTTTTCCTACTGATGAAGTGAGATTATTAGGAGTCAAATTGAATTAATCATGGTCTATGGAGAGTCATATTTGTTCTCTTCTATGCATGGCTTAAAGTTGATTGTGTTTAGTGAGACAAAAACATGTTTAACCTTTACTGCATTGAAATCTGTGGTAGATGCGCTTGTCATTGCTTTCTTAGACTGATGCAGTGCAGTTTATTGGGGGTCTCCTAGTATGTCTGATCAGAAAGCTGCAAATGGTTCAGAATATGATGCAAGGATAGTAATGGGCTGCTCCCTTACTACTGAAATTACACTGGTTCCTAGTAAGACTTAGATATAAATTTATTGGTCTTTACTTTTTTTTTTTTTTTTCCCCAAACTTATTTATTGAAGTTTTGGAAACAGTGAGTTACAGAAAGCAAGAAGAAGAAACATAAGCTAATCATAAAGATCTAGAAAATATTGCCAACAATACATATTTCCAAAGACGTGAACATTCAACTCAATGCTTCACCTATATTCCCCCCCCCCCTCTGTTTAGAGTAGCTTTATCTTCTTAGCTTTCAATTCTTTTCTATATCTTTTAGTACATCATCTGTTTCTTGGCATATGAACCTATATAGTTCAAAGCAACCAATGGTCATGCATGAAACAGAGCCCAAACAGATTCTTGAATGGATGGGTCCTTTGTGAATAGGCTGCAGTTAACTAATTAAACTACATTTATTAAATTTGTGAAAAGCATTTCTAAACTCTATCTTTTTATAAATTAAGGATTGTACTCCTCGTTTCTGTAGGCAAGGAAAATAAAATTTCCCAGATTTGCAACCATTCATAGCAGATAGATATTCGAAAGTGAGAAGTTTAACCATACATGATTTCCACTGAGAGAAAGTAGGCACATTTTTTCCAACCCATGAAAATAAAATATTCTTCTTCACTATCAATAAGCTTCTAGCTAGGAAAAGGCATTGGTGTTTAGAAAGGGAATCCGCGAGGTCGCTGAAAACACCAAAAAGACACATTTTTGGTTGGTGGTAAAGAAATTTGAGAGATTCGCTGAATACTCTTAACTTTTCCCAGAATAGACATACTTTTTTGACAGATCCAGAAACTGCGTATGTAATCTCCTCAAGCTACTTCACATTTTAAGCATATAAAAGATGAACATAATTTTGCATGAAATGCTCTGTCCTGTGAGATGAAGGCTTGGTGTAAAAACTTAGTGTCTTTCTCAATACTACATTTTCAGTGATTTTATTAATGTATTGAAAGCATTTCTCAAATTCCTGTAGTGTCAGGTACAAATCTGGACAATTTTTCCAATTTTCGAAAGCAGCGTTCAAACTGCCATCTTTTTAGCTACTGATTGTAACACATTATTGAATCGAGCAGACAAGGATTTCTTTTTTTTATTACCAATTAAGATATCCTCCAGTGACCTGTGATATTGTAATCCTGGGTTATGTTTGAGATTTTCAGCCACATGGTGTCTGATTTGTAAATAGGCATAAAAATCACTTTGTAGCAACTAGAATTGGTTTTGGAGATCCTGAAAGCTGTGTAGAGTATTAGAATTCCCTATGAATAACTGTTGGAGTTGTATGAGCCCCTTCATTTTCCAAGTTTTAAAAAAACTGGATTTTCAATCCCTGGGCTAACTGCGGATTACCCTGTATGGAAATGTGGTCAATCTACTCTGTAATCGAGCTAATTTACACAACAAGGCACATGCCTTTTGACATGATTTTACAATTAACAGATCATTTACATCTCCAGGGATATCATGATCTTCGATCTGAAGCATGGCATTTACCCCTCCTAGTTTGACAGGTTTCATCAAGACTTCCAAAGAGATTTTGGCTTTTTTCCCATTCCATAAAAACAAAGTAACATGTTTATTTTATCTAAGATCCTTGCTATGTATCCACATTGGAAGCATTTGTAGCATATAAAGCCAACTGGGGAGAGAGTGTTTTCAAGATGGCGGCGTGAATGGTTGTGTTGATCCTGCTCTCTTTGAGATTTCCTGAATTACCTGGTTCAATAATCGGGTGTTTCTTCATTCTTTTGATATGCCACATAAACGCAAGGGGATGGTTCGGGTATACTCAGCAGAACCCGTTACCACCCCAGAGCAGAGGTTAATTTCTCAATTCGCCTTGCCGATACAAATGACGCCGGGGCTAAGCCCCATTGATGGAGCAAGGAGAGGAGACTTATTTTCGTCGGGGGATGTTTCGCTGTCCCCGCCGGACCCCAGACCACCTCCATTAGCTTCTTCACCGGGAGTGTCGGTAGCTGAGGCGGGAGACGGTTTGCCCGTCGGACACCTTTAGTCGGCTGGGATCTCCGAGGTTGAACTGGAAGCAATTGCAGTTTTGGGAGACTCGGCACTCTGGGATCCCATGAGTGGAGGGGCGGCTGGAAGCCCTGAACCCACCGTGGAGGAGGAAGGAGCACAGGGAGATCTCCCCAGAGCATCAAGAGTGCAGTGTGAAGATTTTCCTAAACCTGAGATGGTGACTATGGACTCCCTATGGGAGTTCATGGCAGGTATGTCGAAACTGCTACAGGAACAGACACTTTGGGTAGGAAATGTTGAGAAGAAATTAGACTTAATGATAAAAGAAGTGTTTAGCTTTACAACAGCAGACACAAACTGTGGAAGCAATTAAACAAGATGTTAAGAATATACAGGAGACTACTGGGGGCCTTGCCCACAAAAATTCCATCTTATTGCGAAGACTGGAAGTGGTCGAAAACTACTTAAGACATTTGAATATTAGAATTCTGAATTTTCCGAAGATAATGGGAGAATTACCTTTGCTTACATTGAAAAGATATCTTAAAAAGGTTTTAAAACTCCAAGAAGAAAAAATTCCATCATTCAAGAAGATAAACTGTCTCAGCTGTTACCATTCAAGAGAGGAAAGAGATAAAACCAGATTTTCTTAACCTGACCCAATATCTTGAAAATTCGGACTTGGAGGTAGTGGATAGAGCAGTATTGTTTGTGTCATGTTACTCAGAACAGGATTTTGCCTTCATTATGAAAGCATATTTCAAAAATTTAAGTGCTCTGTTCCATGGTCAAACAGTTCGACTGTTTCCGGATTTGGCCAGACCCACTCAAATAAGGCGAAAAGAGTTTTTGCTACTAAAACCCGAAGTAACAGCGATAGGGGCAAAGTTTTTACTCAGTTATCCATGTCGTTGTATTATAAAGATGTCTAATAATACCTTTGTTTTCTTTATTCCGGAACACTTGAAGCAGTTCTTAGTAAGCAGAAGGCAGAACAGCGCCACAAATTAATAATGGGGTGTGTAGGCTAATGTATCAGTCCGCCTATCTGTGATATTGTTCTTTTAATTATTGATGTAACGAGTTCCTCTAAAGATAGAAATTACTCTCTCCAAAATTTTTTTCAAGGTTTAAATAGTAATGTTAAGGGGGTCATGAAAATGTATCTCCTTTAAAAAATATATTTATTGTCACTATTGTAACCATATTTAATACAAAGTGTATTCTTTGTTTAGTTATTGTAAAACTTAGAAATAAATAAAAAAAACCAACTGGGGATGATCATCATTTTTAGCAGTTGAACTTTGCCCAACAAAGATAAAGGAAGGGTACTCTATTTACTTAAAGAGCGAACCATATTCTGTAATAATAATGGTGAAACATTAACCTCGTAGATCCAGTCAATTTTCTTAAGGATTTTAATCCCTAATTACCTCATTTCACCTTCAACCCATCTCAGTGGAAACTACATGTCCCAGTCAGCTTTTAAGCTATCACTAACTTCTAAAACTTCAGATATGTCCTGATTAATTTTTAGCCCTGCAAACCCACCAAATTTACTTTGATGTCATCAGCAAATGCAGCTATTTTAAAAGAATGGAGCTTTCCCACAAAACCTCAAACTGCAATATCATCTATCTTCCTTAACAGGAGATCTATAGACAAGATATAAATTAGAGGAAAGAAAGGACAACCTTGGTGGACCCCTCTATTCACTTGAAAATCAGAAGATTTATATCCATTAGAGATGATGATGATAGGTGATGGAGATCTATAGAGTATGGAAATGTAGGTAATCATATCGCCTATGAATCCGTATCTCTTCAAAACAGAAAACATGTAAGGGCAAAGGGACCCTGTCGAAAGCTTTTTTGGAATTGAAGCCACTGTTAGAATGTGACTGTTTACAAAGGAAATAGCTGTTACCAATTTAATGATATGTGAACTCGCTGCCCTGCCTTTAACAAACCCCATTGAATCCTAGAGATAATCGATGGGAAAACCAGGCCTAATCTGTAGTGAGAATTTTTGCAATTATCTTTAAATCACAATTTAAGAGAGATTGGCCTGAATGAAGTAGGTAGTGTTTGGTCTTTCCCTGGCTTGGCTAATACTGAGATGAAGGCTTTATTAAAAGCTGTGGGAAAGGATTCTTGCTTTAATGTTTCAAGGATGACATTTTTAAGGGTCTTTATGACTTGTGGACTTAAAATCTTAAAGTAATCATAGGTACACCCATCAGGTCCTGGGGCTTTGCAAGATTGTGCAGGTTGTCTAGTAAATCTTGTAGGCCTGAATAGGTCTGTTCAAAAATTCCAATTGCTGCTCAGTGACTTGTGGCAGTTGAAGATCACTAAAGAAATTCTTCTTCTTGACCACCTTCTATCCTCTGAATATAGAGCTTTGTAAAAATTCCACAGCATTTCACAAATGTCTACACTTCTCATGACTAGTTCTCCAGAACTACTTAACCATTCAGTGAACGTTTTCCTCCTCCATACCTTCACTGCATTTGCTAGAAGTTTCCCCCCTTTATTTCCAAAGCGAAAAAAATTGTGCTCTGAAAACTGTAGAGAATACTGAGCCTTCTGATGTAAATATGTTAGGATCCGGTAGTATTTTTACATAATACTCCTTACTTTGCTTAGTGGGAAACATTCTTAACTTTTCCTTTGCAATTTTAAGTTTAGTTTCCAACTGGAGAATAGTTTTATTCAGTCTAGCATTTCTCCCGAAGACGCATGAAATTATTTCTTCTCTTAGAACTACTTTACTTGTTTCCAAAAAAAGCATCTTTGTTTTTGATTGTTACTGTCTACAAAATTTGCCCAGGCATAAAAATGCCTGGAACTCAATATCCCCTTTCAGATAACTCAGAAATTTCCAGATTCTTTCTCTCCTTCCTTCTTCTGATACTTTAAAATCCAGCCAGATTATGGAGTGATACGATATTATTGGGAGGTCTATCTCCACCCTTAAAACTTGTGGGGAAAAAAAGTTTGGGAAACTAAGATGTAGTCTAACCTTGACGAAGAAGTTTGGGGTCTAGAGATGTGTGTGTATTCCTTTATTTCAGGATTCAAAACTCCAAACATCACACAAATACAATTCCTTGCAAAGATATATATAATTCCCTTCTCTTTAGATTTCCTTAAATAACTTGTGGCGACTTGTCCAGCAGAGTTTCATGTATACAGTTGTATTCTCCAACCATAAATAAAGTACCTCGTAAGTTAAAGAAGTAAATTAGCTAAATTGGTGAAAAAACAGTGGTCCTATTCATTGGGAGCATAGAGATTCCAAATGGTAGTGTCTCTTCCATGAACTTTCCCAACAATGATAATATATCTACCATCTGTATCATGAATCTTCTGTACACATTGAAAATAGACATTTTTATACTGAAGTATGGCTACTCCTGCTTTCTTCCCTTTTGCTTCTGGAAAAATAACATAATTTAGCCCATTCTCTAACTAGTTTCTTACTTTCTATGGCAGAGAGGTGCATTTCTTGTAAACAGGCTATTGAGACTATGCCTGTTCAAAATTTGCAAAACCTTCTTCCTCTTAACTGGAGAGCCTAACCCATTGACATTCCAGGAAGTAAGACAGAATTAGCCATTTACCTGGAAAGAATGTTTAGTGTTAAAGATAAGTAGTAATATAAAGTTGCAGGGCTCCCAGCCTAGCCCCACAACCCAGAAAAAGTTAAATGGATATCCAATACGACTTCACCTAGACAAATAATGTCCCATAAATCATTTTTTATTAATAGAAATGCAAGTTAAATTTAAGCAGCTTATTTTCCGATTAAACTAAACTTACCCTTCTTTGTCCCTTTTAACCCCTTTCTCTCTCCTACTTTGGCTAATGCTTGCTGCCCACTAGCAAGAATGAGGAACCTGTTGTGAACGAGTACCATCCCCCTATCTACTCAGTTTAGTATCAGCCCTGTGAATGCACCAATTAAAGTAAAAACTCGATCAAGAGGTTCTGAGGTGCATACCACTTCATACTTTCCTCAGTATCAACAAAAAAAATAAGGGTAATCATTGCATCCTTAAGAGATGAAAATTAACTTGCTTGGTTAAGAACAAGTAAACAAACCACCGCTCTGAAGCAGGACCAGTGAAACTTTGCTTTTAATAAAGGCAGCATAAAACAATCAGCAAAAGAAAAGAAACTAAGTGCTCCCAATTCAGTGCGCTTCAAATAAGTGCCATCTATTGCAGCCTCAGTCAAACAATCAGAGCTTGAAGATAATCTGAGCTCTATAAGAGCCGTCGCCGGTATGACCCTTATAAGTTGTCATTGCAGATTCGAAACTCCTTGCATTGGATACAGGGTGCACTACGCACTGAAAAAAGTAAAGGCTGTGTCCTCTAAGTAGTGTTTCCATTAAACTTCAGACCAGACCATGTTCGCTATATTGTCTTGTAAAATTAACCTGCTTGGAACGAGCAGTTGTGTAACCTTTCTTTGTTTACCTTCTGCAGCCCTCCTCTGTTTATACTCATTGCCAGAAGAAGTTCCATAGAGTGAGGTGTCCGGGATGTGGCTTTGTTCCTCCTCCTCCTCCCTTCTGTAGTTTTAATGATTGTTTGTTTATGCCAAGAGAACATTATGCTCCAGAGTTCCCTCAAAATAAGGCTTCTGGATCTTGTGAATAGCAATAACTTTATTGATCAAACTTCAATAACAGTTGAAACTCCTTCCAAATAAGATTGTAAAGAATGAGCCTCTTCAAGGCAAAATCAGGACAGCTTAGCAAGAAAGTCTTTTGCCACACTCACTTTATCGAAAAGCTGAAAGGAGCCCACATGCCAGATTCAGGCGAGCAGGGTACTGCAGCACACGCTTTTTTTTCCTGCTTTGTAAACAGCTCTGTGCAAAGTGGAACGAATTCCTTAGGTTGAAGAATAACTCTTGCCGAATAATCTTGAAAAATATGCACTGGTTTATCTAGATAGGCAATAGAGGGGACTTTGTGGTGAGCTTGTAAAAGTGGTTGTTCATGAAATTAAGTACCTTAGCTATGGTGATCCTTGGCTGATCATCCCCATAGCACTTATTTCCCAGTTGGTTTGCGCGTTTGATCCTAAGTTCTTCTGTCAAGTCGGGCAAATTCAGTACTTCAGGTAGCCATTTTTCCAGGAATGTAGCCATAGTTTGGTCTTCTATCGATTCAGCTAGTCCGATTAGTCTTATTTCGCCTAGACCTGTTCTCCAGATCTTCAGTTTATACTCCTCTTCCTTTCGCTTTTCAAGGGCATGTAGTTTGTTTGAAATCTATAGTAAGTCATCCTTTACTAAAGATATTCTTCCCTCTGCATTGTCAAGCCGATGTCTGTAATCGAAACTTTTTCAAATCAGATATTTGTTTGGAAATAGAATCCAGCTTGGTGTGTAAGGCTGCTACTACTGCTGCTGAGATTTCAGCAAAGGCTTCATTTCCCAGTGCAGATCTACTCACACTCTCTCTTGATCAGCAGCCATTTTTTCTGGGACCTCTTTGGTTTTTCTCGTTCCTTCTTACCTCCATTTAGGGGCATAATTGGCAATGTTTTCTGCATATATCTTGTCAATAGACATCTATTTAACCCTCCGGAAAGAGAATTCACTATTTGAGCCATGGATTGGTGGCGTTTGATTTTAGGAGGATGGCACCCGGAGCCCTCAATCACACGTCTGCCCAGGTTCACCACATCATGTGACCTTCTTGGTCCTTACTTTTAAGATTTTTACATGGATACGGCCCGCCTCATATGTTTTCTCATCTCTGGAAATCATCAACCAGGGCTTCATGTTCACAGCATAGTCATCAGCTTCAGATTCCATCGCCAACAATTTTTCGGCACATGAAAATACAAAAAAATGTTCCTATGACTATGCCCATGCTGTGAAAAGAACACCCAGTGCATTGAAGGGAGGAAACTGATCATCTACGATTTCGCTGTAATCTGAAGACCTGGTTGATCTCAGATTTATAAATGAATTTATCTTGACTGGCAACAGTGGCTCATGACTATTTTGTGTTATTTTATTGTAATGTATTGTAAATTGCTATGAAATCTTATGATAAGATCTATAATAATGATTCATACATTTTATAAATAAAAAAATAAATACATTGAGAACTTACTGAATTGACTTAAAATGATTTCCATTTTAAATATAATGGAGTGCGTAAGTATTTCTGTATGTGCCTGTCTCTCTAGAACAAATTTATGTGTTGAGAAATTGATTCTGTACTAGAAATTATTGTAAATAATTGAAAAACTAATAAAAATTAAGTCTGTTAAACTATTTCAAATGTCTAAAAAAAAAATGTATGGGGTGGAAAAATATTTATAATACTTGGAAACTAGCCAAACATTTTTATTCCCCCCCCCCCCCCCCCCCCCCTTATTTTATTTTATTTTTTTGCTTATTTTACTGCAGCTTTTTTTGGGAAGGGCAGTATTTGGCTTTTTTTTTTTTTTTTGCTGTTTATATATTTTGTCTATTTTTTGTATCTTTTCCTTTATTTCTTGCTTTCCTTGGGTTGTCCCTTTCCCTGTCCTCCAGGCACACACTCGCTACTCCCTTGTGCTGCTGCTTCCCCTCCCTCCAGCCTTTGTCCTTCTACATGAAGGAGCCCTAGGCTGTGGTGGTGGTGGTGGTTCTTGGACTCAGCCAGCAGTGGCATCTTTCCCTGGACCTGGCAGCTCTTCCCAGTTCAGTGCAGCACACCAAATTTTCCAGCCTAATAATGCATGTTACAACTATACGCTCCATTTTTCTTTTTTTTAATCCTTTCCATGAGATGCCTTCTACCACTGGCATGTTGTATCGCACACTAAAATAAGCAACTAAAGCTGGGTTTGATTTATAAAACTTTGTTTTTATGATAGTGGAACCTACTTTACTTTTGTAAGCAAAAAAAGCACTTCTGAGTTCTTTAAAAGGCTTCACATATATGTTCCTCTTCCTAATACAGGTCTATATTTGTATGGCATGGTATGCAGTAATACACACACTATGTAAGCAAGCAGTTAAGCAAAGTGTGCTCTCTCTTCCCAAACAGGATTCCATCTGAGTGCGACAGTGGTGCCCCCGCAGATAGTGCCTCCAAAAGGTGCCTATAACGTGGCCGTGATGTTTGACCGCTGTAGAATCACCTCATGCAGCTGCACCTGTGGAGCTGGTGCCAAGTGGTGTGCCCATGTGGTGGCCCTCTGCCTCTTCAGGATACACAATGTAGGTATTCATGCACCAGCAATAGCTAATAAGCGACTGTTGCTGACAGTTTGCAAGGGCTTTTTAAAGAATTCATGGGCCACCCATAGTTTGGCCCGAATGCTGCCGTGCAGGAGAGATGGGTCTGAGTCTCCTGGGCGTATCCTGCAAGATGCAGAATGCAGTACAGGGATGATCCATTTCATCCCCTGTAACGAAAAGGGGGCCAGGGCGGAGGGGGTAATCACTGCAGGTGCAGGAGCAGCTCTGAATGGTTCAGCATTTGAGGAGCTTCTCCTTCCAGCCCTCAGTTAGCATGGGGACCTGAATCACTTGCATTGTTGTCCTGGGAAGACCATGGATGTATATTCATTCTTCATCTGTCGGGTAAAGTGGTTTTGTAGTCTAATGCAACCGCTGTGCTCTTTTTCCTGTCCTGGCAGTCTTTGGTACATGAACTGAAGAGAGAAAGTGGCACTTAATTTTTGCCTATTGATTTAGACAACAGTTTACATTGCCCACAGGTCTTGCCAGATGTCCTAAATGACAGCAAAATACACACAGTTTAAAGCATCTAATAGCTCTAGGGCCATACTTTATTTATATAAAGTTTACTGCAGTGTGGATATCTGTTTCAGGGTATTAAAGCCCAAATGTGTGAGATTGGGGCTGGATTAGTGGCAATGGTGCACACCTGCTGTGCGGAGGTCAGGTCTTCCGCTGGTGGGAGTCCCAGTTGTTGTGCACCGGCACCATCTGATGGCTGGATATAACGTTCATGACTGCAGAATTCCAGAAGGAACCCTGCCAAGGACCTTTATGACTGATCTTAAATGAGTTGAGAAGGGATAGGGGGAAAAGTTCCAGGATGCTTGCTTATGGTGCAGGAACTTCCGCCTTGAGCAGGAAGAAACTACTGCACTTCTATTCACTCATCTCCTCACTATAGATAGTCCCATGGTTCCCTGGTGTGAAGTGCAGAAATAATTATAGAAAACTTCCCTTCCTAGCAGTAACTCCTTGGGCTTTTGTTTTTCTCCTTTTGTTCCTCCATGGCAACAGGCAGAATGGAGTTGTGCTTCACTGGTACCAATATTTATTTCTTTATTTAAAATCTTTTCTATACAGTCATTTAGTCCTGCACCATCACAACGGTTTACAGAGAGGCACATATATTTAAGTTTGGGTAATATTTTCTAACAAAGTGCCAATAAAGTTTGTTACATGTTTTAATAATATAAGCTATATGATAGGTGACATGGATCTTGTCCATTTATATGGACATACAGGTATAGTACTTTAAACTGAATTTATCTAGCATTAGTAGTTAAGTAATAGAGAAAAAATAATAAAATATGCAAATACGCATCTAGGTGACTTTGTGCTGTGTGTTGATGTTCTGTTGCCTGTTAGTGACTCCATAGGCTTTTATGCCTATGGCATCAAACTGGCTAAAAGACAGGAAACAGAGTAGGATTAAATGGACAATTTTCTCAGTGCAAGGGAGTGGGCAGTGGAGTGCCTCAGGGATCTGTATTGGGACCCTTACTTTTCAATATATTTATAAATGATCTGGAAAGAAATACGACGAGTGAGATAATCAAATTTGCAGATGACACAAAATTGATCAGAGTAGTTAAATCACAAGCAGATTGTGATAAATTGCAGGAAGACCTTGTGAGACTGGAAAATTGGGCATCGAAATGGCAGATGAAATTTAATGTGGATAAGTGCAAGGTGATGCTTGTAGGGAAAAATAACCCATGCTATAGTTACACAATGTTAGGTTCCATATTAGGTGCTACAACCCAAGAAAGAGATCTAGGCGTCATAGTGGATAACACATTGAAATCGTCGGTTCAGTGTGCTGCGGCAGTCAACAAAGCAAACAGAATGTTGGGAATTATTAGAAGAGGAATGGTGAATAAAACGGAAAATGTCATAATGCCTCTGTATCGCTCCATGGTGAGACTCCACCTTGAATACTGTGTACAATTCTGGTCGCCGCATCTCAAAACAGATATATTTCCTAGCGTGTAGCAGATGGACTCAAAACAAGTGGGTATAGTGTGCTCGTGCTAGCAGTTGGAGACGGATCTGACGTCAGCACGGGGTACATATACCCCCACAGGAAGTGCAGCAACTCAGTAATTTCTGTCTCCAAAGCAGTTTGGAGCTACCTTACGCTCGCTGAGCGTTTTTTCAAATTATAACGACTAAATTCTTAGCAGAAATCCTACCTGAAGACGAGCCCCGCACTCCTGCGGTGATACCCTCGGGTTCCTCCCCTAGTTGAGTTTCCCGAGGTGATTTCCGTGGTCCCTCGGAGGTAAGCGCCTGGGTCCGGTGGCCGGATCGTGGCAGGGGCCTAGCCCCCGAGTGAGAAGGGCTCGGGCGCGGCATAGAGGCAGCCTCGGTCCCGGTGAAGACTTAGCCCCCGAGCAAGACGAGTTCGGGCGCGGCTTAGAGGCAGCGGGTGCACTTCCTCGAGCGCGGCAGTGACGGTACTTACTCTCTCCCCCCGCAGCCGGAGACCGCCTGGGTCGCAGCCGGGAAGTGCCGAAGATCAGGTAAGGCATACATCTTTACTTGGTTTCCGAAGAGCGAGGACTAGCAGGGTCTGCATACGTGGCAGCCCGCCAAGGAGGTCACCATTTTGCCTGCCTGCTCGCCGTCGCCATCTGCCCTGGTTTGCCGCCTCGATCTAAGCGGGGCGACGGGCATGTATGTTAGGCGCCCGGGAATACTTGTGCGCCCATTGCTTGATAAGGCGCACGCTGATAGGCGCTCATTGATAGGAGATCAGACGCGATGGAGCTTATGAAAGCTCCTGTGGCCGCAGAGCCGGCACCTCCAGAATCAGGCATAAGAGCTCTAGGCCTCTGTTCAGCATGCCACCTCAGAGCCACACAGAGCGAGGAAGCAGACTCCCTATGTGCCCAATGTGAGGAGGCCCTGGGAGTTCCAGGCCAGGGCCGGTCTCAGCCCAGTTTAACTGCCAGTTCCTCAGGGAACACCCCGAACCTAGCAGGCCGCGGTGAGCAGCCAGGGATCCCCACAGACCTGGTGCCCCTAGGGCTAGAAGCTCATTCGCTCTCCTGGGTGGAATTATTCAAGGGGATTCATGCCTTCGTCAAGATACAGTCTGATCCCCGACTGGACCCATACGTACCGGATGACCCTGCCCCGGGACCCTCAAGACCTACGCAGATGACACAAAATTATGCAGAGTAGTTAAATCTCAAGCAGATTGTGATGAATTGCAGGAGGACCTTACGAGACAAAGATTGGGCTTCCAAATGGTAGATGAAATTTTAATGTGGACAAGTACAAGGTGTTGCATAAAGGGAAAAATAACCCTTGCTATAGTTACACGACGTTAGGTTCCATATTAGGAGCTACCACCCAGGAAAAAGATCTAGGCATCATAGAGGATAATAAATTGAAATTGTCAGTTCAGTGTGCTGTGGTAGTCAAAAAATCAAACAGAATGTTAGGAATTATTAGGAAGGGAATGGTTAATAAAACAGAAAATGTCATCATGCCTCTATTACTCCATGGTGAGACCGCACCTTGAATACTGTGTACAATTCTGGTCGCCGCATCTCAAGAAAAGATGTAGTTGCGATGGAGAAAGTACAGGAAAGGGCAGCCAAAATGATAAAGGAGATGGAACAGCTCCCCTTTGAGGAAAGGCTGAAGAGGTTAGGGCTGTTCAGCTTGAAGAAGAGACGGCTGAGGGGGGATATGATTGAGGTCTTTAAGATCATGAGAAGTCTTGAACGAGTAGATGTGAATCGGTTATTTACGCTTTTGGATAATAGAAGGACCAGGGGGCATTCCATGTAGTTAGTAAATAGCACATTTAAGACTAATCGGAGAAAATTCTTTTTCACTCAACGCACAATTAGG
Source organism: Rhinatrema bivittatum (assembly GCF_901001135.1). Taxonomy (NCBI): domain Eukaryota; kingdom Metazoa; phylum Chordata; class Amphibia; order Gymnophiona; family Rhinatrematidae; genus Rhinatrema; species Rhinatrema bivittatum. The sequence continues at coordinate 116,862,543 of NC_042621.1, forward strand.
CTCTGGAATTTGCTGCCAGAGGATGTGGTTAGAGCAATTAGTGTAGTTGGGTGCAAAAAAGGTTTGGATAAGTTCTTGGAGGAGAAATCCATTAACTGCTATTAATCAAGTTGACATAGGGAATGGCCTCTGCTATTTCTGGCATCAGTAGCATGGGAGCTTCTTGCTGTTTGGGTACTTGCCAGGTTCTTGTGGCCTGGTTTGGCCTCTGTTGGAAACAGGATGCTGGGCTTGATTGACCCTTGTTCTGACACAGCATGGCAATTTCTTATGTTCTTATATTCTTAAATTGTGTTCAGTGTGTGAGAGTCTGGCCCATTGTATTCCTTTCTCTTCTCAAGTGTGAGACTTGAAGGATCTGTTAGCTTATTCTTCCACATTTAACATACCCCACAACTAGAAACCCTTAGAGAACAGCAAGAAGATTTGGTTTTATTGATAAAGGGATGGTAAAAGTTTGCATTTAGTTTTGCAAGCTGAAAAGAAAAAATGAATGAAAACGCACACACTCTAGAGAAATTGAGGTCAAATGTTGCCTGTTTGACCCTTTTGAATTGGGACAACCCAGGACCAACAGTCTGACTAAATATTTACTTTGCACCATTTGTGCTGACACAGACTTTTATTCGAAATGTGGTCACATTGGGCTGTGCATTTTCAAGTAGTGTTCTTAAATGTTTGGGAATGAGGTGAGCTATGATTTTTAATCCTATGATATTAAAGTTAGCACCTTTTATGGTCACTCAGATGTGTAAAATTGTATTGGGTCTATATGTACATGCCTGATTTTATAAAATAAATAAATAAAAATCATAGCAGAAGAATGAGATCAGCTGGCAGGGATTAGCACAGGTAACATGGAGTCATTTTCAGCTCTGCCCCTCCCCTACTTTCTTTCTACACCTGTGATATTACAAGTCATGTAACCCTAGTTCAGTGATATTCCCTTCCAGTCCTTGTGGGTTGTAAACAGGTTGGAATTCAAGATATCCCCAATGAATATGCATGAGAGAGGTTTGCATGCAGATTGCCTCAGTTGTATATAAATCTCAAATTCTGAAAATGCATCCTATTTGTGGTCCTCTGACTGGAAGTGAATACCACTACAAGTGCCATTTATGTTGTGTATCTCACTCAATATAGCTCTGCTGTCTTTCCTTTCTTTTAAAAATCAAAATGGATTATGCTCATATGCCAAAAAATGGCAGCAATCTTTTTAGATGTGTAGCACCTGGAAATACCTCTGTGTGAAAAACATAAACTTCACCATTAAAACTTAGTAGAACCATTCTTTACAGGAATGGTTATAAGTACTGAGTAAAGCAGCTATTTTAGGAGGGAGGGGTGGGGCTTCTTACATGTGATTTGTAGTCAGGTGTATATTTCCTTCTCCAGCTGTTGGTAGTACTGTGACAGGTACTGAACTCTCTCACCTGGCTGTTTCTGGCAGATTTTCCTTCTTTCGCGCCAACCCCAGCCTGTCCTTTCTGTGATTCTTAGATGAGACCTGATATACTAAAGGTTGTGGGGTTTTTTTTTTCTCATTTTGTATCTACAGGGAAAAATGCTTAGTAGATCCACCCATAGTTTGTATTGTGTGAGAGCTTTATATTTGAGCTGCCATGTTGTCTAGCTTACAGATGATATCTGTCCAGCTCTCAGGAAGCCTATCTTTCTCTTGCTTCAGGTATTGCTCTGTTAGGCCCTATGGCTATGGGTGGACAACTTCTTCCTGCCAGGGAAAGCTGCTGGGCAGCAGTTTGGGGAGTTCTGCAGAATCCATTGCTATTCTGTTCCTTAGTCAGAGCAGGTGGGAAACAGGTTCCAGCAACCAACTATTGTACTTAACCTGTGTCTATCTCTGCAGCAGCAGCAGCACACTGCCTCTTTGCACTATATGCTTCCAAACAGTAGCAGCCGTGGTTACAGGGAGTGTGGCACTTTATCCGTCCCTGAATGCACATAGCAGGGCCAGCTCCATATCTTCAGCAGTGAGCAGGCTGGGCTGTCCCAGCCATGTTTATAACAACTTAGTCTTCTGTGTTCAAGAGACTTCATGGAATGTAGATGAGAATAGGGCTCTAATGCATGTCTCACACTTCAAGCAAGAGACTGGCTTTACTAAAGCTTTCTTCCTTTGACTATGGAGAAAGAACTTACATTATTTTCTTTTAATTTAAAATATTTTAATTTTTTTTTTAAAAAATTCTATATTGCCAAGTCAGAAGATTCAAGATGGATTACAGAAGTAAAAATATTCATAATTAAAAGTTGATGAATTGGGCCCAAAGTGAGAGTACCTGGCTATTAAATTACATTTCCTTATTTGCACAAATAAGTCGCTTTCAATTATAAATAGGATGTGAGCAAATGAAGTTGACTGTTTTCTCTCTAATAGAAGAGACATTTGAGAAACTGGGAGGAAAGGTTAAATTAAAATTTCTCCACTCCAAAAATATGGCATATTTTGTGACCACTGAATTTTTCTCACATTAGATATAAAGGTCAATGAGCAGGTTGTAGGTGAAATGTTTTTCATGTCCTGAATAAACACATTTTTTACTTAATTTTCAAGAGAGATGCCTTGATGCCCTGCATCAGCCTGATGAAGGAAGGAAGAATATTACCTAAGCATACATCATGCATAGTTTATTTTGTATTCTTGATATGTTGTATGCCATCTTGTAGGCTCTGTAGAATAGGAGGATTATAAATTCGGAAATAAAATAAATACCAGATAAAGGGAGCATAGCTCTCAAAAGTTACTTACAAATGTATGAAGTTAGTCCTGTTAAACTAACAAAAGGTATCACCTATAACTTATCTTTTTCTATGTATGTTTGTTATATAACCATGCTACTTTTCACATTAGGCTAATTTATTGGGCTAATCCTGTGCAGGACTGCTGGGTTTGAATTGTTAGGCTCGTGGGTGTCAATAGAAATAGTTTGCTGTGGGCCTGCGCAATAGGTAGGATGATTTTCTGAAGACCATCAGTCACCATGTTGCACAAGAGGGGGGATTGTGACCATTCATGATGCCAAAAGGAACAAAATTTCAATACTTTCTGGAAAATGCAAATACAATTTCTATGACGCAAAAAGCCTTGAACAAATTCTTGATGAGGGAACAGATTCTCACACACTGAGGGAAGAATAATTATGCTGGGTTACATAATTCACCTTCTAAACAAAGGAGACTGCCTATATTCTTTGGCTCTAAAGGAAGCCTACACCCACTTAGAGCTGCATCCCAGTCATGGGAAGTATCTCAAATTTGTAGTAGGGACATTATGCACTGCTTTTTGCCTTATCCTCAGCAGTGTGGATATTGCTGCAACAAAGGCAAGACAATTTTTCATTTCTATGCAAGCTGGGGGGTTTGTGTGTTTCTATACTTGAACAATTTGCCTTTGGTCCAATCCCCCATCTCGGTGAATCCTTACAGGTATTAAAGGACTGAAAAGTTCCCTGCCACAAAAGTCAAAATGAAAAGTGTGCTAAGACTTTAATCATAAGCCCAATCCCTGCCCTCCCCAGTCAGACCTCCCAATGTGCTCAGCATGACCAGGAGCTTAGAACTAGTGTCTTTCCTGGTGCATCCAGTGTCACTCTGACGCAAGTTCTGAAATCCAGTTGCAGTGAGCACATGGGTATGGTTTGGCTGTTTTTTCTTTAGTCGTGGCTTCCTTTATGCAACCCTCCCACACAGGCCATGTTTGTGGAGTAATCTTGAAATTGTTGAACAACCAACAATTTCCCCAGTCTTGTCAAAGACCTCTAGTTCTTTTAAAATAATCTTAAGTATCTTGGTCACCTTCTGTATCAGTTTCCTTAATCCACACTACTGACTTTGAAGGAATGACCTGGTCATGGCAGTGTCTTGGAGGTGCTAAATTGTTTCCACTTTACAGTGATGGACCTGAGAGTTTACCAAGTAATATTCAAACAAATTGACTTTTTTTTTTAATAACCTTCCCAAATTTCTCTCTTTCCTAGTGTGTAGACAGATGGACTCAAGACCAGTGGGTTTATGCTCCCCTGCCAGCAGATGGAGATGGAGCAAGCTGATGTCATAGTATATATAATCCTACAGTGACCCCAGCCTGTCAGCATTCTCCGTCTCCACCAAGTGGTGGAAGTGCATCTCCCTATGGGGATTGCTTTGAGCTTTTTGAAAGGAGAAACTTGAAATTCTAAATTCAGGAAAAGAAAGCCCTGCTCTCCTGCGGTGATATCTAAAGGTCCCTCCCTCAGTTGAGAATTCCTGAGGCGATTTCCATGGTCCCTCTGAGGTGTGCCTTCGTCTGGTAACTGGGTTTCCCGGCGTGGACTTAGCTGCTAGTTCAGCTGAAAGGCAGCAGGTGCAGTAGCCGAGCACGGCGGTGACAGCAGATGCCCTCTTCCCCTGTGGCCAGAGGGGGTTTCAGGACTTCCTCTGGTCTCCATTCTTGGTGCGCCGTACCAATGTTCGTTCCAGCTCCCATTGGGATTGGGGAACTGGGAAGCCTGGTGGGTTCAGCGGCCCCCGGTGGGTAAGACCCTGCACTTAGGCCTTTTTCTTGCACACTGCGTGGTAGGCAGCAGCAGCCGTTTTCACGTGCTCTTGTGCATGTTCTGCTGCCCTCTATAGACCGTCAGTATGTGCAGTGTCGGCTCTCCGCACATGTTATGCGCCCTGTTTTGGGGGGCACTTTTTAGGTGCACAAACTTTTATTTATTTTTTTTTTTTTGCATGTGCCTTGCCTTGCTTTCTTCTAGGCACTTATTTTTGGGCACATTTCATTTTTGAGCGCAAGCTGTTCAGACACGTTTACCGCAGTGATGACACCGGTAAGCAAGAAGCCTAAGTGTCTTCCTATTTGTGTTGCCTGTCATATTAGGGCTTCTCAGCCTGACCTGGCTTCTAACCTGTGTCAGCGCTGCTCAGACGCTCAGGGCGAGTTGTCTTCCTCTGATTTTTGCTAAGCTTGGCTCTTCCAATTCTGGTGATGGGTTGGTCATGGCCTTGACTGGGAGGACACCAGATCTTGGTTCTTCTCTTGCGAGGGAGGTTCTGTAGGACCAGTTTCAGTTTATTCTGGGCTTGGTCTGGACCTGGCTGCTTTTTCTTGAGTAGAATTTTTTTCAAGGCTTTTTTCAGGCACATTCCTCCACCTCTCCCCCATTTCTGTCTGGTTAGACCCTCAGCTGGTGGCTCCTTCCTCTTCCAGTCCTATGCTTAAGTGCTAGTACTCACCTCTGCTCCCTGTGTGTGTTCCCGACAGGAATCTGGATGGCACTGATGGTGAGGTCAATCCTGATTCCCTGGAAGATGGGGAATTTCTCCAGGGCTGGAACCGTATCGTACCATGTTGCGGTTCTTTCATAGAGATGAACTGCTGGCCCTGATTTCCTAGACCTTGAAACAGCTGGGTGTCTCTGGTTTGGATGCTATGTCTGAGCTGAGGAAGAATCCCATTTTGGTTTCCTTACGTAAAGCCTCTTGTTTTTTACCTGTGATGGATGCCATTCAGGAATTGATTGATCTGGAATGGAATGCCCCAGACGCAAATTTTAAAAGGGAAGACCTGTACTCCCTGGATCCAGCTGTGAGAGAGCATTTGCGGTTTACCAAAGTGGATGCTCTGTTATGTCCTGTTTCCAAATGGATGACTATCCCCGTAGAGGACAGATTGGCCTTGAAGGATGTATATGATAGGATTGAGGCTATTCTTAAGCAAGCCTTTGAGGCAATGCCGATGAATTTACAGATTGCCTCCTGTTGTGCCCTAGTGCTTCTCTCTCAGGAGGTTGATGAGTCTGGAGGGAATTCGAGTGGTCATGGAGCCTGCTGCTGCCTTTTTAGCAGACGTAGGCTGTGACTTGCGAACTTGGTCAGCTGATGCTTCCAAAGCCAATCTTACCAAGATGCCCTTTAAAGGCTCGCTCTTGTTTGAGAGCGAGTTGGAGAAACTGGCCAGTAAGTGGAGCGAGTTTTCGGTGCCTCAGTTGCCAGCGCCCCTTTTGGTATGGGGGTCGTTTCTGGGGTTCCAGGCATTTTCATCCCTACAGAGGGACAGCCTTTTAGCGGACCTTGCCTTTCAGTAGGACTCAGTCCTTTCATCCTTGACAGCTCAAGAGAGGAGTGGGCTCAGGTGGTGGACCTTCCCGAGCTTCCCAATGAAGGTTTGCTGACCCACCTTCTGGAACAGGAAATAGGGGGATTCTTTCTCTCTCTTATCGGAAATGGGTCGATTGTCAGACCAGTGGATCTTGGAGGTGATACGCGGAGGGTATGCACTGGAATTTCGCAGTATTTCTCAGGACGTGTTCATGGTGTTCCCTTGCCACTCCCCACAGAAGAAGCAGGCAGTGGAGTTCATGCTTCAAAGGCTCCTCAGACTGAGGGCTGTGGTTCCGGTGCGCACATCTCAAAGTATGGGGTGATATTCCATTTATTTTGTTGATACCAAGAAGGAGGGCTCCTTTTGTCCTGTCCTGGATCTCAAGAGGGTCAACAGTCACTTGAAGGTGACTCATTTTTGAATGGAAACCTTACACTCTATAATGGTGATGCAGTCGGGGGAATTTCTGATCTCCTTGGATCTGTCAGAGGCTTACCTTCATTCGGTTGGAACACCAACGCTTTCTACGCTTTGCGATGTTGGGGCGCCATTATCAGTTTCAGGTGCTGCCTTTTGGTGTAGTCAATGCTCCCAGAACATTTTCCAAGATTACGGTGGTGATAGCAGGGGCCTTGCGAAAAGAAGGAATCCTGGTGCCACACATTTGGATGACTGGCTGATTCGAGCCAAGTCTCAGGAAGAGAGCTGCCTGGTGACACACAAGGTGATCTCCTTATTGCAGGAGCTGGGTTGGGTGGCTAGTCGTCAGACTGGTCTGGGTTCTTGAGTTTCTTAGGCATGCTGTCTGTGTTGATTGTGAATATATTAAAAATGAGGGGAACAATTTGGAGATGATGGGGGGGGGGGGGAACCACAACAAATTTGTGAAAGTGATTTTTCCCCCCCCCCATTTTCCCTTAGGAAGATTCATTAGCAAAAATGACTTGGTTTTCTGAGTGAAACTAAACGAGTACAAGCTTTGTAATTCTGGCATATGTTTTTGGGTGGGAAGCCCTGAGGGAATGATGGTGACTGTGTGAGCATGGTTCTTTACTCTGATCTCTGTATCACTGGAGTTTGGGAGGAGTTACTCATGAGCTGAGGGACATGTTAAAACCACATCAAGGATCAGGTGGAGGACTTTGGTTAGATTCAAAGAAGAAAAAAGAGAGCCTGTGTTTGAAATGAGAAAAGCTGCACCATGCTGGGACTGCTTAGCATTGTATTACATGAGGCTTACATAAGAGTTCATTGACACAGCAACATTCAGACCCTGAACACTGGGGAATCATTAAAAGGAAATGTAAGGATGGGCAAAGACATCACCTGGGGTTTAACGGTGCTGAAAAGAGAACGATGCCCATCTTGTATAATGGTTCAAATGTTCCCTTGGAAAATAGTAATGGAATATGTGCCAAATATTCCTGCTTGTAATGTGAATTGAATAATATGAAACCAGGTAATGGAGGAAAAATGACTTTATTTTTTTATTTTGGTTCCCTGAATTACTATAAACCACCGTAACCAGATTAGCGTGGGCGTTTAGTTTACGCATTGGTTGTGGTAGTATCTGCCCTGTATCAACTAAACATTTTATTTTTAAGTTCTCTTGCTTCCGGTTCTTGAAATGCTGCCTTCCCAGTTTTCTGGAGCTCCTATTGGAAGCAGGGTCACCAGCGACCTTGCACTCACTGGACTTGATAGGTTTATGCTGTATGTAAAGGCATTTGGGGACAGTCTTCTCATTCCGTGTGAGGGCATTTGTGGCACTCTTCCAAACATTCTCAGCTGTTCATGAGAGTGGCAGATAAGCAACTTAGAAAAAAAAAAACCTGACAACTCGTAAGGTTCAATTTTCAGCAGGGCACCTAACGTAAAAAGATATACTTGCAGTTTTTGGGGAGGGGAGGCTGACAGTTTCCTTTGGCTTCTTTTGATCTTCCCACTTAGACCTGAGGCTGAGATCCAGTGCCATGAACCTTTTTTCGCAAATACCTGGTGATCTCCTCTTCTAGCCCAGTCGCCATAGTGATTAGTCCTTGGCATCTTCCAGGACCCTGCAATCATGATCCTTAAAATCAGCCGCTAGGCAGTGCCATTGAAAGGGGAGCAGAAGCCCTGGACTGGAAATCAAACTTGGGTCCTCTGCATGGTGATGCACAGTGCTGCTGCTGCCACTAAACCACTGGGTGGCCTGGATGTCTTAAACCTGCACAATTCAACCTGATAACTGAATGCAAAATACCTGCATAATTTGAATATAGGACTGTTGTGCAGATACAAAGTATGTGTGCACCTTAAGCTGTTTTTAAATGAAGGTGTCTGTTTATGAAGCTCAGAAGTGGTTTTATAAATGTACCCACATGATGCCTTTCTTTGATTTGGCTTAAAGTACATGCGTTATAAGTGCGTGCTTTCAGGTGACTGGAAATCCACTTTTGCAGCTTCAGACAGTCTGCCCATGTAATCCTTCTATTGGGCCCATAGATCCCACTTTAAAAACATACACCGAAATGTTGTTTACTGGGCATATTGGTTTCTTTGCAGTGATGCAGGGAGTTTAACTAGCATACATTGGGCAGCTTTCAAAGTCCCTGGCCTCATTTTACCCCACAGTCTTTGATCCTGTCTTCAAAATAAAAGTACTCGTGTATCTTCACTATAGGGCCGATACAGTACAGTGCGCTCCAGCGGAGCACGCGATTGGACGCGTGTTTTCCCTTACCCCTTATTCAGTAAGGGGCGGAAAACGCGCGTCCAACCCGCCGAACCTAATAGCGCCCTCAACATGCATGTTGAGGGCCCTATTAGGTATTTGCGCACGATTCAGAAAGTAAAATGTGCAGCCAAGCTGCACATTTTACTTTCAGAAACTAGCGCCTACCCAAAGGTAGGCACTAATTTCTTTCGGCACTAGGAAAGTGCACAGAAAAGTAGTAAAAACTGCTTTTCTGTGCACCCTCCGACTTAATATCATAGGGATATTAAGTTGGAGGTCCCGAAGAGTAAAAAAAAATAAAAAATTGGAAGTCGGCCGGCAGCTGTCGGGTCGAAAACCGGATACTCAATTTTGCCAGCGTCCGGTTTCCGAGCCCGTGGCTGTCAGCGGGTCTGAGAATCGATTCTGGCAAAATTGAGCGTCGGCTGTCAAACCCACTGACAGCTGCTGTTCCTGTCAAAAAGGAGGCGCTAGGGAAGCGCTAGTGTCCCTAGGGCCTCCTTTTGCCCGTTTCTACCGCTGGGCCTCATTTAAATACTGTATCACGTGCACAGGCGAGTGGCCTGTGCGCGCACTGGGAGAGTGGGTGGTCGCCCGCTCTCCCGCGGACTTTACTGAATCGGCCTGTATGAAAATTATCATGGGGAAAAGTACGTGCCTGCACTTGCACCTGCTTTTTCTATACTTCGGTGGGCAATAACGTGCCTGGGTTTGAAAATTCAATCTCCACCCATTCTTTCTCGTCCAGGCTGAACATACTGCCAGAAACACCACCACCTGAAAGTGTGCATGCGCTGGGACCTGAGGGTACTCTTAGCCTGGTTAAGAGTGGGAAAATTTCAGCAGCACTTTTACTCGGGCAATTGCTTTTTAAGATTGCCTTCATTCTCTCATTACATTGGTTTACCTGTATGTTGAAGATACAAATTTAGAATCTGTGGTTATTTTACATAAACTTCTATATGCTGAGATGGGTTGTACAGTGGTACAACAGTTATGTTGGTATGTCCCAGCTTGAGATTTGAGGTCTGCAGGTACACATTTACTTAGGCTACCAGCAGCAGAGATCTATAAATTAGAGCTTGTGTAAGTGAGCCTTTTTTTACACAGGTCCCAAATTATGAAATGATCTCCCAATAAAAATAAGATCTTGGAGAGATATTAAAGTTTTTAGGAAGATGGTCAAGGCACACTATTTTAAGATGACATTTGAATAAATATGGTTTTATTAGTTTTGTTTGTATTTTGATTATATTTGCTGTTTATATTGTTTGGTGATTTTCTGAATGTATTTTACATAATCTGCATTGGATTTATGAATGGAAGCTGTGGAATAGAAAAATGTATAATTTAACTATTGCATATTTCTGAATGCATAATGGTTTGTTAGACCTACTAGCAACATCCTACTTCTTTGCAAAAGCAAATCTGGTTTCTTGCCTGCTGACCTGTTCTATCTCAGAGACAGTTTGTTTGCTGCAGTATTACTTGTACTTTATACAGCAGTAGTTCTAAGCTCCTACTTCTTTATCGTTAAATCTAGTTGATTTATATACTTCCCCCTCCAAGATAGAAATAGAATTTAAAAAATCATGTACTCAAGAGGATTTAATTACCACCTTACCCAATGCTTTAGAAAGCCTAGACACCTCCACTGCTGAAAATGCAGTTTTTTCTTGGAATAAGATCATGTCAGAGTTGGCTGTCATCTTATGCCCCCACGCTTAAGAAATGTATCACCCCATTTTCTAAAAACAAAGCACCATGGTTTAATTCTGAGTTAAACAGTATGAAAAGAGAATTGCATCACCTGGAAAGAAAATGGCATAAACATCCTAATCCTTCGTCCATAGCTTGTTATAGAAGTAAGCTTACCAAATACAGATCCAAAAATAAATTCATCTAAAGGAGACTTTTATGCTACAAAAATTCACAAATTTTAATTTAATCCTTGGATGCTCTTTTCATATGTCTCGGAACTGATGAATGTCAAACAGAAGATCATAATAGGCAATACGAAAAACAAAGCAAATGAATTTGCTAACATTTCAGTGAGATAATTCAAAAACTAATTAGCAATTTAGCCTGTCCTAGTCATAAGAACATAAGAAAATGCCATACTGGGTCAGACCAAGGGTCCATCAAGCCCAGCATCCTGTTTCCAACAGTGGCCAATCCAGGCCATAAGAACCTGGCAAGTACCCAAAAACTAAGTCTATTCCATGTTACCATTGCTAGTAATTTCTCTGCCCATTAATCCATGTCCTAAATGGTCAGTTTTTGACACTGTTTCATCAGAAACTGCAAATTTATTTAAAAAAAAATTAATCCCGCTGCCCATCCCATTGACTCCATCCCTATAAAAGCCCTTCAATCCGTCAATGATATCTGCCAGAGAGCTGGCTAAAAAATCAGGAACTCCTCTCTGGACGAAGGTAAAATTCCAGATTCATTAAAATGTGGGATGATCAAACCTATTCCAAAAAATGCATAGTTAAATACAGATACACTATCCAGTTTTCGACCAATTTCCACTCTCCCTCTCGGGCCGATACAGTACCCGCCATTGGATGCGCGTTTTTCCTTACCCCTTATTCAGTAGGGGCTGAAAACGCGCGTCCAACCCGCCGAACCTAATAGCGCCCTCAACATGCAAATGCATGTTGATGGCCCTATTAGGTATTCCCGCGCGATTCAGAAAACAAAATGTGCAGCCAAGCCGCACATTTTGCTTTCAGAAATTAGCGCCTACCCAAAGGTAGGCGCTAATTTCTTCGGGCACCGGGAAAGTGCACAGAAAAGCAGTAAAAACTGCTTTTCTGAGCACCCTCCGACTTAATATCATGAGGTCCCGAAGGGTAAAAAAAAGTAAAAGAAAAAAAAAATTTGAAGTCGCCCGCAGCTGTCAGGTCGAAAACCGGACGCTCAATTTTGCCAGCGTCCGGTTTCCGAGTCCGTGGCTGTCAGTGGGCTCGAGAACAGATGCCGGCAAAATTGAGCGTTGGCTGTCAAACCCGCTGACAGCTGCCGCTCTGGGCTAAAACGAGGCGCTAGGGACACGCTAGTGTCCCTAGCGCCTCCTTTTGCCTGTTTCTACCGCCGGCCTCATTTAAATACTGAATCGCGCGCACAGGCGAGTGGCTTGTGCACGCGCCGGGAGAGCAGGCATTCGCCCGCTCTCCCGCAGACTTTACTGAATCGGCCCGTCTGTTAGCAAAATTGATTGAGAAAGTGGTCAATCAACAGTTGATGGAACATTTAGATAATAATCACCTTCTCTATCCCGCTCAATTTGGCTTCCGTAAGTCTTTTAATACTGAAACATTACTGACGTCATTTCTGATATAATAAGGGGTCTGGACAGTGGTAAAGCATATTTTTTAAATTTTATTAGATATTTCTTTGGCTTTCGACAGTGTCAACCATGAAACTCTGATAAAGAGATTAGAAGAAATAAGTATAGCAGACACTGTCCTGGCATGGTTTAGATCCTTTCTGGCCAATACAGCATATAAAGTTAGACTAGATGGTACAGAATCAGATATAATTCAGCTTAGTTCTGGAGTCCCTCAAGGCCTCATCCCTTTCGCCTACTCTTTTTAATATTTATATGGCACTCCTTTGTAAATTTTTAGCAGGTATAGATTTAGTACATTTTATATCGCAGATGACGTGCAAATTTTACTTCCGATGGAAGGCTCTTTTGATTCCACACTAAAACTCTGGAATATGTATTTTAAGTCCATTCAGCGTTTACTCAATTAGATGCATTTGTCATTAAATCACTCAAAAACAGAAATTCTATTAATTTGTAATAAAATAAACGAAAGGGTATTAACAAACTAAAGCACTAAACAATTTCCAAATCATTACTAACTAGGTAAGAGATTTAGGTTTTATTCTAGACAAGGAATTCAATTTTAAGGGGGCTACAAATAAAATGATGAAGGAAGGTTTTTATAAATTACAAATTAAAAAAATAAATAAATTAAAACCACTATTACACATGAATGATTTTAGAACGGTCCTTCAGGCCCTGCTATTTTCCAAGCTAGATTATTGCAACACCCTACTATTGGGCCTTCCGGCTTCAACGATTCGTCCTCTACAGCTCTTGCAAAATGCAGCAGCACGGCTGTTAACAGGAAGTAAAAAGCATGACCATATTACCTCAATCCTAAAAGAACTTCATTGGCTCCCCATTTTCTATAGAACCCAGTTTAAATGCTTAACAATAATTCATAAATCAATGTATGGGGAAAAAATAGATGGTTAAACGCGGCTTTGCACATCCATACGCCTCAACGTAACCTACAATCCTCAGGTAAGGTCCTACTGTCCATCCCATCGCCCAGCCTGGCACACTTAAATATGGTTCGCGACAGGGCGCTGTCTCTCACAGGCCCAAGAATATGGAACGCACTACCAGCTGACCTGAGGCTGGAATCTCATCCATATACTTTAAAAAAACAAACAAAAAAACAAACAAACCTCAAAACATGGCTGTTCGAACAGGCTTTTTAACACTGAAGTCACTCTCTCTCCTTTCCCCCCTTCCCTTCCTGCCCTCATCTCAATTATTGATAAGTTATGTTAGTTGTTTAGAAATTTGGTATATTTTAATGATTGTATTTTAAAGTGATGATGTATTTTAGAAGCTGTTTGTTTTTATTTAAAATAATGTTTTACATTTTGGTTTGAATGTCTTAAATTGTAAACAGATATGAAGTTTTTTACGAATACCGGTATAAAAAAGTGTATAAAAAAATAAAAAGTTGCTATATAGTTATAGAAAGCCTTGGATCCAAAAATGTCATTAGTGGAGATTTAGCACCCCTGGTCACAGTGTCAATTGCATCATGGAAGTCCTGGGTGACTGTTTCACTTATTTTGGGTAGATTTTAGGAGTTTACATAGGAACAACTTGACTTTTAGTGTCTTATGTCTTTTCATTGCATTTTAAAATTTGTTACATGCATAAACTGCATTTTATATGCGTTAATTTAATTTTACACACAAGTTAATGCATATAAACAAACAAAATTTAATGCATATACCTACCGGTAGTAGATTCTCCCACAGTCCTGACTATACATAATAGTGTTGGTGACACAAAAATATTTCCAGTAATAATTTATCTAGAAAGGCTGAAGTGGAGATTAGAAACCATAGATGTATATATGTGCAGAGGTTAAATGATGATTTGCCAGTGCTATGATAGTCTGCCTCCTAGGAGGCAGCAGTATGTGCTGCTCGTATACCATCATCTGGTGAGAGAGAGAGTGTCTCTTTGAGCAGGCTGTCTGCACTTCAAGCCACAAAGGGATATGCTCTCTGCAGATGCAAAATTGGGAAAAACTGCAAATGCTTAAATTCAAGATCCTTCAGGCATGCTCCCTTGCTATCCCACACGTCTGCGTATATCTGTCTGCTGGAAGAACTTTGTCAGGGCCCTTCCATCCGCTAGGTTTAACATGCAGTGACATGGGAAGTTGGAAGAATATTCACTGGAGTTGAGCAGGGCTCCCCAATCTTGTCCTGGTAACTCTAAAACTAGCTGGGTTTTCATGATGTCTACAGTGAATATGCTTGAGTGGTCTTCATATACTGGATTTCATGCATATTCATTGTGGATATCTGGGAAAACTCAACTGGCTGTGGAGTCACCAGTATAGCTTTAGGAAGTTTTGGGATAGAGAATAGAAAGCCAGAGGTGAGGAGACTTTCTAGCAAATTGTGTAATAATAAAGCTATTGGATCATATCTTAGTTCATATTGTGAGAAGCCAGGAAAATTTGTTTTGAAGACAGTATGTTTTCACATTGTAGAAACTGAGTGTGTAAAAGAATGATTTAGCTAATAAACTTCTTTCATAATGAAAGAAATACATTCAAGCCAAAGACCATGCTCTTAGGGAGTGACTTTTAGCAATGGATGGACTTTTTGTCAATATGCATCTTCAGTCTCTCCCTCTTGGACTTTCCAGGAAATTATGATCCTTTGCATTAGAACAATGAGATGTTCTGCAATAGAGTACAGGAAAGGAAGTGGTTCAGTTGTCAAGGTTTCTGAGCTGGTACGCAGGCAACAGCTTCACTAATTTTGGTGGGTGTGTGATAAGACATAGCAGAGGAAATGGATGTTTAAGTACTAGCATGATTTAGCTTTTGTGGACTTGTATACACAGAGCTCAGCTCTCCTTTTTTGTTTCTTCTCAGGCATCTGCAGTTTGTTTGCGAGCACCAGTGTCTGAATCTCTGTCCAGATTGCAGAGAGACCAGTTACAGAAGTTTGCTCAGTACCTCATCAGTGAACTCCCGCAACAGGTAAAGGAAGATAGTACTATCTTGATACCCACTTCTTGCCACAAAAAAGGCCTTGGTTAGGTGGAATCTCAGATCAGATGTAAGTTTTCTCTTGTCCTTTTGGTGCTCCAAGCTGGTCACTACTGGGTTTACATCCCCATGAACTTGAATACAGTATGCAGCTACCCGAGATTATTCCCTTTTTGAATCCTTGATGTCTTTCTCATGTAACCTAATCAATGCAACTGACAGTCCTGGGCCAACATCACAGGCTGCACTCCACAAGCATCTTGAACCTGGCAAATAAGTGATCAGCTATGATAGTGAAGACTACCTCCCAGGAACTGCAAGTGCTGGCTCTATAGCATTCCTGCCCCTGTTGGTCCAAGGAGCAGGAAACAGGTTCAGGAAATGAACCTGGATCTCTTGCCTGGTAGTGGGCAGTACAGTACTGCTGCTGATCCCTCTGGTTGACCCTCTCCACTGCTGTTCTTAAAAAGATGTTGGGAATGGATATTATAAGCAGGGTGGATGATTTGCAAGAGAATATCTAAAATGGCTAGTTCTCACAGGACAAGCAGGATGGTAGTCCTCACAAATGGGTGACATCGAGGATGGAGCCCTGTACGGAAAACTTTTCTGTCAAAGTTTCAACAAGCTTTGACTGACACTGGCACACTGGGTGCACTGAGCATGCCCAGCCTGCAATTATCCCTGTGAGCCACAGGTGTCTCCCTCAGTCTTCTTTTTTCCGCTCTGCAGTCAGCATAGCGGTTGGAGCTCTGTGAGGATTTTTTAACTAATTACCTCATGGAAACACTTAACTTTTCACTTCAAAAAACACTTTTCCCTGCACAGGTCTCCCTCCGCGTACGTTTTTACGACGCTCGGTGAGTACTAATTCTTATTTTTCGGTCGGTTTCTGTCACTATCTTAAGGCTGTTAACTGACTGAAGCCTTCCCTTCCCCCATTTTTCAGTTAACTTTAAACAGCTTGCGAGTGTCTCTGTGACACTCTGCTTGCTTATGCTAGTGGGGTAGGGATTTTTTCCTTAACTTTAGGACCTCTGTAGCTTCAAGTCCTTCGTTCCCTGGTACCCTCACGCAGTCGATACCTATCACTACACGGGTACCCTCCTAAACCGCCCTGGGCTTTTATATGTCATCAGCGCCCCTCCCCCCACGGTGCCCTGATGCCTTTATCCATGTTTTTTGCTTTTCAGTGCTACCAGGCTTTTTTCCTCCTACGCACTGTTTTTTTCCCTTGGGCTTCCTCGGTGCCGTCCCTACTCGGATGCATGCCATTGACGCACACGCTGTTAGTCACTGCCATGCATACTCGGGTCGCCGCCACCGTTGCCCGAGACACTTTTTAACGATCCCAGGGTCACTTCATCGATGCCACCCCCTTTTTGGGGATGCCATCGATGCCCCATCCTCCCCACCGATGTCCGGCCCTTTTCCGTCGGTGGGCATCGGTGCCACATCGATTTCGTCGGTGGGCATCGATGCCGGATGGTCCCCTTCAGTGGACATCAGTGCCGGATGGTCCCCATCGATGGACATCGGTGCCGGATGATTTGTCCGTCGATGGCATCGGTGCCGGATGGCTTGTCCGTCTGGCATCGGTGCCAGGTCCTTTTGCATTGATGGACACCGATGCCCAGGTGTTTCATCCATGGGCATCTATGTTAGAATGCATCCATCGAGGGCAGTCGATGCCAGGCTGCTCCCATCTGTGAAATTCGATGCCCAGGTGGGTCCCATCGGTGGGTATCCATGCCGGCTCGATTCCGTGGATGGGCGTTGATGCCAATGCCAGCCTTATGGCTGGCATCGATGCCCATGCCGATTCCAGGACTGGCGTTGATGCCGGGATGGAATTCATCGACTGGGAGATCCATGCCATCGATTCCATACATGTCCATATCGATGCCACCGACACACGTGTCTGGGGCACCGATGCCATGTACACTTGGAAATCTGAGTCTGTCCAAATCGATACCGTCAACGTCTGTGGCCCTATAGTTGATGCCCGTGGCCATGCCACAAACGGCATAAATGCCCGCCTCCATGCATCGATGCCCTCGACACCTCCGTTTTCCTTTGGTGTCCTTGACGCCCTATTGATTCGACTTTGACTCAGTCGATGCCGGTATCTTTTTCAATAACGGCAATGTTTTTCGATTATTCGATTCCACATCGTTTCAAAGATACCTATGCCACTGCTGTCAGTGCCCGTCACTGTCATCATTCTCCTGGCCAGTCATCGACGATTTTTCATACCCATTTTGATGATATCCTCGAAGCCCCTTATGTTGCCTTCAATATCGTCAATACCGACATAGCACCGCCACATAATACCCTCGCCTCCTCACATTGCTCCACGCTTTGGGTTTTTTTTTAAGCCCCGTATTAGCTTAAGACACTCCATTGTGTCAGGAGCAGAGCAGGCGTGCTGACAGTTCATCATCGATCGCCTTCCAGGACGACGAGGGCTTCCATCTCGGCGCTGGGGAAAGACCGGGCCGAGCACCGTGGCACCCATCATCGCCGACATCGTGATCGTCCGCCGCTGACGCCATCCAGCACATCGGTGCCATCCTTCTCCAGGCTGGACAACGCTCGGGCAGAGCGACATCACCACTGCCATCAGCACTGTTCCTACAGTTTTGGAAGTCCTTGGTGATCCAGAACTTCCGGATCCAGGTCCGACGGCTTCTGCATTGGCGTCACGACACATCGAGCCGCTGTGACGAGGGAAGGGAACATGAGTTCCGTTAGGGCTCCTCTGTTCCTGGCGTGCCCCACCGTCAAGTGGTGTGGGACTATGGCCATCTGTTACACTTAGCAGTCTAAACGCCACTCACGCCTGGCCTGTCTCCTCTGTACCTGTGCCACCATACCGGGTTTCAGAGCGAGATGGACGTTTACGTCCCCGGCCTTACCCTCGAGGACTCCGGAGACAGTCTGAGTCAACAATCTTCACCGGCTTGTCTTGCGGCGATCCACGTCGGATGGTAAGTACCCGCTTCGGCGGCATTCCCATAGAGTTGTGTTCTCCCATTCGGACCGTGGTTCGAAAAGTTCTGGGTCATGTGCCTTTTAGAACTGTATTAGTGTCACATATCGCTATGTTAGCTATGTTAGCCACAATATCAGGAGAACCCCTCTATCTTCTTGGGATTGCAGCAGGGCTTCTTCTCTTGTCAGTAACAAGTCCCTGTGCCGACCAATGCTCTGACTCTTGGTTCCCTCCCAACCAAGGACCAGCTGCATTGGCTGATCTGCTAAACATGAGATTCAGCAACCATTGCCCCATGTACAAGTCCACCTTGAGGCCTGGCCACAGGTCTCAGTGTCTCCTTGTACAGCATACAGAAATGCGGGTACCACTTACCGCTCACACACCTGCAGGAGCCTACATGATATCCTCCATTGGGACACCTCCTGGTCTCCCATCTGGTCAGATATCAGAGCGGCCACCCCACCTTGTACCAAAGTCCCGGTACACTCCCCCAGGCGCTACGAAGTGCAGAGGGGAGAAGGGAGGGGGGTTGGGGAGTTTTAATTGCACTATTCTTTCTTTTAACAGAAAATAGTTACTCTCCGCACATCCTGGACCTAAGAAAATCCAACTTTCTTTAGACGTCACAGGTACAATGGTATCTTTGGTTACCATCACTCCATACTGCAGTAAGTACATTATTTTAATGTTTCTATGTGCTTTATGGTGAGTCAACATTACAACCCCAAGCTCTGCCGCTGGCACCAGCTTCGGTAAGTGAACTGTCTCTTGCATCACTGTTGGTGAATGCTGTTTTCTCTGCGGAGTGTAACATCATTCACTTTCCTTGCATAGACTACTGCTAACCACTTTCAGTACATGCAAGGAGCTCTCACTTTTTTCAGGACTCACTATACATTTACTAACTGGGATTACTGTCACTGCCATAAATCCCTTCTGTAACACTTCTGGACACCACAGTCTTAAGACCCTCTTGTCCAGCATGCGCACAGACATTCTGATACATTGTTATATGTCCCTGCGCATATTTTCCATAACCTCAGCCTTTCAACTTTTCATGGTTGGGCTATGGGGTTTCTTCCCACTATGCATTTTTCTCATAATTCAAAACTGCTATGGGTTATATTCAGTGACATTCTATACTCAATGGACCTAAGTGGTTTCATTGCTTTCGTCCCTGATTCTTATCCCAGTTCGAACTAGGACCTAGTCTCCTTCGACTCATGCTCGCAATTCCTTAGGGTTATAAAGTTTCTCCTGAAAGCTTTCAACCCATTATGCATCTATTGCACTCCAGCATAGTTTCTCATAAACTTCCTGGACGTTGCACCCATGAGTTATGCCCTTATGCCTTCCAATACTGCTTTTGCAACAATTCTTTGTGCATACAGACAGACAGCATAGGGACAATGTGCTTTCCAACTCATAAGCATGCATTACCTCTTAGCTGCTCTGCTAGACAGCTGCGCAGCTCTACCCTTGGCCCTTGTTCACTTCATGCGACCTTGGGCCACATATCTAAGAGATTTAATGAACGCTCTATCAGACCACCTCCACGTAGGTTCTATCCTCTCGAATGGTCTCAATTACATGTGTACAGGGCAAATCTTTTAACGCTGAGTTTAACTAAACTTTCCTCGGCGTCTGCATCATTCCATACGATGCACAGGTTCTGCTCCCTGCACATGTTTCCTATGCGTTCCCTTAGATGCCTTTTCTTCCATCAAAGGCCTCTTCAATATATCTCTTCTGCTGCCTCTCGTAGCCAGCATTCTTCTAATGTTGAACTGGGATGGGGTTCAGTATTCTTTTCCCCACTCCCTGACTGAGATCAGTATGCTTCCCATACTTCTCAATCCATCATATCAGTAACCTTTTATTCCCTCACCAGTCAGTCCCAAATCATAGACTTACTGATGTTCTTAGGTTCTGGTAGCGTCACATAACCTTCTAAACATAAATCTTGCCGTTTAATATGGCAGGCTTTACCTCCTGACGCTTAAAAAAAAAAAAAAAAAAAAAAAAAAAAAAAAAAAAAAAAAGAGGTATTACCCCTTTTACTTTTCCACCATTTTTTCTTACTCCCTCGGATTCTGTTCTCCAGACATCCTCCACATAGATACACCTTTCTCTTAGGAGGTGTATCGTTTTGGGAATTGGGTTCCCGTTTTCGGTAATCCTATCTGAGTCGGCTTACCATGGATTATCCACTGATCAAGCCGCCTCTATTTCTCTAATCACGGAATGAACATATATATTCTCCTTATAAGTCTCATACATTCTACGTTTGAGCCTTTCCATTCCTCTCTTCCACAGTTTGGCAAGGGAACTTCTTTCCCTCTTAATGTCATTCCTGCCAGCAGGGTCCGTGAGTTATGCACTCTTTCCATACTCACCTGACTCCATTCCTCTGCCACTGAGTAGTTCTACGCATTCAACTTTCTATCCTTTTCAGGTAGATGTTGTATCTCCTTTCCTCAGGAAATACTCTATTAATTTTTCCTAACCTCTCTCTCTCGCCCTAGGGAGAGAGTGGGTTTTCCACATTCCTGGACAGTAATGCTGTGCTTACATTCTATCTACATTGCACTGCATTCCATGTGAATTCCACTTGACTCTTTCCTTCATGCAAGGGTCAAGCTGCTACTTCCAGTGGCCACACAGACCTAATCCTTCTGATTAAGTGGTCTATATTTCCTTTCCTACCAACAAGCAGACATTTCACTACAACACTGTGGGTATCCACATACTGTTGTGTCCGTCTTAGCCTTAACAGCTTCCCTTTGGTTACTGCTGCTTGTACTTTTTTATCAGGTTGCAGCCTGGAGTCCTCTCCATACCTTCGCAGCCTATTATTGCTTACATTTGACTAGCCGGCATGCTCCATGTTTGGCCAGTCCGCCTACTCTTACTTTTTTCAATTCACTACCCAACATCCTTCCACGAACCCATTATGGTGTTGCGGATGCCCTCCGTTCCCATTTCCACCTCAGTCGTTACGCCTTTGCGCATCTGCGGTGTATCTGGTGCATTCCCGGGCATCCTCAGCTCGGTACTCACCCATTTGTGAGGACTACCATCCTGCTTGTCCTGTGAGAAAGCAAATGTTGCTTACCTGATGTAACAGGTGTTCTCACGGGACAGCAGGATGTTAGTCCTCACGAAACCCGCCCGCCACCCCGCGGAATTGTGTCTGTATACTTTTATTTTAGTTTCGCTTGCGCTTTTTAGCTATAAGACGAGACTGAGGGAGACACCTGTGGCTCACAGGGATAATTGCAGGCTGGGCATGCTCAGTGCACCCAGTGTGCCAGTGTCAGTCAAAGCTTGTTGAAACTTTGACAGAAAAGTTTTCCGTACAGGGCTCCATCCTCGATGTCACCCATTTGTGAGGACTAACATCCTGCTGTCCCATGAGAACACCTGTTACATCAGGTAAGCAACATTTGCTTTCCTGTATGTACCCGGATCAGTCCAAACACCTGGGTTTTGCCTCCCTTCCAGCAGATGGAGACAGAGTTTAAGGCTCCACCTTATAGCCTGGTGTTCCAACTGTGACTCTTCAGTATTTGTCTCCAGCAGATGGAAGTCGTGCAAAACCTGTGATTCTGTACCTGATCCAAAAAAAAAGATAGACAGATATTCTGGGAAGAGAAGAATAGTCTCCCAGGGGGTCAGGAGGTCCTAGTGGGACTATCTGCCCTGGTTGTAGGCAGAAACAAGCAGGGTTTGGTAACCCCAAAAGTGTGCTGCATGGTGTGCTGGGGGTGATAGCTGGGGGACCAGTTCCCCCCTCCCCCTCCCCCCCCCCCAACCTTTGCAGCCTCTGCCAGCCCTCAGGGAAGGGATTTCCCCTTGTTTCCCTTCACTGCTGCTACTAACTGTGAGTAAAAAAAAAAAAATGCGGACAGTAGAAGGACACAAGCACTAGTCGCTGCATGACTGTTTTTCTTTTTCATGGCCGGGGGGGGGGGGGGCTCATCCATGGAAGGGATCTCTTGTGCGGTGAGTGTTGGGTTGAGATTTGCACTCCACCCCCCCCTGATGTCGGTCGGCACTTCTAGTCCGCCTTGCTGCACTTCTCCGATGCCCTGCAGCAGCCATTGCTCCGCGTGTGAGGAGAGACTCCCTAGCAGCGCCGCAGTGTGAATTTGCCACGCCTGCCGCCACAGAGGAGAAGGATCCTCCGGTGCTCCTATGGCAGTCCCCGGCTCACAAGCCTCTTCAGGCCTGTTGCCGGCTGCATTGGAGCCTCGGGCCAACCCATTCTCGCTCCATCTTGGGAGCTTTTCATGTGGAGGAGGAAGCAGCTAAAGGGGGAGTGGAATCCCCCCCCCCTTCACCCCGAGCTTTTTCCTGCAGATTCAAGTCCCAATAGGGCCCAGGGGGCCTCGGGAGAGGTTTCTGATGAGGACCAGGACCCAGTAGTTGGACCTGCTATGGGGGGCCTCGGGATTTTCCTCAGAATTCATCCTGCTTATGCATCAAGCCTTTTTGGCCAACGGTGCCCGCAAGAGAGGGGGTCGGGAGCGTGATGCATTGGTGGACCCCTCTCAGAAGCTCCCTAAGAAACCGGAAGTGGCATTGGCTGTTCATATCTGCAGGATGCATTCCCCCGGGTCCCGGACACAGTCGCTAGTGGATACCTTGAAGGGCTCAGATCCAGCTAGGAGACGGACTCATCTTTCTCCTCCCCCTGCGGGGGTGCAGGGGACGGATGATGATGGGATGCCCCTGGAGGGGGATGACCCTAAGATGATGCACGTATTCCAGAGGGATGAACTTGCTCCATTGATTCCTCATGTCCTGGTGGAGCTGGGCATTGAACCCACGGTGGCAGATCCCAGCCCGAAGACCCGTGGATCCAGTTTTGGTTGGCTTACGGGGTCCGCCTGTGACTTTTCCCCTACATGAATTGATGAAACAGCTTATGATAGGGGAGTGGGACTTCCCGGAGGAGGGCCTCAAGGTTAGCAGGGTGATGGACAAGATCTATCCGTTGCCAGAAGATATGTTGGAGCTCCTGAAGGTTCCGAAAGTCGACTCCTCTGTTTCGGCGGTCACGAAGCGGACCACCATTCCCGTCACCAGAGGTACAGCTTTGAAAGATCTGCAGGATCTGGAAGCTGGAGGTCCTCCTCAAACGAATATTCGAGGTCTCTGCTATCGGCATTCGAGCGGCCATCTGCAGCAGTTATATTCTATGGGCGAGCCTCCGGTGGGTGCAACAGTTACAGAATACCCAGGATCTCTTACCCCAGATGCACAGCAGGCAGAGAGATTGGAGGCAGCCATGGCTTACGGCGCCAATGTCCTGTATGATCTTTGCACTTCCTCCAGGACTATGGCCTCAGCGGTATCTGCTCGGAGACTTTTGTGGTTCCATAATTGGGCGGCTGACATGTCGTCAAAGGCACAACTCTGGGCCCTTCTGTTCAAAGGGATGCTCCTTTTTGGAGAGGTCCTGGAGCAGCTGATTAAGAATCTGGGGGATAAGGTACATAAGCTCCCGGAGGACAAACCATGAGCTCTCAAGAGTTTCCCGACTCGTCCTCGCTACCGGAGTCAGCAATGTTTTCGTCAGAGTAGGGCTCCAGCCTCTGGTCACCGCCAGCCCTCGGGAAGGATGCCATCTTGGTCTCAGTCCTTTCGTGGCCACAGACCACCCAGGGAGGGCTCCTCCCAAGGAGACAGCAGACTTAAGTCTGCACAATGAGATACCGCGGGCCCACTCCTCGGTTCCACACATCGGGGGCCAATTGGCTCTTTTCTACCAGGAGTGGGTCCACATCATGTCAGACCAGTGGGTTTTAAGCGTGATCAGACAAGGTTATGCGTTAGTTTGCTTGCCCACTAAGAGACCTGTTCCTGAGGTTGCCCTGTGGTTCCCCTGCAAAGCAACAAGTTGTATAACAGACTCTGCAAAGGCTTCAGGAGCTTGGGGCCCTTGAGCCAGTTCCTGTCCAGGAGCAGGGTCAAGGGATCTACTCAATTTATTTTGTGGTTCCGAAGAAGGAAGGAAGCTTCAGACCTATCCTGGACTTGAAACAGGTCAACCGAGCCCTGAGGGTGCCCCGGTTTCGTATGGAAGCCCTGCCCTTTGACCTGGCCACAGCCCTGAGGACTTTCACCAAAGTAATGGTTGTGGTGGCAGCGGCTCTGAGGAAGGACGGTATCTTAGTCCATCCCTACTTGGACGACTGGCCGATTCGGGCAAAATCAGAACAGCAATGCTCTCAGGTGGTGGCGTCGGTGCTCCTGCGACTGCGCTCTCTGAGTTAGGTTGTCAACCTAGCCAAGAGTCACCTGTCTCTGTCTCAAATTCTGGAGTTTCAGGGGGCCTGATTCGATACTCGCCTGGGCAATGTTTTCCTTTTGGAAGAAAGGGGCCGCACGTTGTGTGCCCAAGTGCGGCTCCTGTTGCAAACCAGAGTGCCCAGGGTCTGGAACTATCTCCAGGTTCTCAACTCCATGGCTTCGACCTTGGAGCTGGTGCCATGGGCGTTTGCTCACATGAGGCCCCTGCAGAGTGCCTTGCTCACCTGCTGGAAACCGTTGTCAGAACAATTTCATCTCCAGCTCCTGCTTCCAGATGTTGCCAGATCCAGCTTAAAGTGGTGGTTGACTCTGGGCCACTTGGAATGTGGGATGGACCTCGAAGTCCCACAGTGGATGCTGGTGACCACCGATGCCAGTCTCTCCAGGTGGGGAGCGGTATGCCAGTCGTAAGTGGCTCAAGGTTGTTGGTCAGCGGAGGAGGCAACTTGGTCGATCAATTGTCTGGAGGCTCGAGCGGTTTCTCCCACTCCTGCACAACAAAGCGGTCCGAGTTCTGTCGGACAATGTGAGGACAGTGGCCTACATCAATCGGCAGGGCCGGTACCAAGAGCCAGCTAGTGGCTTTCGAAGCGCACATGCTGATGATCTGGGCAGAACGTCACTTGAAGATACTGGCTGCAACGCATATAGCAGGGACCACCAATATGCAGGCGGATTTCCTCAGCTATCGCCAATTGTACCCTGGAGAATGGGGAGCTGGTGGACAGTGCGATGGAATTGATCTCCTGCAGGTTGGGGGTCCCTGACATAGATCTGATGGGTGTCTTGCTTGAACACCATGGGACAGCGATTCTTCAGCCACAGAAGAGCACGGAGCAGAAGCCGTGGACGTGCCAATGGTTCCCTGGCCTCAACGAGTCCTCCTATATGTGTTCCCACTGTGGCCCCTCATAGGGAAGGTGATCAAGAGAATAGAGGCTCACCCAGACCCTGTAATCCCTGGTGGCTCCGGAGTGGCCGCATTTCCCATAGTTTGCAGATCTAATCAACCTGGTGGTCAACGGGCCTCTGCGGTTCAACAATCTACCGAATCTCCTTCATCAAGGTCCTATATTTTTTGATCAGGCGGATCACTTTTGTCTAGCGGCTTGGCTTTTGAGAGGAGGCAACTGAGGAAGCAAGGCTATCCAGAGTCTGTCATCTCTACCCTCTTGAAGGCATGTAAGCCCTCCACCTCCATGGCATACAGTCGCGTCTGGCGGATCTTAGAGTCCTGGTGCAGGCCACAGGGTCTTGACCCTCGCCGGGATTCGGTGTCTTCGGTTCTCTCCTTCTTGCAAGATAGGCTAACGAAAGGTTTATCGTTCAACTCCTTGCAAGTCCAGGTGGCAGCACTGGGGTGTCTGAGGGGCCACATTCCCGGTTCCACTCGCCGCTCATCCTGATGTGATCCATTTCCTCAGAGGAGCTAAAAAAACACACCGGAAACCGGTCCAGTGTTGCAGTAGCAACCAAGAAAAAAGAACCGGTAAACACCACGGATTCTTAATTCTTTATTAAGCATCAGGACAGCCCAACTCAGGCCGAGTTTAGCTCAAAAGAGCTGCGTTAGGGGCTATTAAAAACACACACAAAACATTTATAAACATATAAATACATATAAAAACATTTAAGACGTATGGAGCCATATATACCAACAAGAACTAAGATAATAATAAATAATAAATTAAGACATACTGTAATGTAGCCGTATACATAAAAACACAAAAAATACAATGATTTACATACTCTTTATGTGTAAATATGTATGAGTTCAATCCCATCGTACGTACGGGACTCCTCACATATGATTACCATGTTACAAACTTTGCCAAAGTTCACTAATGACATTATTTTAGTCACTTTAGACGTTGACGCTTTGTATACCAACAGGAGGGAGCAATGCATATCATAGAAGATCAATTACAAAATAGAACCCTACACAAAAGAATACCCACCCATTCATTATGGATATTGCAATGATTGCTTTATATAATAATTTTTTTGCTTTTGACAAACAATTTTATATTCAGACAAAAGGAGTAGCAATGGGCTCATCTATGGCCCCTTCGATCGCAAATCTGTACATGGCCAAATTTGAACAGACGTTTTTAGATGATCAGGAGTTTAAAGACTACATTTTAATTTGGAAGAGATATATAGATGAGTCTGGCTGTCCTGATGCAAGAATCCGTGGTGTTTACCGGTTCTTTTTTCTCAGAGGAGCTAAGCATTTGCGCCCTCCAGTTCAGAGTTTGTCCTTCCTGGAACTTGAACCTAGTCCTTAGGGCCCTGTGCGAACCACTTTTTGAGCCCCTCAGGAAAGTTTCCTTAAAGGACTTCACGCTGAAGGTGGTTGTCGTAGTGGCCATTTGCTCAGCTCAAAGGGTTTCAGAGCTTCAGGCATTGTCCTGCAGGGAACCGTTCCTGCGAATTTCGGACTCAGGGTTGTCTTTGAGAATGGGTCCGTCATTCTTGCCCAAGGTAGTCTCTGCTTTTCACGTGAGCCAGTCCGTGGAACTCCCTGCCTTTACATCCTCACAGGCTAGGGATTTGAGACACCTGGATGTCAGGAGGGCTATCCTGCAGTATCTGGAGGTTACTAATAGTTTTTGCTTGTCAGATCATCTTTTTGTTCTGTGGCATGGCCCGAGGAAGGGGCACCAAGCTTCAAAAGCATCCATAGCGAGGGTGGTTCAAGGAGGCTATCACATCTTCTTATAGCGGCCATAGTCGCGCGGTTCCAGAAGGTTTGCAGGCTCATTCTACACGTTCCCAGTCAGCTTCCTGGGCTGAATTGCCAGCTGGTCTCCCTGCAGGAAATTTGCAGGGCAGCCACCTGGAAATCCTTACCACCTTTGCTAGACACTACTGGTTGGACGTCCAGGCTCCAGGCGTCAGTCATTTTGGGAAGAGTGTGCTTCGAGCAGGACTCTCCATGTCTCATCCTTTAGGGGAAGCTTGAGTACATCCCAGGTGTCTGGACTGATCCGGGTACGTACAGGGAAAAGAAAATTGGGTCTTACCTGCTAATTTTCGTTCCTGTAGTACCACAGATCAGTCCAGACGCCCACCCGTATAGGAGGCATCTTTGGAGAGTCTGCTCAATTTCTGATGTTGGTCTCTCTCTTCATTGAGGCTTGGCATAGGTGTTGCAGATAATTAGACAACCAGTTGCTCCTTTTGTTCAATTGTTCCTACTCCCCTGCTCATTCGGGAGGAAAAGAGTTTAGCGTTCAATTTGGTTTGTTTTTCAATGTTGTTAGGCTTGGGTACTGATCAATATTGAAGAGTCACAGGTGGCCCATCAGGCTATAAGGTGGAGCCTCTGAAACTTTCTCTGTCTCCATCTGCTGGAAGGGAGGCAAAACCCAGGTGTCTGGACTGATCCGTGGTACTACAGGATTGAAAATTAGCAGGTAAGACCCAGTTTTCTTATTTCATACTTTGCAAAGTTCTCCTTATTTCTAGTCTGGCATTGATGGAGTCATCACAGTTGACAAAGTATTTAGCTCTTCTACCATTTCATATCCCAGGTATATATTAATTTTGTGTAGTGATCAAGAACCCAGGATGCAGGTTCCTTCAGAATTACTTCCAATGCTGCTGTTTGGTGGGTCAGCAGATGTCATGTTAATAGTTGTTTGGAGTATGTTTACTGACAACATGGCTGCACACAACTAGTGACAGGGTTACAAGGTCCTTGCCACAAAGATCATAGAAGTCTGTAAGCAGAAAACACTGTACAGATTCTCACTTATTCTGTAAGTTTCTCTGAAAACTCTGAAGGTCCGTGCAGCTTTGAGAAATAGTAGGCTGCACTGTATAGGTTACGTGCGTTGGTGGTAAGGTCAGGGCTGGTGTAATCCATAGAATATGCTTTAGCCCCTGACAGCAGCACATTGTGATGGTTTTGTTCAAGGGCTACAAGTACTACTCTATTCCTAGCAAGTCTAAGAAGAGTATGCCGTAGTTGGAGGATTAATTTGTATCTTCCTCATAGGGCAGATTGCTTATTGAATCCTGGTCTTTCCCATCTGTTAAATGCATTGGCTTTGGTTCAAGAGCTAGGAAAAGTAGTCTGAGCCAATGTTCAGTTGAGTGCAGAAGTTTAGGCACCCCGGGGTCAAATTGTATGAGTCTCTAAGTGAAAAGAAACTGCTAGAAACTACCGGTCAGATGCCATGATGGTCAAAACACATGAATGCATTGCTAAAAATTATACCCTGAGGAAGAATTAATTTAGTTTGAAATGCGGTCCCGTGTCGGACCGACTTTCATTCTAGGACTTTCATTCGTAGTGGATTTTTGATGTTGTACAAGCCAGACAAGTGACTTTAATTTTTCAAAACAGTGCCTTTAACTTTCACATGTGGTGTTTTATTTACAATCACAAAAAAAAAGGGGGTTTAACGTTATATGACTAATGATTATGTATAAGACGGAGTATCACATGTGAAAACATATCAATGATGCTTGTTATGAAGGTCATTTTCTAATGCATCAGAATTGTTTGTGTATCCTATTAATTACAATACTGAGAAGCATAGACCAGGAGGACTATTGCATAATTTTGTTTCCACTTGTCTTACAACAAATTTGCTAGCGGTGAGCAGTATTTGTCTGAGAAACTACTGGTATACATGGTACAAAGATAAGCACATCTTTCTGCAGTTTTTAATGCAAAATGACTTTCTTCTGGTTTTTACAGATTGGAAATAATAAAAGTGAACATCACTTGTG
The DNA here is from genome assembly GCF_901001135.1 of Rhinatrema bivittatum. Classification (NCBI taxonomy): domain Eukaryota; kingdom Metazoa; phylum Chordata; class Amphibia; order Gymnophiona; family Rhinatrematidae; genus Rhinatrema; species Rhinatrema bivittatum. Next base: position 116,891,762 of record NC_042621.1, read on the forward strand.
CAAAAGTTTGTGCACTCATTCAGTCAGTACTTTAGTACCTCCTTTGGCAAAAACAAGTTTCCAGATGTTTCCTGTAGCCAGCTAAGAGTCGTTCTATTCTTGCTTTTGGAATTTTTTTCCCCACTTTTCTCGTAGAACCTTTTTTTTTTTTTTAGTTCAGAAATATTCTAGTCACTGTACGTTTGATTTTTAATAACAATAAAGTCTGGGAACTGTGAAGGCAATGTTTTTCTTTACTGCTTGTTCATGATAAAAATGGTTGATTTTGAGGTATGATCATTGTCTTGCTAAAATAGCCAACCTCTTTTCAGCATCAGTTTTTTCACTGTCTAGGAAGACATTAGCTTTTAGGATATGCTGATATTTAGTTGAATCTATTCTTCCTCTTATCTGCACAATATTTCCTGTACCACTTGCTGCCACACAACCTCAAAGAATTATAGATTTATCCATAGTTGGCAAGGTGTTCTTTTATTCAAATGTTTCACCTTGCTTTCCCCAAATGTATGTTATCTTGTCTGATTGTGACTGAACAGTTCAACTTTCATATCATCGGTCCAAAGCACTTTGCTCCAAAACGTTTTAGGCTTATCAAGGTTTTCTTTTGCATAATAGACTGACTTTTGTGATGGAGTCATAGAAAAGGTTTCATAAGAACATAAGTTGCCATAATGCCAGGCTCTATCAAGCCCAGTATCCTATTTTCAAAAGTGGCCACTCCAGTTACAAGTACCTGGCAAGTACGCAAACATTAAATAGATACCATGATTCTAAAGCCGGTAATAAGCAGTGGCTATTTCGCAAATCAACTTAAGTTTATGGACTTCTGCTTCAGGAACTTACCCAAATCTTTTTTTAAAACCAGGTACACTAACTACCTTAACCACATCCTCTGGCAATGAATTCCAGAACTTAATTGTCATGGAGTGAGAATTTTCTCAGATTTTTTAAAATGTGCTATCTTCTAACTTCAGGAAGTATCCCCTACTCCTTGTATTACCTGAAAGAGTAAATAGATTCACATTTACCTGTTCTAGTCCCCTCATGATTTTATAGAACTATCATGTCCCCCTCAGCCCTCTCTTCTCCAAGCTGAACAGCCCTAACCTTTTTAATCTTTCCTCATAGGGGAGCTGTTCCATCCCCTTTTTCATTTTGGTCCCCATTCTCAATACCTTCTTCAGTGCAACTAAAACTTTTTTTTTTTTTTTTTGGAGATATGGCGACCAGAATTGCATACGGTATTCAAGGTGTGGTCTCACCAAGGAGCGATAGAGGCATTATGAAATTCTCCATTTTCACCATTCCCTTTCATTGTTTGATTTTTTTTTTTATCGCCACAGCACACTGAGCTGACAATTATAATGTATTATCCACAATGACTCCTAGATCTTTTTCCTGGGTAGTAACTCCTAATATGGAACCTAATATCATGTAAATACAGCATAGATTATTTTTCCCTGTATGCATCACCTTGCAATTGGAATGATAACAAGGAGATGCTGAAAGTGGAGAGAGCACATCTGACTGCAGTTTAAACGAGATAGCTTATCATGCTCTATATGAAGAAAATCATCATCAAGTGTGATCTTGGCCTCATCAAGATCTTGTCTCTGCAAGGAAGATACATAGAGTTGTAATTGCAGACTTCCCGCTGTTGGTGCACACATTTTATATTATGTGTTCTGGAGCCGCTCTGAAAGAAGGAACTTTAAGCGCGCACATTATCGTGAGCCTAAGAGCTTGTTAATTAACCAATACAGAATAAGCACACCAACAAGATTGTGAAAAATCTGCTACTCTCATTGATGTCATACTAAATGATCCCCTGAAGCAGCCCTTCATTGGGCGAAACTCGGGCCTAGAGTCGGGCATTCACGGATTAATTGTTTCTTAATAAAGATTTTTGAGGACTTTCGGCATCTCCTTGTTTTCATTCCTCACGGCTTTGTTTGACAGACTTCCTTCTTGTTTTTGGGCCTGTCACCTTGCACTTGTCCACATTAAATTTCATCTGTCATTTGGACACCCAATCTTCCAATCTCACAAGGTTCTCCTGCAATTTATCACAATCCTCTTGTGATTTTTAAGTCCGCTGAATTAATTTTGATCACATCACTCATCACACTCCTTTCCAGATCATTTATAAATATATTAAAAAGCACTGGTCCAAATACAGATCACTGAGGTATTCAGTTTACCTTTTTTCACTGAGAAAACTGACCATTTAATCCTACTGTTTCCTGTCTTTTAACCAGTTTGAAATCCAGAAACGGGACATTGCCTCATATCCCATGACTTTTTAGTTTTCTTAGTTTCTCATAAGAGATTTTATCAAATATCTTCTGAAAATCCAAATACATCTACTGGCTCATCTTTATCCACATGTTTATTAACTCCTTCAAAAAAAAATATAGTGCAGAGGTTCCCATGCATGCAAATTTATCTCCTACATATTCATTGTGGATATCCTGAAAACCTCCAGGACAGGCTTGGGAATCACTGATGTAGCAGAATTGTGAGGCAAGACTTACCTGGGTAAATCCATGCTGGCTGTGTCCCATTAAACCATATCTATCTATATGTTCTACGATTTTGTTCTTTAGTTTCCATGATTTTCCCGGCACTGAAGTCAGGCTCACTGGTCTATAGTTTCTTGGATCAGCCCTGGAGCCCTTTTTAATATTGGCCACCCTCCAGTCTTCAAGTACATTGGCTGATTTTAATAATTATTAGTTATAGGTCTGAAATTTCATTTTTTAGTTCTTTCAGAACCCTATATACCATCTGGTCCAAGTGATTTGCTTCTCTTCAGTTTGTCAGTCTGGCCTATTATATCTTCCAGGTTCACAGTGATTTGATTCAGTTCATCTGAATCATCACCCTTGAAAACCATCTCCTGAACAGGTATCTCACCAACATCCTCATTAGTAAACACTGAAGCAAATTATTCATTTAGTCTTTACATGATGGCCTTATCTTCCCTAAGTGCCCCTTTATCTCCTTGATCATCTAACGATCCAACTGATTCCCTCAAGGTTCCTGCTTTGGATATATTTTAAAACATTTTATGATTTCTTTTTTGCCTGTACGGCCAACTCCTTTTCAAATTCTCCTAGCCTGTCTCATCAATGTTTTACATTTAACTTGTCAATGCTTATATTTTTTTCCTGTTTTCTTCAGATGGATCCTCCTTCCAATTTTTTTGTTTTGAAGGAAGTTCTTTTGGCTAAAATAGCCTCTTTCACCTCACTTTTTAACCATGCTGGCAATCATTTGGCCTTCCATCCACTTTTCCTAATGCATCCAAAATGGTATTTTTAAACAATGTCCATGCATGTTGTATATGCTTGACGTTTTGTAGCTGCATCTTTCAGTTTTTTCTAATTATTTTCCTCATTTTTATCAAAGTTTCCCTTTTGAAAATTTATTACTAAAGCTGTAGATTTACTTATCCCTCTTTCCTTCTGACAGATCTACCATGTACTTTTAAGTAATGCTGTACTGTGGACAACTACTCCAATGTCTGCTAAATGTTTCAGCAGATTTTTTTTAGTGATCTATGGGTTCTGTTTTATAGATCTGATTAGATTTTTCTTGGTCTTCAGATCTTGTCTTGACCACAGCATGCAACTTCCATTTCTTAACAATGCTTTTGACAGTTGAAATTGCTAGCTAGAAGTGTGTTGGAGATTTTTTTATTTTTTATTTTTTTAATAATTTACTCTTACAAAGCTAGGGAAAACTATCTTCATTTTCAGATTCTCAGCCAGCTGTTTTGTGGAGCACATAGTTGTTGAAAGTAGAACAGTAATTACAACTTGTTTAAAAGGTTGAGTATTTGTTTAATCCTGGAATTGTCTTTTACTTGACTAATTGAAGCCTAATAATCAACGTTTTTGGACTTTTTAAAAAGATGTAATGAAGCAACTGAGAGGGTGTTCAAACTTTTATACTTGCCATGTTCACTTTATTTTGAATCTGTTAATGAAAATTACTATTTGCTGATTTTAAAAATTACAGAAAGATAGTGGTTAACTTTGTCCACACAAAAAACAAAGGGGATGTAACAGAAATAAGGCACCAATATGAAATAATTAAATTGAAATAAAAGTGGTATTGGAGAGCTGGAAAAAACAGCATGTTAAAAATGGTAAGGCATGCTGTTTGTGCAATAATTTACTCTACCTGAAAGAATAGATAACAATGTTCTTAAGTATTTTTTAAGGGCTTTTTATATGCAAATTAAAACACTTATGGAAGTTGATATTTAATAAAGGTCCAGCAATAGGATGCATATTGTACCAATCTCAACTTCTTCCAGCGTTTTGGCAGACTGTGCTTTGGGGAATAAAGTGAAAATATAAATGCTTCACACCATTTAGTGCTCTTGACAGGTCACAGTTAGTCTAATAGAATGTTGGTGAATGCGGAGCCCAACTATTAGACTATAACAAGCCTTTTAAACAAAAGAAATGGATGATGATGATCGCTACATGGCGTAATGTGCTGACAGAATCTCAAATGTTGAAGCAGCAAGCTTTCAAAGACTGAGCATCAACTGAAAAATAAAACAAAATTTAACCAGTGCAAAGGTTCAGTTGGAAAATCTTAACTCATATAAAAAAACATGATTCATTGAAGCACATCAAAAAAAGACACTCAAAACTTCACAGAAAATGATAAATCTTGATCCATGACCTGATGAAAATGTGCCTAATCTGTGGATCCAATGCTGTTCATGCTAAAGAAAGGTCTTGGAGGTATCACCCCCACGTGAATTTTGGATGACCCATTTGATTAAACAAAATTACAGATCATTGAAATTGTTGTAAATCCTGATAGCAAAAATTAGAGGTTTAGCAACTTTATACCATGTAGAGGTTGTCTGCTTCTATTCACTTTGAGATTCATTGGCTTATATCATTTTAACCAAAGGTACCTAAACCTTTGTACACAAATGTATTTCTGGTTTACAATTATGGAAAACAAAAGCAGTAAGAAAAAAAATTTATTGTATACAAATGATTTTTTTTTTCTATTTAAGGGCTGGATTTACTAAGGTTTTTCTCCCCATCTGTAATCTATGGGAAAAATGCTTTGTAAAAGATCCTCTAAGTTTGATCACCTATGACTTGATTAATGTTACACAATGGATTGTGGATAGGGACTGTCCAGGTTGATAGCTCCATTCTCTGGGCACTGTGCTATACTACCAACCCAGTATGTTTTTCATTGCATTTCTCATTTATAAGCAGTCCTATTTGAAAAAATACAACCCAAAGCAGTTTACAATTAGCTCTTAAAAGTGGATGTAAAAAAACCCCCCAAAATGAAATAAACGTTTGTTCACTGGGAAAGCTAGATTAAGGCAAATTTGGGTGAGTCACTATCTCCCAGTGCCTCAGATATCCACTTAGATTGTAAGTTCTTTTGGGCAGGTACTTATACCTGAATTCAGCTAAAGCTGTAAGCTCCCTTGAGCATCATTTGGGAAGGTGGGCTAAAAATCCAAATAAGTGGCGGAGGTATATTATGGCCTAGGACTTTTCCTAAATTATAGTCTGCTCTAACCACCAAGCAAACCCCCTTCCTAAATATAAATAAGCAGGAACACTGACAAAGGTTCAGTTATATCATATATACACACACACCTTTGGTATCAGGAGCAAAATGTGGCTCAGCCTCATGTTCTCTAGGGTGCCTTGATTCTTCCAAGATGGTCTCATTCAGTTTATAAAACCTCACCAAATGCACATTTTCCAAATAAAAACAATCAAACTTTTTTGTCTTGGCATAAGAGTTTATTTTTAAATTCATTATATTGAAATCAACATTTTAATTGTTTTGTCAAGCCATAGTTCCATTAAAAGCACATGGATTTAAGTAAAATGAAAGCTATTTGAGAGCAACGGTGCTGAGCAAATACTGAAAGCTTAAAATTAGCACAGTGCAGGTCCAAATCATTCTGTCTCCTTCAGTGTACAAAAAGTAGTGTTCTGGCAGCCTTACTAAAACTGAATTCTTTGCAGGTTGTGATGCCTTTTATCTTATATCTTAAGAATCCTGTAAAGGGGAAGGTGATGGCTGTGATTTTTTGAGACCACACAGGCCCTCGCTTCAGAAGAGACCTGAAGTTCAAATTATCACATTTAAAGATGAGACCCATGTAGTCTGGAAAGCTCGTACATGATCTCTGGGTGATTTGAATATTGATTCAATTAAAGTTGTCACAATCTGCTAAGAATCCATTTAGAAAAAGCAGGATTTAAAATTGGGATGGGAAAGGTAGACATTTTACTGCTTGTTTGAAAACCCACTGGCACTTACAGCTTGAAAACATCTTTTTTTCTTAAGTCGTTCTTTAGAGAAGTGCTGTTGAATTCCTGAAATAGATGGTGGTTTCCATTCATGTCCTTTTTCCAACGAGTATGTAACTTTCCTGGAAATGTAACTTTCCTGGAAAGGTGCGTATTATATCAAATGCAGGAAGATGGTCAATCACATACTCCAGTAGTATTAATGTGTGATGCAAGCAATAATTGTAAGTCAGAGTAGCAGATTTGGAAATTTGCAATCAATGTAAAGAATACCTTTGGAAATTTTGTGTGCTCCATGGAATACACCTTTCCAATCTTGTTTATAAGTATGTTATTCTCAACAGCTATTTTTAGGTGCTTTTCAGAACTAATGAAGCTATCTCTTTGTCTCTGGAGTTTCTCAGGCCATCTGGCTGTGTATGTATTTTGGGCACATTTGCATACAGACAGATGGACAGATACAGGTGCAGTGGTTGGGGAGTTAGCACCACATACTACTGAACAGTACATGCCGAAGTGGCCCTGGGCCATATTGAAATGTGCCTAATTTTGTGCTAAGCAGCGAGCATGCTTTTCCCCAACTTATTTACACTAGTCTTTGGATTTCTCAGCAAAAGAAATATAACGCATCACTGGAGCTTCAGTAACAAACTACGGTACAGCATTTTCTGATCTGATGTCCATGCATGGATGGTCAGAAAGCTTTTGACTAGTGACTTGTCTTGTAAAGCATTTTCAGGCCTGTTTTATAATATATTTACTATTGCTCTGTTTCTTTGCACATTAATTTCTATGGTATAATAAGTGTCACCACAGAGCATGTGTTTTCTCTGAGGATAAGCAGGATGGTAGTCCTCACACATGGGTGACATCAGATGGAGCCCAGACATGGAAAACTTTGTCAAAGTTTCTAGGACTTTGACTTGTCACACTGAGCATGCCCGATACCATGCATCCATGTGAGGTCCCTCTCTAGTCTTTTTCCGCAGAGCTACAGCATCGTGGTTTGTGAGCTCTAATCTGGGCTTTTTTGGCCTAGTTTGGAAAAACTTCTCTCTTCTCTCTTCACTTTTTTGCTTTTTTTTTTTTTTTTTCTTGACATTCGCCAGGTACCTCTTGGTCTATCCCTGATTAATGACGAAAACCCTGACTAGGAACACTATTCAGTAAGTTTCTTTTCACGGCAGATTCCACCATGGTGGCAGTGCCTCAATGCCCGCTGGCCATTGACGCCTGCCACCATCTATTTTGATTTTGTGTTCCTTTTTATTTCATCCTGTCATGGCCATTTCTGGTTTTCGGCAATGCCCTTGGTGCCAGAGGACTATGTCCATTATGGACCCCCTTGAGATGTCCAGGGTTGCCACTTATGCGCATAAATGACCCCAAAAGGACCTGGTCTTTGATTTGATAAGATGGAACGGGTCAAGGAAGGACAGAACCACTGGCATCGGCATTGATGGATTTATAAGCTGTACCGTTGGACACCACACCATCTATATTGGCGGGGACCGTTGGTTCCATCGGTGGATAGAGGCACCGGAGTCTGACAGTCTGTCTCTTCCAGGCTAAGGACATTGGTTTCCTCATCATTGGCCTCTGCACCAAGGAAGGACCGGGTTGAGCATTAAGGGAAGCCAAAGAAGTATTGGCACTGGTCCCTTTTGATGCACGGTGCAGGGCACAGGGATGCACCAGTACATGCTGTGAAGCTCCCGAAGAGACCCTGTGGTGAGGAGCACCAGTCTTCAACAGTCTTCACTGGTCCTGATGCCAGTCACCGATTCACCTTGCGGTCTGAAGAGGATCTGGCCATCTCTCATTCCTCCCAGTCAGTGTTGGCATCAGCAACGTTCGAGGAGGACCTGGGATGGGGAGTCCAGCTAGCTGTGGAATGGGTGATGCAGAGCCTCTGTCCTGTGGTACTGACAGCACCGGAGCCAGTACCATCTGTCCTGGAACTGCTGCTGGAGAAGCTCCAAGTGCTCATTGAGTTACCGACACAGTTGACATCTGTTCCCAGGATGGCATTGGCACCCATCAGGGCATCACAGCCTCCCCCTACAGATACAGTCAGTGGTCCTTGGCAGTTTGGAGGAGGAAGCTCCACCCAGGCCAGCAGAGATGCCAAGGTCTGTAGCCCCTCCCCCCTGGCAAAGTTTGCCTGAGGGGGGGAGGGGCTACAGACCATGCCCCACCTGCACCTAGGGTGCTATCCCCTGTTGCTTACAATGAGGATGAAGGTCCCTATGACTGCTGGGGGCATGACTCCACGGAGTACTCCTTCGAGGGCTCTGAGGGTCTCCCATCCAGATCCTTCTCCTTCAGAAGAGTGAAGGAAATCTCTGCCCGAGGAGTTAACATTTGCAGGATTTGTGAGGGTGATGGTGGAAACCATCCCATTTCAGTTACTGACTGAGGATGCCAGGCACAAAATGCTTGAGATCCTCCATTTTGTGGAGCCTCCTAAGGAGATCATGGCAGTCCCAGTATACTGTATCCTTAAGGAGTTGTTGCTGAAGATATGAGAGCACCCTCTCATAGTGCCTCCCATTAACAAGAAGGCTGATGGGGGCATACTTTATCCAGAAGGCTGCCAGATTCAATAAGGATCAGCTGCCCACCAGTCTGGGGTGGTCAGATCTTTTCTCAAATGATTCAAGCATGCTAGGAACCATTCCTCAGTACCCCTGGGGAAGGACCACAGAGCAGTGGATGCTCTTGGGAGGAAAGTGTTTCAGGGGGCCATGCTCATTGCCACATAGCATCCTATCAACTCTACATGAGCGAGTACTAGTGGGACATCTGGAAGCAGGTGCAGAAGGTGGCCGAGTAGCTGCCTCAACAGTAGCAGGACCACCCTCATATCGCTGTTGCATAAGGACCTGGAGTGCAGAAAACATGAGGTCCAAGCGACCTATGTTTTCAAAATTACATCAAGGGTCTCTGCAGCGGGAATCGGTATGCCTATGGGCCTTTGATCTCTGACTGGAGGTACAGGAAACACTCTACGTGCAGTGTACTGGGGAAAATCTCTTTAGAGATATGTTTAGAGATGTGATGGCCCAGCTCCGAGACCACCATGAAACTCTCAAACAACCCTCCGCCAGCCCTCTGGACCAGTCATTTTCCTCTAGGAGGTCAGTGAGATTGGGGCAGAGGAACTACTATCCTCTGCCCCCTCGCTCCCGTCAACAGCATCAAAGCTCCTGTGGCTGTCCCAGGCAGCAGAGAGCCCCCAAACCCCAACTGGCACCTCTGTCAACTCCAAGGAAGAAGTTTTGATTGGGTTATAGGGAGTGTAGGTCAGTCACCGGTACCCTGGATGTTGGACCCTCCAGTCGGGGCAGGCTGTGGTTCTTTGTGAGGCAGTGGCCCAGTATAACCTTGGACCAGTGGGTTCTTTCCATTGTCCGTCAAGGGTACCAATTTAATCTATTGGGTGTTCTGCCACATTGCCCTCCAAACTGTTTTGGGGGCCGGTAGCACATCAGGAGATACTGTTGACAGAACTCTCCTCCCTCTTAACGGCCAGAATGGTTGAGCCTGTCCAACCAGGGTAAAGAGGGCGGGGATTTTAGTCCAGCTACTTCCTGATTCCAAAGAAAGCATGAGAACTCTGTTCCATCCTAGACCTAAGAGCTTTGAACAAATTTCTCAAAAAAGAAAAGTTTAAGATGGTCTTCCTGGTCACCTTAATCCCCCTTTTTTTGCAAAAAGGGGACTAGCTATGCTCCCTCGATCTAAAGGACTTGTACACTCACATTGAGATTTGCCCCTGTCACAGGAAGTATCTCCAGTTTGTGGTGAGAAAACAGCACTTCCAGTACCTGATGTTGCCATTCGAGTTAGCATTAGCCCCATGAGTCTTCACAAAATGCCTGGTTGTGATGGCAGCGCACCTCCGCAGGCTAAGGGTGCAAGGGCCATCAGGTCAGGCAGGGTTTTGGAGTTACTAGGGTTAGTCTTAAACTAACCAAAGACCCATCTTGGCCCATCACCTTAATTGAACGTCATAGGAGCCCTGCTAGACAAGGCTCAGGCCAAGGCCTTCCTACCTTGTCAAAGGGCCATCACTTTGACGACCATTGCGGCAGAGATTCAGCAGTGCTAGCAGGTATCAGCCTGGCACATGTTGAGACTGTTGGGCCAAATAGCCACAACTGTCCATATCAATCCCTTGGCACAGTTACACATGCGCAGAGCCCAATGGACTCTGAGGTCGCAGTGGTGTCAGGCTATGCAGAACCTCTGGGATTGCATCAGAGTTACCCCATCCCTCCGGGACCTGTTGTCCTGGTGACGGGTCTTTCAAATCTGGGCTCTCTTTTCGAAGTTCTCCTACCCAAATCTGGGCTCTCGTCAAAGTTCTCCTACCCAAACTGGCCTTACCATGGAGGTGTCCATCCTGGCTGGGGTGCTCATGTAGATAGGCTCAGCACCCAGGGTCTCTGGTCTGCTCAGGAAAGCTGTTGTTAAATCAACTTACTGGAGTTTCAGGTGATCATGTACGTGCTATGGGTTTTCAGAGATCGGCTGTCCAACAAAGTTGTTCTGCTCCACACCGAAACCAGGTAGCAACGTGGTATGTTAGCAAGCAGGGAGGTACAGGATTGTACCTCCTGTGTCGGCAGGAAGTGATTCAGATCTGGTCATGGGCCCTGTCCCATGGGATGGTGCTTAGGGCCATGTATCTGGTCAGGATGGAGAATGTGGTAGTGGACAGGCTGAGTTGTGCCTTCAAACACCATGAGTGGTCCCTGGACCCGGGGGTGGCGAATCAGATATTCCGCCTCTGGGGGAGCCTGGATATAGATCTGTTCGCATCCCCTTGCAACAGAAAGATGCCTCTGTTCTTCTCCCTGTACAGGTCAGACTGTAAACCAGCTTCGGCACCCTTGTCTGTCATTGGGGCAAGGGTCTTCTGTACGCATATCCTTAGATTCCCTTATTGGCGAAGACTCTCTTGAAGCTTCATGAGGACAAGGGAGACTATGATCCTTATAGCCCCTTATTAGCCGAGACAGATCTGGTTTCCACTCCTACGGGGGAGTTGTCTATCCCGAGACCGATTTTAGTCTGGGGATTTCCCCAGATCTCATCATGCACAATCGAGGCAGGTTGTGACATCCCAATCTCTAGGCCCTGTCGCTCACAGCCTGGATTTTGAGAGGTTAATTCTGTAACCACTCGATTTGAGGATGTGCCTTGGGTCCTGGTGGCTTCTAGAAATCCTTCCACTAGAAAGTGGACATGGAGGAGGTTTTCAGTGTGGTGTGGTGTGAGCAAAAGGCCCTAGATCCATTCTCCTGCCCCACACAAAAACTGCTTGATTTAAAAACCAACTCGGAGTTCATCTCAGCGCAATTGGCACATACCACCATGGTGTAAATGAAATGCCCATCTCTGTACAGCCTATAGTTGTACGAATCATGTGCGGCCTACTTTAAATGAAGCCTCTCGCTGTGTCTTGTACCTTATCATGGTGTTAGCTTGGCTGATGAAAGCTCTTTTTGAGCCACTGTCATCTATGACCTGAGGTACCTGATCTGGAAGGTCATATTTTTGGTGGCTGTCACCTCAGTGTGCAGAGTCAGCGAGCTCCAGGCCTTAGTGACTTATCTACCTTACACTAAGTTTTATCATGACAGGGTGGTCTTATGTACGCACCCTAAGTTCCTGCCTAAGTTGGTGACGGACCTCTGTCTTAACCAGTCCACACCAGTTCATCAGTCTGCCAACATTCTCAGGCCCCATGCGCACCAAGGTGAATAAGCACTGCACAGTTTGGACTGCAAGTGAGCCTTAGCTTTCGACTTGGAGCGGACAGAAGCCCATAGTCAGTCCACCCAACTTTTTATTTCTTTTGATAGGAATTGGTTGGGCGTTGCCATTGCCAAACGGTCACTATCCATTTGTCTAGGAGATTGTATCTTCTTCTGTTATGCCCAGGCGGGACTGCATCTTGGGAGTCATGTCAAGGCTCATTCTGTCAGAGCCATGGCAATTTCGGTGGCCCACTTATGAGGAGATCTGCAAGCCTGCGATGTGGAGTCCTCTCCACACATTTACATCTCACTATTGCTTGGATAGGGATGGCCAACATAACAGTAGGTTTGGCCAATCTGTCCTTTGGAATCCTTTTGAGGTGTAGAACCTAACCCTCTCCCGCTTAGGGCTTGTTTGGGTTCAGGCTGTCTCTCAGTCTTGTAGCCAGCACCATTGTTGTTGTGCCCATTGGCCCCTGGTTGGGTGTCTGTCAGTCCCCTTTTATGTTGGGGAGCAGCCTGTAGCTAGGGATTCACCCATGTGTCAGAACTACTATCCTGCTTGTCCTCTGAGAAAGCAGATTTGCTTACCTGTAACAAGTGTTCTCTGAGGACAGCAGGATGTTAGTCCTCACGAAACATGCCAGGTAAATATAAGACTGGAGAACGCGTGGATGCATGTTATAGGGCATGCTGGGTATGCTCAGTGTGGCAAATGAAAGTTCTAGAAACTTTAATATAAGTTTTCTGTGTCGGGGCACCATCTTATGTTGTCACCTATGTGTGAAGGCTAACATCCTGCTGTCCTCTGAGAATACCTGTTTTAGGTAAGCAACTCTGTTTTACCTTATTACACACTTTTCCCAAAAGTAAACCATAATACTTTTGTTTAGATCCTACCCACGGCTCAGCGCCTCTTGGATGAGCTGCTGTCTTCTCAGTCCACTGCCATCAACACTGTGTGCGGAGCCCCAGGTAATGTCTATTTTTTTTTATTTTTTTTTGTAAAGTGTGTGGGGAGGTGCAGAAACAATCACTTAAATAGTACAGTGGTATGATACCTTTTAGAGGATTACCATCTACCCTAAAGTGCGTAAGATATGAAATCTTCATTTAATTCTTCTGAAGAATCTTTTGATGTGAAAGCAGATGAGTATATACTGGCCCAGAAAAGACATGCCAACTAAATTATTTTCCTCCTATCTTTCCTCTCAAGTTGTCTCATCTGTACTTCTAAAACTACTAGTCAAGTGCCTGGACCTCCCCATATCCTCCTACTTTATCTTGTTTTCAGTCTACTAGTTTTTTCCTCTGGCATTTATACTGTTGCTTTCAAATCTGCAATCTGTCCTATATTCAAAACTTGTGTTGGCCCACATTTCCTGTTACTGTCCTATTTATCTTCTCCCCTTCCAGTTACAAAATAATAGAATCCTCTGCCTATTGACGTTTTTCTGGAGTTCTTGCTGTCCACCTTCTATAAACACGTTATTAATGAACATTTGATAATCTGCCTCTTCTCAATGTTGGTCTCAAGGCAGATTGCAATAAAAGTAAATGAACAGAGAAAATAGAACAGCTTACAGTCAAATCAGAATTTGCAAATAATGAAGCATTGGAATCCAGTATAGGAAATCCCATTTGTAAATAGTTTCAAGACCCAGTTGTGTATAACACAGTTCTTCATCGAGGATTCAGGAAGTTGGGTCAAAGATGTGGATCTTCAGGGAAGGCCTGGCTGCTTTTAAACCATCCCATTTGACTGAAACTGTTCTCCACCCTTTTGTTCAATATTCTCTATTTAGATAGACTTTCTGTCCCGTCTTGGATCTTTCTGCTGTGTTAGATACCACTGATCACATCATCCTCCTTTGCACACTTTCATTGCTAAACATCTCCAGTACTGCCCTTTTGGTTCTCTTACCTTTGTGGCTAAACCTTTCAGGTTTTTGCCCTTAATTGGGCGTCTGACCTTTCATCTCCTCCCTTTTTGTTCTTCAAAACTCTGTGGGTGGTCTTGATCTTTTTTATATACATTCACATCCTTGGTACAGTTTTCTCTTTTGGCTGCCCTCTATGTTCTATGCATAAATCTTCCTTCATCTCTCAGCTGCCTTCCTCAGAATCATCCTCTGTCCATTGTCTTGTACTGAACACTTCCAAAACCAAACTTGTTTTTTTTTTCCCCACCCTACCAATTGGGTATTGCATCCTCTCCTTGGGTTTCTCTCCATCCAATCCATCTTTCCTTCTGTGACTAGGCTATAAAACATGGAGTAATATTTGATGACACATTCTCCCTGCTGTCTCTCACCTCTAATATTTTCATTTCATTGGGCTTTCTGCAAAACCTGCCCCTTTCTTTCCTTTAACATCTCATGTCACCTCCATCAAGCACTCTTAATCTTGTATCTTGACAACTGTATCTGCATCCTGGCTGAGCTCCATGTTGCCTCACTATATCCTTTCCAGTGCTGTTAGCATTTTGTTGCATGCCTGCTCTTTCAAACACCCTTTTATTTTTTTTTTGTCAGTCTCCTGGCCTTCCTCCACTAGCTACCCATTCAATACCATTGCAAGTGTAAGTTATAAGTATTTATGTTGAAGAGCATGCATGACCTGACAGTTCTTTCTATCCCTTGGCCCTTATTTCCTGCTGCTCCTCCCATCGCCTCTATGCTTTAAACTTCCTCACGCTAATCAAGGATCTTTATAGTTCCATGCCTTCTCTTATTTACTTTTTACTTCTGGAATAATCTCTTATCTGAGGTTCAGATCTCCTTCTTTTGTTCATGTTTTGCCCCTACTTTAACAATCTTATTTTTCTAATTAGCTTTTGCATAATCAATCCAGCTGGTTCTTCCTCTCCATTACAGTCAGATAATTTATCTGTGCTATTCATTACCTTATTTGCTTATGTTGGTGCATCATGAGCCATGTAAGGTGTTTTTAGTAATATGCCAGATTGTCTTGCCAACCTCCTCCGGATTACTCACGAATACATTCTGGCATATAATCCTGGTTTTTTTTCTTGCTAAATAGGACTGTGAACAGTGTCATACCAGATCATGAAATCTTTGTTAGCTTTGAAAATTCTCTTCTAAATTTATTTCCTCAGGTTAAAACAGCTTGGGCTGAAAATTGCCCGGCTTAAAAGTACATGGGAGGGCTTCCATAGTGCAGAATACTTCTTTTTGGCTACAAAGAAGCTTTTCCATGTTTGGGTGGTGGGAGTAAAACTGTGCGCACATATTCAGTTTTCCATGTGTGTGCATGCTCCTTCACCTTTGCCACTTGCACAAATAGCAGGTGCGTACTTTGACTGCTAATTTTCAAAGGGAAACTATGCTGGTGGTTCCCCTTTGAGCAATGACTGCAGTGTGCACAGGATAAAGGTGCCCTTATTCTTTGGAAACAATGCAGACTATGCAAAATTGCCTCCATGATATCTTAGTGACTCCCAGCAAAGATGTTTTGGTTTTTTTTTTTGGTCATTCTTGACTCCTGATGGGGAGGAGTGCAGTGGGTCTTCATTTGTGTTAGCTGGGATTCCCCCACCACCACCTTCCATTTCAGTTTTGTATCACTCATCTTTTACATCACACTGGCTAATTGAAATTTGAAGCACAGGACATATTTGTATTTTTTAAATGTTCTCTGTACCCTGCTCAGAGTATCTCTATAGTGGAGCGTGCCACAAATAATTTTAATAAATAAATGTGCATTTTAAGCTATCCAGGAGAGCACCAAATAGATGTCGACTTCCCCTCCCCTACTCCCTGAGAGTTATGAATGCTCCTTGTGCTGTCTGATCTGAGGGGAAGAAGTTGAGTCCAGGAATTTGTCTGATATTTTTACATGCAGCATTGCTGTTGGACTTACAAAGATTGTTTGTTTCCAAAGGCCATTATGGCTGTCCTACTTGACCAGTATTTTTCCACTATAAACTAACTTGTCTGTATTTGTTCTTTATGAAACTGTCTTAAAAGAGAGAGGGGAAAGAAAATAATCATCACATTAACCATACATTGTAATTGTCAACTTTAGAAAGCAGGAGTTCGTACTATAGTTGTCCTTTCTGAAGCAGTCAAATCTTGCTTCAAAGGTAACATTTCATAAATGTTAATGGTCCTCCATGTACACTTTCTTACAGCTGACAATGCCAGCTTTCTATTCTGCCCTACCTTAGATATATATATATAGAGGTAAGAGGGCTCCTTATTTGTTTTATAGAGGTAGGCTGTTGAAATCTGTCATAACTCCATCAAAAGATGATGTATACAAAAAAGGAAAACCAGGTAGAATAAAAAAAAAAAGGGCTTGTTTGAATGTTTGTGAATGGAAAAGGCACCAAAAAGGCATATATAATTTTTTTTTTTTTTTAACGTCTCTAGATCCCACTGCTGGTCCCTCTGCCTCTGATCAAAGCACCTGGTACCTTGATGAATCTACTTTGAGTGACAACATAAAAAAAACTCTCCACAAATTCTGTGGCCCCTCTCCTGTTGTGTTCAGGTGAGCTGCTTCTCTTTTGGGTTTGCATTCTCCAGCATGTCACACAGAGCCCTGATTCACACACCACCACGACGATGCTCTTGTACCTTGTGGCAGTATAAATCCAAATGAATGGTTTTGCTCTTATGTACACCTTACCAATGATCCCTGCAGGTCCTGGACTCTTTGGATGGTGTCCGAAGATGTGGGTGTTTGTCTCTGTAGAACTACTAAGCAGCACTATGATGTCCTATGCTGACTCTGGTAACTCCTAGTCAGTCTCCGTGCCTATTGCTCACTCCTTTCATATATAGACAGAAGAAGCTTTGATCTTGAGTAGTGAATGCTCTACTCCTCTCTGAAAGTGGCCCAAGTTTGAGAATGATTTCAAGTGTCCATGCTGAGGCACTGGGAATAATATGGAGGCAGCTGTCCTGCTGTGAAGGATTAGGAAGAGGGAAATGGGCAAATTGTTGGCTACATGAGCGTAATACATGACTTTTATTCAGAGAGCAGGGATGATGTCTTGAAGAGGATATTTTTGTTTACATAATAAGCTTATACTTGTGTCATAAGTACCAAAATGGCTAGTGCAGTAGCTGGAGCAAATATCCCATGTGACATGCTTGCTGTACTTTTGAACCCTATTTTGTAGCAAATGAGCGCACTTTTTTTTTCCTGTGAGTGAGTCTGCATCTATGCTTGGCCTGATGGCCCCTTGCTTTAAGCTAGCCAGTACCTAGTATTATGTTTTGTTGCTTGAACTTGAAATAATTTACTGGCTGGTGTAAGATTGAAAAAGCCAACCAACTCTCCAGCCTGTGAAAATAGTATTTTATTAATTCCAGCATTGGAAAGTATTTTAAAGTGTATACTCATCATACTGCTATGGAGAATGCTGGGATTTGGGAAGGAGAGAGATTAATAGCTCATGTTGTTCCAGCCCTATCAGCACAATATTCCCTTTATCCCATTTTCTCATGTTTGTGGGGTTTTATCTTTATTTGTTCATTTCTGCTTGCTTTTTTTTTTCTCTCTCACTGTCGTTACAAAAAGTGATGTGAACTCTATGTACCTGTCCTCTACTGAGCCCCCGGCTGCAGCAGAATGGGCTTGCCTCCTGCGTCCTCTAAGAGGAAGGGAGCCTGAGGGCATCTGGAACCTTCTTTCCATCGTTCGGGAGATGTTTAAGAGGCGGGACAGCAATGCAGCTCCTCTCTTGGAGATCCTGACTGACCAGTGTCTGACTTACGAACAGGTAGATTATAAGTGACTGGAAAACAACAGATATGTTAGTTCAGCCTCGGTCATGGAAAAAATATCCTGCAGAGAGGTCTGGTGCCTCTCACACTCCTTTCTGTGTGTGTGTGTGTGTGTGTGTTAATATAAAATCACCTTTTGAAACAAATAGGAATCAATGAATTAATTGTAAGAACAGGGTTTTACCATATGTATTTTTATAATACTAGGCATAAATTGGGGGAACAGGACTTTCTCCTAGGAAAAGCAGAATGGTAGTCCTCACGCATGGCTGATATCATCCGATGGAGTCCGACATGGAAAACTTATGTCAAAGTTTCTAGAACTTTGACTGAGCCTCTCTAGTATGCTAATGCTTGCATTATACCACACATCCACGTGAGGTTCTCTCAATCTCTTTTCTGCGGAGCCATGTTTCTCACAGCAAATGGAGTCTGTCTCTCTCTCTCTTCATTTCTTCTAACAGATGTTTTTGGTGTGTCTTCAGTTTTTTTCCTGAAAACAGGATGCACATTCGACACAGGGTTCCCCTAGTTCTCCCCTTATCGCCGTAGCCAGGGTTTTTGGTGGTTTTGGTAAGTTTAATTTTATGGTTGATCCCCTGGTGGTTTGGTGCCTGCCAGCCATTGAAGGCCACCACTGTTGATATAGAGTCCCTTTTCTTTCACGATGGCATGTTCTTGTTGGGGGTTTAAGCGATGTCCTGTGCACGAGGACCATGTCTATCACAGATCCCCATGATAGATGTGTCCTCTGCCTGGGGGTGTCGCATAACATTTGGGGTTGCAGCAAGTGAGCCAAGATGACCCCGAAAGGGCATAAGAGCTGGCTCGATAAGATGGAATGACTCTCTGGGCTGGACAAGAAAGATCTTTCGGCATCGGAGGCATTTGCATCCAGGGACCTCAGATGGCCAGTTATGTTGGAAGGGCCATCGATTCTGTTTGCATCCATGGTTTCCAGGGACTCCAGAGACACAGGCCATTCCCTGCCTCTTCCAGGCCAATGACATTGGGTTCATAGGTTTTGGCCTTGGCATCCAGTACCGTGTTCTGCCATTTGGGCTAGCGTCGGCTCCATGTTTCTTCATGAAATGCTTAATGGCGCACCTTTGCAAACTGGGATTCCAGGTTTACCCCCATCTGGAGAATTGGTTAGTCAAGCGCACCTCTCAGGCAGGGGCCAAAGTGTCCATATGCTCAACCATTCAGGTGCTGGAGTCACTAGGGTTCGTTATCAACTACCTCAAGTCCCATCTCAGCCTGATACCGCAATTGGATTTTTTTTTTTTAATTTATTCTTTATTTGATTTCTCATACATTTTACAATGAAAAAGAAAATAAGCAATTTTGGATTCTATTACATCGAATTCAAAATAAGAAAATAATATCTATTTCACATTTCCAATAATTAAGTCCACATAATGGGGAGCTAACTTAAAAGATAATTAGTTATAAGAAATAATCATAATTTTATGAACTTCAGGAGAATATATACTTTTTTACCAGTTTACAATATATCCATATTAACCAATTATAATACCCTCAGCTACCTTTATCTGTAAGAAAAACTTCTAGATGAGAAGGCTCAAGGAAAACAAACTTATTTTTGTGTAATGTAATATTGCACTTACATGGAAATTTGAGAAAGAAGGCGGCCCCTAGGGCCAACACTCTGTCTCATCAAAATAAATTGTTTCCTTCTCATCTGAGTGTTCCTCTACATCAGGGAAGACCTGGACTAACTTACCACAGAACATAAAACTTTTATTTTTGAAATATTTTTGCAGGACTAGATTTTTGTCCTGCTCCAAAGCAAAGGTAACTATCAAAGTTGCCCTTGTTGGGATATCATCTTCAGAAGCCTCTAAAAAAGATGTTAAATTTGGACTATTAGCAACTAACACATCAATTCCACCTTCTGGGGCTATACCTTCTCTCCTAGAATTAGATAAATAATATATCTTGGAAATAAGCACTTCAGATGAAATACTCAATATCTCTTTAACATATTTTTTTAAAATAATTCTTGCGCAGATAACATTCTCGTAAAGGGAAAATTTAAAAAACGTAAAGTTTTCCTCCGCATATCATTTTCCAATCCTTCCATATTTTTATATATCATCAGGGTATCTTTAATAAAGGTAGTCCCGGTTGTTTGTAAAGCTGTTATCTGAGAGTTCAATACTGTGTTTGTGGCTTCAATCTGATCTATTCTTTTTCCATGGTCGTCCAGTTTCCCTTTTATCTCATTGGAAAAAACTGTAGCTTGGCCATGGATTGGGATAACCTCCTCTCCATGTTTATAATCGCTTTCCAGATGTCTACTAGAGATATATTCTTTGGATCTGGCACAGACATTCCCCCCTCCACTCCTTCAACACTGGCTGCAGCCTGATCCAAGAGTTTCTCATCTCTGACTTCAGATGTTACCACCTCACCTAGGTTAGGGGTATCTAAAACATTTACCCCTACACTTCCTGAGGTGCTAATGGATAACTGGTCCTGGGCAGGACTAGCTGTAGCCCCAGACAAGAGAGATAGATCTTGAGGAGCCTCCTTGAAGGTTTGACTCACCCTTCTCGCTAAGTGCAAGTCCATTGGACCTCTTAGTTCTTTTGCCACCGGTGTCGATGTTATCACCTTCATTTTTTGTTTCTTCCCCATCTAAAATGGAGGACTCTTCCTTTTCAAAATGTTCTCCAGGGGCGCGCGGCTTTGGCAGTGCGCCGGCGGCTACGCGCCGCTGTACTGCTCTTTAAATGCAGTCAGCTGGCGTTGGGTGTTGATGACATCAGGAGGGGCGGGAGACTGCTTTCATAGCTCACCAGCTTGATCCCGTTTGCCCTCGCTCCCTTTCAGGTGCGGTTCTCCTCAGTAAGGCTCCCAAATTCTGCCACTGTACTGCTCTTTAAAAGCAGTCAGCTGACGTCTGGTGTTGATGACGTCGGGAGGGGCGGGAGACTGCTTTCATAGCTCACCAGCTCGGTCCCGTTTGCCCTCGCTCCCTTTCAGGTGCGGTTCTCCTCAGTAAGGCTCCCCGCAATTGGACTTAATTGGCACCCTGCTAGACACTACGCAGGCCAAGACCTTCCTGCCCCAGCAATGGGACATCAATCTGATGTCCATCATGGCTGAGATTCAAGTGAGCCAGCAGGTTTCAGCATGGCATATGTTGAGGCTGCTGGGCCACATGGCTGCAACAGTACATGTCACTCCCTTGGCACATTTACACATGCAAAAAGCCCAGTGGACCCTTAGGTCCCAGTGGTGACGAGCCTCTCAGGCTCTCAGTCTGGAACAAGAGGGTATCCTTCCAAAGTCCTCTGGTCCAAAGTGTACTAATGATGGATACGTCCACCCTGGGCTGGGGGGCTCATCTCGATGGGCTCAGCACCTAGTGTCTGTGGTCCGCCCAGAAATAACTGTGTCAAATCAATTTCCTGGAACTCTGGGGGATAAGGTACACGCTGTGGGCTTTCAGAGATCTGCTGTCCAACAAAATTGTGCTGATACAGATCGACCACTAAGTGACAATGTGGCATGTTAACAAGCAGTGAGGTATGGGGTTGTACCTCCTGTCAGGAAGCAGTCCAGATATGGTCATGGACCCTTTCCCACAGGATGATGCTCAGGGCCATGTATCTGGCCAGAATCGAGAATGTGACTGCCGACAGACTAAGACACTTCTTCAAACCCTTTGAATGGTCTCGGGATCAAAGGGTTGCAAATTGGATCTTCTGCATTTGTGGAAGTCCAGTGGCTGATCTATTCACAGCACCTTGGAACATGAAGGTTCTGCTCCCTATATAGGGCGCATGGCATATCAGCCTCAGATACTTTCACTCTCCATTGCGGCGAGGGTCTCCTGTATGCATATCCTCCAGCTCCACTGGTAGTGAAGACGTTTGAAGCTTTGAGATGACAAAGGGATCATGATTCTGATAGCCCCTCATTGGCCAAGACAGGTTTGGTTTCCACTCCTCAAGGAGATGTCCGTCCGGTGTTACGACTGTCGCTGCCAGACGTCTCCACTCCACCCTCCTTATCTCTCTGGCGACTCCTCCCACAATTGACGGACGTTTGGCTGCCGCGGCTTCTGCCTGCCATCCTCTCCGGCATCCCCGGTCCGGCTTTGGCGCTGCCTCCCACCATGCTGTCCAACTGCCTTAGGGTGCATGCGCCATGCTGCCCTGCTTCAAATACTTTCTTTGGCGCGAACCTCAGGGGCGTCCCCCGATGATGATGTCACGCATCCCGGATACAAAAAGCCTACACTACTGCTAGCTAATCGAGTTAGCAAGGGACGGAACTCCTTACGGATGGGATTTGCTCTCCGTACCTAGCTACTCTGCCTCTCCATTATTGGACTTACTCTATTTGGGATACCCGCTCCTCGGGGCCTCTCTTCTCTTTTAGGTCGTTGTCTGGAACCGGTACTTGCTCCTTGAGGGCCCATGTTCCCTGACTTGCTGCCTGGACTTCACTTCTGCCTGGAAGATACCGCATACACCATCAGTGAGTTACCATCTACTTCTCTCAGAGCTGTTCCCTGGAACCAGGTACTCGCTCCTCGAGGGCCTGTCTTTATTTCAGCTCCTGTGTTTCCTACCGAGAGAAACCACTGTGTGAGTACTCAACCAAAGAGGCTCTAATCCAGAACCCTGCATATACTTCATTGTACTCACTATCTCAGTTTCTCTTCACTACAGCACAGCCATTGTGGGATCGCTGTTCCAGAGCCCTGAGGGGACTACAAGCCCAGCCGGGCTTCAACTCTGATCACTACTGCCACCTCTGGTGGCTCCTCAATACTGTTAATAAAAGATCTATCTGTGTTGTGTGTCCTAAAGCTGAGCCTGACCTGTGGCCCCTCACGGGACTTCCCCCGTGGGCGTGGTCAGCAGCCACAGTGTCAAAGGGTCCACCCAAAACCTTACAAACAATAACATCCGGAAACCGATCAGGTTGGGGACTACTTCAAATATCATCACCTAGGATCAGAGGAAGTTGTGCCATCCCAATCTTCAGGCCCTGTCACTCACAGCCTGGATGCTGAGAGGCTGATCCTGCAACCACTTGATCTGTCAGAAGGTGTGTCTCTCTTCCCTGTAGCTTCCAGAAAACCTTCCATAAGAAAGTCCTTTGGAGTGAAATGGAGAAGGTTTTCCATATGGTGTGAGCAAAAGGCCTAGATCCTTTCTCATGCTCACCACAAATCTGCTGTACTACCTTCTATGCCTTTTAGAAGCTGGTCTGATGACCATCTGTTGGGATTTATGAGTGTGATTGGTGCACATTGCCATGGGCTAGATGGTAATTCCACCTTTCACTGCCTATGGTTATACATTTTATGCAAGGTCTGCTTCAATTGAAGCCTCCCCTAAGGCCTCCCGCTGTGTCTTGCGATCTCAATGTGGTGTTGGCTCAGCTGATAAACTCTTTTTAAGCCACTGCACTCCTGTGTCCTGAAATACCTGACCTGAAAGGTCATATTTTTGGTGGCGGTCAGTGAGCTCCAGGCCTTACACTAAGTTTTTCATGATAGGGTGGTCTTGTAAATGCACCCTAAGTTCTTGCCTAAGGTGGTGTTTAACTTCTATCCTAACCAGTCCATTGACCTGCCATCATTCTTTCCCAGGCCCCATTTGCCCCAAAGTGAACAAGCCTGCACAGTTTGGACTGCAAGAGAACCTTGGTCTTCTATCTGGAGCCCATAAACAGTCTACCCAGCTTTTTGTTTCTTTTGACTAGTTGGAGATCGCTGTTGTCAAGCAGATAATTTCTAAGTGGCTGGCTAGCATTCTCTATCTCCTTCTGTTATGCCCAGGCGGGATTGCATCTTGAGGGCTATGTTAAGGCTCACACTGTTCAAGCCATGCATGTCCATGGCCCACTTGCAAGCAGTCCCAGTGGAGGAGATCTGCAGAGCTCTGACATGGCGTTCCATCTACTCATTCACATCTCATTACTGTCTGGATATGGATGGCCAACGTGACGTCAAATTTGGCCAATCTGTCCTTCGGGACTTGTTTTGAGGTATATAACCAACTCTATTCCTGCTTAGGGCCCATTCTTCCTGTTCAGGGTGTCCCCCCTCCTGTTACTAAGTTGTGCCTATTGGCAGTTGTTTTGGTGTTTGTTGGTCCCCTTTTTTGTTTGAGGAGCTGCCTGTAGCTAGAGATTCACCCATGTGTGAGGATTGCCATCCTGCTTGTCCTCTGAGAAAGCAGAGTTGCTTACCTGAAACAGGTGTTCTCCAAGGATAGCAGGATGTCAGTCCGCCCGCTTCCCCGTCAAGTTGAATTTGCACTTTGTGGGTTGTTCTTGTTGTTGTTGTTGTTATTATTTATTATTATTATTATTATTATTATTTGAATTCTGTTATAAGACTGAGGGAATCCTGCATGGATGCATGGTATAATGCATGTGTGACCATGCTCAGAGAGGTTTAGTAAAGTTCTAGAAAGTTTGACATACGTTTTCCGTGCCGGGCTGCATTGGATGATGTCACCTAGGTGTGAAGACTGACATTATTCTGTCCTCAGAGAACACCTGTTACAGGTAAGCAACTCTGCTTTATTTTCATAACCAGGAGTTATAAAGGGGTCAGGATCCATTGTAACTCAAAACTTGGTGGTAAGACCCAGGCGGTGCTGTGAGTGTTGGATTAAATATAGGACTTGAAAGAACTGAAAAGGAAGAGATGAAAAAGACCTGAAATGGCCTCTACCACCTTCACTGGTAGGCTAACACTGGCAAGCTGTTATTACGTGATCTCATCATCTCCCTTGGGAATATAGTTCAGGGCTGGTATATCTTTAAATTTTGAAAGTTCCTCTAATGTCTGCATAAATCTCCTCTGCTGTAATTGAATTGCCATTAATTTTCATCTTTTTTTCCCCACTGGAGAGGTAGGACAACTGTCATCCTTACAGTAAATGCTCATTCTGCTGTTTGAAGACTACCATTTCTGCCCCTTAGTTCTCTCTCTTAGGTTCTTCTACCCAGCTTCTTCCACTTATCCCTCATAGATCATATGTAACAAAATACCACAAATACAGGGAAACTATTTTCTATTAAAAGTAACTTATTTCCTCCAAAGTTTACATAGAACAGTATAGTAGTCCTCAACCAGAGGGAAATGTAAAATAACTCTGATCTGCTCTATTTTTGCAATGAGCAACCTTTTGAGGCTCTGATGAAGGTGATGAAAGGGTGTCCAGCATAGCATGACTTTTTTTTTTTTTTCTCTGTATTCCTTTCTTCAGGATACAGAATGAAAGCAGAAGAGTTTGAAATTCCTCCCTACCCTACACTGCATGCTCTATTCATGGTACCCTTTATTTCTGCAGATTACTGGTTGGTGGTATAGTGTTCGCACATCTGCATCCCACAGCAGTGCCAGTGGACACACTGGACGCAGTAATGGCCAGTCTGAAGTGGCTGCTCATGCCTGCGCCAGTATGTGTGATGAGATGGTTGTTCTTTGGAGGCTGGCTGTCCTGGATCCCACCATCAGCCCTCAGAGGTGAGTTCAAAGTGCAATAGTGTGGAAGACAAAGGTACTATTTGCAAAAACATATGGAAATAAAATGAACAATTTGAAATTTGTTTTGAGCATGTCCTACCCAACAATTTTGATGTGTATTAGTGCTCAAAGTGGAAGACATCACTCTGGTTGTAGTTGGCCATACTGTGGGGAATTTTGAATAACCCGTGGTTATGGTTGCTGTGTAATTGGGCATATAGTCCATGTGTACTGCAACTGGATTATCAAAGGGAAAATTACCTGTATTATTTACCATTGAAAAATAGAGGCCACAAGGTATGTGTGCTCAAAGCAGCCGTGCTTTGCACCTCCTGTCTATACAGGTGGCAGAGTTGAAGCAAAATGGTGTGCATACGTTTGAAATAAAATTTTGGCCTGATGTTTTTCTCTCCCCAACCTAAACAATGCATGGGAATACCTCTATTTTTTTTAACCTGCCTAAAAGCTTATGTGCTATGAAAGTCCACGCATAGTTTTAACTGTACAGAAGGCGGCAGTTTTGAGCCTACCCATTTTACATGGGTGTAAAGAGTTTTTTGAAAATTTGTTTTCAATGAGAGCAGTGATGTGATTCTCCAGAGACGAGCAATATGTAATAGTCCTCATAGGTGAGTGACATCTAACTGAGCCTGATGGGTGAAGATTTTATACAAAGCTTCTAGAAGCTTTGACATGCTCCATTGAGCAAGTTCATGTTATCCTATATCATGGACATCGTACAGGACTCCTAGTTTTTCTGAACAGTTTAACTGTCACAGTTCTGTCCTCGCAGAGGAAAATATTTCATGAGTTTTTGTTGCAGGGCCTACTGGTTCATCTTCCACCCCTGTTAGGATTGAATTGATATTCTTTGTTTTTTGTTGTCTGCCTGGTGCATTGAGATCAGTGTATTGAGTTGTATCAGTGTTTTTGTAAAACTGAGTTGTTGGTTATTTGCCTTGCTAATTTTTTGGCTGATGTCCAAAAAGCAGAAGGTGGACAGCTGCTTCAATAAATGCCCTCTGAGTAAACATAAGAACATGCCATACTGGGTCAGACCAAGGGTCCATCAAGCCCAGCATCCTGTTTCCAACAGTGGCCAATCCAGGCCACAAGAACCTGGCAATTACCCAAAAACTAAGTCTATTCCATGTTACTGTTGCTAGTAATAGCAGTGGCTATTTTCTAAGTCATCTTAATTAATAGCAGGTAATGGACTTCTCCTCCTCCAAAAACTTATCCAATCCTTTTTTAAACACAGCTATACTAACTGCACTAACCACATCCTCTGGCAACAAATTCCAGAATTTAATTGTGCGTTGAGTGAAGAAGAACTTTCTCCGATTAGTTTTAAATATGCCACATGCTAACTTCATGCAGTGCCCCCTAGTCTTTCTGTTATCTGAAAGACTAAATAACCGATTCACATCTACCCGTTCTAGACCTCTCATGATTTTAAACACCTCTATCATATCCCTCCCTCAGCCGTCTCTTCTCCAAGCTGAAAAGTCCTAACCTCTTTAGTCGCCCTTCTCTGTACCTTCTCCATCGCAATTATATCTTTTTTTAGATGCGGTGACCAGAATTGTACACAGTATTCAAGGTGGGGTCTCACCATGAAGTGATACAGAGGAATTATGACATTTTCCATTTTATTCACCATTCCTTTCCTAATAATTCCCAACATTGTTTGCTTTTTTGACTGCCGCAGCACACTGAACCGACAATTTCAATGTGTTATCCACTATGACGCCTAGAATCTTTCTTGGGTGGTAGCACTTAATATGGAACCTAACATTGTGTAACTATAGCATGGGTTATTTTTCCCTATATGCATCACCTTGCACTTATCCACATTAAATTTCATCTGCCATTTCAATGCCCAATTTTCCAGTCTCACAAGGTCGTCTTGCAATTTATCACAATCTGCTTGTGATTTAACTACTCTGAACAATTTTGTATCATCTGCAAATTTGATTATCTCACTCGTATTTCTTTCCAGATCATTTATAAATATATTGAAAAGTAAGGGTCCCAATACAGATCCCTGAGGCACTCCACTGTCCACTCCCTTCCACTGAGAAAATTGTCCATTTAATCCTACTCTCTGTTTCCTGCCTTTTAGCCAGTTTGCAATCCACGAAAGGACATCACCACCTATCCCATGACTTTTTACTTTTCCTAGAAGCCTCTCATGAGGAACTTTATCAAATGCCTTCTGAAAATCCAAGTACACTACATCTACAGGTTCACCTTTATCCACATGTTTATTAACTCCTTCAAAAAAGTGAAGCAGATTTGTGAGGCAAGACTTGCCCTGGATAAAGCCATGCTGACTTTGTTCCATTAAACCATGTCTTTCTATATGTTCTGTGATTTTGATGCTTAGAACACTTTCCACTATTTTTCCTGGTACTGAAGTCAGGCTAACCGGTCTGTTCCTGGATCGCCCCTGGAGCCCTTTTTAAATATTGGGGTTACATTTGCTATCCTCCAGTCTTCAGGTACAATGGATGATTTTAATGATAGGTTACAAATTTTTACTAATAGGTCTGAAATTTCATTTTTTAGTTCCTTCAGAACTCTGGGGTGTATACCATTCAGTCCAGTTGATTTACTACTCTTCAATTTATCAATCAGGCCTACCACATCTTCTAGGTTCACCATGATTTGATTCAGTCCATCTGAATCATTACCCATGAAAACCTTCTCCAGTACGGGTACCTCCCCAACATATTATTTAGTAAACTCCAAAGCAAAGAAATCGTTTAATCTTTCCGTGATGGCCTTACCTTCTCTTAATGCCCCTTTAACCCCTCGATCATCTAATGGTCCAACTGACTCCCTCACAGGCTTTCTGCTTTAGATATATTTTAAAAAGTTTTTACTGTGAGTTTTTGCCTCTACGGCCAACTTCTTTTCAAATTCTCTCAGCCTGTCTTATCAATGTCTTACATTTAAATTGCCAATGCTTATGCATTATCCTATTTTCTTCTGATGGATCCTTCTTCCAATTTTTGAATAAAGATCTTTTGGCTAAAATAGCTTCTTTCACCTCCCCTTTTAACCATGCCGGTAATCGTTTTGCCTTCTTTCCACCTTTATTACTTTACATAATCAACATACTATGCCTTGGGTTAAGATAGGCTCAACTTTACCATTATATATGCAAGTCAAACCCAATAAAAAAATAATGTACCTCCAGTTCTGAAAATATATAATTGGTGACTATAGACACCCCCCTCTAATAATGGAGGCAGAAAAGGATATTTTCCCCCTATACCTCACCCTACAAAAAAATTCTGGTGTCATCTAAGTAACAGCACAAATTTCCTTTACTACCAGACACATTGTGAAATACAAAATCCTGGAAAAAAAATCAGTTGGGGCATATGTAGCAAATGTGCCATATTAGAGCAGCACAGCTCACAAGACTCCAAAAACATCAACTCTACCTATGATTAGGCAGCACTGCAAATATTATACCTGTCCCTAGAACGCCAATACTTCTCCTGCTGGGAAAACACAATGAAACCAGAAGTATGCAAACAAAAAGAACGGTAATGTCAAGAAGCCAGACTTTGCATATAATGCTACACCGGAGCACCAGAGACAGACATGCATTTCCTCCTAGACCAAACCAGGCCCCAGTCATTCTTGGGGGGGACTGGGGCTAGTATTTCACACACACACCACACACACCACACACACACACACCACACACACACACACACACACCACCACCACACACACACACACCACACCACCACCACACCCCCCCCCACACACACACACCACCACCACCACCACCCCCCCCCCACACACACACCACACCACCACCACCCCCACACACACACACACACCACCACCACTACCACCACCCCCCACACACACACACCACCACACTACCACCACCCCACACACACCCACACACACCACACCACCACCCCCCCACACACACACACACACCACCACCACCCACCCCCCCCCACACACACCCCCAAGAAAAATGACAAAGGCTTGGTAGCACCCGCATAATATGGTATGTTGGGGCTTCTGAGTCTTTGTCATTTTTCTTATGGGAGGTGGATAAGAGTGGGAGCAGAAAAAAGAAGAGAGCAAAAGGTGGGAGTGAGAACAGGAAGAGGAGGTGGGATGGCTCAAGGGGTGAGAGCATGAGAGAGTGGTGATGGGGAAGGGATGTGATGTGTTGAAGGGGAGAGAAGGGAGGGTTGGGGAGAGATGCAGGATTCTGAAGAGGGAGTTGGAGAGCAAAAAAGGATGGGGAAAGGTAGGATGCTGAAAGAGAAGGGGGGTGAGGATATAAGTTGGGTACGGAAGAGAAAAAGGAGGGGGCTAATGGGGAGGCAGAAGAAAAAAATGAGGTGTGGATGCCAGGAAGACAGGTCTGCCCCAAGAAAAACAATGAAGACTCTTTGGCCCCTCAATATAATATGGTACTATGTTGTTTTTTTGGGGGGAGAGAGGGGGGGTTTGGGATGGGGTATGCGGAAAGATGGAGTGGTGGCAGGAGGGGGAAGAAAAAAACAATTCCCTCACTCACCTCCTTCATCCCATCTCTCCACAATCCTTTCATTCTCTCCCCTCACTCACCTCTTTCACTCCCACCTTCCACAATCTCTTCACCTATGTCCTTCACTCCCACCCTGTACCATAATCCTTCATCCATGTTATGCCTTCATTTCCTTTCTTATCCCTTATGACTAACAGCCCTTTATTTCACTCTTCCCCAGTATCTGCTTTCCTGTCACTTTCCCATTTTCTCAGCTGATTGCAATTTGAATTGCATGGTTGGAATAGTAGGTTAGACGTACTGGTGGCACAGTCACTGTTTTCCTGTTGCTGATGAAAGAGGGAGATTGGGGTGGCAGCAGATGCGTGGAGCCGGGGGCATTTGTTTCATCACCCCCCTCCCTGCAATATATAATTTCCATTTCCAGCCAGACTATTAATATTTTTTGTTGAGTACACAAGTGTCTGGTATTATCTGGACCATTATTTTGAGTATATATAATTGTGAGCCAGCCTAGTGGCTCAAGTTTGTTTTTTTTTTTTTTTTTTAATTTTACCTGGCTGCTGCCCCTTTAAAATGCAGTTCTGGGGGTGGTGGGGGACCCAGCCTGGCCCACTATTATTTTTAGGACAATTGGACCAAATCAACTGGTGGGGAGAGAAAGAAATCAGACATGCATCCTACATCTTTTTATCTGTGCAGGCACCACAAACAGGTACCAAACTCACCAAGAGATCAGCTTACAGGAAGTGCTCCAGCAAGTTTTGAACCTGTTCTCAATGCCAGAAATGATGGAAAAGAATAAACAGCAGTGGCAGCTGAAGGACAAGGTTCTACTGCAGTTTTTGCTCTCCTAGCAGGGTTGGATCCTGTTTATGAGGCACATTGTGGGCAGCCACTTGAGCAGTGCTGAGCAACTATGTGCGTGTGCAGCTGCAGTGGGGAAAACTAGTCCGGGAGAGCACAGTTGCAGCCTAAGACAATTTGCCATTACTGGTGTAAATTTTGGTGGGGCCATGGCCCCAGCTACCTCACTCCGTTCTGATGCCTATGAGTAGGATAAAAGTTTTTCAGGAAATAAACTGCACTCTGAAATTCCAAGGGTAAAAGGGAAGAGTATAGTAATTGGGATATATTATTGCCCACCTAGCCAGGATGAGGATGCAGACTGTAAAATGCTAACAGATTAGACTGGCTAGTAAAATGGGCAACACAATAACAATGGAAGACTTCAATTCATAAGAACATAAGAAAATGCCATACTGGGTCAGACCAAGGGTCCATCAAGCCCAGCATCCTGTTTCCAACAGTGGCCAATCCAGGCCATAAGAACCTGGCAAGTTCCCAAAAACTAAGTCTATTCCATGTAACCATTGCTAATGGCAGTGGCTATTCTCTAAGTGAACTTAATATTCCTCGAATATTGTTTGGGTAAATGTCAGACAAGGACATGCAAGGGAAGTAAAGCTCCTAGATGCCGTCAATGATGCTTCATGCAGCAATTGGTCTTGGAACAAACGAGAGGGGGAATTATATTAGATCTAGTTCTCAGTGATGCATGAGGTCAAGGTGGTGGATCCACTTGGCAGCAGTGATCATAATATAATTAAACTTGGAACAATTTAAAAGTTTAAAACTTGCAGGAGGCATGAGCTTTGTTTAAAATTACCATCCCTGAGGCTCATACAAAATGTATTTCTTGTACACTGTCTAATGGCCTAGCAGGGACCATAAGGTAGAAGGCACCCAAGGCTAGTTTTCCTTGAGTCCCTCTTCTGGGCCAGAAGTTCAAGAAATTTCTGATCAGAAGAGATGCAAACATATCTACCACAGATGTTCCCCACTTGCAGAATATTTGACTTGCATTTCCTCTGTCCAAGGACCATTTGTGAGGTTCCAGGAAACCAACTCAAAGGTCAATACAGTAAAGTGCGGCCGTGGTTACCCTGCTCCTAACCCACTTTCTACTCACTTTTCGGCCGCGTTAGTCCAACCCGCGATACACTATCCCCTTTCACCCATTCTTACCGCCTCTTTAAATCACCGGGTAACCCCTTCCGCCCGCGGCATGTATATTAGATGTAAACGAGCGAATTAGCTATTCCCTCCCATACAGTAACACACGCCCCGACTATCGCTTTTTTAATCTGCTGTTTTGCCGCGCGTTTAACCTGCTAACTTACCGCCTACTCTTTCCCCTGCGTTAGAGGCAGGGGTAAGGGTAGGCGGCAAACTTTCCCCCAGCCCCCGCTCACCTGCCCTGGCCGCGTCCATGGGTGCTGGTCTCCGGGGCAGCCCCAGTCCTCTCCCCTCCTCCTGAAGCAACGAAAGGGGAAAAAAGCGAAAAAAAAAAAGCGAAAACGAAAAAAAAAAGTAGCAACGAAGTGGACGATTCTCCTACACTCGGGATTGCCAGTCCTCTCTCCCCTCCTCCCGAAGCAAGGCGCTTAAAGCAGCCTTGCATTGGGAGGAGGGGAGAGAGAGGACTGGCAGTGTAAAGCAACGAAGCGACTTACTCTTCTTGCAGCCCCCCTCCGGAGACGGACATCGGCGGAGACGGACCGCGGCTCCCCTGCCTCCAGCTGCCGGCAAAGATGGATGCCTGCACAGGGGAAAGCGACCCCTGTGTAGGCATCCATCTTTGCCGGCAGCTGGAGGCAGGGGAGCCGCAGTACATCTCCGCCGATGTCCGTCTCCGGAGGGGGGCTGCAAGAAGAGTAAGTCGCTTCGTTGCTTTACACTGCCAGTCCTCTCTCTCCCCTCCTCCCGAAGCAAGGCTGCTTTAAGCGCCTTGCTTCGGGAGGAGGGGAGAGAGGACTGGCAATCCCGAGCGTAGAAGAACCGTCCACTTCCTGGTACCTGTCATTTCAAATGTCATTTGAAATGACAGATACAAGCGTGTCCGTGAAGCGTTAGGCCAGCCCACCCGGGATACTGTATAGCGCTCTATACAGTAAAATGGGTTGCGCGGGCCTAACGCTTCTTGGACGCAGCTTGCATTTGCAAGCTATTTACATACAGTATCGAGCAGTAGGTGAGCCAGACTGTGCGTGCGGCAACTGCGGGTGCGCCCGGCACTAACGCAGCTCTTCCTACCACTCCTTACTGTATCGGCCTGTCAGTTTGTCAGCCAGGACATTCTCTTAGCCTTTGAGGTACATGGCCCTTAGGACCATCCCTTGATAGATGGCCCAGGCTGACATCTGGACAGCTTCCTGATACAGGATGTTTGATCTTGTGCGTCCCTGCTTGTTCACATAGAATATTATTACCTAATTGTTCTCATCTAGACAATTTTGCTGGCCATCTAATCTCTGAAAGCCTTGTCCATAATTTCTGGACTCAGGGCCAGGGCAACAAGAACACTCAGACTCAGTACAATGGTACAAAGTAAAATTTATTTGGCTTTACCAAGTGTTCCAGGGAGATGAGGTATGCTAAATGCCCTCTATCTTTCAAAATAACTAGCATCTCATCTCATACAGGAAGAGAACCTTCTTTTATAGTTAAAATATACAGTATTGCCGAAACTTCCAGAATGGCGTGACTGTCCAAAGACTTATTTACAAAGATACATTATGCTGTTGTCATGACAATCTATCATGTATAGGAAATGCTTGTGAGGATCACTCCCCCCAACTGAGAATTCTTCTAAACCTGTTCATTCTCCCACCATAAAAGTTCCTTTATCAACATGGCTTTGATGGCCTTTGTTCTTCTGTTCTTCTCTTGATATTCTTTGTTGTGTAAACAGATAGCAAGTCTATGGCCTGAATAGGAAGCTCGGCATGAATTCCGTTTTCTGGAGCCAGGACTTAATTAAAACTGTACCCTCAGGTGCATCTTCATTCACCTGGCTCCTGTCCGTTGAGGTAGGCATCTGCAAGACAAAAGCCTGCATCCTGGACCCAGCTACCCTGTATTGTGGTGCAAACATTGTCATTGATGCCTTCCTGGCCTTTAATTATATGCTTTGCAGAGCTTACAAGTTTCCTAAATCTTCCACATCCTTCGAATCTGTGATAGTCAGAAAGTCACTATATTTCAGCAGTTGTCAGTATGAATCAGCCCTCAGAGGATTCTGGGAATGGCTGAATAAGCCATAATTCTGAACCAGAATTATGAATTATATCAGCCTTTAGAGAAGGGGTAGGCAACTCTATTTGACTGTCACAGGTATCGTTTTAGGATATCCACAATGAAGATACATGAGCTATATTTGCATACAATGGAGGTAGTGCATACAAATATACTTAATATTCATTGTGGATAGCCTGAAAACAAGATCTATTTGTGGCACTTCAGGACCAGACTTGTCTATTCCTGCTGTAGAGCATATCATAGTACCCTTAACTCTAGGGCAGGGGTCCTCACACTTTTTGAGAAGGGTCACATAGGACATTTTTTTTTCAGAATGAAGACTTTTCTAGTACTGGGAGGTTTGGGAGGTGTCTGTGTAATAGTGATAGGAGGGTTCTTCTTCTAAAGGGAATGGGCACAAACTGGTAGTATATAAGGTGCCTCCATCAAGCACTGAGGGGAGTCTGAGAGAAGATGAAGAATTTGATTTTGTTTTATTTCCTGGGAGACAGATAAAAGCAGCAGATAGCTGTGCCCCTGTTCAGGGGTTCTAGCAGTGGATTGTGGAAGAGGGAAAACATTTCTGTAAGATGGGGAGTGGACCTGGGAACTTGCAACCACTAGATGCAAGTGGGAAGATTTGTCTTGGTGCCATCCTGTTAGTACTTTATTAAGTCCTTCCTGAAACTTCTCACTTTCCCTTGGGTTCAGAAGTGACAAGTTTTTTGGTAGAAAGTAAGGGGTGTCTTGGAGATATTGGGACTTAAGAATCATAAGAATTTTGCCTGCAGCAGTGGGTTTAGAAAATCTGCAAAAACAGTAAGCTGTTTTCTGGAATTTGTATTTATTTTTTTGTTGTTTTTGTTTGGGACTTTGCCAGTTTTTCCAGTAAACTTTTCTTTTGTTTGGAGCATATGTTGTGTTTGGGTTTTTTATGCCTTTTGAACCCTGGTAGCCTTGCCCCCATTCCATGGGATCCAATTGTCTTTTTCCCAGGGTTCTGCAGGATTGGGAAGTGTGCTCCTCCCCTCCCCCTCGGGCAGAGAGTCTTCTGTATGCTTAGCCTCCACTCTCTCTAGTGGTGAAAACTTGCCAAAACTCAGGAGAGACTGGGGTCCATGGTTCTCATAAATTCCATTGGCTGAGGAAAGTTTGGTTTAACTTCCTCCAGAACCAGTCAGGTTGGGGAATTCTCACTCTTATCACTCAGAACCAGGGAACACTAGGTCTTCTCAACATCTGGTCCTTAGCCTTCACAACCTGGATATTGAGAGGGTAACATTAAATCCCTTAACTTATCTGAAGATGTTTCTCAGATTCTTCTGGCCTATTGTACATTTTGCAGTCTGGGCTGAAAACTATATCTTTCTATTAGAGTTCATATCTGAGTAATTGGCACTTATCAGCATGTAAAAGGTAAACCCATTTCTTTACAGCCTTTGGTTCTCAGGTTCATGCAGAGCTTCATTTGAAGCCTCCCATTAAGACTCACACTGTGTCTTGGAACCTCAACATGGTACTCTCAGCTGATGAAGGCTCTCTTTGAACCATTAGACTCCTGTGAGCTGAAGTATCTGACCTGGTGGTGATCACTTTGGCATGCAGAGTTAATGAGTTCCAGGCACTGGTGACTTATTTATTTTTTTAAGGCTTTTCTATACCGGCATTCATGATACAATCATATCATGCTGGTTTACAGATAACAGGGGAGTGAAAACTTTGTTCATTTAACCAGTGCAGAAGAAGCAAAAAAGTTACAATATAACAAGGTCGTTGAAACTGGGGAATGAAGGAGAATAAGAATAGATAGGAATAAATATAAACTTTACAGAGGTAGATTATTTACATTGTGCAGTAATGTCTCTTTGTGGTTAGTATTTACATTGTCCCGTTAGGTCTCAATGGGTGGAAGACTTATCCATCTTATACTAAGTTTTTTGTCATAATAGGTTGGCTGTGCACAAACGTCCTAAGTTCTTGCATAAGATAATGTCAGATTTTCACTTTAACCAGTCAATTGTCCTTCCAACATTTTTCCCCAGGCCACATGTCCATGAGAGTAAATGAGCCATGTACAGTTTGTTTGGCAAAAGAGCCTTGATCTTCTGTGTGGAGCGGACTGAAGTCCTTAGAATGTCCATCCAGCTTTTTGTTTCCTTTGACCCTCAACAAACCTGGAATTGCCATAACTAAGCGCATCTCCTTTCTTAATGGATAATGGATTGCATCAGGCAGGTCTGACTCTAGATGGGCAAATTAAGGCTCAAAGTATGAACCATGTATGGCCCACCTGAGATTGCAGGGCTGTGATGTGAAGATCAGTCCACACATATATATCCCATTACTGTTTTAAGACTCCTAACATGACAGTCTTCCTGAGGAGTATATTTGAGGTTTAGAATCAAAGCCATCACAACATGGCCCATCATTGTTATTTCCAGGTTGCTTCTGTATAATAAAGAAAAAAAAAAAGGCTCCTTGCCACCAAACACTTCTGCCCATTGGCAAGGTTTTCTGGTGGTTCTTTCTCTTTTTTTTTTTTCAATGGGGCAACTTATAGTTTGGGATTCCTCACCTGTGAGGACTGCTGATTCCTGCTTGTCTTTGGAGAAAATGAACATTGCTTACCTGCATCAGGTGTTCTCTGAGAGAGGCAGGATATAAGTCCTTACAAATCCACCCACCTTCACTTGGAGTTGGATCCTGTGCTCGGTGTTAGCTATTTTATGAACTGAGAGAGCCCTGCTTGACATTTTTGATGTGGGTCAGAGTGCACATGCTTAGTGAAGCACATCAAAGCCTCTAGAAGCTTTGTAGTAATTTTCACTGGCTGGTTTCTATCAGATGTCACCCACCTTTGAGGACTTACATCCTGCTGTCCTCTGAGAAGAATCCCTGTTACAGGTAAGCAGCTTTCGCTTTCCCAGATCTTGAACATGTCTCAGCATTTGGAAGGTTGTATGTCTGCTTACTCCACTACTAAAATCCTGATACTACACTTATATGTCCAACAGCATTCTCTTCTGTTTCAGGCCTGAACTATTGCATAGCTTTACAAATGTATTTCATACCTCATCTGTAGTATCCTCTGAGCAGGGTTATGACATACTGATAGTGTGTATTAATCTTGACTTGATATGTCAAGCAAGTACTGGAATGCCACATATCTCTGCCAGTACATCTAGGTTCTGGCCTGTAGCATTCTTTCTTTTTCCATTATTGAGCTCCTCAAAGTCTGCTACTGCAAATCATTCTTGAACCTTCAGCACCCCTTTCTGTTATTATTACTCCAATTATAATCATGACCTGTTAGTTGACAAGAGATGTGGATTTGTGGTTCCAAAAGACTTTGTGTGTAGTTTCAACAGTATCCTGTATCAGTTTAAAACATTGTTTGCTTTGTTCTATTGCTATTTAGGCGCAGAGATTTGTGTGCTCAACTCAGACAGTGGCAGCTGAAGGTCATTGACAATGTCAAGAGGGGACAGCACAAGAAATCTCTGGACAAACTCTTCCAAGGGTTCAAGCCAGCTGTGGAGGCTTCCTACTTCAATTGGGAGGAAGCATACCCCATCCCTGGTATCACATACAATAGCTCAGACAAGAAAAACTCTTTCTGCTGGGTGAAGGCTATCCAACAGCGGAACTGCCGTTTTCAATGTTCTGAAACCACCTGTGAGGCTGGTAGGTTGAACAATCATGAAACATGTATGCATCATGGGGAAAGATCTCGTCCATCCTCCCAGGAGTTGTCTGTCCGGCCCAAAGAACTCATTGTGAAGCGCAAAGTGTCTTCTGATGCTTCCCAGAGGGTTTTGAGACGTCTATCAGCAGGAGACGACAAACTGACTTACAAATCGGCTGTTAGCAAGACCAAATTAACATCAGGGAAGTGCTTAGCTGGGAAACATAGCAGCAAACGCCGGATGAGCAGTGAAGACAGCTCGCTGGAGCCGGACTTGGCAGAGCTGAGTCTAGATGACAGCAGCCTGGCACTGGGGGCAGAAGCTTGTAATACCTTCATCTTTACAGAGTCTCCTCTCAGCAGGAGTTACAGGGACAATTTTGAAGATGAAGGAGGAGTGTACTTCTCGGAGGGGCCTGAACCCAGTGCAAGTAATAGCCCTTCTGCCAAAAATTCAGCAAAGGACCCAGTGGTAGAGGCAGGTGGAAGTGGTGAAGAGGATCATGGCTCTGCTGAGGACAATGGTGGAAAAAGTTTAAAGCCAGAGGAGATTGGAGAGAATGGAGCAGTAGGGGGAGATGGAGAAGGAGGAAGAGACAGAAGAGAGGAAGATGATGACTACCAGGCATATTATTTGAACCCCCAAGAAGCAGTAAAAGAAGAGGAGAAAACAGAGGGAGGACCTGAAGAGGAGCAGGACATTTTTGCTGGGATAAAGCCCCTGGAGCAGGAGAACAGGATGGAGGTGAGGTCCTTATTAGTGTAATATCTATTGCATTGCCTTATTGGGAAGTGATTCAGTTATGGTGTGATGGGGATAACTTGATGCATGTCTTTAATCTTGATAGAATGGAGAAAAGGGGTTGATCCATGATTGCATGGGGAGATTTTAATGCATGGTGGGGTGGGCAGGGTGTAAGTCATGACAGGATTTGGAAGGTGGTTTTTAGCTGTTTTACTATGCATACGGAAGGGAGAATTTACATATCTAAATAGGTGCTTAGGTTGAAAAAGGTTTATCAGGGCCAACCATTTCCTAACATCAGAAGAAAGCAAAGAAAATAGCATCTGTAGGAATTCATAACTGTTAATATGATAATTTGGCACTTTTCTCTTACTTTAACTACAAGCCTACTGTTTTTTTTCTTCTAAAATCTTGTCTAATTTACATTTTAAATTTAGTGTGTTAACTATGGCAAAAATATGGAATATTTTTGAACCCAGTGAAATATTTTTCCCATTATTAATGAACCCTTTCCTCTGAAGGTGCTGAAATCATTTCCCCTTGACTTTAGAGCATGTCCCCTTGTTTGTTTTGCTCCTCAGGTGAGGAGATCATCTGAGATCCCTGTATTGATCTATTTGCACACTGATTAGTTTACTCTTCAATGCCTTTACTATAAGGTAAAATTACTCCAGTTCGCCAATTTTTCAGTAAGTGCAAGTTTTTGTGGCCTCTTGTTAGTAGTCATGTTTGTACCTTTTCTAACATTTTGATCTCCTTTTTGAGGATGAGACCATAAAACTGAGCTCTGCTCTCCAAATATGACCAAACACCTTATATGGTGGAAGGATAACATTCTCCCAGGACAAGCAGCATGGTAGTCCTCACATGTGGGTGACGTCACTGAACGGAGCCCTATCACAGAAAACTTTTCTGTCAAAGTTTCTAGAACTTTTGACTGGCACACTGAGCATGCCCAGCATGCCATAATCCCTGTAGCCACAGGGGTCTCCCTTCAGTCTCTTTTGTTTCCGCGCTGCAGTTTGCCTCACGGTTAGGAGCTCTGTGAGAACTCTCTCTCAAAAATTTTCCTTACAGAAAAAAACTTGAAGATTACTTTTTTAAAAAGTTCCCTCATAGGGGTCTCCCATCGCGATACTGTTTTCATCACTTGGTGAGTAAAGAATCACCATCTCCGGTTGGTTCCTGCCCACCTCTTTTTTTTTTTTTTTTTTTTTTTTTTTTTTTCGGTGTCCGCAGGCCATTTATCATTTTGGACCTCAACCTCTGCCATCATGGCAACAGGTTTCCGAAAATGTCTGGAGTGCCCTCATACCATGTCGACTCCATCGATGTCCACTCAATCATCACCGGAGGAGCATTGAAGAATCTGGTCATCAAACCTCGTCGGGAGCACCAGGGCAGCGTGACCGCCAGTCATAGACTCCATCTAGGGCATCCATATCACCTTCCTCAGTGCCGGAGAAAGACTGGACCGAGCATCGAGGGAAGCACCGGCACCGACGCGCGTTTACTCCCGGTGCCGGCACCGACAACACATCGGCCTCGACGGCTATTGAGCCAATTGCGAAGAGGACACAGGTAGAGGAGCCGTTAACCCCCTCTCCACCTGAGAAACCAAGGCAATCCCCACTGATATCGGTGCTGGGTACTGAGCCCCCACAAGTTCCTGTGGAGGTGCCAGTAGCGCCTAGCCTGCCTCCCTCTGTAGCCGAGATATCTACACCAGGGAGGAACTGGACGGTTTCATCTGCCAGGCAGTGCTCGATGCTCTCCGAGACTTACAGCCATCGATGCCGACACAGACACCAGAGCCATAGATATTTGCACCGTTGCTAACCCGATTGGATATACCCATTGGTGCCCTTCTAACACAACCTGGGCCACCGATGCCAAAGCAACCCGCAGAGCCTCTGAAAGCCCTGATTCCCATTCTGGGGTCCTCCAGAAGACGAAGGCACGGACTCCAGTCCACTTTCAACACCGATTCCACCGATGCCGGAACCGATGCCTGGTCCATCAGGGCTCTCGGGGTCAAGAGGCCCTTCGTTTTCCCTCAATGCCTTCGGTGCCGCCGAAGTCCAAATCTGTGCCACCGCATCTTCCATCAAGGCAATCAAAGGATCCATCTGTGCCAAAGCATCCTACAGTACCAACCTTCTTCCCTACCTCAGGATCTCGACTAGAGACCCTTTCTGACACATGGGAAGATGTTGACACAGACACATCTATGGAGGATATCTTATCAGAACAATCTCCTCCGGAAGAAAGGAGAAAATCTCCCCCAGAAGACCACCTTTACTAATTTTGTAAGGGAGATGTCAGAGCAATCCCCTTTGACCTGATTACAGAGGAGGACACACGCCATAAAACATTGTAAGTTCTCCAATTTCATGCTCCGAAAGAAATTATGGCTATCCCTGTCCACGAAGTGCTAGTGGATCTCTAGCATCATCTCTAGGAGCATCCTTGTACTGTCCAGCCAGTGAATAAGAGATCAGATGCAACTTATCTGGTACAACATATTCCTGGATTCCAAAAGCCACAATTACCCCATCAGTCCATGGTAGTTGAGTCCGCACAGAAGAAGGCTAGAAGACTGTGCCCTCACTCTTCAACACCTCCTGGCAAAGACCAAAAATTCCTTGACATTTTAGGTCGCAAGATGTTTCAGGGCTCTATGCTAGTGTCACGCATAGCTGCATACCAACTTTACATAACACAGTATCAAAGGAATCTCTGGAAGCAGGTTCAGGGAATAGCCGACTCTCTCTTCCCCAACAACAGCAAGATAGCCTCAATGCCATACTACAGAAAGGCCTTGAGGCTGGGAAGCATGAGGTTCATGCTGCTTACTACTCCTTTGAAACAGCTTCTCGCTTGTCGGCGACTGGCATCAGTGCCAGGAGGTGGGCCTGGCTGAAAGCATCTGACTTGAGACCTGATTTGCCATGTACCGGTGAAAACCTATTCTGAGACAAGATACAAGACGCAGTGGCTCGACTTAAAGACCATAATGAGACCCTGCGGCAATTATCCACAGTTACTGCCGAGGCCCCTTCCTCTGCAAGAAGATCCATGAG
Organism: Rhinatrema bivittatum; assembly: GCF_901001135.1. Lineage (NCBI taxonomy): Eukaryota > Metazoa > Chordata > Amphibia > Gymnophiona > Rhinatrematidae > Rhinatrema > Rhinatrema bivittatum. The sequence goes on from NC_042621.1 coordinate 116,933,261, forward strand.
AAGGGACCCTAGAAAACCATTTTATCGCCCACGCAGATACTACCCATCTACATCTCACGTGAGGCCAACCAGGCTGTCTCAGAGAGCACATCCTCAACAGCCCAAAACATCCAGGCCTCAGCCACCACCTCAAACAGGCCAAGCCTCTGGATTTTGAAACCTATCCAGAGAACAGCAGCCGCTCCACAAATCCAAATCCAGATTTGCCAGTAGGAGGTCGAATTCACCACTTCATAACAAACTGGCTCAACATTACCACAGAAAACAACAAGGCAGGCAATCTAAAAAAGCCATGAGGAACAACAAAGGAATAGATGCCCAAATAGTCTTTTCCAAATACTTTAATGGGTGGAGAACCAATTGATAAAATTTGCCTGACTCAGGCCAAGTTTCGCCACCTTTTAGTGGCTGCCTCAGGGGCTCAAAATGACTTCTCGAATTGGAGAATTGAATTGCAATGGATCACATATGAAATGATATACATTCACATGAGTAGAGACTATACATGCTGACCTGCAGTCAATACGTATGCGGCACCATTGGTTGAATGGAACCGTCAGTTTTAAGTGTAGTCTGCTTCATTAAAGTTACATTGGCACTGTGGATGATTTTGAATACACATTTCATATGTGATCCATTGCAGTTCAATTCTCCAATTCAAGAAGTCATTTTGAGCCCCTGAGGCAGCCACTAAAAGGTGGCGAAACTTGGCCTGAGTCGGGCGAATTTTATCAATCGGTTTACATGTCTCCACCCATTAAAGTATTTGGAAAAAACTATTCGCGCATCTATTTCTTTGTTGTTCCTCAACATTACCACAGACCAATGGGTTCTATCCATCATTACCCAGGGATACCATCTAAACTTCCTCATGGTACCCCCGGATTCACCACCCAATCCAGTGTGGATGCAAAAAGATCACACAACCCTTCTAGAGTCAGAACTGTCCACCCTTCTGGGCACCAGGGCTGTGGAACCCGTTCTACTCCCGCTATTTTCTCATTCCAAAGAAATCAGGCGGCCTCTGCCCCATCTTAGACCTCCATAATCTCAACACATTTCTACGGAAAGAAAAATTCAGGATGGTGTCCTTGGGCACCATGCTTCCCCTTCTACAAAACTGAGATTGGCTGTGTTCTATGGATCTTCAAGACGCGTACGCTCACATTCCAATATTCCTGCATCACCACAAATACCTGCATTTCCTAGTGGGACATCACCATTATCAGTACCAGATTCTGCCTTTCGGTCTTATCTCGACACCCCATGTATTTACAAAGTGCCTAGCAGTTGCTGCGGACCATCTATGCAAGAAAAGCATACACTTCTTTCCTTACCTGGACGACTGGCTCATCAAGAGTCAATCCAAGCAAGCTCTTGACGCTCTCAAGCTCGCTGTCAATCTGCTACACTCGTTGGGATTTCTCATCAACTACCAAAAATTCCATCTGACTCAATCTCACCTCCTAACTTTCATCGGAGCAGATTTGGACCCACAGTGGCAAAGGCCTTCCTGTCCAACGACCGCGCAGACGCATTTTCCAAGCTAACTACGTCTCTGCGCACAAGACACTCGGCTTTAGCTCAACAATTCCTAACGTTACTGGGCCACATAGCTTCCACGGTCCACATCACTCCTATGACCAGATTTGCCATGAGTAAAACCCAATGGACTTTGAAATCTCAGTGGATCCAAGCCACTCAACCTCTGTCAACCCAGATTCATGTAACCCACCAGCTACGTCAATCACTTCTCTGGTGGACAAACAAAGCCAACTTGCTGACAGGTTTACCCTTCCAGCAACCAGTTACACAAGTGACCTTAACCATGGACGCCTCCAACTTGGGTTGGGGAGCTCGTGTGAACAATCTTCAAACTCAAGGTACTTGGATGAAACTCATAGCAACATTTCAGATCAACTTCCTAGAGCTTCGAGCTATACGTTATACCCTATATGCATTCAAGGACTGCCTTTCACACAAGACCTTTCTCATACAGACAACACAGTTGTAATGTAGTATCTGAACAAACAGGGCGGCACAGGTTCTTTTCTTCTCTACCAAGAGGCTGCACAAATCTGGTCCTGGGCCTTTGTACACTCAATACATCTACAGGCCATTTATCTACCAGGCATACAGAACGTACTAGCAGATCGCCTCAGTCGACAGTTCCATCCCCACGCGTGGTCTCTGGATCTTGTGGTAATGGACAGAATCTTCCAACACTGGGGTCACCCAATAATAGACCTCCTTTGCATCCAAACTGAATCACAAAGTGGACAGATTCTGCTCCCTGCACAAGCAAAAAAACAAGCTAGCCATGGATGCCTTCGTTTGCCCCTGGAACACAGGCCTCCTGTATGCATATCCCCCGATACCGCTGATAGCAAAAACTCTCGTGAAACTACAACAGGACAAAGGGTCAATGATACTCATAGCCCTGTATTGGCCTTGACAAGTTTGGTTTCCCATGCTTCTCGACCTCTCTATCAGAGAACCCATTCGCCTGGGCACAGCGCCTACTCTCATAACTTAGAACCAAGGCATGTTACGCCATCCGAACCTTCAGACCCTATCCCTCACAGCCTGGACATTGAAAGCTTGATCCTGCAACTGCTCAACCTTTCATCCAATGTCTCACAAGTGCTTGTAGCTGCACGAAAGCCTTCCACACGAAAATCCTATCATTCTAAGTGGAATAGATTTTACCATATGGTGCACGCAAAAATGTATCTACCTTTTTTCCTGCCCCACTCTCTCTATTAGACTACCTGTGGCACCTTTCAGACTCTGGTCTCCAGACTTCTTCGGTGAGGGTACACCTGAGTGCCATCTCAGCGTACCACAAGGAAATTGGGGATGCCCCGGTAATAGCGCAACCCCTTGTGAGCCGGTTTGAGGGGCCTTCTACAACTTAAACCCCCTCTACGGCCACCAGTCACTGAATGGGACCTAAATGTAGTATTTATACAAGGCTCATGCACTCCCTGTTTGAGCCTTTGCACTCCTGCGATGTTAAATTTCTTACATGGAAAGTTCTCTTCCTAGTAGCCATTACATCTGCGTGAAGGGTTAGTGAGTTACAAGCACTTGTCACCCTATACACGGTTCTTACATGACCAAGTGGTCCTCCTTACTCGCCCTAAATTCCTTCCAAAGGTGGTAACCGACTTTCACCTGAATCAGTCTATAGGCTTACTCACCTTTTTCCCAAGACCTCACTCTCAGCAGGGCGAGAGGGTTTTACACACCTTGGACTGTAAGTGTGCACTTGCATTTTACCTAGACCGCACTGCAGTCCATAGGAAATCCACCCAACTCTTTATTTCTTTCGATTAAAAACAAACTAGGATTTGCAGTGGGCAAACAAACACTCTCCAATTGGCTAGCAGACCGTATTGAATTCTGCTATGAGAAAGCAGACCTTCCTCTCCAGGGACAAGTGAAGGTGCACTCAGTGAGAGCCATGGCAACCTCAGTAGCACACTATTGTTCGGTACCGATTGCTGAGATCTGCAAAGCTGCAACATGGATCTCTCTTCACACATTTGCAGCACGTTACTGCCTAGACAAGGAAGGACGTCAAGACTCTGCCTTTGGACAATCTGTCTTGAAGAATTTATTTCCAGTATAATCCCAACTCCAGGGAGAACAAAATGGCGTCGTGAGACAAAGACACGGCGAAACAGTGCTCCTGACTCGTTTAAGGTTTTTTTGCCTTTTTGAAGAAATGCCGCATACAAAAAGGCACCCTGAAATTTCCCCCTACTAAAGCTTCACGCCTCTCGATGACCAAAGACAGAGCTTTTTCGATAGCTGGCCCATCTATCTGGAATAGCATCCCTTCAAGTCTCAGAGTGGAGCCTTGCCTGTTAACTTTTAGAAAAAGACTTAAAACCTGGCTCTTTCACCAAGCCTTCACCGACCCACCAGACAATCACTAGTTGTCCTTCACGCTTACCCGTTATGATGATTATACTCACGAATGGACTCTGACTCTCCCAGGTTAAAGCACCATTAAGCTTTAACCCGTACGCCCTATGGCATCACTTCATATTTATTTCCTGCCTTTATCTTCTTTCCAGCTTGTTGCAAGCTTCCAAGTTCTCTTCCCTGTTGATTGTAACTTTTTGACTCATTCCTACTTACTGTTTATCTTTCGTTTACTTGAATAGTTACCCCAGTTTTTTATTCTTGTTAATTGTAAACCGATCCGATATGGTTATTTACTATGAAGGTCAGTATATAAAACTGTTAAATAAATAAATAAAAAGAAAAGATAAGGTAGGGTACCTCGCCCCCCCCCCCCTCCCCAGAAGCCTACCTTACACCAAAGGAAGATACAGGAGTTCTATGCCGCAGCGGCAACAGCTCCGGGAGAGTCGGCTGCAGCGCCAGAGGAGAAGCAAGCTCAGATGCTGCTCCGCGAAACACCTCTCAGCCCCAGAGCGCCGGCTACTCCTTCACCTCCTGCCCATTCCAGCGCGACATGACCGGCCTTTACCCTCGGACGGATGGCATTTGGAGGGGAAATGGCCTTCGAGGGAGGTCTACTCACAGGTCTGACGGGGCAGCCTCAGGGCAGAGAAGTTTTAACCACCTTGAGGCACCTTGAGTAGTGCTGGTGCAAATTTGCCAGCACAGCCTGTACAAATATGGAGTCAGACAGATCTCTCTAAGGAACCCACTGAACAGCAAGAAGGTTTGGCTAATATTACTTCAAAATTACTTGTTAAACTTCCAGTAGTGACTCTGGAAGTGGTGTGGAATGCATTAACACTGCTAGAAAACTCGATTGTTTCACTAACAATTGTGATTTAAGGATTTGCAACCACAGCTTAATGCTGTGAATCCAGTGGTATTAGCCCACTCAAATAAAATTCAAGAAATGGATTCACAAATTCAGCAGATTCAGTCTGTTCAAGCAAGTTTAATTCAGGGAGACTCTAAAATAGAAAAGAGGATGGAGAATTTAGAAAACAGTGCACAATATAATAATTTGAGTCCTGAACTTTCCAAAATGCAAACTAATCTCCCCTAAGGAGCAATTTAAAAAATACTTGCAGGATGTACTGTCTTGGCCTAGTGGAGAATTACCAAATATTTTGAAAATTTATTTCCTCAATAACAGGCAACAGGAATGTGAACACTCAAATAGAACATCTAGAGACAGTATCCCCATTAATGGATTTATCTGGTTTCCTTGAAACAACACAGAAAAGAACAAGTGGAAAAAAGAGGGACTTTAATTATTAAGTTTGTTGCCAGCAGAGAGAGAGTATTAAGATCCTTTCTCCGCAATCGTAATGCACTTAGATGAAAAGATTTGGGTCTACCCCGATATAGTAAGAGCCACGCAATTATGCCGTGTCCCGGAGCTCGCCAGCTAGGTGCTTCAATAACTATAAGATTTCCTAGTAAATGTATAATGAAAATAAATGATGTGCGTTTATGTTTTTATGGAACCTGATCAGTTAGAGATATATTTGAATTCATGTGGAGACAATAGGGAGGAATCTGTTAGGAATGCCAGTGTGTAGGAATATTACCCGCCATTTCTCTCTTTCTCAATGTATAATGATACGTAATTGCTTAAGATTAGTTTGCTCCAGTTTTGGTTTTGTTCTCTTTTTTTGCATAGTAAATACAGGGTTAGGGCAAATACACTTTTTTTTTTTCCTTTGGTTCAATGTTGTTTTTGTTCCTCCTAATTGGAGATGGGCATTGTAAAGCCCTTCCTGGAAAATCTAAGACATGTTACTTTCTTGTAATTATTATAAAACTTTAATAAAGATTAAATTTAAAATAAATAAATAAATAAATAATCCCAACTCCTTCCACATCCATCTGCTGTGATTTTCAGGCTGCCTCATTTTTCCCAGCAGTGCACCAGTTATTGTGCGTGTTGCACAAGTTGTAGGCTATTGGTCCAAACAAATGAGTCTGCATGTAGCTTGATAATCACCCTCATGTGAGGACTGTCATCCTGCTTGTCCTGGGAGAAAGCAGAGTTGCTTACCTGTAACAGGTGTTCTCCCAGGACAGCAGGATGTAGTCCTCACGGGCTATCCCTGCTCTCCCAGCACCCTTTATCCTGGCAGATTCCCAGGGCAAATAGTAAATCCAGGTTGGTTATAGGAAAAACGGTTGCTGAGGATGATTTCTCAGGCTCAGAGGATTCTCTGAAAGATTTTAAGAAATTCCTTCATGGTAATTCTGAGGGGAGTTAGAGGAAGGTGAAGTTCCTCCTGAAAGGGAGGATCACACTTCCATGCTGCATCTCTTTTGTAGATATGAGGTGTGACGTCTTTTGATTTCTCAGTTCCTGTGCACATTGCAAATTGTGGATGACAAAAAGGAGCCCTCTGCTCCCAAGGAGGACCCTATTATGGTCAATTTAAAGAAGTCTTGGAGATTCATCCCCCTTTCACCAGGCAGTGCAAGATTGAAAAGATTTGGACAAGGAGGCTCTGAAGGCTAATTTTAAGGTGGGGGGGATCATTTCCTCACTAAACTGTATCTGCAAAATATTGTTTTCCCAGAGTAGATTCCTTGTTATGTTTGAATAAGCACACCATCATCCCTGTAGAGGCTGGGGCAGTGCTTAAGGATGCTCAGGACAGGAAAATAGTCCATGCTTAAGCAGGCCTTTGGTGCCTGTTGTATTGTGGCAAGATCTGTGCTGCCTCTGACGCAGGATGCTCAGGAGCTAGAGGGTTCTTCACCGGTTAGGTTGGAACCAGGAGCAGCTTACTTGGCAGATGCTGGTTATGATTTGGTCTTCTCCTGTACCATGGGATATGTGTCCATAATAATGGCTTGGAAACCAATCTGGAGGTTTTCCTCCCACAGTAGGTTTCGTGACTCCAGGAGGTTCAGACAAGGTTAGAGCTCTTTGGGGCAGAGGTCCAGGCCTTATTCTCGGTTCCAGTCCTTTTGATTCAAGAAGGGAGGTAAAGAAAAAGCCACAGGAGCAGGCTCCTCTAGAGCATTGCAGTGAGTGCTTGGGGGCTTTATCTCCAAATTCCAGAGATAGGCAGCTGCCGGACACTGTTTTATCAGAGGTAGGCCCAAATCGCAACAGACCAATGGGTCCTAGAAATTGTGAAAAATGGATTTGCTCTGAGTTCGCTCACTTGGTTTCCGATGCTTTTATGGTTTTCCTTTATTCCAAAAAAAGAGGCTGTAATTGCAGAGACTTCTCAATTTACATGTTGTAATCCCAGTGCCAGAAGGACAGGAAGATGTGAGCCACTATTTCATTTATTTTGTGGTTCCAAAGAAAGAGGAAACCTTTCACCCCCATTTTGGACCTGAAGCACATCAATGATTTCTTGAAGGTGGTTCATTTCAGGATGGAAACCTTGTGATTTATGGCAGTACAGAAAGGAGAATTTCTGATGTTTCTGGATTTGATGGAAGCTTAAATTCACATTCCAGTCTGGAAGAATCATCAGTGCTTCCTTCGATTCACAGTGCTGGGTTGGCATTTTCAGTTTCAAGTGCTGCTCTTTGTGCTGGCAACCGCTCCAAGAACCTTTTTGAAGGTGGTGGTGATAGCCACAACTCTGTGCAAAGAAGGTGTTTTGGTTCATCTTTATCAGGACTAGTGGTTGATAAGAGTGTATCAGCCACTTGGTGGGTGATACAATTTGGAGTGGATTGACAATTTCCCCAAGAGCAATCTCCAACAGTCTCAGACACTGGAGTATCTGGGGACTCAGTTTGATACAAAGGTCATGTTCGTCTAACTGGCTAGAGAATGCAGAAGTTGTGTGGCAAACTCCGGGTGTGCGGATTGACCAGGAATGTGGGCCTACTTTTCAGATTCTCTGTTCCATGGTGGCAGCTTTGGATCGAGTACCATGGGTGAGAGCGTGCATGCATCTTCAAAGAGCTTTGCTCTCCAGGTGGAATCCCCAGTTGCAGGACTGTTCCAGGTGTCTGAAGCTGCTGGAGTCGGTGAGATTGAGTTTGCAGTGGTGGTTGGACCACAAGCATTTGAATAGGGAGTAGACTTGGTGACCCCAATGTGGATCTTAGTAACAAAGGATGCCAGTCTGTAGGGCTAGGGAATGCACAGTCAGGAACTGTTTGCTCAAGGACAGTGGATGTCAGAGGAAGTGAGCTTGCTCTATCAACCAATTGGAGGCCAGGGCGATTCGACTGTCTTTCTTGGAATTTTCGCCTCAGGTAGTGGGGCAGGCAGTCAGGATAATGTCTAACACTACCACAGTTGTAGCTTACATAAACCATCAAGGAGGGATGCGAAATCTGAGAGTATCGTTGGAGATAGATCTACTTCTGAAGTGAGTGGAAGTAAATTTGGAAACCCTTTTTGTGTCTCACGTAGCAAGTATGGACAGTGTACTGGCTGACTACCTCAGTCATGTAGTGTTCCCAAGAGAATGGTCCTTCTCTCGAAGAGTATTTTGATCCAATCATTGACAGATTGGTTGTACCAGATCTAGACCTGATGGAGACCAGCAAGAATGCAAAGACATGCAAGTTTTTCAGTAGAAAGAAGAACATTGTCATCCAGGCTCGATGCCATAGTACAAAATCAGCCGCATTATTGTCTGTATTTCCTCCTTGGCCCATGATAAGCAATTGTCTGAAGTACCCTGTCTATCAGGGTCTAGTGGTGCTGGTGGCTTCAGAATAGCCATTTTGACCATGTTATGTGGACCTCAAGCATCTCCATTGCAGTCATCCCCTAAGATTGCTGTCTCACAGGGCGTTACTGTCCCAGGGTCCAATGTTTCAAGAGGTTCCTGATCGATTTTGTTGTATGGTCTGACCTTTGAGAGGGCCTGTTTGATGAAGAAAGGGTATTCTCAAGCAGTGGTAGTTACATTCCTGGAAAGCTAGGAAATGTTCCTCGTCCCTGGCCTATCTCCGTATCTGGAGAGAGTTTGAGGATTGGTGCTCTGGTTGTCACAGTGCTCCTGGGAGCATGTTGGTACGATTGATTTTGGAGTGTTGTGTTTTTTTTTAGGAAAGCCTCTCTAAGGGCGCATCTCTTAAAGCTTTGAAGGTGCAGATGGCAGCATTCTTGCCATAGGGGCCGTATTCAAGGTAAACCACTGTCTTCTCATCCAGGTATCTCGTTTCTTGAGATGTGAAGCATAGTCTGCCTCTACTCCAGATTCCAGTCCTAACCTGGAATCTGAACTTGGTTTTGTATTTTTTTTTTTTGGCAGGATGTTTGTTCCTTTTAAGTTGATTTCTCTGCATCTGCTTGCCTTGAAGATGATCTTCCTGGTTACTGTTGTTCCACTTGGAGGATTTAGGAGTTTCAAGCATTTTCTTGTATTGAATCTTTTCTACTGATTACAAAGGGTAGGGTTAAAATTTTGTACAGTTCCCTCCTGAAAGTTGTTTTGGAATTCTATCTCAATCAGGCAATCTCCTTGCCTGCATTCCATGTCTGGATTCAGAGGATTATGCTTTTCTTCATCCCCTGGATTTGCGGAGACATCTTTTAAGATATTTCAAGATGACAACCATTCTCAGAAAGTTGGATCATCTTTGTCCTGTATAGTGAAGGACATAAAAGGGAAGCGGCCTCTAGGGCTACAATTGCGTGTTGGATTAAGGAGGTAATTAATATAGTTAACATAGTATTGTTGGCAAAAAAGGTCCAAATGGTCCATCCAGTCTGCCCAGCAAGCTTCTTAATGGTGGCAACTTCTGATCCATGTAGGTTATCCCCATGTGTCAGTTAAGGGTAGTAATTGTTGCTCCGTGCAGGTTACCCCCTGTGCCTTATGTTGAGGATAGTAATATTTACAATCAAAACCAAGCAACTGTGAAACCCATAACAATTTACTGCTAGCTACATTCCCCCCGGTAGTCAAAGCGGAGATCAATGTTGCAGTTGCATCAAAAGATTCAAGGCTAATTGGTTAAGGGTAGTAATCCCCATGCTTTCTGTTAAGGGTAGTAACTGCCGCTTCATGCAGGTTACTCCCATGCACCCTTTTCTTCATTTCCATACCCTTTTGAATTAACTTACTCTTTTCATCCTTGCCACCTCTTCTGGGAAGGTCATTCCAGGCATCCACCAACTTCTCCGTGAAGAAATATTTCCATATGTTGGTTCTGAGTCTTCCCTTTTAGAGTTTCATTTCATGACCCCTAGTTCTACTGTTTCCTTTCCAATGGAAAAGGTTTGATGTTCATGCATCATTAAAATCTTTCAGGTATCTGAAGGTCTGTATCGTATCTCCCCTGCACCTCCTCTCTTCAGATCCTTCAGCCTCTTCTCATAAGACTTCCGATACAGACCACACACCATTTTGGTCGCCCTTCTTTGGACCGTCTCTATCCTTTTTGAGATATGGGCTCCAGTACTGAACAAAGTACTCCAGTTGAGGCTTCACCAAGGACCAATACAAGAGCATTATCTACTCCTTTTTCTTACTGGTTATTCCTCTATGCAGTCTAGCATTCTTCTGCCTTTAGCTATCACCTTGTCACATTGCCTTCAGATCACCAGACACTATCACCCCGAGGTTCCTCTCCCAGTCCATGCACATCAATCTTCCTTCCCCCCCCCCCCTCCCCCCCCTTTTGCTTACAGTTCTTTTGGATTACCACACACCAGATGCATGACTTTGCACCTCTTGGCAGTAAATTGCAGCTGCCAAATCCTCAACTAGTCTTGATGCTTTCTTAAATCACTTTTCATTCTCTCTACTCCTTCAACTCTGTTGCATATCTTTGTATCATCCACAAATAGACAAACTTTACCTTCTATCCCTTCTGCGGCTTACATGGATTTTGGTATTCCGACGTCAAAGCAAGTAAGGGCTCACTCCAGAAGGGCTCAGGCGACCATGAGGAAGAGTTGCACTTGGTTTCTCATTTGGAGATATGTAAAGCGATCATGTTGTCGTCTTTATATATATTTTTCCTAAGAATTACCACCTGAATGTCGGGGCTAGAGAAAAGGCCTTCACCTCCGTGGTTTTGCAAGGGGCTTGGGCCACATCCTACACTGCGAGGGAGAAGCTTGGGTACATCCCGATTGTCTGGATTGGTCTGATTGTATTCAAGGACAGGGAATTATCAGGTGAGAAGTAATTTCTTCTTATGTAGTCACAAATGTTATAACAAAATACTATCATCTTAATTGACTTGAAAATCAACTTTTTATAGGCTACCATATCAAAATCTTTAGTAAAGTCCAGTTTCCCTGTATCATTCATATTTGCAGTATCATGATTATGGCTAACCAGGTAATCATGTACCCACCTGTCTACGCTCACCCTCTTTCCCCTGTCCCCCCCCACTACCACTGAACGTTTGGTTTTCAGAGCCTGAAGCTTCTGAACCCTTGCTGATCATTTCCATCCCCTCCAAGTCTGCAACACTGCTTTTTTTTTTTTTTTTTTGGATTGATAGAATTTTATAAAGTACACACAAATCCTTGACATAAATATAGCATATATGGCTATACAAAGTTTATCCACTTTTAATATTGTTCCTAGTGAATTTCTATAATAAATGGTGTACCTTTACTAATGCATGTAATATAATGAGGCTTCCTGGTATGTTAAGTTATGGATTATAGCATAAGAAAGTGAAGTACCTAATTTTTTTTCTCTATAAACAACTATTTCTTTTTTGACTACTTCCATTCCACATGACAGGAAATCTGGGACTTGATTTGTTCTGGGGGGGGGGGGGGGGGTGCGGTTGGGTGGTTGGATAACGATAGGAGGAAGGATTAAGAGCAAATGGTGAGATTAGTGGAGTTTGAGTTTTAACAGAAAATGGAATTGAATTGGGCCATGGAAGGGCGACCTTGAGCTTTGGAAGAAGTGCACAGAGGAACATGAAATGTTGAAGGCATTGGAAAGGTTTAATTACCTGGGGACAGGAAGACCTGAGTCTTAATTAGACTGGGAATTGATGGACTGAGAAGTTTGACTGTGATGATATGGGAGAAAGGAAATGTTGGCTATGCAGGGATGAGGTGGTTGAAACCTTGTGGTATGGTGTTAGAGTCCACAGTCTGTCAAGTTGCAGGATGAATGAGACTTGACGATTCAACACTGACATGCTGGCTGTGTTTGATTTTCCTTCTTCCAGATCCTCTTTGCCTGTGCTGAAGCTCTGTATGCACATGGTTACAGTAATGAGTCGTGTTGTCTGACTGTTGAGCTAGCTAAAGACCTGCTTGCCAACCCGCCAGACCTGAAGGTGGAACAGCCTCCAACCAAGGTACAATAAGTTCACGTTCATGCACCAAGAACTTCTATCTCTTATTGCTTGCAGCCCTAGATTTTTTTTTTTTTTTTTTTAACTTTATGCTGCTAATGCTGAGCAAGTGCTTCTGTTTTTTATTTCTCAACCTTGATTTGCTGGAAAGATGATGGTGGAAATTACACCTTGGGTAAAAGCTTTAGAAATGTTAAGGTCTTGCAAATAGGACTTTAAACTTAAGAGCAGTGTGTTTTGTATTCTGATAAGTGTTGCAGTACCCTCTTCTACCACCCTTAGGTCAGGAAGGACTGGCGCGGCAGCATTCTGTCTGAATCCTACTATGGGGAGGAGGAGGAGGGTGGATACTACCAGAAACCAAAATTATGTAAAGGGACACTATCCCTGTACATGATGTAAAAGTTTCACCTTTCCATTTTATGCTTTCAAACTTGCATCCCTTGGGACACCAGTGGAAGAAAAAACCTTTATCCTCATGAAAAAAAAAATATAGTCAGACTTGAGTGTTCATAAAGTAATGACAAAAAGGCAGTAATTGTTCGCTTTAACCATTTCAGTTCAAGTAATCATTACAATTAGACATTTGGTGTTACTTGTAAATATGATTAAAAAAAAAAAAGAATCCGATTGAATTTCATTTACTTTTAATATGATGGGTAAGGCCTCCCTTTTCCTGATCTCCTTCCAATCTAGATCACAAGATAAATGTTACTTGCATACCAGGTCTGCTGTTGAGATTTTCTCTGCCTTGTTTCAGTGCTCTCTCATTCGCTTCCCCCTCCCCATTTCCTCTGGCTCTCTTATGTTTTTTCTAGCTGGCCAGCTGGCTTCTCTTTTCCCCAGGCCCCGCTCATTCACCCCTAGTCATCCTGCTTGGCTGTCAGGTTCCTCTCCCCCCCTCCCCTCTCACACACTTCTGGCTAGCTTATTCTCCCCCTCTCCCTCCCCACCTCACTCCTATTGGCTGGTTTGCTTCTCATCCCTGCCTTGTTCCCTCCCCACTCTGTACTGACAACTCATAACTCCACATGGCTATAGGTGACATTCAGGAGCAAGGCACCCTTACTTCTGTGCTAGTTTGCTATTATTGCAAGAACATGTTCAGACTTTACTGAGAGCTACGCAGAGTCATAATTCAGCAGTGTAATGTTGCAGCAAATGCAGCACTTCTCCCATCCTCTGCAGAATGGCTTTGCAGTGGGGGCAGGATCAGAGCCACAGCAGCCACTGGTTCGTGATCCCAATTCTGAAAAGTAGTATTTTTGCCCTGATGGGGTGGGGGTTTTTTGTTTTTTTTTGTTTTTCTTAGGTTATGCTTAGAAATGAATCCTTTGCTAATGGTCTTCTTTTGAAATGCATGTTCAGTTGACACTTTACTCGTTAACTTTGTTAGACTTTTTCTTTTCTTCTTTTCTTTTTTCCAAAATGTAAATTGAGCGCATGCCTAGATACGTGGTATTTTTGTTCTATAGAAGAAATGAGCTTTGGTCCTCTTTCTTCATGCCATTTCTCCTAAATTATCTTTATTACAACACATTTGTTCTAATTTAACCCACATTTTACTATTCCTACTGTGCCACCATTCAAATAGTGCTTTCAATTGTCATATAGTATAATTACGCTGGAGACTCCCAGTCCACCCTTCAGCTTATCCTTGAATAGGATTTCCTGGGGACCTTAATCACTTTCCAGTCAAATAAAACCATGGCACTTCTACATTTTTTCTAACAAATGTATAGGCAGAGTTATTAGGCTGGGGTAATGCTGTGTGATAAGAGGGAATATGTGAGATCCATGAATGATGGCAGAATGTTTTTTTAATTGCATTTATTTTTATTCTGCAATATCCTGGAAAATGGCACTTGCCACATTTCTCTCTCAGAAACCAAGGAACTGAAATTTATACTTGTTTCTTATGGAAATTTATCTCAAAAGGTGGTGTGATAAGTAATATACGCTAATTAAAATGTTGGTGGTGGTCTGGATGGAAAAACATTTTTAAAAATGATACTTCCTCAGTTGGAGGTGGATCAAATTGCTGCAGTGTGAAAACATACCATTTAATTCTACTGTTTCCAGTCTTTTAACCAGTTTGCAATCCACAAAAGGACATAGCCTATCCCATGACTTCTTTTGTTTTTGTACAAACTTCTCATGAGGGACTTTGTCGAACACCTTCTGAAAATCCAAATTCACCACATCTACTGGTTCACCTTTGTCCACATGTTTGTTCAACTCTTTAAAAAAAAAAAAAAAAAAAAAAAAGCAAATTTGTGAGGCAAGACTTCTGCTGAGTAAATCCATGCTGGCTGTGTCCCATTAAACCATGTCTATCTAAATGTTTGTTAAGTTTTCTATACCATCATAACAGTTTACAATACATAAAATTTGAGTAAAAACAGATATAATCCAGACAATTTTTAAATAACATTTTAAAATAGCTAAAATGATATACTAGTTCCTAATATATCTTAGTATATTCAGGTAAAATTGGAAAAAACCAGTAACAAATACTAAAATAGAGACTAATGCTGCACGTTAAAAGACCTTAAAAAGCATAAAATAGGTTAAAAAGTTATAAAATAGGTAATAAAAGGTGTCTTTCACTTCGTATATGCTGTGCCAAATAGCCAGGTTTTGAGATCGTTTAAACCTTTTAAAATTCATTTCAAGCCTCAATTCCTGTGGTAATGTGTCCCAAAGTTTCGGTCCTGTTAGAGATTCTGCTCTCCTTAACTCTATTTAAATGTGCTGACTGGACTGATGGTAAAGAAAGGAGGCCTTTGTTGGCAGACCGCAAATTTCTTTGCAGAACATGAAACCTGATGGCAGTGTTCAGCCAGTCTACCTGCTTCCCCATATATTAATTTGTGAAGAATACATAATGTTTTAAATTTAATTCTTGATTCGATGGGTAACCAATGTAGTTCAATTAGAATAGGGGTAATGTGATCCCTCTTTCTGCTGCCCGTTATCAAGGTTCACTATTGCTTGTGAAATATCCTACAGACTTATTGCAGCAAGTTTCTGAGGAGACTGACAGATCTTTCAAGTGATCTGCCACCCCCAAAGCGTATGCCACACTGACTTCTTGCCCCAAGGAAGGACGCGATAGCTAAAGCCAGAAGAATGCTAGGCTGCATAGACAGAGGAATAACTAGTAAGAAAAAGAAGTGATAATCCCCCTTGTACTTCCTTGGTGAGGACTCACCTGGAATACTGTGTTCATTTCTGGAGACCATATCTCAAAAGGGACACTGACAGGATGGAGGCAGTCTAGAGAAGGGTGACCAAATTGGTGGGTGGTCTCCATCAAAGGACTTATGAGGAATGGTTGAAGGAGCTTAATATGTGTACCCGAGAGGAGGTGCAGGAGGGATATGATACAGACCTTCAGATACCTGAAAGGTTTTAATGATGCACAATCAACAACAAATCTTTTCCGTTGGAAAGAAATCAATAGAACTAGGGGTCACAAAATGAAACTCCAGGGAGGATGACTCAGAACCAACGTCAGGAAATTTCTTCATGGAGAGAGTGGTGGGTGCCTGGAATGCTCTTCCGGAGGAAGTGGTAAGGACAAAAACAGTGTGAGAATTCAAAGGGGCATGGGATAAACACTGTGGATCCCTAAAGGCTAGATCATGGGAGTAACTTGCTGGTGTGGCGATTAACTACCCTTAATCAATAGGCCTTCATACTGTTGATGCTACTCCATCAGTGCTCTCTACTTTAACGGCAGGGGAAAAGAGGAAAAAGGGAATTAGAATGACAGCAAACAACAAGGACATTGAATTTTGTGGTCAGGGAAAACAAATAAGCATAGGGGTAACTTGCTTATGCAGCTCTTACTACCCTTAACCAATAAGCCTGAACCTCTTGATGCAACTCAGCATTGATCTATGCTTCAATGGCAGGAAGTAACTGGAAATTGGACTGAAACAGAAACCAACAAGGGCCCTGACTTGTACAGTCTGGGAAACCAAGTACAGAAACTACAATAATCTTACTAGGCAGACTAGATGGACCATTGGCCCTCTTCTGCTGTCATTTCTGTGTTTCTATGAAGATAGTAAAATGTCTTCCCTAGGGACTGGTGCCACAGATGGAAAATGGTAGTCAGGGCTCAATGATGTTTTATCCTGTGGCTGGTGAATGTCTGACCCTCCGACAGCACCAGCAACGAGGGAATCCCCTGACAGAGTAAACTCCAAGGCTTCAGCAAGCATCTGCGGAATAGTTCTTTGAGATAGAGGGGCTGATGAAACACGATATACCCCTTCTTTCCGCTTACCTATAGACAAGAGAAGAAAAAGTGATTTCCCTTCAAACAGCAGTGAATGCAAAGCCAGGAGGCCACAGTTGTAATCTTTAAAAAAAAAAACAAAAAAAACACAAACAAACCCAATTTTTAGCTCAAAGGTGCACTGGTGGTGGCGTGCTGCAGGGCACCGCGTTTTAAAGGGAACTTGGGCACAGGAGGATGGTGTCGGAGGCCTGCACGTCAAGGGTCCCAAGCAGCTGCAGATGGTCTGGGAGAGCAGGCAAAGGAATCAGATGGCAGTAGTCCTCAATCTGTTCAGAGAGAGGCAGTTTTTGACATAACACAGATGATTTTATTTATTTTTTTAACCCTGTAGACGTTTACAATCATCACAGTTGGAATATCACTACCTCCCTGTGTGTCTGTGTTTAATCTCGAGGGGGTTTTGTGTTTGAATTTGTGTTATGAATATACTTATCTTTTTTTGTGGCACACAGTTTTTTTCAGCATTTGTCATGCATATTTAGTAAGATTCATTTTGGAATATAAAATATATGGAATTGTAATATGGATATTTTTGATATAGATAGATGGATCTAAATGTTTAATATTAATACACATGTTTTGCTGCAGATTTTTTCTCCTGACCATTTTTTTTTTTGTAAGCTAGTGTACCTGCAGAGATCCAGCACCAGAAGGATGTAATATTTTTCCTACTTCTATTACAATGGAATAATATTGCTGGGTATGATAGCAAGGCTTGGCAACTACAGTAATTGAGGCATGTGTTCCGTTGACCCTGATATAGCCTGTGGCTATGCCCTGTACTTTTATTATTTTCTATTTGGGATTCTTTGATGTAAATACTGGAGAGATAATGGTATTTCTTGTGCAAAGCAAAAGGCAGCTGCAATCAGTGCTTATATAGTACCAGGCACGTTTTACCATCAGTATGTTCACATGGAGAGTATCCTAAAGCACAATATTTCTTTTTTCTTTTTTGATTTGCTATAGGTAAAGAAGAGTGTGCCAGCAAGCAGCAAATGTAGGCAGACAGTGACGGCCTGCTTGCAACATTGCTTATGGCATTAGCACGAATACTATTCTTGCAATTGGCAAAATAAGTGTTAATAGGAAGAAAAAAATCCAGTGTTTTGGTAAAGGCTATAGGTTCCATAAAAGGACTAAATTATATTTGGCATATTCATAGCTGCTAGTCTAGCAGCAGGCAGTTCCCCACAGACCTACATTTTTCCCTAAATTATCATTATTACAACAGGCTCCATCTGTCATATGCAGCAAACCTGTCCCTCCCGCCAAGACGACACACAGCAAAAAAAAAAAAGAAGGCAGTTGGAATGAAGCTAGTAGTACTTCCATCTTCTCACACCCACAAAAAATAAAATGGTCCAACTTAATGGCACTGGAAAGCATTTTCATTTCTTTTTTAGCCAAGTGATGTTATTGCTGCCTGCTTTAGAAAGCAGATCCTCCTGCCCATCTGCAGAGCAGCCTGAGGGGAAACTCACTAGTCTGACAGTCCTAGCATAGGGAGGTTTTTGGAGATTTATGGAACAGCAGGATCCTGTTGTAGACACAGCCAGTGCAATTAGGAAAAGATCATCTATAATGAAACAGATAAAAGAAAGTGAAGAAGTCAGGGTTGTCATCTAGAATTGCAATTTTTTTGATAGTGGTGGTAATTGCAATTCAAGTAATCTTAAATGGCAGGAGTACTCAGGAGAAAAAGCGAAAAAATCCATTACTAAAGCTAAAAATAATTCAAAAAACAAAACTCTTGAAAGCTTTTTTTTTTTTTTTTTTTTCCAACAGATTGCTGTAGATTTTTAAATCCTTGCCCAAGTGTACTGTGTAATAACATTTGCCTCAAACATGTACACCGGAACTAACTTTTTACCAGTATTTGAGACATTTGAGTGAAATTCATCCACTGTGTAAAACGACATTTTTTTTCTTCTGATGCTACCGCTACTTCTGCTGTGTACCAGTTGCAAAAATCCTCCTCCTATGAGATTATTTAATGTGTGATAGTCATGTAACAACAAAACATATTTTGGTTTGAGGCATGAGGAAGATAAATAGATGTATAGCAACCATAACTGAAATGGGCACCACTATTTTGGCTGAGAGTTGTTTAAGGAATTTAGCATCCAAGACATATCCTTTTTGTACTGGCAAGAGAAGAACACCATCTCACTAGCCTTCTGTGTGTAAGGTGGCTAAATGCTATGGATGTTCATCAACCAATTCTGAATTTTGACAGAGGTATATAGGCGCATAGCTGGCTGATCTTACTGACCCTAAGAACTGCAGATACCTGCTATCCAAAAATGTAGACTAACTTATGTTTGCATATAACCTGGGTACACTTTGGCAGTTTATTTTGGTTAAGCTTCATTTTGAATGGGTACAATTCAAAAGAAGCAATACATTGCATGCATGTTACATATATTCTGTTACATAAATTTTGAGGTCATAAAACAGAAGAACTTTGAACATTATAAAAGACAAACTCTGTTTTCAGCTTTACACAACCTGGTTCAGTAGGCTACTTGGCCTACCCATAGTACAGTTCATCTGACCTAAGTTCGTCTAAACAGGCCTGAGCTATTGCAGTTAAACTTATTATATCATTTATTAGACCTAAAATGATGCAGTAGAGGGAATTAACCTTACTCAGATGAAACAACTTGGGTTTCTTAGCTTCTCATCACCATGGAATTAGGATGAGAGGAGTTGGAGTAGGAATTTTTTTTTCAAGACACTATTCCCTCTAGTGGTGATACTCCAGAACATAAAAGGATGAAAGGAACAACATTTTTTTTTCCAAATTAAGGGGGAGAGGATGAAATTAGGATTTTATTGTATTGTGTGCACCAAAAAAGATGTATCTTATCTTTAATGGAATCGACTATTGATGTTTCTTTTAAATATTAGTTTGTTGATTTCAAGGTGCATGACTGTATTAGATTCGTATTTGCTTCAGGAATTTTTAGACTTCATGACTTCTTTGGGCTGTACGCAGATGGTGAGTGGTCCTACCCATCAGGATTGGGCATATGTTTGATATCATTTTCCAGGCTAAAAAGATTATACATGGTCTTTGGATGGATATTACTATTTTGCCTGCCCTTTGGACAAATTATGTAATTGTTTAAAATGTTTTGCCCCTTTGATATATACAGGTTGTATCTAGCTAAAACAATTTTATGTTTGAAAATCTTAGATTCTCAGTTTTTTGCATAATTAATCTTGACAGAGTAGTGAAAAATAAACCTGAGGATGTGGTGGGGTTATGGAACTCAGAAATAGGGAAATCATTACTTCTCATTTAGGGTCTCCCATATCTTGCCTTGCAACTCTAATCAGCTGCCTGCACAGAAGAGAAAACCACATGGATTAGAAACATTGCGGTATAGGAATTCAAGTGATGAGGATAGGCTGTTTCAAATAGTAAGATCTCTTTTCCAACCAGCTAATTTTTTCTACCTTAGATGCCTCTGAACGCTGTAAAATTTTATCTAGTGTTTCATTTCTAATGGGGTCAATTTTCTTAAGCGATCATAAGAGTAAATGAAATTGAGCCAGCAGAAATATCTATTTATAATGCTAATTCAGAAACCCAAAGAGTGGAGTGAGTTAGATGCATTCTATAAGGTGGATGAAAGAGAAATTGATTTGTCACCATGAATATCTCAACTAGTCCTCATTACCCCTCCACTATGGCTGAAGTGAGGGCAGATTTAAGGAAAGAATTAATGCTTTCCTAGAAGGGAGAATGTCTTCCTTCAGAGTTGAAATCAATCAAAATTCAACCATATATATAAAAGAATGAAACCTTGATCATGAGAAGTATAACTCTCACTGGTGTCTAATAATATATATACCTTTTCTCAATAAAATTGTTGAGAAAAGTGTTAATATTCAATTACAGGACTATTTGAAGAGACAATCTTTTTGATCTGTACCAGTCTGGATATAGAAGAGATTATAGAATGGAAACTACCTTCATTGCATTGGATTTTGATCTATGAATAGAACTGTAAAGATGAGATAGTAAAGGTATACTAATAAACTATCCTCAGCATTCAGTTCTATAGATCATGAAATTATGCTTGCTCATTTAAGGATACTAGAGATTGGGGGTTCTCCTTTGAGGTGGTTTGCCACTTTTATGAAGGGAATTATTTTCTCTAAGACTCAATTTATAACATCAAGGATCCTACAAGGTTCATTACTCTTGCAAATTCAAGCTTTCCTAGATGGTCCTGCCTCCTAGATGGAGTCAGGACCAATGGGTTATGCCCCTCTGACAGCAGATGAAGTCTGAGTAAGGTTTCAAAGCTGACATCACCCTACATACACCCTTGCAGTGACATCAGCCCTTCAGTATTTCTCTGCCTCCAGCAGATAGTGGACATGCTTTCCCTATGGGGAGCGCTGTATCTTTTGGAAGAAGAAATTCTACTTTTAAATTGGAGAAAAGATTGAGCCCTGCTGTCCTGCGGTGATACCTAAAGGTTCCTCCCCCAGTTGAAAATTCCTGAGGTGATTTCCGAGATCCCATAGAGTTTTGCCTTGGTCCGGTAGCCAGCTCCCGGCATGGATTTTGCTGCTTAAGCAGCTGAAAGGCAGCAGGTGCAGGAAGCAGAGCGGTGATGGCCAAAGCCCTCTTCCCCTGCAGCTGGAGACAGTCTCTGTACTCAACCAGTAAGTGCTCAGACCAGATAAGTTTAAAAAAAACCAAAGAGGATTCCTCCTGATTCAGAGATGTTTCGGTAAGACTTCCTCCAGTCTCCTTGCTCTGTGTGCCTTACTGACAACGTTCCCGATCCTGTTGGGGGAAGTGGGCTTCTGAGTAGGTTGAACAGTCTCCCGGTGGGCTAGGCCCTGCTTTAGGCTTGGTCGGCACACCACATGGTAACGTGGTAGGCCGGGGTAGCGGCACCTTTTTGTGCGTGCTATATTGCCCACCATAGAGCATCGATACGCCCGGTATGTGTTGGCTCTGCGCACACTGTGCGCATAACACCACACACATACATATTCACACAACTTACTAGGCGCAGAATACAAGTAAAGCTGAGCACACAGCATGTGCCTTGCCTCAGCCCACATAGGCACCCAAAATCTATTCATACAAAAATGTTAAGCGAGAGCTGACTAAACACGCATTTACTGTTGCCAATGGCTCCGGCAGCAACGAAACATAAGCACCTTTCTCGCTGCACTGCTTTTCATATTAGGGCTGCACAGTCTGACCTGGATTCTTGCTTATGTCAGCACTGTGAGGAAGCCCAGGGAGAGTTGTCCTCCCCGGACATTGCTAAGCCCGGCTCCTCCCATTTAGAGGATGGGTCAGCCGCAGCCTTAACTGGAAGTACTCCCCCCCCCCCCCCCCCCCTCGGAACTGAGTTATCCATAGGATAGGGAAATTCAACTGTTCCTAACCCAGTACCTCCTGGGCTAGGCATGGACCTGGCTGCCTTCTCTTGGGTGGAATTTTTTCAAGGCCTTCAAGCCTTCGTACAGTCTGCTACCTCACTTGCCCCTGTCTGGACAGAACCTTAGCCGGTAAGCCCTCCCTCTCCCAGTCCTATCAGCAGACCTAGAGGCATGCCTCCCCTCGCCAAGGGTGTCTCTGGTAGGTACCCGGATGGCACAGATGAAGAGGAAGATACAGATTACTTGGAAGATGGGGAAATTCCCCCTGGTTTAGTACTGTATCTGATGTAATGGTTTTTCCATAAAGACAAATTGCTGGCCCTGGATTCCCAGACCCTGAAGATGCTGGGAGTTCTTGAGGCGGAATCTATGACTGAACCAAAGAAGTATCCCATTCTGATTTCCTTATAAACCTCTTGCTACTTTCCAGTGCTGGAAGCCATCCAGGAGTTGATTGACCTGGAATGGGATGCCCCAGAAACAAGTTTTAAAGGTGGACTAGCATTAGAAGCTCTGTACCCACTGGATCTGGAGGCGAGAAAAACTGTTTCCCTAAAGTTGATGCGCTAGTCTATACTGTCTCTGAGCGAACAACTATTCCAGTGGAGCGGCCTTAAAGGATGCGCACGATAGGCGGATGGAGTCCATCCTTACGGACCTTTTACGAAATAGCAATGTCCTTAGATTGCTTCTTGTTGTGCCTTAGTAGCTCATTCATGCCTGCTCCTCTCTCGGGAAGTGGATGACTCAGGGCAAATTAAAGAGCAGTTATAGAATCCGCCTCTGCCTTTTTAGCTGACACGAGCTTGGATCTAGTCCATACCTCTGCCGTAGGAGTGGCCTCGGTGTCAGCCATAAGACAGCTATGGCTGCGGAATTGGGCAGGAGACGCAATCTCCAAGGCAAATCTCACAAAGATGCCCTTTAAAGGATCACTTCCCCTTGGAAGTGAATTGGAAAAGCTGGTCAGTAAATGGGGCAAATCTCCAGTTCCCCAGCTACCAGAAGATAAGAGAATGCAGTTACAGCGCCCCTTGCCTATGAGGGGTCGATCCAAGGGCTCCCAATGCTTTTGCCCCTACAGAAACATGACATTTCAAAGGTCTTAGTCCTTTCAGAGCAGACAGCCCAAGAGAGGTTCAGGTTCGACTCGAACCCCCTAATGAAATTTTGTCAACCCACCCTCGGAACGTGGAAATACGGGGTCAACTGTCCCTCTTCTACCAATGGTGGGTCGCAATCACTTCGGACAAATTAGGTACTGGAGGTCATACGAGAAGGATATGCGCCGGAATTTCACAGCACTCCTCGGGATACGTTTATATCTTCTTGCCACTCCCAGCAAAAGAAGCAGGCAGTGGAGACTACTCTGTTAAGGCTCCTCAGGATGAGGGCTATAATCCCAGTACTTGCGCCACAGGAAAATACGCCGCAGGAAAATATGGGGCGTTATTCAATCTATTTCATTGTGCCCAAGCAGGAAGGTTCCTTTTGCCCCCTTCCTGGACTTCAAGAGCATCAACCAACATCTACGAATTATTTTCTGCATGGAAACCCTACGCTCCGTGATGATGGCCGTACAATCAGGAGAGTTGTTAACCTCTCTGGAGCTATCTGAGGCCTACCTACATATTCCATTCCATCAAAAAGATTGTTTCCTATGCTTTTGCAGTACTGGGTCTCCATTATCTGTTTCGGGTGCTGCCGTTTGACCTGGCCACTGCCCCCAGAACATTTTCCAAGATAATGGTGGTCATAGCGGCAACATTGAGAAAAGAGGGAATCCTGGTGCACCCGTACTTTGATGACTGATTGATCTGGGTAAAGTCCATGGAAGAGAGTCTCCAGGTGTCCAACAGGGTGACCTCCTTGCTTCAGGAACCAGGTTGGGTCGTAAAGCTGGACAAAAGCAGTCTCAAACCCTCTGTCCTTGGAATATCTGGGAGTCTGATTCGACACCAAGCAGGGCAAGGTCTTCCCTCCGACTACGTAGATAAGGAAGTTGATGTCCCAAGTGCATTTGTTGATGAGCGCAATACATCAGACGGTATCTTCAAGTTTTTGGTTTGATGGTGCAACCCTGGAAGTAGTGCCATGGGCAAGGACACATGTAACCACTTCAATGCTCCCTACTGTCATGATGGAACCCGCAGTCTCAAGACTATTCGACTCACCTCCACTTACCAATGGAAGTATGCTTTCAGCTCCAATGGTGGCTGCAGGAAACTTATCTGGGCAAGGGTGGTGTGTACCCCTGTCCTCTCCGAACTGGCTGGTCCTCACAACACACACGAGCCTCTAGGTCTGGGGAGCTCGCTGTCAGGAACTGACGGCCCAGGAACGTTGGACCAAAGAAGAGGCCCTTTGGAACATTACACTTCCTGGAAGCCCAGGCAGTCAGATTGGCGTGTCTACAATTCAGCCACATACTCCTGGGTCAAGTGGTCCATGTAATGTCAGACAACACAACAACGGTAGCCTACATCCGCTTCCAGGGTGGAACCAAAAGCCAGCAATTGTCACAAGAGAGAACCTCCTTATGGAATGGGCAGAAATACATCTACAGCCTCCCACATTGCAGGAAAAGACAACGTCAGAGCAGACTTTCTAAGCAGGGAGAGTCTGGACCCAGGAGAGTGGGCGTTGTTGGCCAAGGCCTTTCAGCTGGTGGTAGATCGCTGGGGTTGCCCATCCATCGACCTGCTGGCCGCATCTCACAATGCGAAGGTTCTCCAATTCTTCAGTCGCAGAAGAAATCAGTGGTCCCTGGGAATCGATGCTCTTGTTCGAACCTGGCCGGAAGAGGAGTTGCTATACGCCTTCCTTCTGTGGCCCCTGCTGGGCAGGGTCATTCACAGAATTGAGCACCACAGGGGATTAGTCCCACTAATAACTCCAGATTGGCCCAGGCATCTGTGGTTTACAGACATGCAGAGACTCCTGGTGGAGACCCCCCAGTGCCTCCCACCGCACAGGGTCCTGCTACAGCAGGGACCGGCCCTTCTCAAGGATCGGACTCTATTCTGTTACGGTCTGGCCCTTGAGCAGGCTCTGCTGATGAAGCAAGGATATTCAGCAGAAGTAATTGCCACCTTACTCTGCGCATGGACGTTCTCTATGTCCCTAGTGTATGAGAGTCTGGAGAGTATTTGAGGCCTGGTGGGAGGAATGTGGTATTTGTCTTCGGATGGTCAAAATCCCATTAACTGTAGAATTTTTGCAGTATGGCTTGAATAAAGGTTGACCCTTAACTCCTTGAAGGTCCAGGTAGTGGCTATCTTCTGTTTCAGGGGCGAGGTGCACGGAACCCGCCTTTCGGCTCATCTAGACATGGCCTGTTTTCTGAAAGGGTGAAGCACCTCCAGCCATCCCTACAGTGGCTGATTTTCCTTGTGGAATCTTAATCTAGTATTGGAGTTTTTGGCAGGTCCCTCCTTTCCGCCACTGCGCAGACTTTTCTTGCATTTATTAATTTTGAAAACTGTGTTCCTGGTGACTATATGCTCGACATGTCGCATCTCTGAACTACAGGCCTTGTCATGTCGGGAACCGTTCCTTCGGATGACTCCAGGAGCGTTACAGCTTTGTACTGTTCCATCCTTCTTGCCCCAGGGTAATCTTTGACTTTTGTTTGAATCAGTTCATTTCGTTACCATCCCTAGATAAGCTCAAGGACGTGGAAGAATACCGCTTTCTCCATCATTTGAATGTCAGCAAGCTTTTGGTGCGGTATCTGGAAGTTTCAGAACCAGACCAGAGGCAGCATGGATTCACCAGAGGAAGATCCTGTCAGACAAATCTGATTGACTTTTTTGACTGGGTAACCAAGGAATTGGATCAAGGAAGAGCGCTCGATGTCATCTACTTGGATTTCAGCAAAGCTTTTGATACGGTTCCGCACAGGAGACTGGTGAATAAAACGAGAAGCTTAGGAGTGAGTGCTGAGGTGGTGACCTGGATTGAAAACTGGTTGACGGACAGAAAACAATGCGTGATGGTAAATGGAACTTTCTCTGAAGAGAGAGAGGTTTTAAGTGGCAAGGATCGGTGTTGGGACCGGTCCTGTTCAATATCTTTGTGAGCGACATTGCGGACGGGATAGAAGGTAAGGTTTGTCTTTTTGCGGATGACACTAAGATCTGCAACAGAGTGGACATGCCAGAAGGAGTGGAGAGAATGAGACGGGATTTAAGGAAACTGGAAGAGTGGTCGAAGATATGGCAGCTGAGATTCAATGCCAAGAAGTGCAAAGTCATGCATATGGGGAGTGGAAATCCGAATGAACTGTATTCGATGGGGGGGGAAAGGCTGATGTGCATGGAGCAGGAGAGGGACCTTGGGGTGATAGTGTCTAATGATATGAAGTCTGCGAAACAATGCGACAAGGCGATAGCAAAAGCCAGAAGAATGCTGGGCTGCATAGAGAGAGGAATATCGAGTAAGAAAAGGGAAGTGATTATCGCCTTGTACAGATCCTTGGTGCGGCCACACCTGGAGTACTGTGTTCAGTTCTGGAGACCGTATCTACAAAGAGACAAGGACAAGATGGAAGCGGTACAGAGAAGGGCGACCAGGAAGGTGGAGGATCTTCATAGGATGACATACGAGGAGAGATTGAAGAATCTAAATATGTACTCCCTGGAGGAAAGGAGAAGCAGGGGTGATATGATTCAGACTTTCAGATACTTGAAAAACTTTAATGATCCAAAGACAACGACAAACCTTTTCCGTCAGAAAAAAATCAGCAGAACCAGAGGTCACGAGCTGAGGCTCCAGGGAGGAAGACTAAGAACCAATGTCAGGAAGTATTTCTTCACAGAAAGGGTGGTGGATGCCTGGAATGCCCTTCCGGAGGAGGTGGTGAAGTCTAAAACTGTGAACGACTTCAAAGGGGCGTGGGATAAACACTGTGGATCCATCAAGTCTAGAGGGCGTGAATAAAATGGAGGCATTCAAACACTGCACGGAGCGGCAGTAGCCACAGAGGCATTCAAACACTGCACGGAGCGGCAGTAGCCACAGAGGCATTCACGGAGCGGGATGCCAGTGGCCAGTAGTTGGTGTTCCACCTTCACGGAGCAGAAGGATGGAGGGCTGCTATTTCCAAAAAAAAAAAATAAAAATAAAAACAGGGGTGGGTAAGAGTATGGGGCAAGGGGGTGGCCTGCTTGTTACAGCAGTTGCTACCCCCAATTGAGCTGGATGTCACTTGGATGCAGATTCAAAGCTGCTCTCCCTGTATTTGCCTGTTAGACTTGATATCCTACAATAAAGGATCCATGCCTAACTTACAAGCAGCGGAGAAAGTGGACATCTCTGCCTCATGCCCTGGTGTAAATATAAACTCCAGAGAAAAATCCCCATTAATCAAAATTCTCGCCTGTGGCTTTTTCTATAGAACATTTAAAATTTGCAAGAACAGCCCATCAAACCCCAGGTATTTCAGAGAAGCAAACAAATCCCAATCCGCCCCATCAGAAACCTTTTCGGCATCAAAACTGAGTAACAAGTGTTTTTTGCCTAACCATCTGATCCAGAGACATCTTCCTTACATTCATTATGGGAACCCCACCTGCTCCAAACTTACCAACCTGTCTAGAAAGGATACTAATCTGTCTGCCATAATTTTAGCTAAACGCTTAACATCATAATTGAGCAAAGATATTGGATGGTATGCCCCTGGTGGCATCTCTACCAGGTTTAGGCAGCACAATAATTGTTGCCCTGTTAGATTTGAAGGGCATTTCTTCTACCTCTGAAAGGGCCCGAAAAGCTTTCTCCAGTGGATTACAAACCTCATCTATCAATATTTTGTACCATTCTCCTGCAAGCCCATCAGGCCCTGGAGACTTAAAGATTTTAGAATGGAATATGGCTCCCCAAATCTCCCAAGACTATGGGCGCATTCAGTACTTGTAATTACTCAGATGTCAATGTTGGCAAGGATATCACCTCAAAATAGCTCTGGATATCTGCCATTTCCTTATCCTCAGCTTTATATAAATCCTTATAATATTCATAAAAGATATTACTAATCTGTTTCATGGAGTGAGTTAATCTCCCTACAGAGTTCCTCATTGCAGTAATGTAATGCGGTTCCAATCTGCCCTTCATTAAGTTCCCTATCATTCAACCAGATAATGGAAAAAATTAGTTTATAAAACAGGAGACCTTTTTTGGTTTTCTGATGTATGCGTTTTCAGCCTTATCTGTGTGGCAAGATATTGCATCTTAGTTTCCTTTGTGTAGTTCCTATCCATTATTTGTTTATCCTTTTTCAACTGTAGCTCCAACCTCAAAATTTCTTGAGCCAATACTAGTCTTTTTTTGTGCTGCGTAGGCAGTAATGTCCCCTTGCAGAACAGCTTTAGGTGTTTCCCAAAACAATATTGGGTCTGCATGATGCTGTTGATTAAAATCCTTCCGTTTCCTTTTTACATACTCTCGGAGCTGCAGATCATTATACAAATATCCGAGAAATCACCATAATTGTACAGTGGTTTGGGAACCAAACCATTCCAAATCCATCCATACCGGTGCTTGGTCTGAGATTTCTATAGGACCCACCTTTGCTCCCCACACTTGTGAAAAAACTAGTGAGCAATTTAAAAAAAAAAAAAAAAAAGTCTAACCTGGCTTGAGAATCATGCACCCTTGAAATGTGCATGTAATCTCTCTCCATCTGATGAAGATTACATCACACATTTAAGAGATTCAGAGAATTACATAAATATGGAAGCCCCTTCCAGATGAGAAATTGAAAGTGAAGAATTAATGGGGTGTCTATCCATTGCCATATTGTATGTAACATTGAAATCTCCTCCCAGTACTTATAGGTATGTTGGAGTATTGCACAAGGAGATTGATTAAATTGACAAAAATGAAGTACACAAATGTTTGGAGCAGAGACATTTCCCAATACTCAGGCTGATGCAGTACAGTACGCTCAGCCGAACACAACTGTTTACCCTTGGTTGGATGCGTGTCCGCAACCCCTTTTGTTGTAAGGGGGTTAGCGTGTCCAGCTCTCCGCGAAGCTAGTTGCACTTATCACATGCAAATGAATGTTGATCAAGCTATTAGCTATTCTCTCAGATTCAAAAAAAAAAAAAAAGTGCGCCCATTGCGCACATTTTTACCCTCAGAAATTATCGCCTGCCCGGAGCAGCCCAAAAAGTGTATTGCTCCTGCAAGAGTGGTTTTCTAGGTCTTCCATCTTGTCCTCATGCTCCTTTATTTTCTTTGAGTGCCGCAAACTTTCTAGACAACATCACTGTGTTGTCCTCAACCATAGATATCCTGCCCTCCACCTGGTCTGTATGTGGTCTTAGTTCAGCAAAGGAATTATTTACATTGGCAATCTGTTCTAATACCTCATTTAATTGCTTCTTCAAGGCATTAGCCACCACCAGGATTTGGTGATTATCCCACTAGAAAGAGTAGATCCTGCCACCATTTTGTCCTCCACCCCTTTGACTTTCTTTGTCATGTTTTCACGTTTTTAGGGTTATAGTTCCTGGAGATTTATACATGTATTTGTCCTGCTCATGCCTTTGTTTCTAGATGATTATCCCCAAGGATGGTGGCAATTCGGAGGAATTTCAGGGGGGCGGCACCTGGAGCTCAAAAACTTGCATCCGTCTGAGCTCACTATATCACGTGACTCTGATCTCCTTCACACCTGCTCAAGGACTTGTAGCTACCTCTGTGGTTTCCAGGAGGCTGTTTTGTTAGATTTTTTCCTCTAAGATTGATTAGATCCTCTTTGGCTCACAAACAAGCCTTTTCCTTTGCATTTTTTTTTGGATGGAAGAAACTGCCACTTGTGGTCAGGCAAGTAAATGAGTTTTGGACCTTTTAGGTACCTTTTGAAAATGTACTCATTTAGAACTGAGTAAAGTATAGTTTTGTTCTTATGTAAGTGATTTTGTGTGTTTTTTTTATATTGTTTGGCTGTTGGCATTGTCTTTCAGTGTTGTGGTATTAGATGTTTGTCTTAGCTGGGTTATCATTTTGGATTTGTATATTTCATGTTATACACTGTTTCTCTTTTACTTATAGTTAGCATGCAATTATGTGTGCATATTTGTGCATACAATTGTATTCCTGATTTAACAAGGAGTTTTAGGGCACATAATGTCCAAACATGAGTAAAACTGTGCATAAATTAGTGCTCCTCCATGAAAATTCCATGTTAAAGCATTAGCTATTACTCCCAATTGCATAGGCTTAACTCATTTTTTTTAATGATGGAAATTTAACACCTGGCCGGAGATGGAGTAAAGTTTTTGGAGTTCATGGTGCGAGCATCCTGTACTCGGTTTATGTGCATAAAATACTTTTTCTGTAGACAGCCAGTATAATGATCAGCCGTACAAGTAGGCGACATTATCTGATGGCACTGATACAGAAAAGCTGTCTGGGCTCAGAGACCGAGAAGGTCTTTCTGAGCATGCATGTGTGGTCTGTGCAGTTGCTGCCACATGACTCTCCTTAGTCTTTTTTTTTTTTCTTCTAAAGCAAAAAAGTGCTTTTTTTTTTTTTTTTTGCTGTCATTAGCTGCTCATCAGAAATTTTTTGCTTTTAGTTAGCTATTCCTTTATTTACTGATAGTATTTTGTTTTGTTTGTTTTTTTCATAAGTTTCCAAAAAAACCCAAAAACTTGTTAGTTTCTTAAAACGTCTGGTCAACACTGAATTAGACTTAGCCTTGGCTCTGTTCCCAATAGTGGAAGTCAAACTGGGCTTCAGAAGTTGCCCCAGCTGCTCATGCTAAATGTCCTTATCAGACCAAGATAATTGTTGTTTGCTGCTTGGCTATGGCCCATGATGTTCCTATCGGTGCTACCTGCACCAAATTGTCACCCAGAGTAAGAAGATTGAGAAGTTGCACACACATTCTAGAAAGAGAATCATCACCAGGTGAGGGACCATTACTTTAAAAAAATAAATAAAATAAAGGCAGAGTTCTTTCATGCTATGCACCATGACTCAGTTTCAGCACAGGTGCTATTCCCCCTCCTTTAAAGAAGGAGAAAGATTATACTCTTCAGCACCAAAACACTTGGAGCCAAGGTAGGACTTGTATGCACGGATAAAATGGTACATAAAAAGCCATTGGTGCCATCGCTCATCAGTGCACAATTTTCATTGGCACTATCAAATAAGCATATCACAACCTTGTTGGTCCATCAACTTTTCGACGGTGAGATTCAAATATAAACGCTGATCAGCAAAGGAGGCCAAGTTATACTGAATCCTCCTACAAAACAGTCTATGCCTATTTTGGTTCATGATCTATAGCTCATTTACTGGAATCCCTCCTTCAAGCAAGAGCATCATCCCTTTGTGTTGAAGATGTTGTTTGTTTGTTTATAAAATTTTTATATACCACGGCACGTTAAAAACATCACCTCGGTTTACAATAAACAATAATTCAGCAACTAGCTTTACATTCTAATGATCATAGAACAAAACAAATACAAGAAATTCAAAGAATGAGAGAAACATATATAATACAAGTTAAACAAGCCTAAAATGGGTAGTAATATAGAAGGTAAGAATAATTCTCTAGGGATATTCAAACAATAGTAGTCAGGAGAATCCAAAATTGCATTCTGTTTGGCTAGACTTCGTCAAAACCGTTTCACCAATATTCCAGAATTTCATCCTCCATTGCATTTTGAATTCATATCTTCCATTTTAGAGTCTGTGGCTCCAAAGTCAGAAACATAATCCTCTGTTGCCATATCCAGCTGCTCAAGAAATCTTGCCCATATCTATCTCTGCTGATCTGCTTTTCATTTAATCACATGCACAGCTTCTCTGTAATACAAACTTGTACAAAGTTTATTTCAGAGAGAAAATATTCTTTATTGTACAAACACCTACCTGTGTCTTATTCTACTACATCCACTATCCCTGGAAAGAGGACCTGGGATCGGCTAAAGTTTGACTTCTACCTCACATCCAGTGATAGAAGTATGAAGACTTCCAGTGAATCCAGAATCAGACAGGATCAGAGCTTTTCTGATTGTGTAATAGCAATTGCTCAGGCCTGTTTAGGTCAGTAGGACTATATTATGGATAAGCCACGTAGCCTGCTGAACAATGTTGTACAACTATCACAAGAGTGACCGCACTCAGGCCGATACAGTACAGGCGCTAATTTCTGCCGGCGTCGGGGAAGTGTACATAAAAGCAGTAAAAACTGCTTTTCTGTACACCCTCCGACTTAATATCATGGCGATATTAAGTCGGAGGGCCTAAAAGTTTAAAATAATTAAAAAATAAAAAAATAAAATCGGCTCGCGGGTTGAAAACCGGACGCTCAATTTTGCCAGCATCCGGTTTCCGAACCTGTGGCTGTCAGCGGGTTTGAGAACAGATGCTGGCAAAATTGAACGTCGGCTGTCAAACTTGCTGACAGCCACCGCTCCTGTCCGAAAAGAGGCGCCAGGGATGCGCTAGTGTCCCTAGCGCCTCTTTTTTTTTTTTTTTTTTTTTTTTTTTTTTACACCACCGGGCCTAATTTTAATAAATTAAAATACTGTATCGCGCGCACAGGAGAGTGGGCGCTCACCTGCTCTCCTGCGTTTTTACTGTATCGGCCCGATAGGTATCACTATTCAACAAACACTGCACATCAGTTTGGAGTAGAACAGATTTCATTAGTGATGAACTTCTAGTTGATAATATGAACAGCAGTAGCTCTGATTACCATTATAGTGTTGATACTTTTAATACTGCTCATGCTCATGGCACTGTTGCAAGTGAGGAATGAGCAGCCTCCTCTCCAGATTCCAAAATCTTTTCTTGTCTAATCCTGTAATGCATTGCCTGAAATGTTCTTACTGACCATTTTTTTTTTGTTAAGTCTTTATTGCAATTGAACAAAGAGAAAAAGTATACAAACGGGTACAATTAGGTCCTCTAATTTGAGGGCACAATCATCAAACTAACAATTTCAATTTTCCAATTGTACAACTTGTTCAAAAGATATACAATACAATATTTCTTATCTCTTATCCCCTCTCTCCCTCCCCCCTCCCCTCTTCTCGGTTCCTAAAAAAGCACAACTCTTAAAGGAAGGTAAAGAGAGAAAGTTATCCAGTCTTAGGCTACAATTGTGAACTCACATTACAGATAGCTATGGTTGTCTCCGAAGGTGGCATCTCCAGTGAACATTCAAACAAGATGTACCATGGTCTTAATTTATCGAGGAAAGAGATTATTTATTTTATTTGTTTATTTGTTTGTTTTTCTATGCCGATGTTCATCGTACTTATCACACTGGTTTACATAGTAATAGAGGGGTCTATCGATGTAGACTTCCTATTTTACATTGGAGCTTCGCGAGCTTATTGCGCTTTGTAACATTATTTCATTATACATTGTACAATAGACTAGGTAGCTTTTTACATTGAGAATAGTAACTTTTTACAATGAAGTTAGTAACTTTTTGCAGGGACTTTTATGTCCTTTAGCAAAGGATCTTTGTGGTTGTCTGATGATAGGTCTATGTGGAACTATGTATGTGGTATAATGAGGTGGTTTCGATTGTAGGGGTTGACCGCAATGAGGGCTCATGTGGTTCTGTGGGGGGTGTTGTGGGATGAAGTGGGCAGAGGGGGGGGATTTAGTTTGTGTGTGGGGTGGTTGTTGGATATGCCTTAACCTTCAGGAGAGATACCTAACATAGGCGGACCAGGTTGCGTTAAAAGAGGAAACTCAGTCATTTTTAACAGCAGTCAAGGAAGACAAGCAGTATAATCGATGTATATTATCTAGGACTTGAGAGAATGGTGGTGTCCGTTCATGTTTCCAATGGGCAACTACAACCAGTCTAGCCACGAGGAAAACCTGCACACTGAGCTTTCGCTGATGTTTGGTTAAGCCTGGTAGGAGGTGGTTAATCAACACTGAAGCAGTGGCTAGTTGGCGGGGGGAGGGGGGGGGGTGTCAGTTTCCCCAACCAATCAAACACTAGTTTCCAGAAGTCAGTTATCTTGTCACATTGCCACCATATATGTAAAAAAGAACCTAATTCTCCACATTGTCTCCAGTATGTTTATGAGAGGCGTGAGTAGATTTTGTGTAGTCTCTCTGGGGTTAAGTACCAGCGGTATATCATCTTATAACACTGCTCTTGGAGGCGTGCAGATACAGAGCATTTACCAGCAAGCAAATGAAGCCCTGTCCAAACTTTAGGCTCTAAAGCGTAGCCCATCCAGTTGTGTGATGAGGGGGCCTTGTTGGGGGCCAATAGAAGGATACTGTAGATTTTTGATATACTGCCCTTCATGGAATCGCTATTCAAAAAATAATTTTCAGATAAAGATCTTCCTTCATGTAAGGTTTGGGCCCTCTTCAGGGAAACTATAAAATTCTGAACTTGCGCATAAGCCCAAAAGTTGCTAGATCCCATAGTGTAAGATTGCTCCAACTCCTCCTTCGACATCACCCTTCCTAGCTTAAGCATGTGTCCTACCATGAGGACCCCCAACCTCTTTCCAAGGGTTGAACAAGGGGGAGTTATATTCAGGGAATTTTATGTTAGAAAATAGCGCTGATTGATAATAGTGTCCCACCAATTGTTTTTTCCACATATTCCAAACTATGAGTGGTACCAGAGGGTCCAAGGTATGTTACATGTGGATAGCCAAGTTATCCTAGGCTGCCATGGCATATCTTTTAAGGGCATATCTTCAGCTATTGCCTGTTCCAATAGTGTCCATTGTTTTATAGTAAAAATTCATCCCAAGTCTAGCACCACTCTAAACTGGGAGGCTGCATAGTACCAAGCTAAATTAGGCACCTCGAGCTCTCCTGCTTTTTTTGCTTGTATGAGCACCCTCTTTGCTACCCTTGGGGGGGGTCGTTTCCTCCAGAGAAAGTCTAATATCTTCTGCCAGCTTCTAAGTATGGCAGATGTGAGAAATATTGGGAGGGTGGTAAATAGATATAGGAATTTTGGTAATATTGACATCTTAATAATTGCTTTCCTCCCAGATACTGACCATTCTTTAATACCACTTCTGTATCTTTTTATTTCTGCCTGATAACATCAAAGTTTTTATGATAGAAACAGAGTAAAAGAAACCCCTTGATAAACTGGACCATTATGTAAAAAAGGAAGTAAATTTTAAGGAACTCCAACTCTGGAAAGATGTCACTGCTGTCTTCTTTAAGCAAGTCATTGCTTTAGTCATTGGTTCTTGACTGTTTTAAAGGATAGCAAGTTGAGGGTGGCCCCCACCCTTTTTTTTTTTGTCACACGTGTGTGTGAGAGGATAGAGATATCTATATTTCTATCCATATTTCTATATCTATACATACACACACACCCATGTATGTATATGAACCACTCGGAGAACAATATGTGGAACTTTATGAACTGTCTTCATTGGCATTCTCTACTAGCCAGCTTCAGGAATAGTGAAGGGAGTGCTCTCCTCCCACCCCAGGAGAGGCTGAAAGAATTCCCCACTGTAAAACCAATAATTTATTTATTTCCACAGGGCAAGAAAAACAAAGTTTCCACCAGCAAGCAGACATGGGTAGCAACTAACACCCTTTCCAAAGTGGCCTTCCTGCTTATGGTGCTGAGCGAGCGACTGGAGTACCACAATCTAGCTTTCCGCATCGGTATATTTGCATTGGAATTGCAGAGGCCCCCTGCTTCCACCAAGGCCTTGGAGGTACAAGTCTTATTTTAAATGTGTGTTAAAGGTACAAACGGCGAGTTTGTCTATTATGTTGATAATAGACCTCCTGTAGTATGAAAGTATGACTGTTGGATGCTGTGCCCTTTGTTTCTTCCCATACTGGATATTGAAGTCTCATTGGGGACCAGTGTTTAAAATCTGCCTAAGTGAAAATTCCTTCCACTTTCCCCTGCTAAGTGCCTGAGCTTAGGTAACAAAGTCACAAGGTTCCTAAATGTATGTTCCTAAAAACTGAGTGAGCATGGAGGCTGTTAGAATGGGGAATATTTAGGCACCTAGTATTGATCTTCAGCACCAGGTGCAGGGA
This sequence comes from Rhinatrema bivittatum, assembly GCF_901001135.1. Taxonomy (NCBI): domain Eukaryota; kingdom Metazoa; phylum Chordata; class Amphibia; order Gymnophiona; family Rhinatrematidae; genus Rhinatrema; species Rhinatrema bivittatum. The sequence goes on from NC_042621.1 coordinate 116,969,256, forward strand.
TAGCCATCCTAAATCTAGGTACTATCCCTGTGCCCAGAGCCAGTGATCACTCCCCCTCCCTCTCGCCACCCAACATAATAAAGATCTTTGGAAGCATCCTACACCAGGAAGATCCAGCTGCCACCACCCATGCAAAATCTCCACTTAAATTTCAGAGGGCCTTTGCTGGCAGCATGTACTCATGGTCTAGATGAGGTGCTCAGCCTTGGCTGAAAATTGGCCTGATTATATCTGAGGCGCAATGGATGGTAGAGATTGTTAGCTGGTATACTCTAGAATACTGGCATATCTGCTTTTCTTACATGGGATTCTTGGACCTAAAGTTGGCTTGTTCTGGGAATGTCTGTTAGAACACTGAGCTGAAAAATTTGGAGTCCCCTTGACACATTGTGTGACTTTTATTTAAAGCAGGATTCTCATTATAATGAATCTACTTTTTCTTAGAAAAGAGATTTCATGGCTTCAAGAAAACTTTTCTGAAGTCTCCAGTATTTCTTTAAATTTAATAGGATTTATTTTAACTTCATTGCTGTCTCACCAGAAGGTTTGTTTACATGTGATAATGCAGTATAGTCAGTCTGTAGCAGCATAGGGTGATATGCATGTTTGTATTTATAACAATTCTTGTCTCAGCCCTCTTATTCTTCCCATACATCTCTGAGAAACCAAGTTAAAAAAAAACATAAAATGACACTTACAATTACTGAATGGATTGCTAGACCAATCCCACACTACTGAGGTTTTAATGGTGTTTGTCTTAGAACTTTCCTAGTTTAGTTGGTTTATGCAATATAAATTGGAACAGAGGAAAACGATAACAGATCTTCTAGTCCACCTGTTTAATTTGTTCCCTTTCTGCAGAATGCTATTTATCACTACCATAAGTATTTAAAAGAACCAATGTTTTCTATATTCTGTGCACGTAATCAAAATATAATACATGGAAACAAGTTAAACAATTAAGGGCAATAGAAAATTAACTACTTGAAGTATGCAGTTTAAAACTTTCCAATCTGCCAAGCCAAATCATGCTGAAAAAAACAGCTGTTAGCACTGGTAAATAATTTTTAATCTCTGGTCCAGCTAATGGAGGCAGACCCTATGGTCATCCCTGTCCCTCCTGATGCAACTATTTGCGATACATGGCCCGTATTGGAGGATTTATTGTGGAATACAAATTGAACTTTTTGAGTTATATTCAGATGTTTACATGCTTTGCTGGCTTCACATGAGACTGGATTGCTTGTCAAATCTTCATTAAACTACTGTTTGAGTATCATTGGATTGGAGTCCCTTTGCAAATCATAATTTTACTATGCAGCACATCTTTCCCTTGACTGTCCTTTTTTTTAATTTTATAATCTCACTACTACATACGTGACACAGCCAGTATAGCCTATATTCTTTGCTTCCTACTGATGCTTTCTTTCCATTTTCCATAGTCTAAGGTTTTGAAGTTTATGCTCCTAACTGGTTTGGATTATATATTAAATTAAAAAAAAAAAATAGAAAGCTAAAAGCTATATTTGTTAGAAATAAACAGAGCCTCCAGGTAACCCAAAATAATAAATATAAAACAGGGAAACCAAAATATAAGTTCAACAAAAATGGATCATTCAAAATGTAATGAACTTCAAAATAAGGTGTCAGCAACATTTTTTAAATTTGATATCTTTTTATTTTTTATAAGGTGTCAGCAAGCCTGAAGGCGTGTTCAAGAATTAGGAGCCGCCCGGTCATTTCCGTCATCCACCTTGACAATGTGCTGATGTGCGAATATGGTGGAAAAGTACTTAATTTTTTAAAACAGAGGAAACCTTATTTAAACAATATTAAGTGCATTCAAACAGTCCTGATGACAGGGATCCAAAGGGAAAAGCCCAACACGGCCGGTGTTTCACTTAAGAAAGCTGCTTCAGGGGTAAAAGCGGTAATCCAAAGTATAACATTAGAAACATCGATTCGGAGCAGCAGGTCTCAGCGTTTCAGTATTTAAGGCCATACTCATGTAAATGTTTACTGTGTAGCCTTAATTTCTCTTACTTCCTCTTTTGAGAGATATCAGGTAGAGGTTTTCTATTCTGTAATAAGGAGAAGGCAGATCCTTTGGGAAAATGTACTTCCTGCCTTAAAACAAATTAAGGGGCTACACTCTAGATCTAGCCTGCAATAATTTAATTTAATTGGTTTATATATCTACTCTTGGCAAAGGTAAGTACATAAACAGAAGGAAAACGGGATTTAAAGTTTTACATCTTTAATATTTCTTTCAATGGCTGAAAAAAACCACTACTGTGCTACTTGTGGCAGCAAACAGCTGAGGCTGCTTGGCTTGTCTCCACGGTAACATTGAAACTGAGGAAGTTGCTAAAACCTCAGTCTGTTAAGAAAAATGCAGCTAAGCCTGGGTCAAGTTCACAAGCGAAGCATGAGATATTTTTGTTATCCCAAAATTGTTGATGCCTCTAAAACTGTAGTTGATAGTGATGTAGCTATTTTGAAATCTGCTTGTGCATGTCCCAGTATGCCACAGCAGCAAACTTTTTTTTTTTTTTTTTAAAGTTTGAGCCCCTCATTTTAAATTCCAAAGGAAAGACGACAGATAAGGTCCATTTATGATATCCATACTCGTTCAACAAGCGATTATTCCCAAAACTTAAGTCTTATATTGTGATTTTTGTGCATTACAAAATTAAGGAGAGATATTGGAGACACATGCTCAGGCAGCACCAAAGTCCCAGATAATTTTTCTGTTCTTTCAAACAAATCCTGAAACAGAAAAACGTTTTCATCAGAATCTTCAGAGAAATTTTCCTGTAATGTTTTGTCTTTTAATATAGACATAGAGAAGACTGTGGGAGGGAGTAGTTGATTCCCTTGAGGAGGGAGAAAATATACTCTGACGTTGGTTCTGTAATTTGCCTATTCCATAAAGAGGAGATTTCAGTGTTCAAATCCCAGGTTAATTCAACTTTAAGGTTGTCAGCAAGCAAGATTAAGGAGACCCCCAGCCCGGAATCCAATTATAAAGGATATACACAAGTCACCTACAGCATTTCCCCTTTGTCCAGAAATGTAAAAAATGGTGATATCTGAATAGGAGTTGCTAGAAGCTGGCTATCAACAGATTATATATTAATATAATATACCCTTTGCCATTAGATGCATAAGAGCTCTTATTCCAGCAGCCCCAAGTTGATGCTACGGGTTCAGCTGTAACAAAGAAAACCATCCTTGTGGAAGATGATCCTGCTCTAAAAATCCTTTAGCACAGGAAAATTGAGCTTATATTAAAGCAGCTATTCTCAGTCAATGCCTTTTCTTTTCAAGTAGCTATTTGCACATTTTATGTTGCTAGAGCTCTCCTCTTGTGGATTTAAGTTTGCTGATTATGAGGAGATGGCTAGATTAGAATTATCAGATGGTCTATATGATCTAATTAAGGTTACTTCAAGATCTTTTGCTTTGTCCATAGCAGCTAGAAGACTTCTTTGGCTCCATCATTTGGCGGCAGACTCATGGTCCAAGACATGCCCATGTAAATTACCTTTTAAAGGAAAGCTTTTTAGAGAGGAAATAGAAAAATTGATTAGAAACCTAGGGAAACTAAACCTTAATCTACCAAGCTTAGATTCGGGTGAAATTATCAATTCTATAGAGCCATGACCAATGCAGAGACTCCAGATGTTGCCCTGGTAGACAATTTTCATTCTCAAACACTGAAATCCAAAGGAAAGTCACAGTCTTTACGAGGGGCCAGAATCCACAAGAACAACCACAGTAATTCATAATTCTGCAGATCTTTGATATAACCAATAGGTGGACGTCTAGAGTAACTTTTCAAAGCATGGATCCACATAACAGACCCTTGGATCTTGGATATTAACCAACATAGCTATACATTGGAGCTGGCATATCTAGTAGACGAGACTTTAATGGTGACTCCATGTACTTCATCAACAAAGACGTCTGCCGTATGTCAACCTTAAGAAAATTAATAATGTTAAGAGCAATGTATTCTGTTCCAATGCAGGAACAGCAACAAAGTTTTTGGTTCAGTATATTTTCTAATATCACAAAAGGATGGCTCTTTCAGACCAATTCTGGATTTAAAAGGGGTGAACAAAAGATCAATGGTCCCTTATTTTTGAATAGAGACACTTTGTTTAGTCATACCATGTCTGGAAAGGCAAGTATCTGAAATCACTGGATCTTACAGAGGCATATTTTCACATCCCTATAAGAGAGAACCATCAGAATTATCTCCGATTTTGCATAACCGGGAAACATTTTCTTTCTGTAGCACTCCCTTTTGGTCTGACAACTGCTCCCAGAACATTTACCAAAGTAATGGCTGTTGTAGCTGCATTTCTAGGAAAAGAAGAGAGATTGGTATACTCATATCTGGACAATTGATTGTTCAGAGCCATATCTCATTCAGAAAGAATCCTAGTGTTAGGGTTTCTGGAGTTAGGGACCCCCACTTGAGTGGCACGGAGACAGCAAAGTAATCTTACAGCCAAGTCTCAGCCCTATGTAACCCAGCCTTGCCAGCGGTCTTCTGCCTAGCCAGCCCCCTCCCTCTCAGGTTGAGCCCTTGGGTTCTGGGGGCCAGTAGGTCTTTGCATTGGCAGTACATGGTAGTGAGTCTGTACAGGCTGGAACCAGACTAGGCAAGGCTTGGGCCAAGGCAAGGATGAAGTCAAGGTAAGACTGGGTAGGACCTGGAACTAGACAAGACACAGGCTGAGGCAAGGACAGGACTGGTATAGGTAAGACTGAACAGAAAACTTAGAACAAATAGGACTGGCAAGGTATGACAAGACTATCAAGGGACAAGGCAGATTAAGGCAGGACTTTAGACAAAACAGACAAGGATAACACCAGCAGAGAACATATGAGCCTGAAGGCAACAAGGCAGGAGCCTGAAGACACTAGGCTACAGGATGGTCTGGATAGGCCCCAAGGCAGGATACTAGACAGAGCAGGCCTGAAGGCCTCAAGAAAAGGCACAGCAAGGCAAGAAGGCCCATAGGCCACAAGGCAAGGAACAAGGGGTCTGGTCATGGAGCCAAGAGTGACACCATGAGAAGATGATACACTGGCAAGGCTGGGTTACATAGGGCTGAGACTTGGGCATGGCAAGTGCATCGAGGAGGAGCTTAGAAGGCTAGTGGTGAGGCTTACTGAGGGGGGCCTCTGCTGATAGGGGAGTGTCATTACAAAAGGCAGCAAAGTTGAATGTGGCTGCGTTGCAGGTGAAATCCTAACACCTAGTTTTGAACTGAGTGGTAAAATTACTAGAAAGTTTAGGTTGAATAGTCCACTTAGGAAAAGCAGTCTCCAGCCAACCCAGTCAATAGAATATCTGGGAGCACAGTTTATTATCAGAGGGTTATGTCAGTCTCATTTCCAAAAGAATCATAAGGATTGTGAATCTTTATTTTATCGACTGCTCTGCTAGCACCAAGAGCTTGGGATTAACTTTAATTACTAGGAACCATGGCAAAAACCATAAGCCTAGTACTATGGTCCAGAGCCCTCATGAGACCTCTTCAGTTTGTGCTTCTGTCATAATGGAAATTTTAAATTCAAAATTGAGCATCAGCTCCCCCTTCCAATTTTGGTAAGAAAATCTTATTTGGTCAAAACAAGCAAATCTAGAGAAAGGGATCATGCTGTTACCTCTAACATGGATATTAATAACCACAGATACAAGTTTAGTGGGTTGGGGAGCACACAACCAGAATCTGTATGTTCAAGGCCTGTGGACTCATGCGGAAACATTTTGGGCAATAAACCATCTAGAGACAAGAATAAGATTGCCATTACTTTACTTTCTTCCTGTCCTAAAAGGAAGGCTGTAAGATTACTTTGCAACAATATGACAGTGGCATGCATAGAAAAACGAGGAAGAACTCTGAGTCGAGGGATATTTGAGGAGATAATCTTCTTTTCAAATGGGTAGAAAGAAATCTTTTGTGGATATCTGTAATTCATACAGCAGGTCAAGACAACACATAAGCCGATAATCTCAGCAGGAGTACCCTGGATCCAGCAGAGTGGTAGCTTAGCCAGAAGGCATATCGGGGAAATAGATTGAAGGGTCAACCATCAAATAGATCTAATGGCAATTTGCAAAAATGCAAAGGTAAAAATTTTACAGCAAACGAGTTAGACAGCAAAGTAATAGATGTTCTAGTACAACCGTGGCCAAAGTGGAGTTAATGTGTGGTTTTTCTCCATAACCATTGTTAGGACACACTCTAAGGAAAATAGAGGAGAAAGCAAAGTAGTGCTAATGGCTCCAGATTGGCCCATGAGACCATGGTATGCAGATCTAATAAGATTATCAGTCAATGAAACCCTACGTTTACCAGGAGTCAAAAGATTTCTATATCTGGGACCGATACTAATGAATGCCCCATCACCATTTTCCCTTATGGCATGGCTTCAAAAAGCCAGGAAAAATTCCACATCTTTGGCATGTGTTCATTTGTTGCATTCCTTTGAGTCACATTGTAAACTTAATTTATTAGTACCTTGCCAGGCAGAAATTTTAGATATTTTCTTTCTTTTAGAAAGGTTTAGCGCTTAATTCATTAGAGGTACAAGTAGCAGCAATTTCTTGTTTCAGAAGCAGAATTAAAGGGCTTTCAGTAGCTGCTCATGCAGATGTTTCCCAATTCTTAAAGTATCCTGGATAGGCCCCAAGGCAGGATACTAGACAGAGCAGGCCTTGGGGCCTGCCCTTTTAGAGCAGTAATTCCATAATGGAATTTAAATCTATTATTAAGCTCCTTTTGAACCAATAAAGCAGATTTCATTAAAGATTTAACTTTGAAAAGTCGTCTTAGTATCAATAACATCAGCAAAACGTACAAGCAGAAATTCAGGCATTAGCTTGTAGACATCAATTTTTCAAATTTACTGCAGATTCAATAATGATTATTCCACTACCATAATTTTTACCAAAAATAATTTCTGCCTATCATCTAAATCAGACAATTGTTCTGCCAGCATTCACAAAAGTCGAATATAAGAGAAGATAGTTTCTTAAAATACTAAGTTGTATAATGAAGCCTTATATAATATTTAGAGATCACAAATCCTTTTTGAAAATCAGATTGTTCATATTTGGAGGTCCATGTAATGGTGAGGCTCTTTCCAGAGCTACCATAGCAAGATGGATAAAGGAAACAATTTCTTCAGCCTTTATGTTGCAAGATGGACATGCTCCAGAAATAATCAGAAGCCCATTCAACAAGAGCACAGTCATCTTGAGGCAGAAGTAGGTGCAGTAAGCCCTACAGATATTTGTAAAGTGGCCATGGACCAACATGGAAATTCATTTACTAAGCATTACAGACTGGATGTTCTCACAAGACAGGATGCTGCTTTTTGGTGCTAGTGTCCTTAAATTGGGTTTAACATCCTCCCACTCACAGCAGTTGGGCTTTGATACTTCCCAATCATTCTGAACTGGTGTAGCAGAAAAGAAAGGAGAAATTTTGATCTTAACCTGATAATTTCCTTTTCTTTATTTCTGTTACACCAGAAACCTACCTAGGAAGATGATTAAAAAAAAAAAAAAAAAAAAAAAATCGAGAGGTCAATAAGAGTATATTCTTTGGGAAAAATATTTTTATGAAGGAACTTCTTAATAAATTTTTTAACATTTTAATTTCTAAGCTATTTCAGTATTTTTGCATTTATTATTTAGTTTTCAGTTTGCTTTATCAGAAGAATGCTGGCTATACTGCTTGTATATGTCACGTTTGTATTAGTGATATATAAAAAAAAAATAAAAAGCAATCTCTGCCTCTGTCAGCTGGAAGAGGGATTTTGTATTAACAGCTTAGATGGAACAGGCTTTTATGGGACAAGGGTGAGCCTTCCTTCACAACTTCTTGGGCTGTTTTCCCCTATTATATAGTGATGCACCAAGATTTTGAAATGTAGTTTGTGCCCTGGGAGCTTTGAGCTGCTATTGCTGTATTGTACCAGGTGCAGTTGCTGCCCGAGATACTTTCTCCTTGCAGAGCTGCACCATAGGATGCAGGGCAATTTGCTCATTTTTTTAAAATCTCATGATCCAATTAGATATGGATCATGAGACTTTCTATTCATGGATCATAAGTTTTCTATTCACTTCTTCACAACTAAAAATCTTCTGCACTTATCCTATGCTGCTTGTATTCTGCAATTGTTTATACCATCACTTCCACTGGGAGATTGTTTCATGAACATAAACTGTGCCATGCTAGATCAGATGTCTATGGAGCCCAGCAACTCATTCCCAGAAGTAAGTGGAGGCTAATAATGTTAGGTCAGTTATTAGCCAGATAGTCTATCTTCCAGAAACTTGTCCAGAAATGTTTTAATCCCAATTATAATAACTTGACCACATTTTTTGGCAACAAATTCCACAGCTTTATTGTATGTTGACTGAAAGTGCTGTCCTAAATTTATTTTAAATCTACCAGTTAGTTTCATGGAATGTTCCCCTAGTCCTATTTGCAAGGGTAAATAAGTGTTCCATATTGACGTGTTCCAGGCCACTCATAATTTTATAAACTTCGATCATATCCCCTCTGTCGCCTCTTCAAGCTGAAGAGCCCTAATCTATTTAGCTTTTCTTCATAAGGAGCCATTCAGTCCCCTTTATATTTTTGTTCCCCTTCTTTGTACCTTTTTAAGATTTGCTATATATTTTTTGAGATGGGACAACAGGAGCTGCACACAATATTTGAGGTGCAATCACACCATAGATTTATAAGGAGGCAATATAATATTCTTAGTGTTGTTTTCCATTCCTTTCCAGTATGTTCACAATGATGCAAGATCCTTTTCCTCAGTAGTAATTTCTGATATGAACCTCAGCATTGTGTACATATAGTTAAGATTATTTTGTGTATAATTTTTTTTGTACTGGTTCATGTTCAGTTTCATCAGTTATTTAGATGTCCAATTCTCCAGTCTTTCAAGGTGGGCCTGCAATTCCTTAGTATGCTCCTGTATTAACTACTTTGAATAATTTTATATCATCCCCATGTTTGATCACATCACTCATTGCTCCTCTTTCTAAATCATTTATGAATGTTAAGCATCCCTAAAAAAGTTTGAGAAACTTTTATTCAGTCCCATCCCCACAATTGTGTACTTGGACATCAGCCCCATACGTGAAGTAGCTTCATATGGTCATAAAATAAGAGTATAAGAAATGTCATGAAGGATCAGACCAAGGTCCATCAAGCCCACCATCCTGTCTTTCACAGTAGCCTGTCAGGGTTACAAATACTCAATAGATTCCAAAAAATAGATCTATTTCTTGTTACTCCCAGGGATACCTGGCTAATACTTTATGGACTTCTTCCAGCACCTTGTCCAAATCTCTCTTAAATTCAGCTATGCTAGTTGCCTTGACTCCACAGCTTGATTTGTGCTGAGTGAAACAATTACTTTCTGTGCATTATTTTAAATTTAATTAAATTATAAACAGTGTTTGGATCCTGTGTGGATGAAAAGCTGTATGCACTGAAATGTTCTGCATGCTTTAATAAATGCAACCTGTTATTGAGTTAAGACAATTGATGGTGGCTTGAGTGTTTTGATAATGGTGGCATGGTACCATTTCCCCCTGTGTAGGTGAAACTGGCTTACCAGGAATCTGAGGTGGTCTCTCTTTTGAAGAAGATCCCATTGGGCTGTAATGAGATGAACACCATTCGTGGGAGGGCAGAAGAGCTAAGGGATGGAACGCTATGTGACTACCGGCCTGTGCTGCCTCTTATGCTGGCGAGCTTCATCTTTGATGTCTTGTGTACCCCAGGTAACCATACTATGTGCTGTAGAGAGCTCTTGTTTTTATTAGAAGTCATAATTTCCAAGGCAGGCCTTATATTCCCCTAATCATTGATGCACTGTGACCTTAAGCTAGTCTCGCTATCTCATGGTCCTCCATGTACTCAACTACAATTGGCTCATTGTTCCTGTTCTTGTCCCTTTCACAGAGTGCCATATAGACCAGTCATTATATCAGGTCTTTTACCCCAGAAGCTGTGGCATGCGTATTTCTAAAGTGTTAGGATGCAGTGCACTTTGACATTATTTCTTTGTCAGTCTTTTGTAATTCTGACCTCATTCATCTTTGCTTCTGTCATCTCCCATGCATCCTCCTACAACTTGTTCCTTGTTAATCTGACTGAATAAGTGTTTCATCCTGGCCCCGCACTGGTTAAGCATACAAACTTAAATGTATGTGAAAGGACAGTAAGTGTGTATTCCTGGCATTTTGGACTCAAAGCAAAGAATATGTGCACATTGAATGCATACATGGCATGTCACACTTTGGAGGAGGGGGAGTGTGTGCGAATACTTGATGCTCTCATGTCTTGCACAAGTAGGGAATGTGAGTGATCGTATCAATCCTATATTCTTTTCATATGCTCAGGTTTACTCTGTTGACTGCGTAGAAGGGCACTGACATTTCCTTGCCTTCATCCTATTGATCCTGACTTGCTTCCTTTCTGAGACTTGGCCTCTGTTGCTGTGACTGGATAGCAAGGACTGGACAAAGGTCTTTGACATACCTCTGCTGAAAATCCCAGGCTGAAGAATACATTCAGAAATCGGGGCTTAAGATGTGATTTCCCTTTCTGTCCTCTGATTGTGGAGTGCACCAGTTGCTAAGGATGGTGTGATTTATAATGGAGAACATTTTATCCACTCCTTTAGGTTTTATATGGATAATTAGGATTTGAGTTTGTTTAAAAGATATATTTACTCCGTCAAACCTCAGCAGAGCTGCAGTCCCCTCAGGAGACTGAGCTACTGTATTGCAGTGATGGTAAAAATGATAAAGCATTTAATAGTCCTCAGCCAGCCAGAACTTTTGATTAAGAAAAAAAAGTTTGAGGCTCTTTTTAGACAAGATTTGTAAACGTTTTTTTAATCTGAGAGTAAGGGTGGTGGTTAGCCTAATGATATAACTGTTAGTGCCATGTCAGTGATTGCCAGTCTGCAGCAAGGAAAATGCAGGAAGCTAGGATATCACTTCTTGTCCTGTCCTGGTTATTTGAATCTGTCCCATTGCATTGTGGTATTTATAGTCCTCCTACTTCCATTTACAATTGCAACTGTATCTCCGTGCACAGAAAGGGATATCAAAACGTCAGGATAGGCCTAAAGTGTTCCTACAGAAACTGGGTCACACATTCCTAGGTAAGCCATTAAGTCTAAATTATTGCTTAAAGAAATCTATATTGGTAAAGCTGGTAAGATAAGCATGGAAAACTTCTAAGCTAGTCCTTCATTTAAATCCAAATGCCATGTTTTTGCCTCTTTGTGATAATTTATAGGTCAATTCATCTATTTTGTCACTAGAAAGCAGCCAGAGGTGAACAGCTATTTGGGAAAGCCAGCAAATAAAAATGTTTGCTATTCAGACTTGGAGTGGAGATTTTGCAGGATGTCAAATAGCAGTAAATAGGAACATTTAATGAAGCATTTCAGGCCCACCTATCTTCAAGGCACATAGTGTATTAGCTACCTCATCCCTTTTCTGATACGCAAAGTTGTTCTGGTGACATTAGTTATCTTTGGAAGGCAGAGAAACCACATTGAGTATTCTTCGACTGTGATGTCAGCATGATCTAGTGGCAAAATGTCTAAAAATACATGACCACACTGCATCATCTGTGTTCTCACTGAAATGGTGGAAGCTATGAATATATCACTAGCACCACAGAATACATAGGGAGAGGTTAGAATAAAGTGACCAGATTTATGGTGTTCAAATTTGGGACACCATTTGGGGGAGGAGTGGTTATCTGGTGGATTCTCCCCATGGAAATTTCTAGTAATCTGCTCAAAATATGCCTGAAAAGCATACACTTTGAATTTTGAAACCACTAAATATTTCAACCCTAATACAAAGCCTTGGTGCCGGCAGCTTTGTCCTACATACCCCCTTGATACCTTTCTTCTCTCCTGCTTATTACAGAAAAAATAGTTGTAGTCAGATACATAAGGAAGCATGGCCTCTGGCAAAGAACTGATATATCTGGAGACAGAATTGTCTGTTTCCTGCTACCCTCTGGGAGGAGCCAGTTGCCAGAGTACACACAGCGGTCATTGCTTTCATCTCAGCAAACAAACTGAGGGTGGACTATATTAGAGGCCATTGGGCCACACAACATCCTCACAGAGCTGAGAGATGAGCACTCTGGTGCGCTGCCGGCGTCCATTTTCCGAACCCGTGGCTATCAGCGGGTTTGAGAACCGACGCCGGCAAAATTGAGCGTTGGCTGTCAAACTCGCTGACAGCCGCTGCTCCTGTCAAAAAAGAGGCACTAGGGACGCAGTCACTGGAGTATCTCTGTGTTGGTTTGACATGAAGCAGGGCAGGGTGTTCCTGCCGGAGAGCCATACTCAGAAGCTGATGGCGCAGGTGCGTCTATTGACTAACACGATACAACAGCCAGCGTGGTCTTTTCTACAGATACTCTGAATAATGGCAGCGACTCTAGAGGTGGTGCTGTAGGTGAGGGCACATATGCATCCTCTTCAGCGCACTCTGCTGTCTCGTTGGAGCCCACAGTCTCAGGCCTGTTCAATTCGGTTCCATCTGCTGATGGAGATCTGCATGCACTTGCAGTGGTGGTTGCAAGTGGATCATCTAAGAAAGGGGGTTTCCCTAAGGTCACCGGACTGGCTAGTACTCTCATCAGATGCAAGACTCCAGGGTTGGGGAACACATTGTCAGGAGGTGGCAGTGCAAGGGCACTGGAATGCAGAAGTGTTTCTCCGGAGCATCAGTCAGCTGGAAGCCCGTGCCATCCATTTGGCATGCTTGTGATTCGGCGACAGATTGCAAGGTCAAGCGATTCGAATAATGTTGGATAATGCAATGACAGTGGCTTACATCAATCTCCAGGGAGGAACCAAGAGCCAGCAAGTGTCGCAGGAGATAGCCCAACTGATGGAATGGGCAGAAGTTCATCTTCAGGAGATCTCAGCATTACACATTGTGGGAAAAGACAATGTAAGAGCCAACTTTTTCAGCAGACAGTCTGGATCCAGAAGAAAGTGAATTGTCAAACTAGGCATACCAGCTCATAATGGATCACTGGGGCCTTCCATTTATGGACCTGCTGGCAGCTTCTCACAATGTGAAGGTTCCTTGCTTTTTCAGTCGCAGGAGAGGTCTCAGAGAGATCAAAAGTCCTTGGACATCAATGCCCTCATGCAGGAGTGGCTGGAGGGTAAGCTACTGTATGCCCTTTCCCCATGACCTATGTTGGGAAGAATGATTCGGAGGATCGAGAGTCACACAGGGGTGATGCTCCTGGTGTCACCAGATTGGCCCAGGAGACCGTGGTATGCAGATTTGTTGAAGACTCCTGATGGACTCTACCCTCCAGTTTCTGGCTCACAGGAATCTGCTATGGCAGGGGTCTGTTCTTCATCAGGATCAGACTCTATTTTGTCTTACGGTATGGCCTTGAGAGGGCTTGGTGGCTGAAGCGTAGATATTCTGCTGTGGTGATTGCCACCTTGCTATGAGCAAGAAAGTTCTCCAATTCCTTAGCCTATGTGCAGGTTTGGCGAGTGTTTGAGGGGTTCCTCTTCGTTCAGTTAAGATCCCACTCATTTTGGAATCTTTGCAGGCTGGATTGAGTAAAGGATTAGCCCTTAGTTCATTAAAGGAACAGGTGGCGGCCCTTGCTTGTTTTTGAGGTCCAATGAATGGTGGACCCTTGTCAGCTCATCCAATCATGGCCTGTTTCTTAAAAGAAGTGAAGCACTTTTATCTTTCCTTGTAGTTACCAGTGCCTTTTTGGAATCTTAATCTGGTTTTGGATTGTTTGGCTTTTCGACCAATGCATAGTTTTTTCCTTGATGTTACTGACCTTGAAAAAGGTGTTTCTTATGGCAGTTCAGTACATAAGGTTTCCGAACTGCAGGCCTTGTCTTGCCGGGAGCCCTTTCTGCAGGTGACTCCAGGGGGCGATGCAGCTGCATACTGTTCCTTCATTTTTGCCAAAAGTGGTCTCAGATTTTCACTTGAATCAGTCAATTTCCCTGCCTTCTCTGGACAGGGAAAAAGATGTGGAAGAATATCGCTTGTTACAGCCCTTGGATGTCAAGAGGTATTGGAGGTTTCTAAAACTCTTGGAAGACAGATTTCCTTTTTGTTCTCCATGGGGGGAGTAAACAGGGCTAAAGTAGCCCACTGGATTAAAAAAGGTAGTCACAGCCACGTATGTGGATGCTGAGCAGCCATTGCCTAGTCATGTTAGGGCTCATTCCACTAGGGCTCAGGCAGTGTCATGGGCGGAGGTTAGATTGTTGTCTCCCATCGACATTTACCAAGCTGCAACGTGGTCCTCCTTATTATGCACCTTTTCCAGGCATTACTGACTAGATGTGCAGGCCCGGGAAGAGACCACCTTTGCGCGTACGGTGTTGATCAAATCGCGGGCAGCCTCTCGCCCTGTTTAGGAGGAGCTTTGGTACATCCCACTGGTTCTGGATCCACCTCTCCTTATGCTAAGGAAGGAGAAATTACTACTTACCCAATAATTTCCTTTTCTTTAATAAGGACAGGTAGATCCATCTTCTCATCCTTGTTTGCCAGATGGTTCTGTTATGGTCCTCTTGTGTGATTGTGTGTTCCTGGGTTTAGTGTTATTCCAGTCCCTAGACTAGTGTAATGACACTCCTCGTCTGAGCTCAGTGTTGTCCTGTTGGCTGAGTGCTAGAATGGTTATCTGTTAATAATCAAGTTTTGTTAGTTTCTCCACAGTTGGCTTATGCAGAGAATACTGTCAGACTGTCATTGCAGGGGTATATATACCATGATGTCAGCTTTGTTCTGTCTCCATCTGCTGATAAGAGGTACATAACTCACTGTTTCTGGATCCACCTGTCCTTTTTAAAGGAAAAAGAAATTATCAGGTAAGTAGTAATTTCTCCTTTTCTAGTATTATGTTTGACCTTTGTTGTTATAATGGCATCTTCAATTAAACTACTTGCACACATTGGTCACAATGTGTTGTCCCTCCAACAAGTCAAAGATAATTGAGGTTTCGCAAAGCTGTTTTGTTTTTATCTGCAGTCAAGACTCTACTTAAATTCTCTATTATAAAGAAATATTGGTACATTGTTAGAATCATCCTTTGACATTGCTATTAGAAATTAATGTAGAGTTGGGATATCCTTGTCATTCCTATAGATTTGTGCGATACTCATACAGAAGACACATTTGTCAACTTAGTGACGTAAGTTGCAAAATAACTCAAGAGTGCACTCTAGGGATTTGTTTTGTTTTTTTGTTTGTTTTTCACCTGGCAGTTTCTTCCTGCATCTTTGTAATTCTAGCTAAATTGGAACTAGGGCTTGGGTCTGGCACCATGAGCCTTCATTCACAACCTTCTGGAGATGTTTCTCCCATTTTTTTTTTTATTATCTTCTTTTTAACCCTAATGTACCTAGCTGAATCATTGCAGTGTGACAGTCTTCAGCTGGGGGGGTCTCCCTTCAGAATCCTGCAATTATGAGCCCTGAAGAATGGTATTGCATTTAACAGAACTCCCTTTGGAGCCCTCTCCACAACAGGCAGAAATCATTCTTGTAGACCTTTCCTTCCCAGAATCTGTTCAGGGAATGGCTATGGCCATTCCCTTTGATTTAGAGGGTATAGAAGAATTCAAGCTTCCTTGTATTGGGTTCCTCAAGTATCTCTAAGGCAGTTGGTGTCAGTATCTGTCCAGCCTCTTCTACAGGATGTACATAAAATGATGGGGACAATTCCAGCTGTGCTCCCAATTCTAAAGAGGGGAGCTGGCTGTTTTCTCTGGATTTGAAGAGATATATTCAAGTCACAGGAAAATAGATTTGTAGTAGGGATAAGGTACTTCCAATACTGTGTTCTGCTTTTTCGTTTAGCCTGGACTCTATGGGTGTTCACAAAATGCTGAGGCATATTTGTTTCCCTACTCTGATAGTTGACTGATCAAGACCACATCTCATGCAGAACAGATGGGGGGGTCTGAGGTGTGGTAGAGAGCTTCCCCCTGCCTGCCAGTTAGTCTGGGGGATGAGAGAGTTTCCTTCCTTGCCAATCTGTGCATGGTGGTGGGGGGAGGGAGGGGGGAGAGGGAGAAAGTACACTCTGCATTCCAATCTGGGGAGGGGGGGGGGGAGAGTTTACACACGTGAAGCCTTATCTTATTGTGACCAGAATTCAAAAGTTTCCACGTATGTCACTGAGTGGTCTCTGGAACAGGGCATGATGAACACAATCTTCCTAGAGCGGTGCCTACCCAAAGTGGATCAATTTGTGACGATTATGAACAGAAATGTACCAGTCTTCTCCAGGAGGAAATCAGAAGGCAGGCTAGCAACAGATGCCTTCTCCCTTCATTGAATGGCAAAAATGATGAAGGGGGATGGAACGGCTCCCCTATGAGGAAAAGCTAAAGAGGGTTAGGGCTGTTCAGCTTGGAGAAGAGATGGCTGAGGGAGGGGGTGGGGGATATGATAGAGGACTAAAAAAGCGGGAGAGGACTAGAATGGGTAAATGTGAATCTGTTATTTATGTGCTCAGATAATACAAGGACTGGGGGGCACTCCATGAAGTTAACAAGTACCATATTTAAAACAAATCGAAGAAGATTTTTTCACTCTGTGCACAGTTAAGTTCTGGAGTTCATTGGCAGAGCATGTGGTTAAGGCAGTTAGTGTAGCTGGTTTTAAAAAAGGTTTGGTTAAGTTCCTGGAGAAGTCCATAAACTTCTATTAATCAAATTGACTTGGGGAATAGCCACTGCTTTTACTGGTATTAGTAGCATGGGATTTATTTACCATTTGGATATTTGTGAGGTACTCGTACACTAGATTGGCCACTGTAGGAAACAGGATGCTGGGTTTGATTGATCTTCAATCTGACCCTGTTTGGCAACTTCTTATGTTCTTATGAGGTCAGGTCTCATGTTCATGTATCCTCCAATACACCAGTAACGAGACCCTTGGTAAAATTCAGAAGGGGCCAGGAAACTGATTCTCTTACCTTCGTTTTGGCCAAGATAGATTTGGCTGCTTTTTTTTTTTTTTTTTTAATCCAGAATTTCCTCCTTTATCCTTTTCTTCCAGCTCCCATCAGAACCAGGTCTGGGATCTGGCACCATGAACCTTCATTTTCAATTGAGGGATTTTCCCCCCAAACTTACTCAGTCCTGTCATTGCAGTGACCGTCTTTAGCTGGGGCCATATACCAGATGTCCTCCTGAGATCAGGGGCTTTAAATCCAGCCTCTAGGTATCACCATTTTGTGATATACTATGAATTCTTTTCCCCACAGCATCCCCAGTCCTACTGACATGGAATGGCAATCAACCCCAAGATTGATTGCCAGAGCCAATGGGCCCTGGCTTCCTTCTTTTCAGGAGTTATCCCTTGGTAAATCAATCAAACTGGGAGTTTCCTCAGCAATGATCATGGCAGTAATAGGGATCACTGATGCACTCAACATCCAGTCTGTAGCCCTCAGCCTGGATTTTGAGGAAAATGATTGGATTCTTTGGTTCCTCCAATAGTTTCCAGACTGGAATCCAGTATAAGGTCCTATGATTTCAAATGGAGATTTGCCATCTCTAGGGACCTTCGTTTTCAGTTTTTATTTTATTTTTTCCTGGGAATGTAACACTGTTTGTTATAATGAGAACAAAAATATTTACCTAGTGAAATGACATTTTTTCCACCAATTTCTCCTGTCTTTGTCTTTATTATAATAGACACAGATAAATTCCCAGGAAAAATAAAAACTGAAAATTAGGATCCTTCCCTTATACCAGATGGCCAGGGACCTTCGATAGTTTTTCCAATTAATTATCTAAACTAAACTACCTGACAGCTGTATCTGGTAAATGGCAGCTTGGCAGTTTCCCTATAATTCCAGTTGTACATAGGGTCTCAGTTTTACTGTTTATTATTTTGCTCAGTTATGTTTTTATTTGAACTCTTCATATAATTTACATAGCCTAAAAATAAATACGTTAGAAGTTTTGAGCCAAAAAATGAAACTAAGAGCCATGTTTCTGACTTTCATTTATCCTCTGAAAGAACCGAGTAACCTCAGTTTGCCGTGGTTTTCCCCAAACCCATCTGGTTCACACCTCCAAGAAACCAAATAAACTTTGTGGCTAGAAATTCATTTTGGAATGCAGCCTGCACACACACAGTCCAATGTGATCATTCTGTCTAGCAATGAGTAGAATATATGCAAGCCTTGAAGTACTTTTTAGAGTGCATAGCGTGATTCTGTTAGTTACATTTAGTGCTTTATATACAGTAAGCTAAGCATATAAACTTTATGAACCGGTTTGTGTTTATCTGGTCTGATTATGCACATTAGACCAAGGCAGCAGACGAGGGAGGGGGCCCTCAGTCATGCTGATACCCTGTATCTGTTGAGAAAGGTCAAGGTTTGCCAAGATATTTTGAGACTATGTACCTAAATTTCTTGCCTTATATTTTGTAGTGGTGTCCCCGACAGGATCCAGACCGCCAAGCCGTAACCGAAACAATGAAATGCCTGGAGATGAAGAGCTTGGCTTTGAGGCAGCTGTTGCTGCTCTTGGTAAGAGCGTCTCTGCACCCTTTTTCTCTCTCTCCCTCTGTGATGTCTTCTTTCTTTATTTATTTTTACCTTTGTATGTCTCTCCACAATTTCTTCTTGTCTTCCTTTCTTGTCCTATACAAAAGGAATATTTAGTGATGTATATGCCTATATTATTTGACAGAAAACAAAGCAGATATTTAAACTTTCTTTAAAGTGGTTTCCATTAAAAAAAAAAACAACCAAAAAAAAAACCTGCTGTGCTTGCCAGTGATTCTTCATTATAACAGGTGTCATTTTCTGTAACTAGGTTTTACTCTTTGATTGTAACTGCATAAATCAGAATTGGATTTTAAAGAATGAGTGACAATCGTTTATGAAGCATTTCTATTTCAGCTTTTTGGTGTAGTGTTGCAGGGAATGACTATAAAGAAAAATATCGCTGTGATCCAGCATTACGTACAGTGACGGGCTATATTGAAAACAATTGTATTGGTGGGCTGCGTTATGTGATAACCACGATGAGGTATTGCTGTGACCAGCTATGTGGAAGGTTATCTGTAGGATTCAAAAATTCACACCTGCTTTTTCTGTGGGTACTTCTTCCCCTTCAAAACAAAGGATGTAGATTTGAAAATCTAATTGACACGCATTGCTTCCCTACCCTGATCTAACCACATCCCCAAGCCTGACTAACTTTTGCCCAGCTAAAGATATGTATGGTGTTAATCCTTGTGCATACTTTTAGCTGGATAAGGGAATGACTATTTTCAGACAATGTTTTCAGTAAATATGTTCTGAAAATTGCCCCTCTATAATGTAGAACATTTAAAAAGGAAATAAAACAGTTTTTAAGCTAATCATGGGGGAAAGCTAGTAGCCATTCAGAGAGAGGAATCTTCAAAGGATACTAGCATAACAGGGAGAATATCCCAATAGACAGAGGATGTGGTAAAGAATGAAGTAGCCCAAACTGATTTAAATAAAGAGCACATAGATATGAATGACTCCAAACTGCCTGTAAATATAAATAGTGACTGATGGGTAGGGTGAAACAGGCCAAAGTGAACCTGAGCTCTACCACACCATAGTTATTCCTGAGCAGTTGCATTTACTGCTGACTGATTGGTCATCTCACCAATGGATGAAGGAAATATGGTGTAGTGTTTACAGTAATGCAGTATGGAGACCTTCTGAGACTCGTGAGTTCAATTCCTGCTTCCATACTGATTCCTTGGACAATTAGGAAAGTCAATTTAGCTCCTCTGTGGTGGGTTGGTTGTTTTTTTTGGGGGGTGGGGGTTGTTTTATTATTTTTTTTACAGGTAGGAGTAGCTTAGTACTTTCCTCTTCTTCTTCTATACTTCTCGCTCAGACGGAAGTAGGATCTGACACAATGAACCATCATTTGCAACTACCTGGGGTATTTTACCCTTATTTGTATCTCTCTCCCTAATGCTTAGGTCAGCCATTGTGGCATGGTCTTCAGCCAAGGGTAACCATACTTCCTTTGGTTGACAGTTGTGATCTATGTGATTACCTAAAGGCAGATTGGCCAAAGAGCAATGGCCGATTTTATTTCCCGAGAGATGAGGTCACTGCCTCTGCAACATCCTCAGCCAGCTCTGGGCTAGCTGCATGATAGCACATAATACTGCTGAACCACCAGGCAGGCTTTTTTCCTCTTTCATTTGACCAAACTGTAGTTGGAAAATAATTGTTCTTTCTCATCTCATTTCTTTTGTAATCTGATACATAGATTAGACAGAACCAAGTAATGTTTACCTCTAGAATACTTAAACATGTATGTAAAGTGCATTCTCTGAGGTCAAGCAGAGTACTATGTCCTTACATCTGGGTGATGTCACTGGAACCCAGTATTGAAGCTGTATTACAAGTTCTTCAAAGTTCTCTGAAAATGCTCCATTGAGCATGTGTGGGAGTTATCAGCTGCCGTGTGCTAGTGGAAATCCCCTTTTAGATCTGTTTTTCCCACATAGCTCAGTGTTCATATTCTTTGCTCTTTTCCTCTTGCTGATGTATTGAAGCTTGTATTTTATATATATATATATATATATATATATATATATATATATATATAACGTTTATACTGAAGCTGATGGTATTGCAAGTTTGTTTTTTATATATATATATATATATATATATATATATATATATAACGTTTAATTTTGGCCTCTTTTAGTCACATAGGTCAGCCTATGATGATTTTGAGACAGCATTGAGAGAGTCTACTATTAAGATTGGTACCCATAGGCTCTCATAGCTGTGCGCTTTAGATCTATATTTCCCTGTACGTACCCAGATAAGTCCAGACTCCTGGGTTTTGCATCCCTGCCAGCAGATAGAGACAGAGTTTTACTGACTCTACCAGAATAGCATGTATGCCACCTGCAGTTCCTCGGTATTTCTCTGTCTCCAGCAGATGGTGCAAAACCTGCAGTTCTGTAGTCAGGAGATTTTGGATTTATGAGCCTTCCTCCCATGGGGTTTTTGGGTCCTAATAGATCCTTCCCTGTCTGGTTGAAATGGATGAGCTATTTGTCACTGGCCCTTTTGTATGCTCGTTCTTTTATCCTGTGGGGTATAAGTCTGGTGGTCCAGATCCCTCCCCTTCATGAGGCTGCTGAGGCGGCTGTATGCTCAGGATGGCTGGGGTTTTTTCCTTAGTCTGTCCCCTTTTTGACTTTGGCTAATCTTCCTGTGTGGTGCTGGACAGCTGTGTTCCATTCTAAGGAGAAGTTGGTTTAAGTTTTGTGCAAAAAAAAGGAAATAAGGAATTGAGCTGGAAGAGGACTTGGGAAGCCTCGGTGAGTTGAAGGGAAGACTCTCTGCCTTTGCTGTGTTGGTGGATGAGGGAGGTTGGTTTTCTACCTCTACTGTGGTGTTGGTTTTCTGCTTCTCCTGTGGTGTTGGCTGCGTCGATGGGCTCAGTTTGAATTGTGAGGGTTTTTCCTGCTGAGAAGGTTATGGTACGCAGCTAGACTCCTGTGTCCTTGAGCTGTGTTGGTTTGTGTTCTGCCTGTGTTTCAGGTGGTGAGGGGCTGTCAGATGGCCCGGTTGCAGCAAAAAAAAAAAAAAAAAAAAGAGTAGACTGACTCCTGCGGCGGTTGTCCCTGCGTGCCGGGGATCGGAGCAAGCCGCGTCCTTGGTCTCCATCGACGTGGGAACGACAGCTATTTTGAGTTATCATGCGGTGCTTGCTGCACTGACAGGGGGATTTTCCCCCGAGACTGTGCCCGGCCTCCTCGAGCCCTTTGGAGGAGCAGGGGAGGGCAGATGGGTTCCCAATCTGTCTGTTTCTGGGTCCTCTGTCACTGGGTCTTCTCAGCATTTGTCTGCTGCCTCCTGGCCTTTTTCAGCAGATTTTGCCCTGCTGTTGCATAAGGCTTATTTAGCTCAGCAGGCAGGGCTGGAGACTCTGTCCCAACTTTCCAAGGGTCTGGAGTTAGGTTCCAGACCATGGCAGTCTTGGAGTAAGCAGCTTTAGCTGGTAAAGCGTTTGGGTCCTAATTCGTCTGGTGATGAGTCAGATGATTCAGAGGGGGCCTCAAGGATCCAGAGGCATCTCCGTTGCAGGAACGGGGTTGATCCGGATGTGACCCGCACAGCTGCAGGAGATGATGCGGAGGAGATCCTGGTATCTGAGGGGGATGACCCTAAGGTGGTTCATTTGTTCTGTAAAGAGGAGTTTGGGGACTTTGATTCCTCGGGTTCTGGAGGAGCTTGGGCTGAAGATTCTACAAGAATACTCTGGCAAGGAAGGGGCGGACACTGTCCTGGATGGGCTTAGGGGGTCCTGTGAGAACCTTCCCATATAAGTCAGTGAAGAAGTTGGTGGAACTGGAGTGGGGAGCTCCTGGCACAGACTTGAGTGGGGAGGGCGATGGTGAAGCTTTATCCTTTGCTTGAGCAGACGGATCTGTTTTCCCTTCCAAAGGTGGATGCTGCAGTGTCTGTGGTGACAAGACGACTATTCCGATCACAGGGTCCATGGCTTTGAAGAATGTGCAGGATCAGAAACTGGAGGTTCACCTCAAAAGAAAATTTGGTGTCTGCCCTGAGTTTACGGGCAGCCATCTGTTCCAGTTTTATTCAGAGGGCTTGTCTGCATTGGGTGCAGCAGCTTCAGTATGGTCAGGCGAAGTCTGGCAACGAAGCAGTTAAGGCTAACCGCTTAGAGGCGACAGTGGCATACGTTGCAGATGCTCTGTATGACCTGGTGAGAACAACTACTCTGATTATGGGGTCCGCTGTCAGCCCAACGGTTGTATGGTTGCGTAACTGGGCAGTGGATGTGTTGTCTAAGTCCCAGTTGGATTCTCTGCCCTTCAAGGGCCGGCTTTTGTTTGGGGAGGACCTGGAGCAGCTGATGAAAGATCTGGGTGAGAATAAGGTGCATAGGTTGCTGGAGGATAAGCCTAAGGGCAAGAAGTTTTTTTCAGGCTCAGTCCCATTTTTGTGACAGTAGGAGATCTCGCTCGGTGAGAGAAGCCCCAGGTCTGCAGAAGTAGTTCTCTCTCGGGTCAGTCCTTTCGAGGAGGCTGAAAGCCTTTCAGAGCCTCCACGTTCCTTTTATATAGAGGGTCACTTAACATGGTTTTACAGGGAGTGGGCCAACATTACTCAGGATCAGTGGGTCCTCAACATAATAAGAGATAGCTACGCATTAGAATTTGCTCGGCCCATCCACGATTTGTTCCTAGTCTCCCCCTGTAGGTCTTTAGACAAGCAACTTGTGGTACGAGAGATGCTGGACCGGTCGCGGATGTTAGTGGTGGTGATTCCAGTCTCCAGGAGCGAACAAGGGGTCCCAAAGAAGGAAGGCACTTTTCGCCCGATTCTGGAATTGAAGCGGGTAAATGTAGCCCTCAAGGTCCCGATGTTCTGGATGGGAGACCCTGAGGTCAGTAAAAGCAGCAGTGTGCAAGGACGAGTCCCTGGCTTCTGTGGATTTGATGGAGGCGTACCTGCACATTCCCATTCGGCCGGATCATCAGCAGTTTCTGTGGTTCATGGTGCTGGGTCATTTCAATTTCAGGTCCTTCCCTTTGGGTTGGCCACAGTGCCACACACCTTCACCAAGGTTATGGTGGTGGTGGTAGCGGCATTACATTGCGAAGGAGTGTTGGTACACCCCTATCTGGAAGACAGGCTCGTCAGGGCAAAGTTGGAGGATGTGTGATGCCAGTCTGTGCAGAAGGTGATCAGTACTCTGGAGTCACTCGGCTGGGTGGTGAATTTAGCGGTCACATGGTGCCTGTACAGTCCCTCAAGTATCTGGGAGCTCGGTTCGACATGCAGAGGGGCAAGGTTTTTTCTCATGGAGGAGTGTGTTCTGAAGCTACAGGGTCAAATTTGGCGCTTATTGGAATTGCTGGTGCCCAGAGTCTGGGATTATTTGCAGGTTCTGGGTTTGATTGCTTCCACCCTGGAGTTAGTGCCGAGGGCCTTTGTGCATATGAAACCTCTGCAAAGAGCTCTGTTGGCTCAATGGAATCCTGTCTCGGAGGAATTTCATCTTTTTATTTATTTTATTTAAAGCTTTTCTATACTGGCATTCATGATACAATCATATCATGCCGGTTTACAGGTATCAGGGGGTGTAATAACCTTAAGCAAATAACAAGTGGTAAGGAACAAAAAGTTACAATAAAACAGGGTAGTTGGAACTGGAGAAGGAATGAAACAAGAGTAGGAGTAACTTACAGTAATTTTACAGTAAAACTATTTACATAGGGCTGAAAAGTCTCTTAATAGTTGCTGTTGTTGTGGAGAGTCAGTTAGAATCGGGAAAGGCTTGTTTAGCCAAGTTTTAAGCCTTTTTCTAAAAGTTAGTAAACAAGGTTCTAGTCTGAGATCAGGGAGTAAGGTGTTCCATAGATATGGTCCCGCTGTGGAAAAGGCCCGATTTCTGAAAGCAAGATGGTGAGTAGATTTAGATGGGGGAACAATCAAGGAACCTTTGTAGGCCTCTCTGATAGGTCTTGATGAAGTGTGAAGTCTGAGGGGGATTTGGAGATCAAGAGGGGCTTGGGAGTGGATGGTTTTATGGGTGATGGTGATGGACTTGTGTAGAATTCTGAAGTGTATTGGTAGCCAGTGTAAATTTCTGAGAATAGGGGAGATGTGGTCTCTTCTTCTGGAGTTTGTCAGGATTCTGGCTGCTGCATTCTGGAGCATCTGAAGAGGTTTGATGGATGAGGAAGGGAGACCTAGCAAGATAGATTATTGCAATTCTATCTTGGAGAATATTATGGCTTGGAGGACTGTTCTGAAGTCTTGAAAGTGGAGGAGAGGTTTAATTCTTTTTAGAACCTGCAGCTTATAGAAGCAGTTCTTGGTTGTGGTGTTAATGAATGTTTTTAAATCCAGGCGGTTGTCTATTACTCCTAGGTCTCTTGCTTGGTTAACAATGGTGTTGGTTGGTGCACTTTGTGGGGTCGTACTGTTTTCCGGGGAGATGAGAAGGAGTTCAGTCTTAGCAGAGTTTAGTATCAGGTTTAAGTTTGTGAGAAGTCGGTTGATCTCTTGGAGGCAGTTTTCCCAGTGTTTAAGTGTTTTAGTGATAGATTCTTTGATGGGGATCAATATTTGTACGTCACCAGCATATAGGAAATGTTTTAGTTGAAGGTTAGTTAAGAGTTGGCAAAGAGGAAGGAGGTAAATGTTGAAGAGAGTTGGGGACAGGGAGGAACCTTGAGGAACTCCTAGTGAAGAACTGAAGCGAAGGGATTCTTTATTATTGATTTTGACTTTGTAACCTCTGTTACAGAGGAATGTTTTGAACCATGTGAATGCCGTGCCTGTTATTCCAATGTCCGATAGACGGTTGAGGAGGATGGAGTGATTAACCGTGCCGAAGGCTGCTGACAGGTCAAGGAGAATTAGTAAAAAAGATTGTCCTTTGTCCAAGCCCATGATGAGGTGGTCTGTTAGCGAAAGGAGTAAGGATTCAGTACTTAATGCCTTGCGGAACCCGTATTGGGTGGGGTTCAGTATATTGTGATCTTTGGGGTAATCAGAGAGTTGTGAATTGACTAGTTTTTCCATAATCTTGGCTACAAATGGAAGGTTAGAAATAGGGCGAAAGTTGTTTGGATTGTTAGGATCCAGATCCGGTTTCTTTAGGAGGGGTTTGAGGGAAGCAAGTTTTAGGGCGTCTGGGAAAATTCCCTGTGTTAAAGAACAGTTTATGATATCTGCCAGTGGTTTGGCGATGGTTTCAGGTATTAGGAGGAGAAGTTTTGATGGGATTTGATCGAGGGGATGGGAGGAAGGTTTCATCTTCTTTAGTAGAGATTGAATCTCTAGGGCGGTGGTGGGTTCAAATGATTCCAGAGAGATTCTTTTATTTAGGAGGTGGTAGGAGCTAATAGGTGAGGTGGTGGTAGGGGGAAAGAGTTAAGAGATTGGAAATTTTGCTTTGGAAGAACATAGCCAGTTCATCAGCTTTGGATTGTGCTTGGTCGAGAGGGATAGAGAGTGTGTTGGGTAGAGTAAGTTCGGATAAATAGGAGAAAAAGGCTTTTGCATTATAGACAAGGTCATGAATCTTGTGGGTGTAGAAATCCCCTTTTGACCTTAAAGTAAAGTTCCTGTAGTGGTGGAGGGTGGATTTGTACGTGGATAGTGTGCTGGGGCAAGGTGTTTTGCGCCATTTGTTTTCTTTCTTTCTGAGGTTTGTTTGAGTTTTCGAAGGTCATGTGTGAACCAAGGTTGTCTCTTTGGGGCTTTTGGGTTGAGTTTTTTTGTTGACAGAGGACATAATTTGTTTGCTATTTTCTCTGTGATATTGCTCCATGATGCTAGGACTGAGTTGGGGTCTGAAAGGTTTGTGTGGAAGTTCATTAGACAGCTGGGTGGTTGCTGAGGTCATCGGTGGAGCAAGCTCTTCTGTAGAGAAACGAGGATTGCAGGGGGTGTGTTATAGGTTTCTGATATTGAGAAGGTAGCGGAGATTACTGAGTGGTCCGACCAAGGGACCGGTGTGCATACAAGGGGGGATGAGTGCGTGATACCTGAGTTTATGAAAATGAGGTCCAGGGTGTGGCCAGCTTTATGGGTGGGCTTGTTGATGATCTGCTGGAAGCCCATGGCTGTAAGTGTGGAGAGCAAGGCCTCACTGTTGGTTGAGAGTGTGGTGTTGTCGACATGGAGGTTGAAGTCTCCTAGGATCAAGGCAGGGGAGTCCAGATTCATGTGTTTTGCAATTATTTCTACAATGGGGGAGACATCTGTGTCGAAGTCCTGGTGGAGCGTAAACTAAGAGGATTTGGAGTTGGTCAGTTGTAAGAGGCCAACTTCTAGTTTTGAGTCAGATTTTACTGGGAGTTGGGTGACTCTCAACTCTTTTTTTGGCTGCTAAAAGGATGCCCCGCCCCTTTTCTTTAGTCGGGGGAGGGAAAAGAAGTCGTAGAGCTGCATGGGGAGTTGGTTTATTAGTGCTATATCTGTTGGTTTAAGCCATGTTTCTGTTATGGCGCATATGTCTGGTTTTGCGTCTAGGAGATAGTCATTGAGGATCAGAGATTTCTTAGTGATTGTGCATTGAATAGTGTCAGGGAGAATAGTGCGAGACCTAGGAGGTTGAGTAAGGGGTGAAATCATGATTGGAATGAGGGTTTTAGTGGTGCGTGGTCGATATTGCATTGTTGCTTTTCCTGTATTGAGGAGACTGAGCTGAAGAATGGGGATTGGGAATCCAGGTAGCATTATGATCTAGTTGTACAGGAAAGGATGGGTTGATTGTTGGATGAATGCTGGATGAAAGCTGGAAGAGTGCTGGGAGAGGCTGGATGAGAGCTGGAAGAGGCTGGAAGAATGCTGGATGAGTGCTTGAGGAGGCTGGATGAGAGTTGGAAGCGACTGAATGCTGGATGAGTGCTTGAGGAAGCTGGATGAGAGTTGGAAGCGACTGAATGCTGGATGAGTGCTTGAGGAAGCTGGACGAATGGTGGAAGAGGCTGGACGAGAGCTGGAAGTGTGCTTGAGGAAGCTGGATGAATGACGGAAGAGGCTGGATGAGAGCTGGAAGCGACTGGATGAATGCTGGATGAGTGCTTGAGGAAGCTGGATGGTTGTTGGAGGAGGGTCGCAAGTGGCAGTGCTGGGAGAGGCTGCCTTCCAAGGGGGTGCCTCAGAAGGTCTCACAAAGGGGCGCACTAAGGGGCAGGCTCCTTGGGTCGCGCTCCTTCAGGCGCACGGTGCCGCTGAAGGGAGCCCAAATTTAAAGGGCTGAATGGGCTGGCCTCCCAGGCACCTGCATGGACGCAGCTCCTGCCCCTTGATTGGAGGCTGGGGAGCTCAGGGAGGGTTCGCGGGCGGCCCTGCGTTCTATTAGTTTTTAGTTTTGGTTTCTTACTTTTTGGAGGAGGACGACCCCTCCCCTCGCGTTCTCCCGGCGTCTCTCTCTTATTTACTTTTTCTTCCCTTACCGCTTGAGGGTACTGCACAGGACAGCCTGTCTTGGTGGCTGCTGACTTCATCTGGTTTGTGATGTCGACCTGGAGGTCCCAGATTGGGTAATTCTTACTACCAATGCCAGTCTGTCTGGATGGGGAGTGTGTGTCAGCAGCAATCTACTCAGGGAAGTTTGTCTGCGAAGGAAGCTTCCTTGTCTATCAATTGGTTAGAGACTAGAGTAGTGCGTTTAGCTTTATTTGCGTTTCTGCCATTGGTGCGAGGTCTGTCAGTGAGGGTCTTAGACAATGTGACGACCCTAGCCTACATCAGTTGGCAGAGAGGAACCAAGAGTCTAGCAGTGGCCCAGGAGGCTCAAGAGCTGATTCTTTGGGCGGTACAACACCTGGAGCGGATAGCGGCATTGCACATCACAGGGGTAGAAAACATCCAAGTGGACTATCTAAGTCGCAGATTATTAGATCCGGTAGAGTGGGAGCTGTCCGAGTCAGAGATTCAGCTCATTCACGAGAGGTGAGGCTGTCCTCATGTGGATCTAATGGGAACTCGTCTCAATGCAAAAGTGGCTTGGTTTCTCAGTCAGAGAAGAGAGCACAGGGCCGAGGGCATCGACTGGTGCTGGCTTGGCCTCAGGAGGTTCTGCTTTACGTGTTTCCTCCTTGGCCTCTACTAGGCAAGGTGTTGCGGATAGAGACATCTGGACGAAGTGCTGTTAGCTCCAGAGTGGCCATGGCCATGGTTTGCAACTAGTCAACTTAGCTGTGGACGGTCAGTTACGCTTCAGCCATCTTCCGAGCCTTCTTAGGCAGGGTGCTATATTTTCAGCCAGGCTGCTCACTTTTGTCTAGCGACTTGGCTTTTGAGAGGCGGTGAATGAGACGCAGGGGCTACTCAGAAGCGGTTATTGCTACTCTCCTAAAGGCTAGATGAAAGTCTGCTTCTTTTTTGTATGTGAGGGTCTGGAAGGATTTTGAGTCCTGGTATATCGCTAATGGAGTGCAAGCTTTACAGTCTTCAGTGTCTCAGATCTTGTTCTTTCTTCAGGAGGGTTTGGTCAAGGGGTTGGCTTTCAACTCTCTTGGGGTCCAGGTGGCTGCTCTTGTTGCCTACGAGGTAAAGGAGAGGGTTCCTCTGTCTTCTCATCCTGATGTGGTGAGGTTTCTTCGGGATGGGCTAAGAATTTGCACCCGCTGGTTAGAGTTTAACCATCCTGGAATCTTAATCTTGTCCTCAGGTTTGTGTGAGGCACCTATTGAGCCTCTTCGAAGAGCAACGCTTAAGAATTTGATCCTCAGTCATTTTTCTAGTGGCCATTTATTTAGCTAGGAGAATCTCAGAGTTACAGGCTTTGTCTTGCTGTGATCCGTTCCTGCAGATTTCGGACTCAGGAGTGTCATTGTGGACAGTACCCTTTTTTTTTTTTTTTTTTTAACTGAAGGTGGTATCAGCATTTCATGTGATTCAAACGGTGGAGCTTGTTGGCAGAAGTAAAAAAAAAAAAAAAAGCAGCCATATGTTAAGTATGTTGAGCCTTATGTTCAAAGTAGCCTTGGGTGTGTTCTCCCTAAACTGAGGAGAGTGAGTCACCTGTATGCACACCATCAGACTCCTCTGGTAGCAAAGACTTTGCTAAAACAGAGAAACTGTGGCACCATGATTTCATAGCCCCTTAGCTGAGACAGGTTTTGTTTCCCACTCCTTTGGGAATCTCTTAGGAAATCAGTTATCCAACAACCTTCATCACACAGAACCAGGGACCATGGCTTTACCCTAACATGTCCCTAGTCCTCACAGCTGGGATATTAAAAGGGTAGTACTGGATTCTCTAAACCTATCATAGTCTGTTATATTCTTCTAGATTTTAGAAAGGCTTCGTCAGTTCAGTGTGCTGCGGCAGTCAAAAAAGCAAACAATGTTGGGAATTATTAGAAAGGGAATGGTGAATAAAACAGAAAATGTCATAATGCCTCTGTATCGCTCCATGGTGAGGCCGCACCTTGAATACTGTGTACAATTCTGGTCGCCGCATCTCAAAAAAGATATAATTGCGATGGAGAAGGTACAGAGAAGGGCTACCAATATAAGGGGAATGGAACAGCTCCCCTATGAGGAAAGACTAAAGAGGTTAGGACTTTTCAGCTTGGAGAAGAGACGGCTGAGGGGGGATATGATAGAGATGTTTAAAATCATGAGAGGTCTAGAACGGGTAGATGTGAATCGGTTATTTACTCTTTCAGATAATAGACTAGGGGGCACTCCATGAAGTTAGCATGGGGCACATTTAAAACTAATTGGAGAAAGTTCTTTTTTACTCAAAGCACAATTAAACTCTGGAATTTGGGATCACATGATGTGGTGGGCTCGGTAGGAAGCAATCACACCGAGCTCCGGCCGCCACCCCAGCTGCATCCTTTAACATCATACCGATCCCGCTGAATTCACGGCTATATCGCAGCAAATTTTGAACTTCATCTCCGGGGCGTTCTGAATAGGGATTCAAATAAACACATGGCGACTCGTCTAACAAAAAAGGACAAGGAAAACGTAAAACCCGCGGATAGCAAAATGGCCGCCACCCTGCCCGAGGCCGAAATGCCGAGCGACGAAACTATAGAAGATAAAATCTCCCACGCTGTGGTAACTGCATTAGATATGCGACTGCATCAGATTTCTGAGCAGATCGCAGACGTTCGAGCTTCCCTGAACGAATTTGACACCTGGGTGGAGAGAGTCGAGGGGCAGGTAGCGCTAACGGAAGACGACATCGGGGCACTGGAACGACGTGTACATGCCCTGGAACAGCAAGCTAAGTCCAGCAGTGACAAGTTGGACGACTTGGAAAATCGTTCCCGGCGCAATAATGTGCGATTTGTTGGGTTACCCGAAACCATATCAGATGCTGATCTACCGCGTGTCCTGGAAGCATGGCTGCTAAGCATAGTGCCCACCCTCGCTCGCCTCTCTGTCCGGTTTACTGGAGTGAGCTCACAGATTGGGAAGGAAGAAAGAAGAGGACTCTAATCGGTGACCACGTGTGGTTATTACTCGTTTCCTGCATTTTGCACACAAAACTTTGGTGCTACAGCATTATAGGAAGGCGAGAGAGATCCGCTATGAATCGCATAAAGTCATGGCGTTTCAAGATTTTTCTCCACGTGTTACTTTGCAGAGAAAAGAATTTACAGGAATCTGTATGGAACTTTACAATAAAAATATCCGTTTTGCTCTGTTTCCTGCCCGGCTGAAAATTTATCACCAAGGAGCGGTCAAAATTTTTTTGGAGGCTTCTGAAGCACGGGCCTTTGTGCAAGGCCTGCAAGGAAGCACGGAGTCCGGACCCAGCTGAATCGCAAAGTGAAGCTGTATCTGCCGTTGTAATTGGCAATTTGCTGCATGCATAAGGTTGGGTTTTTTTCTCTCTGGAAAATTTTCCTTTTCTTTTAACCTGGACCGAACATTTTTGTTTACAGACATTTTGGCTAATAACCAAGATATCGGTGGAGCCTAGCATATTAACAGCAATAGGCGAAACTGATTTTCAATAACATTGAACTCTTGCCGATGGGCATGCCTCAAAAGTTACTAGTGTTGCTAGACTCTACAGTTCAGTTATTTTATGCTATTAAGGTTTTTTCTGACTACTTATACAACTGTGAGATGAGAGTTCTCAGAATTTGTCAAGCGGGCTGAGGAACCCTGGGGTGGTGGCTGAGCACCTCTTTTCCATCTACGTGCTCTCAATCCCTACCTAGAGATTAAGGTTTCTTTGGGGGATTAAGAAGGATTTCAACAGGGCTGAATGGTTACCAGGCCGTGTTGGAGGGGGAGGAGGGGGGACGGGGTACTTAAAGGATCTCCTATTCACCATACATATGCGATTACATAGCAATGGGATAGGGTTGCCTTTTTTTTAAGACCGTTTATATCTGCGTGGTCGCACAAGGGGTCTGAAGTTCATATACACTTCCACTTGCCAGAGTTATGGCGTTAGAAATCGTAACTTGGAATGTTGCTGGTCTCGGCACCCCAATAAAAAGGGAAAAGATTTTTGGCGTGCCTGAATAGACTGCAAACTAAGGTGGGGTTCATACAGGATACGCACATGCCAGCCGAGGAAGCAGTAAAAATGAGGAAAAAATGGGTTGGACAAGTATTTTATGCCACAGGTACCTCTAAGAGTAGAGGAGTGGCAATCCTTATACATAAATCAGTATCTTTTAAACACCAAGAATCTATTGTAGATCCCAATGGGGAGATATGTCATAATTAAAGGGCTTATGATGGGATCGCCGCTAATAATGGCCTCTGTATATGCATCCAATCAGTATGAGCATTTGTTTTATACAACCTTATTTACGCATTTCACCAAGCTGGGCGATTACCCTATCATTTTAGGGGGGGGATCTAAATTTTGCAATAGACCCGCATTTAGATAGACAACCTCCGAGGGGAGGACATGAAATCAGTGACCACAAAGGACCAAATTTTCTTAGCAGGCAGCTCAAACTGCTGGATTTGTGGCGGGTTCTCCTTCCAGGGGAGCAAGAATTCACGCACATTGCGAGAGCGCACAACACCCGCTCCAGGATTGACTATTTATTGATCTCTGAGGCCCTGTTCACCAGATTCTCTAAATCTTGCATTAAGACTTTATCGGTCTCAGACCATTGTCCTTTAGTAGGAACATATGGGTATCATGATGGCTTTTCCCCGACCTACTGGAGACTCCCCTCGCATTTGGCTAAGGACCCCAAATTCCCTGAATACCTACATAAAAAATGGCAAGAATACTTACAATTCAATATGCAACATAGTTCACAACCGATACTCTTGTGGGAAGCGGCTAAAACAGTACTCAGAGGGGATATAATCAGTTACGCTAGTTATAAAAAAAAAACAAAACAGATGGATAGGGATATAATTTCCATGGAAAAACAAATGAGGGCACTGAAGCGCCAGATTAACCAACAAGGGGAACAAGCCTTAATAGCCCAGTTTAAAGTGCTTCAGGTAGCTCTTAATGAGCTGCTACATTCTAGGGCGGCTAGAACGCTACGCCATAAACAATTCAATTTTTTCCAATTTGGTAACAAAGCGGGCAGGCTTCTAGCAAACTTAAGGTCTCAGGAAGCTTCCAAATTTATTGCAAATATTAAAACACCTCAAGGACAGGTGAAATCCTTCACGACTGAAATTGCGAGTATATTTTCTGAATACTTCCGCAATTTATACTCTGCTAATCCGGTCAATGAAGGGGCAATAGCTGAGTTTTTACAAGCATTGCCACTCCCAACATTGACGGAAGCCCAACAGTCTAAATTGCAACAACCCATAAATGACACTGAAGTACTGGACGCGATACGGTCTCTTCCCGATCACAAAGCACCTGGTCCTGATGGCATGACAGACACTTTATATAAGACACTGGCTGAAACTGTAGCCCCAGTATTTGAAAGTATGACAGATCAAAAACAGATGCCAGCTACCATGAGAGCGGCCACTATAGTGGTTCTTCCAAAAGCTGGTAGAGACCCTTTAATGCCTTCATCTTACCGGCCGATATCTTTATTAAACTTGGACATAAAGATATACACCAAGATTATAGCAACTAGGTTAAAACCTATTATGCTGTCGCTTATATCACCGGATCAAGTGGGCTTTGTAGCGGGCAGTCGGTCCACTGTCAATATACACAAAGTGTTGAATGCTTTGGAGATGTGCCACATGCTATCTCTTCCGGAACCATTATTGGTAACTGTGATGCTGAAAAAGCATTTGATAGGGTTGCGTGGCCATTTTTAAAGTAGGTGCTTGTAAAGTTGGGTTTCGTCGGAAGGATTTATGACTATATTACACTACTTTATACTAACCCCACGGCGAGAATTTTGGTGAACTGCACGCTCTCTGAGGAATTCCATTTGAAGCGGGGCACTCGACAAGGATGCCCATTATCTCCTTTGCTGTTTATAATGACTGTAGAACCTCTGGTATGTAGACTAAAACACACTCCTGGTATTATAGGTATCCCAGTTGGCAAATAGACTTACTTAACCCTATTGTTTGCAGATGATATCCTACTATTATTAACGCATGCTTGCACCACACTTCCAAATGCACTCCAAGTGTTCACCAAATATCAAAATATCTCTGGTTTCAAGCTCAATTTAGATAAAACGGAGGCTCTGGATATTATGGGGAATTTGAGACCCCGGTGGTCGAACTTCCCAGTAAAATGGGCGGACTCTATGATCAAGTATTTGGGTATTATTATTCATCCACTTCCAAGCAAGTGGTAGGAGGTAAATATACCTCCAGTGATAGACAAGGTATCTAAAAAACTGACTTGCTGTCAAGGTTTACCTCTATCTATCCAGGGGCGTATTGCAGTTATAAAAATGGTAATTGTGCCACAGATTATGTTCAAATTTATGATGCTTCCATTTCTCCTATTGCCTAAAGATAACAGGAAACTACACCAATTAATGCGTAAGTTCCTTTGGCAAGGAAAAAAGGCCAGGGTGTCTTTTGTAATCCTGATGGTGCCAAAGGAACATGGGGGTTATGGCGTGCCAAACCTTTTGGTTTATTCATGGGCTGCCAATCTACGTATACTGGGAGATTGGATGCTGGATACTTCAGAATTTTCAGACCCCCAATTTATTAGAGCTATTAGTGCCCCTTATGAACCTAGTTATATCTTACATGCTCCAGACAAGGAACTTCCAAATTCCTATTTAATGTTCACTTTAATTAAAACCATAAGGAAGATCTGGGGTATCACCCGGAAGCTATTGCAACTGCCGGTGCATGTGTCATTATATTATCCAATGAGGGGCTCGAGTTTGCTTTCCCTGTCTTTACTACCAGAGAGCCATAAATACTGCATAGCTTCAAACTGGCCACTCAGAGACTTAATAGATCCCACAACGGGGACAATATATACATTTGATAAATGTCGGGAGGTCTTAGGATTACTCACAGGTGATTTTTTATTATATGGGTATCTGAAGGCCAATTATCAGACTTTGACAAATGGGATAGCGATAAACATGGATAATGAAAGCCACGAAGCATTGTTTGAATGTTTTAAAGCTAGAAAGGGAAACTTGTCTACTCTATATGCCTTCTATCTGTCTGTTCAGCGGTATAATGTATTTTCGGATCTACCTAAATGGTCCAGAGACTGTAAGGAGACAATAGAGGTGACTATGCTCAAACACTCATACATCTCCATAACAAATATTACTCCCAATGTGGCCTTGCGAGAGCTACAACAACGAATCTTTCACCGGGTTATATACTCACCAATGCGAGCATACCAAATGAAATTGATTCCGCAAAGCTCCTGCCTTAAATGTGACACGGCTGATGCTAGTTTGATCCATTGTCTCTGGGAGTGTGTAGTGATTCAAACGTTCTGGGGGGATATCCGAAGTACAATTTCTGATATTCTCAATTCCGATATTCAGTGGTCGTGCTCATTTTGTATTCTGAATAATGATAGCGGGGATACTAGTATCAATATTGATAATGTGGGCTTTATGTCTAAAGCATGCTTAATTGCCAAAAAAAGTATACTGCTCCGATGGATTGACCCAACTCTACCTACCGTGGCTATGTGGACCAACCTGATGACAGAGCTCTATCAGCTGGAGTACGGATCAATGTATAAGAATTTCTCACCATGTAAACGA
The DNA here is from genome assembly GCF_901001135.1 of Rhinatrema bivittatum. Lineage (NCBI taxonomy): Eukaryota > Metazoa > Chordata > Amphibia > Gymnophiona > Rhinatrematidae > Rhinatrema > Rhinatrema bivittatum. The sequence continues at coordinate 117,005,013 of NC_042621.1, forward strand.
GGCCTGTTCACTGAGATATGGGAAGCATACTACCACTCTCTATCGAGCCAAATACAAGCTCTGGCACCTATGGAACTTTCCAGTGGAGGAGGCTCGCAGAGGAGCTAAAGGATTCTGGTTAGTTAAGGACTCCATGATTTAGCACCAAACCAAAGATGTACATAAGGTTAGCTACTATGAACCCTTATTGCAGTTACTTAGCATTTGTGTGATAATTTTCTACCGAAGCCTATATCTTTGTATATGTAAAGAGATCCTAGGAAGGGGAGGGAAGGGTTACGGGAAGGTATGGGGCAAAAGGGAGGGGATGAAAAATTGTTAAAAAATCTTGGGGTGAGAAGATTGTACTTTTATCTTTCAAGAAGTTGTGTTAATGTATATCTGCCTCAATAAAAGAAATTAAATAAAAAAAAACAAAAAACTCTGGAATTTGTTGCCAGAGGATGTGGTTAGTGCAGTTAGTATAGCTGTGTTTTAAAAAAGGATTGGATAAGTTCTTGGAGGAAAAGTCCATTACCTGCTATTAAGTTCACTTAGAGAATAGCCACTGCCATTAGCAATGGTAACATGGAATAGACTTAGTTTTTGGGTACTTGCCAGGTTCTTATGGCCTGGATTGGCCACTATTGGAAACAGGATGCTGGGCTTGATGGACCCTTGGTCTGACCCAGTATGGCATGTTCTTATGTTCTTAAAAGCTGAGGATTTACAGCCTGCAGTAAGCTGCTTTATTTTCCATATTTGTGATGGTTGTATGTGACTTAAATTAAAAAAAAAGTTTAAGTTTTCCACTGGAAGGTCTTATGGCTTTCAGTGAAGGAGGCTTGTTCTGTGGAGTGAGAGGATCTAGGGCCTTTCTTGCAAAAACACTTTTGAATACATTCTACATCTTTCTGAGTCTGTTCTATAAAACTGTTAAGGTCCACCTTAGTGTGATCGGTATTTACCATCACCATGTGGAAGGTAAATACACAAAATTCCTGTGGGACTTGTTTATTTTGAAGTCTTCCCATCAAGCCCTGTCATGGAACCTCGACATGCTCCTGATCCAGCTGATGGACTCCCTTTGAGCCAGTAGACTTCTGTAAGCTGAAGTACCTGACCTGGACGGTCATTTTTTTGATGGCAGTCCCTTCAGCATGCAGTCAATGAGTGCCAGGTCCTACTACAGGGGCAGCCAATTTCAGTCTTCAAAGGTAGCAAAAAAGTCTGGTTTTCAGGATTTCTGCACTGAATATGCATGAGATAGATTTGTCTACAATAGTAGGCAGTGTATGCATGTCTATCTGATGCATATTTATTGTGGATATCCCGAAAACCAGACTTGTGGCTCATGAGGTCTGGTGTTGGCCACCCCTACCCAATTGACTTTTCCACTCTTTTCTGTACTAGGGTGGTTCTGTGCACGCATCCTAAGTTCCTGCCTAAGATAGTGTTGGATTTTCACATTTATCAGATTAATTGGCCTTTCAATATTTTCCCTAAGCTACGTGTGCACACAGGTGAACAAGATTTTTACAGTTTGGATTGCAACAGAGCATTGACTTTTTCTATCTAGAATAAACTGGAAGCCCTTAGAAAGTCCAAACAGCTTTTTGATTGTTTTGACCCCCAACAAATATGCATTTGCTGTGGCCAAATGCACACTGTCTAATTGGATAGCTTATTACACTTCCTCTCAGGCAGGTCTGACGCTGTGTGCGCATGTCAGAGCTACGGCAGCCTCTGCCCCACTTAAGTTCAGTCTCAGTGGAAGAGATTGGCAAGGCTGTGACATGGAGATCTTTCCCTGCATCACATTACTTTTTAAATAGGGATTCCTGATGTGATTTTTCCAGTCTGTTGTGCATGTTCTATTTGAAATCTAGAATCTAACTCCATTCCCCCCCCCCCCCCCCGGGCCATTCTTATTTTGAGGTTGCCTTCCAAAAAAAAAAGACCATTTTGTTGCCCATTAGCATTTTTTCCATTTTTTGTTTGAAGGCAAACTTAGGATTCCCAGATGTGAGGACATGTTATCTTGCTTGTCCTAGAAGAAAGCAGAGTTTCTTACCTGTAATGTATTCCCCGAAGACAGCAGGATGTTAGTCCTCTCAAAACCTGACCACCTCTTTGAATTTGGGTCTCTGAGTTCTGAGCTATTTCATAGTCTGAAGGGGCACGTGGATGTATATCAGGCTGCACGTTTATTTATTTAAAATATTTCTAATGGATAGGAGTAAATTAAGGATAGTGGCTTATTATCTCTGAGAACAAGAGGTAGAGGGAATTTATCCCCCTAGATTTCTTTTTTTGTATTATGTTTTTCCCTTGTTGATATCGCTCAATACATTATTTTCTCCTGGATTACTTTTGTGACAATAGATATTGATTGATAATATATGAAAATAAGTAATTCATGTACAATTATGCATTCAATACGTATGTATTATAATGTTTGTCATATGTGAAAATTCATAAAGAGAAAATAAAAAAAAATATATTTCTAAACCGCCTATCAACATTACTGGGCAGTAGTGTACATAAAAACAGATATAGCAGGCAGCAAAAGGTTGCATCCTGTTAGCAGGCCAGAAAAGTAATTCAGCCAGAGACAATACAGACCACAGCAAAACCTGGTAATTTTCCTTATCCTTTCTGTACTCTAATGTTACTATTTTCACTAATTTTTTTTCCTTTTAACCACTTTATGTATTACTATGGTAATGTATGTACAAATTATGCCAATAAAGTTATCTTAATTTGTATTCCACTAGAATTCCTGTAGGCTTCAGAAATTTGGGACAGCATTAAATGAAGCAATGGCTTGTATCTGGTCAGGATAATCTAGCTGTCAATGGGACTGAAGGGAAGCCAAAGTCTGAACAATAATGTGACACTCCCTACAAGGTCCTCCTCCATCCCATCCCTTGGATGGAGGAGAACCTGTCAATTATTCAATGACTAATTTAGGAACCGATACAGTTGGGCGCGTGTTTTGGACGCGCTAGCTTTACCCCTTATTCAGTAAGGGGTAATAGCGCATGCAAAACCCCCCCCCCGAACCTAATAGCGTCCGCAACATTCAAATGCATGTTGATGGCCCTATTAGGTATTCCCGCGCGATACAGAAAGTAAAATGTTCAGCCAGCCGCACATTTTACTTTCAGAAATTAGCGCCTACCCAAAGGTAGGCGCTAATTTCTCCGGACACCGGGAAAGTGCACAGAAAAGCAGTAAAAACTGCTTTTCTGTGCACCCTCCGACTTAATATCATGGCCATATTAAGTCGGAGGTCCTGAAAGTTTAAAAAAAAAAAATATATATAGAAAAAAAAATTTTGAAATAGGCCTGCGGGTCGAAAACCGGATGCTCAATTTTGCCGGTTTCCGAGCCCGTGGCTGTCAGCGGGTTTGAGAACAGACACCGGCAAAATTGAGCGTCGGCTGTCAAAAAAGAGGTGCTAGGGATGCGCTAGTGTCCCTAGCACCTCTTTTTACCGCCGAGCCTAATTTAAACTAAAATACTGTATCGCGCGCACAGGAGAGTGGCCTGTGCGCACACCGGGAGAGCGGGTGCTCTCCCGTGATTTTACTGTATCAGTCTGCTACTTAACATGAGTCACAGGACTGATTTATGCACTGCTAAAGGAAGCAGGCAGGTTAAGGTCCTCTGACTTAATGAAGTCTGTAATTATTTTAAGAATAGGAGGGAATGGGGCAGTAATATTATTGGAACTTTTGTCATTCTTCCTAAGTTATCCTGTTACTTTCTGAGGAGCTGAAATTTGCAGCTTTTGCTTGAAGCCAGGCTGCATAAGTTACCTTATTTTGCCATTTTTGGCGGTGTCTTAGCCACAGGTTGAACATGTTGCACAGCAAAATTCCATATTGCTTCCCCGCTTGCTGAAAATCTGTCTGTGTTCAGAGATCACTGGCTACTATCCTCTGTGGCATAGTAAGACTAATCGGAGAAAGTTCTTTTTTACTCAACGCACAATTAAACTCTGGAATTTGTTGCCAGAGGATGTGGTTAGTGCAGTTAGTACAGCTGTGTTTAAAAAAGGATTGGATAAGTTCTTGGAGAAGTCCATTACCTGCTATTAATTCAGTTGACTTAGAAAATAGCCACTGCTATTACTAACAAATGTAACATGGAATAGACTTAGTTTTTGGGTACTTGCCAGGTTCTTATGGCCTGGATTGGCCCCTGTTGGAAACAGGATGCTGGGCTTGATGGACCCTTGGTCTGACCCAGTATGGCATGTTCTTATGGAGGGCCTAAGCTCAGTCCTTCTTATTGGGGCCTCTGATTATTTACTCCCCTTCCCTGTCATCCTTCCAGCTCTCATCCGTATCTTCATCCATTGTTCGCTTTCCTTACTTCCGTCTTCGGTACCTTTCTTCTCTCCTTTACATTTGATTCTCTTCTATGTCTTTATTTTGCATTATCCCAATATCAGTGTGTCTCCCCTTCTTCCATCTTCTCTTCACCATCTTTTCCCTATGTTCCTCTTTCTGCCCCCTCCCTCCCCATCCTTCCACCATGTTCCTCTTTCCTATCTCCATATCCACGACTAGCCCAAATCCTGCCTGGGGCAACACTTAAATCTACTCCCATCTCTCCCCGTTGTATACCTTGTTCTCTGCCACACCTGCAGCCTCTATTCCCTCTTCCCCTTTATCTCCCCTGCAAGTCTTCATCTCTTCTCTCTATATCTCCCTCATTCTTTTGTAACCTTTCCCCTAGTAATGTTTTGGGTCAACTTTCTCTTCTCCAAAAACCCAGCAAGTGAAATGACAAAACCTCTTGCCCTTTAGCTTCTTAGGGCTTAGATGATTTAAGTTTGGCCTGTTTTATTGAGAGAACTGTGGCTCCTGATCTTTCAGGGATTTAGGTTATAGGATGCTGGCCTTGTGCTAATGGATTTATGAATAATAAAATTGTTTTCCCCCTTCTGAGCACTGGAATGATATTGTTCTAAGCCTCTTTCTTCTGGGGGTTTTGGAATAGTGGTGATCTAGTCTTTCATCCTCCTAGGTTTAGAAGATGGAGCTGTAGTCCATATCTGTTTGAGATTTGGGAGGATGTGGCTAGTGTGTTTCTCACCGATTTGGGATGATGAGAGCTAGCCCTTCATCCTGCTGCACTTAGATGCCATCACTTGCATCCATCCCATACTAAAGTATGATAACAGTGCTTAAGGACTTTGCATTGCTGAGATTTGGGATAGTAAATAAAGACCTCAGGAATGAAATGCAGACATTTACTGTTAAGTCATCTGAATTCTCATATTTTGCCTCCTCTCCCTAGGTATGAAGACAACTGTGAGTGAGGCAGAGCACCCTCTCCTGTGTGAGGGCACTCGAAGGGAGAAGGGAGATCTGGCCCTTGCTTTGATGATTACTTACAAGGATGACCAGTCAAAGCTGAAAAAGGTAACATACAAAAGCCAACACCTGATCTACACAATAGAACAGTGATGATCACTCTCAGCCCTCAAGGGTCACCAACAGGTTGGGTTGTAGGATATCCCTAATGAATATGTGTAAGAGATTTACATGTATCTGCCTCCATTGTATGCAGATCTATCTCATGCATATTCATTAAGGATATCTTGAAACCCTGACCTGTTGGCAACCCTTGAGGGCTGGGACTGAATACCACTTCAATAGAACAACTTTGAAAAATAGCTCGGGGTATAGTATTTGACAGCAGAAAAAGCCATATGGCCTATCTAGTCTGCCAATTCACCTAACTAATTTAGCTTTGATTCCTATCACTCAATCAGAGATCTCCTGCATTTATCCCATGCTTTCTTGAAATCAGAATGTAAAGGGCCATTATATAATGCATAGTATATGTAGTCACTGGACTTTAAGTATTTGTGCAGTTCTGGTTGCCTATCTCAACAAAGATAGTGGAACTAGAAAAGTATAGAGAAGGGCAATATAAATATAAAGGATGGAATGTTTCCCCTTTAAAAAAAAAAAAGTTAACTCTTATTAAATCATGATATCCTAAGGGGCAATTCAACCTATTTTGGTTGCCAGAGAAAAGTAATGAAAAGTTGTCAGTTGTCACTAACTTCTGCAGCATTAGATAGGTGGAATTCCATCTGGTGCCTATATCTTGAATAAATACTAATGAGAATTAACCCATGAGTAAAAAATATCAAAAGTAAAGAATTCTATTTAAAAATGTTGCGCAACAATAGTGAACAAAAATATTCATATAGAAATGACGGCAGAAAAAGACCAATCAGCCCATCCAGTCTGCCCAGCAAGCTCCCTCACTTGTTTTCCCATACTTATCTGTTTCACTGACCACCAAGTTCAGGGCCCTTGTTGCTAACTGTTTGATTCAAATTTCCTGCCATCCCCTGCTGTTGATGCAGAGAGTAATGTTGAAGTTGCATCAAAGGTGAACATAAGGCTTAATGGTTAAGGGTAGTAACCGCCGCATCAAGCAAGTTACCCTGATGCTTGTTTACCCAGAGTGCACAGATCAATGCCTTGTTGGATGTTGTCTGAATGTAAATCCTCTTTTCCACATTTCCCCCTGCCGTTGAAGCAGAGAGCAACGCTGTATATGCCATAATACACACACCAATGGACTGCGTTAATTGTTTGAATATCTTAGGTCCTATTGGGCGTGAGGTTTAATCAGTCATAGGGTCTTTGCTTTTTTAGGTTGTATCATTTTAAAAAATTTTTTAATATGCACAAAATAGTTCAATAATGTTATGATATGCTATATTATATTTAGCACTTATCTGAAAATTCCAGATTTTTGGAATATGAACAGTGAGGACAAAATCAATGAAAGGTGATCTGGAGTTATTTGTAGACTCAGAATATTGTAAGCGCAGTCCAGTATCCTTAGATCCAAATATTATAAGAGCAATCTAAGGATACTGGACTGCGCTTACAATATTCTGAGTCTACAAATAACTCCAGATCACCTTTCGATTTTGTCCTCACTGTTCATATTCCAAAAATCTGGAATTTTCAGATAAGTGCTAAATATGATATAGCATATCATAAGACTATTGAACTATTTTATGTACATATTAAAAATTAAAAAAAAAGCGACACAGCCTAAGAAACCAGACACTTTGACACTCACGCCCAATAGGACCTAAGACAGTCAAACAATTAGTTCAGTTCATTGGCGTGTATCTCATGGCTATATGAAAATATCTTTATTAAGCCAGAGCAGAAGCACCCCCAATGCTTCTTGCTTCTCACTGACATGCTCCCCATCTTTCATACTCTGGTGAAAATGCTGTTATTTTCATGCACAGCTCTATCAGTTCATTCGGGACTAAGATACTGTATTCCTTGTCTCCTAGTCTCTTACTGTCAGGTGAAGCAAGTATGCAAAGCATTGAATCTCCTGATAGGCTCCATCTTCCACAGTCTTTTTCATGTTGTTGCCACTATCTAAAGCAAAAAAAAAAAAGGTCGTGTTTACAGCCTAAATGCCAGCTCTCCATCACCATTGCCATTGATATGGGCTGAAGTATGACTTGCATCCATCACAAAGGTGTGCAGCACAACCCCCTTGTATCCTGCTGGCCCTCCCCAGTAGAGCTGCTGTGGTCTCCTGCCTTGTCCAGCTGTCACTAGAGTGCCATCAGGGAAAGGAAGGCATGTGTAGCATTCTGGCTGGTTCCTATGTTACTGGTAAAATGGATGCTACTGCTGCTTCACTTGGCCTTAGCCATCTGTGTCTGCCTGCAAGTATGACACAGAGTGTACAGGATGGGATCACATGCCTACTCAATGTTGTCCTAGAGAGCACTTTGTAATTGGGAGCTAAGAGCTACAATGTAATTGGGAGCTAAGAGCTACTTAAATCCCATGTTCGCCACCAGCTGCATGGGCTGGTCATCCAGGATAATAATTTTTCCAGTGCACCATGTTGCTACCTTTGATGCCGCATGCTGCTTCCTTCAGGACAATGATATGGAAATCACTCCATTTGTGCCGTGGTGGCTTGCCACTGGCTTGGATGTGGAGGCTGCTTGACTGCCACCTCACTTGAGGGAGGGGGAGGCCTGCTTCAGAGAGAGATTTTCCCTTTTCTCTGGTCTTTCTGCTTTGAGCAAAAGACAGCATCCCAGACTAGTACCGGTGGCCTCTCCTGTAACTAGCACTAATCAGGGATGTTTTGTAAATGATTCCACGGTATCTTCCCTCTACTGATGGCCTTCTGGAAGTGAATGCATTCAACAAAATGCTGGTCCTGCACATTGTAAAGTGCCTCTATACTTGGATGTATTGCAGGATCCCCTCTCCCTCTCTCTTTCCTTGGATGCTTCTGCTGGAGCTGGAGTTGAGGTCAGACTAGAAAGGAAAAGGCCAGGGGGCATCTCTCATGTTCCTTACTACCTGCTTTTTCTGGGTGGTGATCTTGTCCCTGGCAAAATCACTTGCTGCTACCTCTGGCTGCTTATCAGTAGTTAACACACTATTGGTAACCGAACTCTCCAAATCTTCATGAGGATAGTAGATCTTCAATGTCCTATGACTCTAAAAATACCAGACATGATTTATCCAAACTCTGCCAACAAACTCTGCTCTATCTCCAGACGTGACCTGGCCTCAGCGTGTTCAAAAGGAGATTGTTGTGGTATCAGCCTCAGTTAGGCCTTCATTGGGGGTTTGAAACCTATATACTTTAAAAATGAAACTTTTTTTTTTTTTTTTTAATTGTAATATAGCGGCGTGGGGAACCTTTGGCTTCCTTACCAGAAGGACTGAACCAAACATCTGGGGTGGTACAGAGAGTAGTGAAGCAGAGGTTTGGGTATTGCTTCCCCATATGGGAAAAGCAGATGGTGTGCTCGGACCCTTCATAAAGCCCTATCACCATCTTAGTGTGGATTTTGGGTTGGGTTTTTAGTTGAAAGCTTGTTACCCTTTTAAGGGATAGCATATCCTACGCTGTACCATTTTGATTATTTTCTGGGTCAGGCTGCTGGAGAGTCTCTACATAGACACTTGGGACAAGAATGGAGGCAAGAGTCCCCTATCCCTATATGTTTTGTCCATGTTTTTTGGTAACTCTTAGTTGCCAGGGGAAGATGTTTTTTGTTTTTTTTTTTCCCTCACCCTTCCTGCTGCTGCTTGGGTTGTTTTTGTGAGTAAGCTTTTTGTGTGTTGCTGAGTACCCCAGGCCCAGGAGCTCAGATGCTGCTGGTTTGAGGAAAGGTGCCTTTCCTTTGAAAGGACTGGGAGAAGTGGTGTCCTCCAGGAATAATGGCTTCCTGTGGTAGGATTTGGAGAGTGAAGTACTAAGGGACGAGAAATAAAAAGTTAAATCATTCAAAGAATTGACTGAAGAAATTGGAGAACTAGTTGTCTTTATCTTTATTAAGGTTTATGTATTGTTGAAAAAAGTATAGTCACAAATTAAGTTTCATTTGTGAAGAGTAATTGGATATTTTCAAATCTGAGTTGTTAAAAACTATCAATTCACTTTTATAACCCACCCAGTCTCCAGCAGCATCATTGATGCTGTCTGTGTTGGGAGATCATCAGTCAAGAACTGGGGGGAGAGTGGGAATTACAGAGGGATTTATGAGGAACTAATGCAAAAGGGTCTTGAAGGCAAGCTTCCCGTGGTTTGTGGTGAGAACTGTGCAGTTTGGATCTACACTTTGAGATATGAGCCTTTGAGTATAATAATGGATTTCCCGCCCAGGGGTTGCAGAAATGTAAATGAGTTAAATACCATGAGAATGTCCTTTGAAGAACTCACTTCTCTGTATTCTGTATCTTTTGTATTTGGGGGAGTGAGGTTTAATATTTCTCTGCCTTTTCCATTCTCTGCATCCTCTTAGCCTGCTCTGCTCCTCTCCTCTCCTCTGCAGGCTTAATTCATCCATCCTCTCAATGCTCCCCACTCCTCAGCCCTCCTCGGTGCTTTAGGCTTCCCTTCATTGGCAAGCTCAGCTCACCTCACCTCTCCATTTAGGATTCTTCCTCCTCCTCCACAGTCTTGGATCTCTTCCCTGATCTGCCCTCCCTGAGCCCAGGCACATCTCTTTTCTAAAGCTGCTTTTGCCTCTCCATACCTGCAGCACTTCTGGCAGTCGCAAATGCCAGATAAGAGCAAGTCCTAAGCTTGCAGAGTCCACATAAGACACCTCACCTGCATGCCCTGGCAGCTGAACAGTCAGCATCTCCCCAGCTCCAGGGCCCCAGCAGCATGGGGTGCTTCTTGCCCTCAGCTTGGAAACATCAGGGATTCCTGCAGGATATGACAGGGGAGTATTGTTTTGTTTTTTAATGTTTATGAATAAAGGGAGTGATGTTCCCCCCCCCCCCCTCCATTCCCCCTCAGTTCAATCCCTGCCTATAGCCCCCTTTCAATAAAATGTTAGATTTCCCAGACCAAGCAGAAGCAATAGCATTTGAGGCTGATTGTGTACAAAAATGGGCAGAAGAAGCTTCAGAAAGAATGTCCATTGTGTGTTTTTCTCAGTGCAATTGTTTCTTCCAGATGAAGGCATAATCCTACTGGATGTCGCAAGACGAAAGGAATATATCATAAACTTATTTTTCCTACTTCTTTTTAAAAATGTGTTCTTTTAATGTTTAAGATTTTAGACAAATTGTTGGACCGGGAGAGCCAAACTCACAAGCCGCAGACTCTGAGTTCCTTCTACTCCAGCAAACCCACAGCAGCCACCCAGAAATCTCCTTCCAAACATGCTTCCCAGTCCACCACAGCCATCCAGCAAGTAGCGGGAACCTCCGGCCCCCAGCAGCAGCAGCAGCCTGGAGTGACCGCTCCCATCCAGGGCAGTCCAGCTGAAAGCTTTGCAGAGAAGAATGCCCAGGGTATGGGAGAGTAGCTCTTGCTCCTGGAGACAGGAGGGCACTGTTTGAATGTAGAGAAAAGTTGGAGGTCTGTGGGAGTTGTGTATGTCTTCCTGGAGCACGCTGGGACTGTGCAGTTCATGTATAGTCACTTAATTTCCTCCTCTTTCACATTCAGAGAGTTCCCAGAGATCCCCCTGTGAACCCCAGGGGGAGTCCAGTATCTTTAAGCAGGAGGGGAAGGTTCCTAGCCGACTGGCTCTTGGAAACCGAGGGGGATACAATGGGAGATGTTGGGGGTCCCCAGTGCGTCAGAAGAAGAAGCACACAGGTACACAGTTCTTTTTCCATTTCATCTGGATGTTTTTCCTGGGGTGTTTGTAAAGATGAAAGGGGGACTGAAAAAGAATTGGGGGGTGGGGGAGGGGGGGGGAATGTGCGGGAGATTTGACCTTCATTTATTGAGTGAGGCTTGGAAGGCATCTTCCTGACAGACCAAACCCCACAATGCTATTACCGCCAGCAGGAGTTGCCCTTAGAGCTACAATTGCTGGTACATCTGCACCCTGCTAATTGTTGAACAGAGGAGTCATTTCCGTCTGTGTATTCTTCATATTTCTCAGGGGCTGTATTTAGTCAGGGCCACAAGTGGGAGGATCTGTGTGTTTATATTTTTATTAGTTAGGTCTTTTGTGAGTGTGTGTGTTATTTGTTTTTAGTAAAAGCCATTAATGAATCAAAACCATTGCTGGTCATTCTGTGCTTGTTAGCTATTCAAGAGCAGTTTATATGGGTAAATAGCAGTCTACCCATGTAAATTGGCTGAAAATCACCCTCCCTCAATGGGGCTGAAAGCATGCACGTGACTTTTAGCCATATTGAGAGGAGGTGTTCCTGTTGGGGGGAGGGGTGGTGTTTAACATTCATAGATTGCATTTTCAAAAATCAGTGCATTTATTTTCCATGGAAAAAGTACCCAAAAATAAAGTGTTTAAGAAATATCTAGTAGGTTTCAAAATGAAAGTACACACATACTTTTTGAAATTTAGGGCAAAGTCTGCAGGTGAAAAGTATCCATTGACTTTGTTCTAGTGCAGCCATTTTGAAATATGCTCCCTTCATGAACACATTGACGCCAATTCTTATTTCTTAGATTTTTAATAAGGAACCACAAAATTCTCCCCATTGCCCCTTTTCTTCTTTCCACGTGATTCAGTACTTTTACTGTTGTGAATTTTCTCACATGCCATGTTGAAAGATGTGACTTTGATGCTATTGGAGTAGAGCAAAATACTGTTTTCCCTGCTTGGGGTAGTGTCCTCTTGTAAGTCTTGCTGCTAGATATGCATAGATCCTTTGAGCGACTGGTTTGGCAAATTGTTTGTTTTTCCTTTCTATCTGGTTTATATCAGAGAATTGAGTTGCATGGTCTCCGTTTCTGGTTTTTTCCCTCCTATATTCCATTGCAGCTCAGATCAAGTATTAAATCTGCTGTGATTGAAGCAGGAGCAACACTCATCAGAGTTACTTAATTTGTCACTCTAAGAACAGTTCTTTGCTTGTTCTTTTCCTCAGATGTTGTGATGGTTATTCCAGACCCAAGCCAGGCACTCAAATTGAATCCAATTTTTATATTTGGCAGCACAGACTTCTAGCCACTTGACTATTTGATTAATCACTCTTTGTTAATATGATTCAAGGATATAGAGGAGCACTTATCAAGATTTTTACTTGATGCAATTTGTATATGGTACTATAGGCATGGCCAGCATTGACAGCAGTGCTCCTGAGACCACTTCAGACAGTAGTCCTACCCTCAGCCGACGACCATTGCGTGGGGGATGGGCAGCAACCTCCTGGGGTCGAGGTCAAGACAGCGACAGCATCAGCAGCTCCTCCAGTGACTCACTAGGGTCCTCGTCTTCCAGTGGCAGCAGGAGAGCCAGTGGTGGTGCCCGAGCCAAGACAGTGGAAGTGGGCAGGTAAGAAACACAGGTGCTGTTTTCCTTATAGATTGTGTTTGAATTGCTGCTGAGTTTCTGCAGACTGATCCTGTGCCAAAGAATGCTTTCTGGTTATATAGTGAATGGGGATGTACACAAGCAGAGGTGTAGAACTCCTTAAGATAGGGCTGGTCTGAGTAGACACCTGCTCTTTCCAACCTCCTCCTTGCTGCTCCTTACCATCCTACTTGCTGATTAGTGGTTGGCTAAATAGCCACTAGGATGACTCATAAGGATATACTGTAAGCCATGGATTTTAGTAAGCATTGATGATTGCATAATGCTGGAGAGCAGTGGAGATGGGAGGTTAGAAACTCATTGCATATTCTCCATAAGTAACATTCACCTCACTACCATGCAGACACAAAAGCCAATCTGTAGTATATTAATTTAATTAAAATTTATTAAATGCTTTCCAAGTGTAGACCATAACACTTGGTGGTAGGAGATAGGTGGAGATGCTTTTTGTGAACACTATTACTAAACATAAGTTATGCAGTTAATGATTAAGTCTGAAAGAATTTGAAAAAGCAACTCTTGACAATATCACTTTTCAGTACGTAAAAGATTCTTTGTACTTTTGACTGTCCTCTTCTACACTAACCTTACTAAATCACAGAACTGTCTATACAATCTCAACCTTCCTATGATGTTGAATGGTGTATTGTGCTGGCTAACACTGGACTTTGATACCAAAGAAGACTTGCATGAAGTGTCTCATTTTTCTTTTGGTGGCTTTGTCTTGGGTCTTCAGTAATATATGTTCCCTTTATGTACCCAGATCAGTCCAAACTCCTGGGTTTTACCTCCCTTCCAGCAGATGGAGACGGAGAAAAACTTCGCAGGCACTGCCTCTTAACCCAGAGTGCCACCTGCAGCTCCTCAGTATTTCTCTGTTTCCAGCTGATGGAGAAGGTGCAAACCTGCAGTTCTGTACCTAAGGAAAACAAAATAAAATGAAGACGAAATAGAGGATAGATTAGGTGAAATTCCCTCCCAGGAGGTTGGCAGGTCCTGGTGGGACGATCCCTTCTGGTTTTTCAGAGGAGGACGAGCAGGGGTTGGGGACCCTTCATAGCTTGCTGATCCATGCCGAAGGTGACAGCTAGTGATCTGGTTCTCTTCTCTTAGGAGAATTGGGAGAAACTTCTGCCAACTTCAGATAAGGCTATTACTTGCTGTTTCTCGCTGTTTCCTTTCTGTCTTTTCTGAAGTTTTATTTTTTTTTTTAAAAAAAGGGTGGCAGAAGGGCTCTGGGTGAGCAGGGTTATCCCTTTGTGGTTCCCAGTGTGTCTCCTTTTCGGCATTTGCCACGCAGTCGTTTACAGTGTCGGGCCTTGCTGCGTGGCTCCCGCTGCATCGCATGAAGAGAGACTGCCGTGTGCCTCTCTAGAGCCGGCTGCTGCGACCGCTGCCTCCCTGGTGGGGGCGGATCCATCAGGGGAGACAGTGTCGGCATTGACTTTGCAGCAAGGAACCGGTGGGCCTAAAGCTGCAGCACGGGAGGCTGTTCATCCGTTCCTGCTGAGTGTGGGAACGGTGGCCATTTTGGACTCCTTCACACACAAGCTGCAATAGGGGGAGGGAATCTTCCGCCTGTGCTTTCTCCAGCAGATCACTTAACGGCAGAGACCCGGGGAGCCCCAGGGGACCTGTCAGGGGAGGAGCTGGATCCGCTGGAGGAGGATGTGGAGGGTTCCTCCCCTTTTTCACCAGAGTTTTTTTTTTTTATTGCTGTATAAAGCATATCTGGCCTGTAAGGCTGCGGAGTGGCCCTCTTCTAAGTGGAGGATAACAGATCTTCCCCCCAGGAAGAAGGCCAGATTTTCGGGGGTTTCAAGGGCCACTAGGATTTGGAGGATGCTGGATTCTTCTGGGACAGGGACAATGAGGAGGGTTCCTTGGAAGAGTTGGATCGGGGATTGCCATCTGTGGATGGTTCACTCTGTGCAAGGGCCAGAGGATGATATGGGAAGGGTCCCATCAATGGAGGGTGACTATCTTAAGGTGGTTTGCCTTTTTCAAAGGGAGGAACTCAGACCCCTGATCTCGCCGGTCCTGGCAGAACTGGTAATATCGGTTCCACAGGAGCAGGCTGATCTGGAGGAAGTGGATCCACTCATGTTAGGCTTGAGGGGTCCAGCTAAGACTTTCCCTTTTCACAGGTCAGTGAAAGAGCTGATGGTCCGAGAGTGGGACACTCCAGAGACTAGCTTTAAGGTGAGCAGAGCCATGGATAGGCTTTACCCTTTGCCCAAGAATGCTCTGGAGCTCTTGAAGGTGCTCAAGGTGGATTCATCGGTTTCGGCTGTTATGAAGGGGACTACTTCTGGTAGCTGGGGCAGCAACTCTGAAGGATCTGCAGGACAGGAAGCTCGAGGTGCATCTTAAAAAGATTTTTGAGGTGTCTGCGCTGGGCATCCGGTCGGCTGTCTGCATTAGCTTTATGCTCCAGGCTAGTTTGCGATGGGTGCAACAGTTGCAGAGTCACAGGAATATGACACCCCAGGAGTCTGAACAGGCAGAGCGATTGGAAGCAGCAGTTGTTTATGGGGCGGATGCTTTGTATGACCTTGTTCGCATGTCTTCTCGAATGATGATGTCGGTGGTCTCAGCTAGGAGACTTGGTTGCAGAACTGGTCAGCAGATGTCTCGTCCAAAGCTCAGCTGGGAGCGTTGCCTTTTAAGGGCAAACTTCTGTACAGAGAGGACTTGGAGCAGATCATAAAGAATCTGGGAGATAAGGTCCAAAAGCTACTAGAGGACAAGCCAAGAGGTCCAAAGGTTTTCTCCTTGTGCACTCTCGTTTTCGGGGGGAAAAGGTGTTTCTGCCTTAGCAGAGTTCAGAGTGGTGGTCAAAGGCAGGCCTCAGGGAGGTCGCAGTACTTTAACCAGCCATTTCATGGGCGCAGACTGAACCATGACGGCTCTGAACAAGGTGTAGTGGTGGAGCCAAGTCTATGCAATGAGACTAGGCAGGCCCACTTCTCAGTTCCAGTCATCAGAGGTCGTTTGACTCATTTTTACGGAGTGGGTTAAAATCACAACTGACAAGTGGGTTCTAAGCATAATACGACAAGGCTATGCTTTAGAATTTGTTCGGCCACTCAAAAACCTTTTTATGGTGTCTCCTTGTGCCTCGGCGGAAAAGAAGATGATTGTTCAGCAGACCATACAGCGGCTGCAATTGTTGGTGGCCGTTGTCCCCGTTCTCGGGGACGAGAAGGGGCTGGGGCATTGTTTGATTTATTTTGTGGTGCCCAAGAAGGATGGAACTTTTCGACCAATTCTGGATTTAAAGAAGGTGAATCTAGCTCCTAGTTTCGCGTTTCCGGATGGAGACTACGGTCCATCATAGCAGCGGTGAGAACCGGGGAGTTCTTAGGCTTCCTTGGATCTGACAGAGGCATACCTACACATAAGGATTCATCCGGATCATCAAAGGTACCTCAGGTTTATGGTCCTGGGGAGGGAATTGTCAATTCTGTGCTCTCCCGTTCGGACTGGCAATGGCCCTGAGGACCTTCACCAAGGTGATGATGGTAGTAGCAGCAGCTCTCAGAAAGTAGGGTGTGCTGGTCCACCTGTATCTGGATGACTGGCTCATCCAGGCGAAGTCGGAAGTCCTTTGCTGAGGTGCGAGAGAAGTGGTATTGCAACGCCTGAGATCGCTGGGATGGATAGCAAATCTGTCCAAAAGCCACCTTTTGCCTTTGCAGGCGCTGGCGTTCTTGGGTGCATGCTTCAATACCTGATTGGGGAAGGTATTTGTCATGGAGGAGCGGATTGTCAAGCTACAGGCTCAAGTTCGGAACCTGTTGAAGGCCCGAGTGCCCAGGGTCTGGGATTACTTGCAGGTCCTCAGTTCCATGGCCTCTACCTTGGAGCTGGTCCCATGGGTGTTTGCTCAAATGCATCCTCTTCAGAAAGTATTACTAGCCCGGTGGGATCCGATGTCAGAGCAGTTTCATCTCCCACTACTGCTTAGAGTCCGCCAGGTCCAGTCTTTCGTAATGGCTTGGTCGGGACCATTTTGTGTCATGGAGTAGATCTTGAGGTTCTTCAATGGATGGTGGTGATTATTGACGCCAGTCTCTCTGGTTGGGGAGCTGTATGTCAGTCCCAGTCAGGGCAGGGCCATTGGACAGCGGAGGAAGCGACTTGGTCAGTCAGTCGCCTAGAGACGAGAGCGGTACCTATGGCTCTACAGGAGTTTCTTCCTCTTTTGCGCAACCGAGCAATCAGTTCTGTCAGACAATGTGACGACGATGGCCTACATCAATCACCAGAGAGATACCAAGGGTCGCGCAGTTGCTCAGGATGCAGAAATGCCAATGTCCTGGGTGGAACAGCATCTGGCCTTGATAGCGGCCTCGCACATAGCTGGGTCCGATAATATGCAAGTGGATTATCTCAGCTGACAACAGTTGGATCCCAGAGAATGGGAGCTATCGCAGGAAGCGATGACCCTCATTTCTCGCAGGTGGGGGCGTGCCTCACATGGATTTGACGGCAACCCGGAAGAATGCCAAGGCACAGCGTTTCTTCAGTCGCAGAAGAGAGCACAGAGCGGAAGGGGGTCGTTGCCCTTATGCTTCCTTGGCTGCACGGCATTCTGATCTGTGTTTTCTCCCTGGCCTCTTCCGGACATGGTTGTAAGGAGATTAGAGGTCCACCTAGGAAAGGTGATTCTCATGGCTCCAGAGTGGTCACGAAGGCCTTGATTTGTGGACCTGATCAGTCTAGCAGTGGATGGCCTCCTGAGACTGAGCCATCTTCCAAATCTTCTGCAACAAGGCCCTATATTTTCATATCAAGCAGATCTCTTTTATCTAGTGGCTTGGCTTTTGAAAGGAGGCAATTAAGAAAGAGAGGATATCCGGAGGATGTTATTTCTACTCTGCTGCGAGCTCACAAGACCTCTACTTGGTGTATGTCTGGGTTTGGAGAGTTTTTGAGTCTTGGTGTATAGAGCAGGGAGTTGATCCTTGCCAAGCATCAGTTGCACAGATACCAGCCTTTTTGCAGAGAAGCCTGATGAAAGGTTTGTCCTCTAGTTCCTTGAGGGTGCAGGTGTCGCCCTTGGGCTGCTTGCAGGGCAAGGCTCATGGGAACAACTCTGACTGCGCATCTGGATGTGGTACGTTTCCTCCGAAGGGCAAAGCATTTGCATCCCCTGGTTTGTAAGATGTCCTCCTTGGAGCTTTAACTTGGTCCTCAAGGGGTATGTGTGAAGTATTGTTTGAGCCTCTTGAGGGCCACCATAAAAGATCTGATTTTGAAGGTGGTTTTCTTGGTGGTGATTTGTTCAGCCAAAAGGGTTTCTGAATTTAAAGCCCTATCGTGTAGGGGAACCCCTTTTGAGGATTCTGGAGTCTGAGGACGGTTCTGTCTTTTCTGCTGAAGGTTGTTTTGGCATTCCACTTAAGTCAGACAGTGGAGCTTCCGGCCTTTTTAAATTTGGAGAGTGGGTATATCTCATGCAAGGGAATTAAAACGTCTGGATGTCAGAAGTGCCTTGTTGCAGTATCTTGAGGTCATGAACAGATTAAGGTTGTCTGATCACCTTTTTGTGCTATGGAGTGGTTCAAAAAAGGGTCAGAAAGCGTCAAAGGCCACTATATCACGTTGCTTGAAGGAAGCTGTTGGTTCCGCATAAATCTGTTGCGGTTGAACCTTCCTGGAGGGATTAAGGGCTCATTCTACTCGTTCCCAGGCAGCTTCCTGGGCAGAATGTCTTATAGTGTTGTCACAAGAGATTTTCAGGGTGGCTACTTGAAAGTCTTTGCATACCTTTGCCAGACACTACCGATTGGACATCCAGACTTCAGACTCTCACAGTCCCACTCTGGTTAGGGAAGCTTTGGTACATCCCAGGAGTCTGGAATGTACTCTCCAAACCTTGAAAAAATTGGTTCTTACCTGCTAATTTTCATTCCTGTAGTACTTCAGATCAGTCCAGAATCTCGCCCGGTGTGGAGGGAAGGTTTGGAGAGTACATTCCAGACTCCTGGGATGTACCAAAGCTTCCCTAACCAGAGTGGGACTGTGAGAGTCCGAAGTCTGGATGTCCAATCGGTAGTGTCTTTTCCCTGTATGTACCCAGGGTTTTCTTACATACAGGGAAAGGAAAATTGGTTCTTACCTGCTAATTTTCGTTCCTGTAGTACTTCAGATCAGTCCAGAATCTCACCCGGTATGGAGGGAAGGTTTGGAGAGTCCACTCTGTTTTGTTTACCATAATGATTCTGATGAATTTGAAGTGGCATTGGTTTCTCAGTAGTCTTTTCAAGAAAAGTTCCAAATTTGGTTTTCAATTTATGAATTTCCTCTTTTCCTCTGCTTGTTCTTGGGCATATTATAGAGTTGATTTATTAGAAGTTTTGTTAAATATTTTAGGCTTGGGTACTGAGTAATACTGAGGAGCTGCAGGTGGTACACTGGGTTAAGAGGCGGTGTCTGCAAAGTTTTTCTATATCTCCATCTGCTGGAAGGGAGGCAAAAACCCAGGAGTCTTGAATGATCTGTGGTACTACAGGAACAAAAGCTAGCAGGTAAGAACCAATTTTCCTTTTCTGGGCATATGTACCATACTGCACTAGGTAAACCACATTTAAATTGTAGTGTATAAAGAGAATCACAGCACATGAATCATGCGACTTGTTTAGGATGTTCCTAACTTGTACAATTCTGACTCTCCAAAGCAAAGGGAGGTATACTTTTTGTGCACTCTATATAAAATGCAGCAGTCTATGGCTCGGTAATAGAGAAGCAGCCAGTTTTGAGACCAAAACAGCATTAGAGCAGTTCTGAGTGGAGAGATGCAAAACTCTGGTGTCTTGTTTGTAAACAAAGGTATCATACTTGAAGACATCAATGTTTTGAACTTAATTCCGATCCAGGTATAAGGGAAGGCGGCCTGAGAGTCATGCACCACATGTCCCGAACCAGCCGTCTGAAGCGGCCGCTCACTTCTACTTTGAACTGGCCAAGACTGTCCTGATCAAGGCAGGTGGAAACAGCAGCACCTCCATCTTCACCCACCCATCCTCCAGTGGCGGGCACCAAGGGCCTCACCGCAACCTGCACCTCTGTGCCTTTGAGATTGGACTTTATGCGTTAGGACTTCATAACTTTGTATCCCCAAACTGGCTTTCCAGGACCTACTCTTCTCATGTTTCCTGGATCACAGGTACTGCTTGATAATTGAACTAAAGCTGTCCCTAAAGAAGGCATAGCAGCAAAAGTTGCAAATTACCTCTGTAGAGCAAATAAGCAGGAGCACTGGATTATGGTGACAGTTCTTTGTTGCCATATAGTTTGCAATAGAGATGAGGCCAGTGTTTGGACTGTGATCTAAATATGCAGGACCCTGTCCAAATGTTTTTCAGAGATCAAGCTGCTTTGCTTTTGTGTGGTGTGTAGGATTAATCTGTCACAGTCAAGTTTTAGCAATCTCTTAATTCAACTGTGGATCACAATCCAGGAAAAGAAAATGCCCTCAAAAATACCCAGAATTGGGGGCTGCAGTTTTTGGATTAATTTTGTGGTGAATGCATGGAATGGCCTTCCAGGGGAGGTGTGGTGGAGACAAAATGGTTACAGATACTTGTCTCCTTACTGGGGATAGGATTTTCACACAGATTGCTCTTTATCTGTGATATTATCACTTTGCCTTCTGGGTTGAGAATATCCTCAAGTTGTGGCTGGTGTTGATTTTGTATGTTGTGGTTTTGATGTGCTTTTCTCATTAAAGTCTTAGAATATGCTTAGTTTACTGCTGAACCTCTGCTTGTTCAGTGGCTAGAGCCTGTATACCCTTCATAGCTGTACTCTGTTTATGGCTATCCCTTGCATGTTCTCATTTCTCTTTGTCACTCACTCCTAGGGCAGGCTATGGAGATTGGCAGTGCAGCTTTAAACATTCTGGTGGAGTGCTGGGATGGACATCTGACCCCTCCAGAGGTGGCCTCTTTGGCTGACAGGGCCTCAAGGGCCAGAGACTCCAACATGGTGCGGGCAGCAGCAGAACTGGCGCTCAGTTGTCTGCCACATGCTCATGCATTGAACCCAAACGAGATCCAGCGGGCTCTGGTGCAGTGCAAGGAGCAGGTATGGGGCTTCATTTTTGTATAGCAGAGTATCACTTGTGATTTCACAGTCATGATTAAAGAAATTTTCTTCCCACAGGTGCCCTCAATTCTGGTCTATGTTACTATGAAGATTTTTCCTATTGTAGTTTCGTGTCCATTTTAGGAAACCTGTAATTTGAGTATTACTAGTATAACAGTCTGTTTAGGCCTCTACAACTGAAAGATCATGACATCAGTGTGGAAGAATAAGAGTGAAATTAATCAAGGGTTAATTTGATTACAATAGGCAGCCTTCTATGAGCAGTGAACATCTATTCAGAATCTCCTTCCTTCAGTAGATATTCTCCCACCACTTCCCTTCTGCCTTGGCCAAGACTAAGTAGTTTTTCTGAGTCAGGAGAAGCATTGCTCATTTTGAGAGATCTTGAAAGCATATTCTTTTAAATATATTGCTTGTGAAAAGTGTGTTTATAGCTCTCCTTTTGGGTATTTGAGTATGCAGACTGAAAACCTCCCAATGTACCTTCCTGGGTTATAAGAAGACACATTTTTTAGATATTTTCTAGTGAATTTAATGTGTATTTATTAGAGGAAAGCAGGAATAGGGAAAAAGGATAGAAACATTCAAATGTTTGACAGGCTTCAATTAAATATAGGAAGGTGATGTTTTCCACAGATAAGGACATTTCAGAACAAGGGGTCATAATATGAAGTTGAAAGGATGAATATTCATAGGGAAACACAAGGCAGCACCTCTTTATTGAGAAGGTGATGGATGCCTGGAATAGCTGAGGTGTTGTCACCCAAAACTGTAACAATTTAAACATGCTAAGGAAAGATAAGTTCCTGTTCATACCCAGATCAGTCAAGACAAGTGGGTTTGCATTCTTACCAGCAGATGGAGGCAGAGAATAAAAACCTTTCAGGCACTGCTACATGTGTGCCACCTGCAGTCCCTCAGTATTTCTCTGTCTCCAGCAGATGGTAGAGGTGCAAACCTGAAGTCTAGAGTTTTAAAAAACACAAGTTTTTTTTTGTTTTTTTTGTTAAAGAAAAGAGAAGAAAGCAGAGGCTCTCTGAAGTATTAGGTTCTTTCATGGGCCATCCCTCAGGTAGAGCAGGGCAAGCTGAGGATTGGTAATCCCTGATCTGCCTTTGCCCTCATCTTCCAGAGGGTGGGGAAACCAGGGGTCCAGGTTCCCTCACTCCCTCTGAGGTCCTCTCACCCCCAACTGTCAGCAGGAGTAACCAGAAGCAGGGAAGTATTCCTTTGTATTCCTTTCCCTCTTTTTGCTCACTGCCCCTTTAAATAGTTAAAAAAACAAAACAAAAACAAAACTCAGGAGTGAGTGGCCAGGAGTAGGGACTCGAGCTGTTTTTCCTTTCATTGGCAATCGCTGGGGGGGGGGGGTGAGTTAAGGGCAAGCTCTCCCACCACAACAGCAGCTCCAAGGGTCTGTATCAGCACCTGGAGGGACCCTAGAGGCGTGCGCGACTTGGGGCTATTTTTAGCATTCAGCCGCAGCTGCAGCATGGCGCCTCCCGTGAGACACGGGAGAGAGTGCAGGGCCTGTGGTGTGATGTGATTGTGCCTCAATTCAGCCACTTTGTGTGCCAGCTGTGTCTCCAGAGGGGAAGGCACCTCCGCGGGAGGCACAAGGAGTAAACGCTGCTTCCGATAGTCAGGACCTGTACAGGAGGCCGGGGGGGGTCCGAGGAGACTGAGACCATTTTGATTCCCCTCTCTCACTGTCCCTGGTGCAGCTGCACTCAGGAGGAAATATGGGGATCGGGAGCCAGAGAAGGATGGGATGGCCAAAGGATCCTCTAATTCGGAGGTGTTTTCCTCTGACTTTGTCCTTCTGCTCTACTGAGTTTGTAAGGCAAGGAAGGAGGCAAGTAAGCGGGTGATTTCCCAGAAGTCTCAGCACTCAGTTAGGAAGCTAAGGCAGACATGCAGCCAGGATTGGAGGAGTCCATTGCCTCCTTAGTCTGGGCCGCCAGGCTGGTGCAGATGTGGGAGTCTTTGGATGATTCCGATGGTGATCCTCCAGATGATATGGGCATTGATCCTGTGGTGGTAACATTGGTGGTGATCCTGATGTGGATGAGATTCCTGCTGTGGATGGAGACAAGCTTAGGGTGGTGACATTGTTCCATAAAGAGGAACGGTGCCCTATCTTTCCCCATGTGCAGGAGGAGCTCGGGATCTGTCACGCAGGAAGATTCCAACAATGAAGGGTTGCATCCTGTCTTGGATGGCTTGCGTGAACCATCTAAAGCTTTTTTTTTTTTTTTTTTGCCAAGGAAGGTGAAGAAGCTGATTGACCATGAGCGACATTCTCCAGAAACTGGTCTGAAGGTGGCTAGGGCCATGGTCAAGCTGTACACCTTGCATGATGAGATCTTAAAACTCTAGAAGCTTCCAAAGGTGGATTTGGCCCGGTCAGATGGTCAGCGGCGTTGAAGGACATCCAGGATTGAAAGTTGGAGAGTTTATTGAAGAGGCTGTTTGAGGTCTCAGCCTTGAGTCTTTGAGCAGCAGTCTGGGCTAGCCTGAGGCAAAGTGCTTGTCTGCGTTGGGTACTAAAGGCGCATGATGCAAAGTCCAGAGCTACGACCAACTCCAACCTAGTGGCTTGATTGGAAGCAGATGCCCAGTAAGATATGGTGTGGACGTCAGCCCGAAATATGGTTTCAGTGGTAGCGGCACGGAGGCTCCCATGGTTGCGCAATTGGTCAGCAGATGTGCAATCCAAGGCGCGACTCTGTAATCTCCCCTTCAAAGGCAAGCTGTTATTCGGTAAAGATCTGAAACGGTGAAGCATTTGGTGGCGTTAAAGGGAATGTTACCTTAAGATAAGCCCAACAAGAAGAACTTTCTGCCATGTTCAGTGGAAGGGAGCGGGCAGTAGAGTGCCTCAGGGATCTGTATTGGGACCCATACTTTTCAATGATCTGGAAAGAAATGCGACAAGTGAGGTAATCAAATTTGCAAATGATACAAAATTGTTCAGAGTTGTTAAATCACAAGCAGATTGTGATAAATTGCAGGAAGACCTTATGAGACTGGAAAATTGGGCATCCAAATGGCAGATAAAATTTAATGTGGATAAGTGCAAGGTGATGCATACAAGGAAAAATAACACAATGTTAGGTTCCATATTAGGAGCTACCACCCAAGAAAGAGATCTAGGCGTCATAGTGGATAACACATTAAAATCTTCGGTTCAGTGTGCTGTGACAGTTAAAGCAAACAGAATAGTTGGGAATTATTAGGGAATGGTTAATAGAACGGAAAATGTCATAATGCCTCTGTATCGCTCCATGGTGAGACTGCACCTTGAATACTGTGTACATGTCTGGTCGCCGCATCTCAAAAGAGATATAGTTGCGATGGAGAAGGTACAGAGAAGGGTGACCAAAATGATAAAGGGGATGGAACGGCTCCCCTATGAGGAAAGACTAAAGAGGTTAGGACTTTTAAGCTTGGAGAAGAGACGGCTGACGGGGGATATGATAGAGGTGTTTAAAATCATGAGAAGTCTAGAACGGGTAAATGTGAATCAGTTATTTACTCTTTCAGATAATAGACTAGGGGGCACTCCATGAAGTTAGCATGTGGCACATTTAAAACTAATAGGAGAAAGTTCTTCACTCAAAGCACAATTAAACTCTGGAATTTGTTGTCAGAGGATGTGGTTAGTGCAGTTAGTGTAGCTGTGTTTAAAAAAGGATTGGATAAGTTCTTGGAGGAGAAGTCCATTACCTGCTATTAAGTTGACTTAGAAAATAGCCACTGCTATTACTAGCAACAGTAGCATGGAATAGACTTAGTTTTTGGGTACTAGCCAGGTTCTTATGGCCTGGATTGGAAACAGGATGTTGAGCTTGATGGACCCTTGGTCTGACCCAGTACGGCATGTTCTAAAGTTGTTTTAAGAGCCAGTAGATCTTCGATCGCATCAAATCAGAAGCAAGGGACAGGAAGTCAGCACTCCTGTCATGGAGCCCGCAAGCCTTCCTGGGACACTTCTCAGAAAGCCAGTGGCGGCAGATTCTCTGTTTTACGAGGCGTGGACAAGGATCATGTCCAGTATCACACCCGATCAATGGGTTCTGGAAGTGATCAGAGATGGCTATGCTTTAGAATTTTCGCACCCAATCAGAGTCCTATGTGATGTCCCGTTGCGTTTCTCTACTCGAACGCAAGGTAGTATGAGAAGCATGGCAGCGATTGCAGCAATTGAACACCATTGTTCCGTTGGAGGAATGCAGCCTAGGGAGATACTCTGTGTACCTTGTGGTTCCCAAGAAAGAGGGTACCTTTCGGCTCATTCTCGAGCTGCAGGTCAATGCAGCGCTTCAGGTACCCCTTTGTTTGCATGGAGACTCTGTTGATGGTGATAGCGGCAGTTCGCAAAGGAGTTTCTTGTGTCCTTGGACCTTATGGAGACTTACCTCCACATTCCTATCCATGCAGATCATCAGAAATAATTTCGGTTCATTGTCTTGGGGAAGCATTTCAGTTTCAAGCCCTTTCAGTTTTGTGACAGCGCTGTGGACATTCATGAAAATGGTGGTGCTAGCTGCGGTTCTCAGAAGGGATCCTAGTACATCCCTACCTGAACGACTGGCTCATCCTTGCAAAGGCGGAAGGAGTACTGTCGGTCGGTCAGTCTTGTCATGGAGATGTGGCACTTTTGAGGCTGAATGATCATCCTGGCAAAGAGTTACCTGGAACAGTCTCAGTTGTTGGAGTATCTGGGGGTATGGTTCAATACATAAGACAGGGTTTTCCTGATCTTGGAGAGGGAAGAGAAGTTGCAAGCTCAAGTGCTTCGCCTACGGAGTTCTTTGGTACCAAGAGTCTGGGATTATTTCCAGGTTCTGGGATCTATAGCGTCTACACTGAAGTTGGTTCCGTGGGACTTTGATCACATGTGGTCTCTTCAGTGGGTGCTCGTCTCTGGATGGGATCCAGTATCGGAGGATTTTCAGCTTCCTTTACCACTTCAGGGGGGGTCCAGATCCAGTCTCTTGTGGTGGCTATTGCGACCCAATTTAGTGAAAGGGATGGATCTGGAGATTCTGGACCATGAATGCCAACCTCAGGGGGTGGTTTGTCAAGGGTAGTTGGCCCAAGGTCTGTTGCCAATGGAAGCGACCTGGTCACTAAACCGCCTAGAGACACAAGTAATTTGCAAGGTGTTAGTTGCTGCTTTTCCTCAAGTTCAGGGACGCTCCATGAGAGTGTGTTCTGATAATGCAGCGACGGTGGCATGTGTCTTTAGTCGGGGAGGAATGAAGAGTTGCTCGGTGGCTCTGGAGGCCCAGGAGTTTGTCTGGGCGGAAGTTCATCTGGAAGGAATAGGGGCCTGTCACGTGGCCAGTGTGTACAATGTGCAAGCAGACTTTCTCAGAAGACAGCAGCTGGTTCTGGGGGAGTGGGAATTGTCAGTGGAAGCCTTTGCCCTCATTTGGCAGAGGTAGGGAGAGCCCCATCTGGATCTCATGGTGTCTCAAGGAAATGCCAAGGTGGAAAGGTTTTTCAGTTGCAGGAGGGAAGTCTGTTCCAAAGGGATTAACACTCTAGAGCATTCTTGGCCATCAAGACTTCTGCTGCATGTTTTTCCCCTGTGGCCTTTCATAGGTTGAGCATTATGTCACATAAAACATCCAAGCAGGGTGATTCTGGTGACACCAGAGAGTAGTCATATCTGTGGTTTGTGGATCTTTCGCATGGCGGTGGACAAGCTCCTCGATTGGGTTACTGTGTCAGAGGCCTATCCTTTTGGAGCGGGCAGATTGCTTTTGTCTAGCAGTTTGGCTTTTGAGAGGTGTCAGTTTCACTTGAAGGGATATTTGGGACTGATATTTGACTTTGCTTCAAGTTAAGAGACCCTCCACTTCTCAGGCATATATATCCGGGTGTGTGAAGTGTTTGAGGCCTGATGCTTGGAGAATGGTATAGTTCTCAGGTCTTAGCCTGTTTGCAAAGTGGACTGGCCAAGGGTTTGGCTTATAACTCTGAGTGTAAGTGGCAGCTTTGGGTTGTTTGAGGCAAGATTTGTAGGAGACTGCTGGCGTCTCTTCCAGATATTGTTCACTTCCTCAAGGGGGCGAAGCTTTTGCATCCTTGCATTTGTAGGGTATGCCTGTTGTGGAGCCTTAATCTGGTGCTTCAAGTCCTCTGTGGATTCCGCTTTGAACCACTGAGAAGGGCGCCTTTAAAAAGTCTTTCCCTGAAGACAGTTTTTCTGGTGGCCATTTGTTCAGCTAGGCAGATTTTGGAGCTTTAAGCCTTGTTATGTTGGGAACCATTTTTGAGAATTTCGGACAACAGAGTGAGTCTGTCTGTACGGTTCTGTCCTTTTTGCCAGAGGTGGTATCTTCTTCCATCTCAACCAGACGGTGGAGTTGCCAGCGTTTCCGCATTTGGCACAAGATGTGCCCTATGTGAAGGAATTTCACTTATTGAACATTTGTCTGTCTCTGTTGTTTAAAAGTCACTAATGACTTTAGGAAGTCTCATCTGTTTTTTTTGTTCAGTAGACCAAAGAGAGGATGCAAGGTTTCTAAGAGCATGATTGCACGATGGCTGAGGGAAGTGATACTGTCTGTCTATATCTGTGAGGGACGGCCGCCTCCAGTGGGGTTGCAAGCGCATTCTACAAAGGCGCAGGCTGCTTCCTGGGCAGTGTGTCATCTTGTTTCTCCATAGGAGATTTTTCAGGCTGCAACTTGTTACTGCACACTTTTACCAAGCATAACCACCTGGATGGGTGGGCACCAGAGGAGGCCACGTTTGGGGAGATGTGCTACATGTGGGTCTTTCAGGTTCCTACCCTGTATTGAGGGGCTTAGGTACATCCCACTTGTCTGGACTGATCTGGGATATGAACAGGAAAACTGGTTCTTACCTGCTAATTTTCGTTCTTGGAATACCACAGATCAGTCCGGAAGCCCGGCCCCTGTCTTTGTCCAAAAGACCTTCCTCACTTCTGAATTCTGATTATACTGACACTATTGTAGTTGCACAGTTGCAAAATTTTTGTTAGATAGTTAAGGTTTGTTTTGTTTTCTCTTGTCTTGAGAAGAGGGGATCTCTGGTTTTTCAGGGAATTCAATTTCCTGCTATGCTCGACCAACCTAGATGGGAGTCATTTGGGGAGTTTTGATTTGGAAGAATTCATCTTGGCTTGGGGACAGGTCAATACTGAGGAACTGCAGGTGGCACACTCTGTTATGTAGCAGTGCCTGAAAAGTTTTTAATCTCTGCCTCTATCTGCTGGTAGGGATGCAAAATCCACTTGTCTGGACTGATCTGTGGTATTCCAGGAATAAAACTTTAGCAGGTAAGAACCAGTTTTCCTATAGGTGGGGTGGGGGATAACAGAAGAAATGAGGGATGGAGCTTGAGACTTTGCTTAGTGGTATGGATCTGTAGATGGCCAGAGAGAAGAGAATACAAGCCAATGGGTAGAGTCTGCCCATACAGCTGCACTGGGCTTCCAAAACGTCTGGGCGTAACTTGCATACAGTAACTATGGTATATCCCTAATTTCAGGGAAAATATAGTGGTCAGAATTTTCAAACTGTTTTGGTAGCTGTTTGGATTATTGCAAAGTTTGGTAGTAAAGTATGGTGAGGGAGGAGGGCTGGGTATTGGATTAAATATTGGATTTGTGTGAACCAAAGAAAGTGACAAGGCCAGTTATAGCTTACCAGTGGAGGCCAGCACTGTAATGGAATTTAAATGTGCTTGGGACAAGTAATGGAGGGTAGTGGTAGGTACAGGGTTGAGAGTTTGGATCAAAGATATAGAGGGTAAACTGAGTTTGGCTTATGTATGAGAATTTATATGTTTATCGCCACGGAGTGGTAGAGAACCAGAAAGGAAGACAATTGGGAAGATTCAGTTTGTCCCTTATCTGCTGTCATCTACTGTGTTCAGAAGTCCCATCATTGTAGCTACTTTGTCATCAGAGAAAGGGTAATTGCTTACTTGTACAGTGCCCTGCAAAAGCCTTCACATCTTTGTACATTTTTCAGTTTCTGCTGTCTAAATAATTCACTGATCTCCACAAAATACACTACATTTTCCTTTTGAAAATTATAGAAATATTTAGAATTAAGAACAAAAAAACAAAAATACAAAATCTTCATTGCATAACTCTTCACCCCCTGTTGATTCAATACTTTGATGGAATCCCTCTTTTGCAGCAAGAACAGCCATAAGTCATCAAGGATAAGTATCTACTAACTTTTCTCAGTGGGATGGTACAGTTTTTGTTCATTCCTCTTGGTAGAAGTACTTAATCTCTTTCAAGTTGGCAGAGGG
This sequence comes from Rhinatrema bivittatum, assembly GCF_901001135.1. NCBI lineage: Eukaryota > Metazoa > Chordata > Amphibia > Gymnophiona > Rhinatrematidae > Rhinatrema > Rhinatrema bivittatum. The sequence continues at coordinate 117,034,264 of NC_042621.1, forward strand.
TCATCTGTGGACTGCAGTTTTCAAGTCTTCAAAATTTTTTCTTTTTGAATTCGGGTCTGGGCTTTAACTGGGCCACTCCGACATTCGCTTTCTTATCGATGAGGCACTCCATTGTTGCTTTTGCTTTGTGCTTAGGATCATTGTCCTGCTGAAAGGTAAATCTTCTCCCCAATCCCAGGTCTGTGGCAGACTGGAACAGGTTTTCTCTGAGCATTAGCAGGATGGTAGTCCTTACACATGGACTTCTGCATCAGAGGACCTCGGAGCTGCACCAGTAGATACCATTCCATCGACATTGGAACCATCAGTTCCATTAAGGACGCCGGTGGATAAGGGTGCCGGAGACAGACTGTTGTCTATCTCCGGGTCGAGGACATGGGGTTCATTGTACTCGACCTCTGCACTGGAGAAAGACTGGGCTGAGTATCATGGGAAGACCAAGAAGCATCGGCACCTGTCACTGTCGATGCACGGGTATCCACCAGCTTTTGCTGCAATGCCCCCGAAGCAACCCCATGGCGAAGAGCGCCAAATCTCCATAGATGCCTGGGGTCTGCAACAGTCTCCACTGGTCCTAGTGCCAATCACCAATCCCTCTTGTGGATCTGAGGAAGATCTGGCCACCCCTCCTTCCTCCTGGTCATTGTTGTCATTGGCAATGTTTGAGGAGGAGCTGAAGCGTCAAGTCCAGCTGGTGGTGGAGCGGGTGCTGCAGGGTTTTGGTCCTGCAGCACCAACTGCCCATGCTCATACTGCTTCTGGAGAAGCTCAATGTGCTCATTGGTGCCTTACCGACCTAGCTGGCATAGGTTCCCAGGACGGCCTCCCTCTACCAATATGGTGGTCTTTGTAGTTCCTCTGAGGAGGAAGCTCCGCTGAGGCCAGTGGAGACACTGAGGCTGGCAGTTCCCCATCCAGTTCCATTGGTGCCTGCACCTCTGGAAGTCGGCTGAGCACTTAGGGCCCCATCCCCTGTGGTATACAGTGACGATGAGGGTCCCTACAACCCCTGGAGGGATGATTAGACAGAATCCTTCTCCAAGGATTTGGATGGTCTCCCATCAGACACTTTTTTCCTCCAGAATAGCGAAGGAAGTCACCGCTTGAGGACTTGACCTTCACAGGGTTTGTCAGGGTGATGGCGGAGACCATCTCATTCCAACTTTTGACTGAAGAAGACGCCAGGCACAAAATGCTTGAGGTTCTTCAGTTTATGGAGCCTCCTAAGGAGATCCGGGCGGTCTCAGTACACGAGATCCTTATGGAGTTGCTGAGGATTTGGGAACACCCCCTTATAGTGCCTCCTATGATGAATAAGAAGGTGGACTGGGTTTACCGCATCAAAAGGTTCTGGATTCAATAAGCAACAGCTGCCCCACTAATCGGTGGTGGTTCAATCTACCCTCAAGAGGGCCAAGCACTCTGACCCACTCCTCAGTGCCCCTGAGGAAGGACCAGAGAGCGTTGGATGTTCTTGGGAGGAAGGTGCTCCAAGGCGCCATGCTTATTGCCCTGCATCGCTGCCTACCAGCTCTATATGAGCCAGTACTCGTGGAACATCTGGAAGGAAGTTCATAGGTGACTGAGCAGCTGCCTCAATAGCAGCGAGACACCCTTGAGTTGCTGAAGCACAAGGGTTTGGAGTGTGGAAAACCCAAGGTCTATGCAATGTACGATGTTTTCAAAACCAGCATCGAAGGTGTCTGCAGCGGAAATCTGTGCCTGTAGACTGGCATGGCTGTAGGCCTCTGATCTCAGACCAGAGGTACAGGAATGACTCATTGACATGCTTTGCACTGGAGAGAATCTCTTCAGAGATAGAGTGAAGGATGCTGTGGCCCAACTCCAGCACCATTAAAACCCTCCAACAATTCTCCACCAGCACTCTAGATCTGTCGTCCTCATCCAGGAGGCCGTCAAGGCAGGGGCCCAGGAAGTACTATCCTCCCCCTCCTTGATTCCATACACATCATCCGAGCTCCTGCAGCCGTTCCAGTCAGCAGAGCATTCCCAAGCCTCAGCTAGCTGCTCAGTCAACTCCGGGAATGGTGTTTTGACTGGGCCTTAGGGAGCATAAGCCAGTTGCCCGTACCCAGGACAATGGACCCTCTAGTCAGGGACAGGCTGTGGTTCTTTGCTAACCGGTGTAACCTCAGACCAGTGGGTTTTGTCCATCTGCCAGGAGTACCAATTAATTGGGTGTCCCGCCAAATTGCCCTCTGTGCCTATTTTGGGGGCTGGTAGCGCATCAGGAGGTACTGCAAACGGATTCTGATTTTTGTAGACCTCTATCTTATCCTCCCTCAGTTGTCTCTTCTCCAACCTGAACAGCCTCAACCTCTTTATCCTTTCTTCATAGGGGAGCCTTTTCATGCTCTTTATTTTGGTAGCCCTTCGCTGCACTTTCTCCAGTGTTGCTATATCTTTTTTGAGATGCGGGACCAGAATTGCACAAAGTATTCAAGGTGCGGTCTCACCATGGAGCTATACAGAGGCATTATGACATTCCTGTTTTGTTTGCTATTCCCGTCCTAAAAATTCCTAATATTTTTGCGTTTTTGATCGCCGCAGCACACTGAGCCGACGATTTCAATGTATTATCCACTATAATGCCTAGATCTTTCCTGGGTCCTGAGCAGTTCAGGGCACCTAGATTGAGGGAAGAAAGGTACTTTCTAATTTTACTGGATATAGCATCAACCATAATCTGTTTCTTGGCTGTTCGAAGGCATTGGATATTTCCTCTACTGTTCACTCCTGATTTGCTTCTTTCCTCTCTAATCACCTTTATCAAGTGGTTATTGGTGATGCTTCATCTGTCTTACACTCTCTAAGCAGAGGTATGCTAAGGGTTCCCCTCTCTCCCCTACTCTCTTTAATATTAACTTTATTAAATATTAACATTAAATTTAATATTAACCTGACCCACTTCATATACACAGATGACATTCAAATATTAATCCAAATAACTCGTGGAAGAAACCTAAAAAAAAACAGCCACTTACCTAAACAAAATAAAACTACTAACCAACATGAAACTCACATTAAATTTCGATAAGACTGAAATAATCCTGGACAAAAAAAACACACCTCAACTACCACCACTCAACCTAATGAACCACAAAGTGGCTATCTCTCCGGTCAATCATGCACGCAACCTTGGAGTCATAATTGACAAAGAACTCTCCTTCAAGAACCACATCACAACTAAAATCAAAGAAGGCTATCACAAACTTCTTACACTACGTCAATTAAAACCTTTCCTCTCCCCCAATGACTTCAGATCAGACCTTCAATCACTCATCTTCTCCAACCTAGATTACTGCAATTCCCAACTATTCAGCTTACCCCTTAACACCATCCGACCACTCCAAATCCTACAAAATGCAACTGCAAGAATACTCACTGGATCGAAAAAACAAGTACAAGTATAAGTGTAGGAGTGATCACATCACATCACAAGTACAAGTATAAGTGTAGGAGTGATCACATCACTCCTACACTTATAGCACTTCACTGGTTCCGAATACAATTTAGGATTGAATATAAAATACTATCCATACTTCACAAAATAATATACGAAAAACAAACTGGCTAAGCTCATCCATAAAGCTGCATGCTCCAAACAGAAACCTCAGATCTGCAAATAAAGGTCTACTAAAGATTCCTCCTGCTCTCTCTAATCAACATGCCTCAACTCAAAAGAGAGCAATCTCATTAGGAAGCCCTAAACTCTGGAACATCCTACCAACAGAACTACGAACACAAAATTAAAAAACTTTCAAAAAAGATCTAAAAACCTGGATGTTTACCAAAGCCTACCAACTCACCTAATGACTCTAAATCACCACTCCACCCCATTAATACTAAGCTAAAATATTTTGCACCAATGTAAAAATAACATAATTTATCCGAAACATGTATAATCTATCCTACGAACTAAGTTCATAAAACTTTAATATCTTTGTAGATTGCATTTCTATGTTGACAACCATTGGAGAATGAACCTTTTTTTGAACTCTGTTAAACATCGAAACTTTGTAAACCGTTGTGATGGTGAAACCGAACGACGGTATATAAAACTCGACAAATATCTATCTTGCTCCTCTCTGTTCAGTCCTTTTGGACTTAGATGTGTCCTTTAAACTGTATGCAGATGACATCAGTTTTTTTTTTCCCCATTCTGTTGACATTTGCTTCTGCTTTAGAAAAAGTAACCACCTGTCTGACTAAAATCAAGGAGTAGATGTATGATGATATGTTGGCCCTTAGTGTTAAGAGAACTGAAATTGTGCTCCTTTCTTGAGTTCTGCCTAATGATACCCCTTAGAATTTTCTATTCGAAGGTCATGCCATTCCGATTCAATTGAAAGCTCACAATTTGTTGGTTCTCATTGACTCTTTGACTTTGCGGCCTTATTCATTGGTTCAATCCTTCTATTACAAACTCTGCTTATTGTGGTCCTTTGAAGCCATTTCTTTGCGATTCTGATTTTCAAACTGTCATTCGATCTCTCATTTTGTCCTCGGTGGATTACTGTAATCTGTTGCTTGGCTTGCCCAATTCTTACCTCCAGGCTCTTCAAGTAATACAAAACTCCACAGCTCGGCTAATCTCTGGTCCTCCCTTGCATAATCATATCTTTCCAGTACTAGTTGAATTGCATTGGTTGCCTGTCATCTGATGGGTACAATTTAACTCTCACCTAAATCTTTAAGGCCCTTCACAAGCTTGCCCTGCCCTGTTTGATTTCTTCATTTCAGAAATGCCACCTGTTTCCTAGTCTTCGCTTTTCCTTCCAACACCTACTAGAAATCCCCCCACCCCTTAAACAGTCATGGCTTGCTGAGTTCCGAAAATGTATTTTCTATATTGCTGGCCCTACCAGTCTTCCAGAGGGAATCAGAGCAGAGAGATTTGCTCCGCTTTAGGAAACTGCTTAAATCTCACCATTTTTCTTTGGCTTTTCCTGACTGACCTTGCCCAGCCTTGTGCTTGTATTTTATTTCTGCGTGTATGTTTTTGTTTTTTTAACTAGTAACATTTATTTACGCAGGACTTGACACGTTTGGCATACTACTGTGATTCTTTGCTTTACTGTTTGATTATATGACTTTATTGTGTATGTTCTTTCATAATCTGCAGAGACTTGTGGATCTGCGGAATATAAATTTGTAAAATAAAGGTGAAATTGTAGGTTTTGACAGTTAATATTGAAGGTGCCATTAATTCATCCAGTGAATCAATGGATTAAATCTGTGCTTCCCTTTTATACTTGTGCTTTTCTTCTCTTCTCCTAGGATAACCTGATGTTGGAGAAGGCCTGCATGGCAGTGGAGGAGGCTGCAAAGGGAGGTGGTGTGTACCCAGAAGTTCTGTTTGAAGTTGCCCATCAGTGGTACTGGCTGTATGAGCAGACAGTTGGTGGGACTCCAGCTCAGAGAGAAGGGGCCACTGGCTGCAGCACCAGTGGTGTCCGGTCTGTGTCTGAGGCTGTCCGTGGACTGACAGACAGCAGAGTAAACCCAGAGACAGCCACAGTGACAGTGGCTGCCGCGGTGACTGCAGCAGCCACCGTGGTGCCCGTTATTTCTGTGGGGTCCACTATATACCAGCAGCACACAGCAATGGCACATGCTCATACCCAGGGGCTGCACCCTTACACTACTCTGCAAACCCATATCCCTTCCGTCTGTACTCCCCAGTACATTGGACACCCTATTCAGCACGTGCCACGCCCAGCTGTGTTTCCAGTACCAGGAACAGCATACCCTCAGGTAACATTTATTTATTTAAAAAACTTATATTCTGGAAACTTCAACATTGTTGTATGTGGATTATATCTTAAAACATCAAAAAAAAAAATACACAAAACATACAAACTACATATACAGCGTAAGTTTAAACATCATCTGTTTTCTCTTATAGAGGCTTTCAGCCACTGGTGAGCTGCCTGGTTTTCATCAGAGAGCTATCATACCCAACCTGCAGCAGCCTCTCTAGTTTTTCCCAATTGAGGCCAGTTCTGGCAGTGGCTGTGACTGTTTTCTCCCTCCCGTGTTACACACTGACTAGCTTTTTAGGTGGTTGGTCCTTAACTTTTTCTTTCCTGATGGCTGAGGGCCCTATGGCACAATGCTTCCACTACAGGCTG